>NC_056006.1:78700667-79333940 GCF_018446385.1 Zingiber officinale
AGATATCTAAATTCTTTTCGATCCTACAATTGGTATCAGAGCCTGGACTGCCAGAAGGTTTAACCGCCGACTGTGCACAAGAGCTATGGTCTGATTGAACCATGTGAGTACAATATTGACCTCGAACAAAGAAAGTGGGGGCACCTATGTTCGGATCAAGAGGACCAGACACCAGGCAGGAAGTCCTAGTAGGTCGGGTAGACCGAGGGGCAGGAAGTCCTAGTAGGTCGAGTAGACCGAGGGGCAGGAAGACCTGGTGGGTCGAAGATCGGACATGGGAAGCCCATGGTCCTTTGTTTGAGGGGGGATTGTTGGGGTTGCAAGGTTGCAAACATAGTCCCATATTGAAAATACATGGAAAAGATCATGGGTTTATAAGAAAAAGATATCTCCATTGGCATGAGGCCTTTTGGGTAGAGCCCAAGAGCAAAACCATGAGGGCTTAGGCCCAAAGTGGACAATATCATGCTATTGTGGAGATATCTAAATTCTTTTCGATCCTACAGAATGCTCTGCGAGGGTCGTTGAGCATTCTTATTTATAGAGGGGATGCCGGGTGCACATGGGGCCCCATCGTCACATCTCTTCTATTGTGATAAGAGCGCATCAGATGCCTCTTGAGGGCATCTTATCTTACTTTACAGCACACAGATGCCCTTCCTAAATGAATAAAACCTGGGTGTCACAATTTACCATGTTTACTTAGGTTTGACTTGACAATACAACTTATACTTGGGATTGAACCCTAGTTAGTATGTGAGATGCAAAAACAACTCCACCCATTACTGGTGTTCACTTTCAATGGATTGACTAAACAATTCTATTTATAGGCGCGATTATTTATCCATCCATTCTTAAAAATCAGTTACACATGTTTCTCTAGATACATGGAACTTTCATCATTATAACGAGATTCCGCAATGATCATATTTTGGGCAAATAAGATTCCAATTTGTGATTAGTTATTAATATGTTATTGTAGGTACCTGCTTTCATACTCTGTTTTCATCATTGGCTAGCTTACGGTTTGTTAAATAATATTGCTATTATTTTTGAAGTGAAATAATGGAAGAAATTTTTTATCAGGAATTGATGCCAGGAGGTGTAAATTCCCCTGTTCGAGCCTTCAAATCAGTGGGTGGGCAACCAATAGTCTTTGATTCTGTTAAAGGTTCTCGTATGTGGGACGTGGATGGTAATGAATACATAGATTACGTTGGTTCATGGGGTCCTGCTATTATCGGGCATGCAGATGACAAGGTACCTTTCATTTTCTACATATCTTATTGGCTCTTAAAATTTTATTGTTTGACTTTCTCTTTCAAACAAATTCTTTAAAATGAAAGGGCATATTCTTGAAATACCCTGCTCATATCCATTGGGAGGTTTTAACCATCTATTAGACATTGGGAAATTTAGATTATCTTTTGATGATAGTTAGTCACCCCATCAAAGAAATGGAACAGCGGTGCTAGAATATTAGTGGGTATTTGGTTCTCTTGCTGGAAAATTGCAATTGTTTTAGTTCCTTGGTTATCCATTTTGGTTTTTTAGGCATGAAAATGTGTAGGTAGGTATTCTAGGATTCTGTTGAGGAAATGGCTAGCTTTGATCATTACTCTCTCTCTCTCTATCTATCTCTCTCTCTCTCTCTGTGCAAATCAAATGCAACTTATCGTTTAGTATGGGCAGCATAGTTTTGTTATTTGCATGAAGACTGATGTTGAGAAGTACCTAAGCAGTATGACAAGTATTGCCCAACTATTTTGATCTCAATACCAATTTGCCTTTTTGGCCTTTTCATTTTAGGTGAATGCTGCCTTGATTGAGGCCCTGAAGAAAGGCACAAGCTTTGGTGCTCCCTGTGTGTTAGAGAATGTCCTGGCTGAGATGGTCATCTCAGCAGTGCGTAGTATTGAAATGGTCCGCTTTGTTAATTCAGGCACAGAAGCATGTATGGGTGTTCTTCGTCTTGCTCGTGCATTCACGGACCGGCAAAAGCTCATCAAATTTGAAGGCTGCTATCATGGTCATGCCAATGCATTCCTAGTTAAGGCTGGCAGTGGAGTTGCCACTCTTGGCCTCCCTGACTCCCCTGGTGTTCCTAAGGGAGCCACAGTCGATACACTGACCTCTCCTTATAATGACCTTGAAACTGTAAAGAAACTATTTGAAACCCACAAAGGTGAGATTGCTGCTGTCATCCTTGAACCAGTTGTGGGGAATGCTGGCTTCATCCCTCCAAAACTAGAATTCTTGAATGGCCTCCGAGAAATCACAAAACAAGATGGTGCTCTCCTTATATTTGATGAGGTGATGACAGGATTCCGTCTGGCTTATGGTGGGGCTCAAGAGTATTTTGGCATAACTCCTGATCTAACCACCCTTGGAAAAGTGATCGGGGGTGGTCTTCCAGTTGGAGCTTATGGAGGTAGGAAAGACATCATGCAGATGGTGGCTCCTGCTGGACCAATGTACCAAGCAGGAACTCTTAGCGGCAACCCATTGGCTATGACTGCAGGCATTCACACTCTCAAGAGGTTAACAGAGCCAGGGACATACGAGTACCTAGACAAAATTACCTCTGATCTTACCAATGGAATTCTAGATGCTGGGAAGAGAGCTGGGCATGAAATATGCGGTGGCTATATTCGTGGAATGTTTGGGTTCTTCTTCAACGCTGGGCCAGTTCACAATTTTGATGATGCAAAAAAGAGTGACACCGCTAAGTTTGCAAGGTTTCACAGGGGTATGCTGGAGGAAGGTGTGTACCTTGCTCCCTCGCAATTTGAAGCAGGATTTACAAGCTTAGCACATACTTCTAAAGATATTGAACAAACAATTGAGGCAGCTGAGAGAGTGCTTAAAAGGATTTGAATGACTGATCCACCTCCCGAGTGATTATCATTTTTTTGTAGCTGATTTCGTCTGCATGTGTTGTAGTTCCATGAAATCCATCTTGTAGTGAATTGATAATGTCTGTTCTGAGTTCTTTGTGGTGCATCAGCAATCTTTTTGAAACAAATGTATTGACATGTATTCTTGTTGACTCAGACCATAATGTTCTCTAAATTTCACAAGAGGAATCTCATTCTTTTGAATTCCTTCATAACCAAATCAACCGTGGTGCCAGAAATATTCTTCACAACTGGTCCACCATCACTCCTTGATCTTATCTTGATTCGTTATTCCACAAATATTATTTTCAAGTTCCTGTGGTGTTACTGGGAAAAGGTTCCAACAGTACTAGCAAATGGCACTGATATGCTAGAAAGATCATGAAATTGATTTCCCCCTCCAAATCGCATCAATTTTGGTGCCGAAAGTGCCTCTAATTACTACATTTTAGACTTTGACTATAACACATGCCCTTAACAACGGGTCCAAAAGTGTCTCTTCTGGATCAGAGGAGGCATTGCATGTTCATTAGTAGGATGAGCTGGACTTCACCTATTTAATAGGTGGGGTACAATCCATCCTTCTAATGAATATACAAGGGTCCAGAATTGATCCAGGGATCCTAATCAGAGGATCTCTGCCCCTTAAAGATAACTGGAATTCAATGTAAAATTATTTAAAGAGATTTGTAAAATTTAAAAATTGGAAATAAAAAATTTCAATCATTGTCGCATGAGGTTTGAGATTTTTAATTTAAAAATCATATTAAAAATTTAAAGTTATTTTTCTCTCTCGAAATTAACCATATAGGTAGCTACTAATTAATTAATAATAAGATTTGAGGTTCCTAGAAAAAATTTTTAAGTACCGAGAAAATAGAAGATTTTATGCCTTTGATATGACATTGAAAACTACAGGGGAAAAAAATAATCTCATTTAAAACTTTAACAATTAGAGATGCCCTAAGTTTGTGGCATTCTAATACTTTGTCTCTTCTCCTGTCAAAACTGAGTAAAGGCAACCAGTCACGGCACCTTACTTTTTTACTGAAGAAGCTTCTCATATTATATAAACTTGCTTTGCTATGACTTGAAAACCTTGACCTTAGCGGATCGCTAAGGTCAGAAACAATTTGGAGAAGACCTAATCTAAATGATTGACTTTACTTATTTGCATTGGGATAATATGCTCAAATCATGGAAGACAAGTTTTTTGTTTTTATGAATTCCATCCACTTGCTCGTATCATTTGAGAAGATAAGTAGATATTTAAAAGATGGAATATGTTTTTCCAGTTTAGGTAAGATTATATGCATACGATGAAAAAGCAAATATAAATAAATATATTTATCATAGAGAGCTAAAAGCAACTAGTTGCAATGTTGTTATAGATTTACAGAACATTTTTATTCACAGAATGAAATTTGCATGAGAATGAACAGAATAATTATTCTCAAGGAATAAAGAGTAAGAACAAAATAAGAATCTGCAGTGTTGAAACCACACTTTCAACATATTAAAATAAATATTACTAGCCTACTAGGTAATTAATATAAGGAACAGTGAAGGATTGAGAGGGAATAATAATTTTTTGAGAAATAGTATTCTAGGTTCATAGATATATGGTCGCAAGATATCTAACAACTTATGTTACATTAGACTGGCGGATGACTGGCACACACATGAAGTAGGAGGAGCCGTGAACTTGTGCAGTAAAATCAGTTCAATGCTTAGATAAAATTAACACCATATTTGGTAGGAGCATATCGAAAGAGCAATGGTAGGATTGCATGTAACTGTCAATGAGACCATGGAGGTGCTTGAACTAAATGAAACCTTCAATAATTCACAGGGAGGATATCTAACAAAACCAAGGGAGAAATTGCAAGATTAATCTACTCATGCTGTACTGAATTGTAAGACTATTTGTTGATACCTACATTAAATCAGCATAAAATTAGTAGAATGAGTGACCACATAAATACCATTCGTTGAAATTCAGTAGAATATATTCTGTACGGAGAAAGAGTGAGAATAGACTAGCAATATGGCTCAGAGAAAATGACTTGTAGAAGAGAGAATTTGATATTGAAATTTTTTAAGCTCAATCTCTTTTCCTTCATTATATATAGGGGTAAATTTCTGAAGGCCTTGTGTCAGTGGACTCGATCCTAAAGAAATAAGCAAGCAGAAGAGTGGCCTTGCATGAAGATAAGATCCTTTCCTTTGGTAGCCAAGGATGACTTGCCTAGGATCTCTCTGAGATCTGTATTCAGAAATGTCTGCGTTCAAATTTGAGTGGTTTATAGGCAGTCTCCTTGGCTACTCTAAGTGGCTCTTATTATTCATGCTTGACCTTATTACTCTTCTAAAATTTCCACATCCCTTTGAATCTATGTTAGAACCTACAGTGAAGGCAACTCTACAAATTGTTTAGTATGCTGTTTGAATTGATAGCTAGTGTTTTGTCAAAAGCATGCAGTTAATAAATTTTAATCTCTCTATATTACTCTGCATAATGATCTTCTGCACCAGAGTTTTGACCTTTCTTCTCTTATGTTTCAATCACAAATTAATTATGCTTCATCTCAAAGTTTCTCCCTTCAATCAAAACTGAAAGTGAGATTGGTTGTGCGAGTTTCCTAAAAGTATGACCTTAATTATGTTGTTAGGAAACTCTTTAGTGGGATTTTTTTTTCTTAAAAAATATTTATTTATTTATTTTTGCCTTTGTTTGATTTTTTTTTTTGTTTAAATTAAAAGAAATCTATGTTGATTAATCGTTCCACCCCTTATAAAGCTCTAACTGCACTACTCCTTTAATTTGATAATTTGTGATCTAATTCAATTTGTTATGATTGTGGCCACTCTAGCAACACTTGTTGATTAGATACTATCAAAAGAATTGTTGATAGGATTAACACTAGTAAAAACTTAATTCTCTCAGCTCATGTTAGTGGAGTGATCAAGGAATTGAGACTTATAGATAGGTAGTTGATTTTACTTATTTGTGTAGCTTAAACTGATGACTTTTGTACGAATGATATGATTTTATTGTTAGATTATTTTGAGGAGTAACAGAGAAACTTAGGCAAGTCTCCTGCTCACCCAATGCATAAAAGGAATCTCAATAATCTCCAAACTACTCTCTCAATATTTCGTGAAACAAGGACCTTTTTTTCATGGTAAATGATGAAATAGTCCTTGTCCTAATCATGTATATTGGTCCCGGTGATAGTGAACGAGATCATCTGCATCGTATCTCTATTGCTGTTAGTGCTTTTAGATGTATGTGTATGGCTTAGGTATTAATAGTGCTGTTGATTGCTCCAAGTCATTTGCAGAATTGAAAAGCCATTGGCTCCTTCCCCTTCTCTATTATTCTTGTTCTTATTCATTTGGCTTTATAAAGCAAGATCTTCAAAACACAAGTCTCTTTTTAGGAACCTAGTACAGCATGTGAATTTTCAGGGCTTTGCTTTACCCTTCATAATGATTTCCTATTGGCTTGTCATGAAATTTCTCTTAAGATTCGGTGCATCAATCAGTATGGTCAAATAATTGAGTTTCTATCTTGATTTCTAAACGAGACTCTTGGACGATTCAGGTCGACAACCGAATGATTGCCTCATTGACAGGATTTAATGCAGTCTTTTTCCAGATTATAACACTTCGTCCACAACTTATCGTTTGGAGAAATGTTGTGATGCAAATTAAGAACAAACTAAGATTCGATTTCGAATTCAATTTTAGAATAGTTCGCTTTGTTTGGTAATTTGTCCTTTGATTTGTTATCTTCCATTTAGACAAGCTAAGTCAATTAATTGAGATTATTCTCTAACTTTTATTAAAGTCCTGTAATTATCATCTCACAATCAATAAGAATTTTCATTTTACCTATTTCTCTCTGTCTACAAGAAGTTTCCTCTTGGCGAGGTTAATTAGTTTATCCATTCGTCTACATCAGCTTTTGTTCTGAAAACACTCGTATGATAACTACGTACTCTCCTGTTTAAAACAGTTTTATTTGTTGTTTCAATTCCTAAATTACAACCAATTTGTGATTAGTATTTGATACAGAGGTTTACACGTGGTGAGGACCGACCTTGCTAGCGCTGGATGATCGCTTGATCAAGCTGAGGTAGAAGTCAAAGTAGACCCTTACTCACCCAACTCGTCTTCTCCCGACTCCTTTGGCTCAATTCACTCCGACACCTCATACTCATCTCCCTCGGCTCTTTTAATTCGGTCTACCTGACTCCTGAGACTTAGCTTCTCCGACTCCTTCGACTCGGTTCACATCAACACTGAGAACTTGACTTGATCGCTTTGCCTATCCAACATTCCAATGCCTCTCGCCCCGCCAACTGGCTCTCCTCCACTCATTCTCATCAATCCAAGGCTTCTCCCAACCCTCTTTCACTTTATAGAGACTGGTGTAACATGTGAAATAACACGTGGGCAAGCACGTAGACAATATGGTCGACATGGCATGACCCCACACGATATTCTACAGTGTGGATATGGATGACATAACTCATGTATATGGGGAGATGACATTTTCTCTACTATGATACGACATCAATTAATGACAAGAGAAGTACCATTTCATAAACACACACATATAACAATATAATTACATCTCCTCCTCACTATCAATCTTCTACCTCTCCCCATGCCTCCGGGGCTATGATACAATGGCAGGGTATCTAGGTTGTCACACAGACATCCATGGTTCGAATCCCAACTATGACGAATTTGTAGGAATTTTTCCTTTAAATGAGACACGTAATTAAAGGATACTGGACTCTTGGACTGCCCGAGCGCTTCCTGATTTATCTTGGTGGCCGATGGAAAACTTTCATGGGGCCGGACCGATCACCTCAAACTCGACGTTATCCAGCCTGATTAATCATTTTTTTCTCCCTCTTCCCATAAAAAACTGACTTAAGCTCCTTCCTTGAAGTTCGGCAACTTCATCAACATACAAGACAGTTTATCGATGGCTCACCCATAGACGATCTCATACGGGAACAACATTCATAGATTTATGGGTAAATTAAGAACTCAAGCGAAGTAAAGAATGAAGTAAAGAATTTGTTCCGGCATTGGATTGAAGCAGAAAAAAAACTTCTTGTGCTGTAATTTCTCTTTGGCAGCTGGATGGAGACAGATCTGAACAAGCCTCATAAAAACATCAGCGGAATGCTACACGAGAGTGGTCCAGAGACGGATGCATGCTTGCTTCTCCTGTACTGTAATGTCATGACGTGATCGATTGCTGGTGAGTTAGGAGTCATGATCATTGAATTGCCTGAGCACCAAATGGTATTCCGAACATACTGCAATGTCGAAAAGGGATGGAGCTGTTGATCTCTACATGTGATCTCTACCTGATACGAGTACATGAGAGTTCAGTATTTGAATGGATATACATGATATATTATGTACGTACATATCGATCGAGTCGTCTCACCAAGATTGCTTGCTCATAATGCAGTGAAACTGAGAAAAGGTTCAGATGATGCATGGTTACTTCGCTATTGATAGGTATAGGTAACCAACCTCCTCCCTTAATTCTCTTCTTCAATCAGAAAAATAAAGAAGCAAACAAATTAATGCTAAAGCCAATTGGTGAGGATTCTCCATCACCCAATGTGAGAGTCGAAAAGTGGTCCTTAATGTGTAGGGTTTTTAATATCTACAATTCTGAACTAATTATAATTAATTAATGTGAGTTAGGGTCTGATTAATAATTGCATGCAGTTAACGTGAGACCAGCAAGCTAAGAGCATGACAGTGTACTGCAGGTTTGTTAATTAGCACCTAGTTAGCTTGTGTGATTATGTATTCCTGCTTTTATTCATCATCAGCTAGCATCAATTAACAATGAGCTAGAAGAACAATAATTATAATTTGGCTACCAGTTGATGTATAGGGCAACTGATGTCAACTTATTGGACAGGGTTCAAGCACTGATAGAGATGCATCCACCAACAAAAGCTAATTGCACATAATGCATGTCCTGCACTTGAAGTATCATGTTTCATTGGTTGTATGACAATGAAACTCGATGCAAGAACACAAGGATAATTAATCACAATGAAGAACTAGTGACAATCTCATTGAAAGAACATTGGATGGCATGTATATGTTCCAAAGAGAGAGATAAACGTGACATGCATGCATTCTCTATCATGATTCTTTCTATATCAGTGAGAAATGATGTGCCACCAAAATACCAGCATCGACTCAACTAAACTCAAGTAACTCCATATCCCAGTAACAACGTATGAACAATTGTGCACAAATTATCATCGGAAAAAATATATATAAAAAGACAACTAATAAGAGGCAAAATGTATCTGCAGCTTTATTTTCTTTCACTTACTTTGTTAATTATTCTCTGATGCATGCTCTATCTTTCTTTCTGCATATAATTTTCATTCAAATAGCTAGACTACAGCAATATAATATTATATAGCATTTTAAGATATCGACTTTAATTACCTCTGATTCATCCTCCAATCCTAGTTTCTTCACCAAGTACTTCATAAGCAATCTGAGTGTTGATCTCCCATCCCTTTGATCATTGAGAATAATAAAACAAGTTATTAAAAACATGATGAGAAGCTAGAGGGTTATAAGCCTATATATATTTACTTTATCCTCAAATAGTTCTTGGCTATCTGGGGCAAATAGGGTTCTCTACCTGATCTGCAAGAACCATAACTAACATAAAATTAATTAATTTATTCTTAAAAAAACATGTTAATATTACTTCTAATCATTTGTTGAACCTTCAACTCACTGATTTTGAGCAGCTTGAAGTATGAGCCAAACATCAGGTTGTGATCTTCTTGGTGGACTCACCACCCTCATTCTCACATCCGGTGGTGCTGATGTTGCCGCTCTCATAAAAAACTCCGGCGTCTCTGACCGTAGCATGCACGGCTGTATCACCGGCGGTGGCTCTGTTAATAAATTAGGTCGTCGGTCCGACGATGTTGGGAGTGCCAATTTCAGCCAGTCACTAGTTGGCGTATCCTCCTCCTCCTCCTCTTCCTCTTGCTCTTCTTGTTCTTCATGGAGTAATATGGTAGAAGAGGGGTCTTCCTCATCCATGGAGGTCAAGTTTTGACGAGCAATTAGAATGGTTCTTGGTAGGATATTGAGCATGGAGGAAACGTGAGCATCTATCTAGGAAAGTAGAGAGTTTGAGGTATCATAACACACACATATATATCTTCTACCTTATCTTAATTACTTGTTTAATTCTATGACACACATATATTTTAAGGTAGGGAAATAATTAGCAGGCAAATAATATATGGGAAAATTTGGGTGCAGCTTCTAATCACAAATAAAATTTTGTATACGGTCTCCATTGAAAAAAATTATTATTTCCACTTCCTAATCAAACATAGTGAATATCAATTTACCTAATTATCCTTGATATTTTTAAGTATAAAAAGTTCAAAAATTAGTATAATTTCTTTTAAATTCAGCACATTAAATTAGAATCTAGTATTTTCTATCAAATTGAATAGATTCTTTTTCTATCTCAATTGGATGGAAAATATATTAAATTTTCTTTAAATGATATTTAATTAGATAGAAAATATACTAGATTTTTTTTTAAATGGTGTTAAATTTAGGAGAAATTATATTAAACAGGAAAAAACGATGCTCAATTTGATAGAAAATATACTCAATTTTAATTTAAAATGCTGAATTTAAGAGGAATTATATTTATTTTTGAACTTTTTGTATCTACAAAAATCTGAGGGATAATTTTGATAAAAAAATTAGGTAACTATATTTGCATGCTAGAGTTGAAGCAAATAAAATTTTACATGTAGAGAATAGAAATAAATTTTTTTTTGGACATGAGACAAAGTTAAAATTATGATTATGACTTTTTCTCTAATTTACCAGATTATATATCTTTCGAATTTAAAAAAGAATAATTGAAATTGGATGGCAGTGGCTAAGAAGAAGGAAGGAGCGAGATTAATTAATTAATTATCTTCAGATCAATTATTCTTGTCAGCTTGTGGAAAGTGATGCATGCAGGGCCATCATTAACGACGATAGTCAGGATTAAATCCAGATTAAATTGACGGCTGAAAGTTTGTTTGGATGTCCCTTTATCGATCATCTTTACCTCCAAAGAATCCGCGCGCTATTAGTTTGTTTGAATGTCCCTTTTAATTATTCGCCTGATAATCAAGTTCAAACAGATCAGATGTTTTTAAATTTGCAATGAATTCATCACTTTCCAAATTCAGAGTAAAAGAATTTTTTTATGATATCCATGTTAATTTAATAATTTTTAAACAATTGATTTTTATAAAAATGACGTATCTATAGTTAATGTAAAACTACACTTTGTTAAAAATCATGTTGAGCTGATTGACTCACATGTTTTCATTTGGGTGAATAGATCTAAGAGGAAGATCAAGTATGATATTTGTGATCGCTCTGTTAATTAAAAAAAAAAAAAAATCTGTTATCTTAATATCCCCTCTAGTATCAGTTCCATAAATATAGAAGAAAATAAATATAAGTACAGACCATAAACGTATGATAATCGATCCTGGACTATTACATTAAAAATATCATACGTCCATTATCTACTCTATTAATTAAAGATGTGACTTTGACTCGCATATTAAAATGATTTTTGTTAATTAAGATAGCATAACCAAGCAATATCCACCTTGACAAATACAAACCAGTTGAAGCAAATACACTTATCCAATTCAACTGAACCCCATACTGCTCAAAGTCTTCATCACTTGTAATATGATCATAACAATACCAAACATAGTAACCAAGAGATGTAGATCGCATAGAATTCACCAGCACCAACATTTAAATGCAACTTGCAATCTTTCCTGCAAAGCTTACGTCTCACCTCAGTCCTATCTTTCAATTATTCCTTACTATGCTACTACTACACATGATGTTCTTTTTAGTATTCCGAAGATGTGAATGAAGCTGAATCCTGTAACAAAAGTTCAAAGATTTAACTTGAGCCGTAGTAGCTCCATACCTACTCTGACGGTTCAGACTCTATACAGGAATAGCTGGGGGAACTGATTCAGGCAAGCCGCTCCCACCATTTAGAACAGTGACATTTCCTTCTGAATCGACATCAACGATTGCCGAGTCTCCCTCCTTGATCTCCCCAGCTAGCATTTTCTCAGCCAAGCTATCCTCCAGGAGCCTCATTATGGCTCTTCTCAGTGGCCTGGCTCCATAACTTGGGTTGTAACCTTCATCCACCACCCTATCCTTGAATCTCTCTGTCACCTGTAGTTCAATATCCTTGGCTTTCAGCCTGTCAAAGACCTCCTTGAGCATTATATCAGCAATTTCTTTGACTTCCTGTTTGGTCAACTGTCTGAAGACAATCATTTCATCAAGCCGATTAAGGAACTCTGGACGAAAGTATTGTTTCAACTCCTCTGTCACAAGGCTTTTAATTCGGTTGTAGCTGCTGTCCTTTTCATCGTAGTCAAGGTCAAATCCAATTCTCCGTCCTCCCTTTTCGATCACACTGCTACCAACATTGGAGGTCATAATTAGGAGGGTATTCTTAAAGTCCACTGTACGCCCCTTGCTGTCTGTCAACCTCCCATCTTCCAAAATCTGGAGCATCATGTTGAAGACGTCAGGGTGAGCTTTCTCTATCTCATCAAAGAGGACGACAGTGTAAGGGCGGCGACGAACTGCTTCAGTAAGCTGGCCACCCTCAGTGTAACCAACATAACCAGGCGGCGAGCCAATGAGCTTCGAAACAGTATGTCTCTCCATAAATTCACTCATGTCAAGCCGGATCATGGCTTCCTCAGAGCCAAAATAATAAGCAGCTAGTGCCTTTGCCAATTCTGATTTTCCAACACCAGTTGGACCAGAAAATATGAAGCTAGCAATTGGGCGATTGGGATTCTTAAGACCCACGCGAGCTCTACGAATGGCACGACTTATAGCTTGAACAGCTTCATCCTGCCCAATAACACGTTTATGGAGAGTTTCTTCCATTTTGAGGAGGCGATCAGACTCATCAGTAGAGACTTTCTCTACAGGAATTCCAGTCCATGAAGATACAATGTGTTGGATGTCTACTTCTGTTACCAGAGGACCACCATCACCTGCCTCACTCTCTGCTTTGCTTAGTTCTTTGCCCTTGTCTATCAGAGCTGAGATCTGAGCCTTCAGCTCCATCTCCCTATCACGCAGTTCCCCAGCCTGTAAAAGATTTGCCGAAATACAAGGATAATTTAGATTCAGATATATAGGAATTAGGAACAGCTACAGGGTATTGTACAAAACCACAAAAACTGGTATGAAGTATTTGGTTGCAAAGCAACTGTGAGTTGGAGATCTGGAGATCATCCACTGGATGATATATGCTTAAACAGATCATCAAAGTCACCAACTCATTACTCAAAAACTTAGATTGAAATAGATTTACCTTTTCAAAATCTTGACCACGGACTGCATCATTCTTTTCTTTGGTGATCTGCCTAAGCTCTTTGTCCAGTTCCCTGGCTTCCTCAGGAAGCTGTCAAAAAACTATTAATTTGAAGCAAATATGATAGAATAACATGCTAGAAAGGTACCAAGCTACCTGTGCATGGCGAAGCCTAACACGAGATCCCGCTTCATCAACCAAGTCAATTGCTTTATCCGGTAAAAATCGATCACTGAAGCCATAGCAGAATATATAAGCAATATACAACTATGAATAACTGCAGAGATCATACTAGCAACATGATATGTAAAATTCCTTGGGAAAAAGTTATGCTTGTAAGCAATTAGTTTGTTTGTAAAATCAAGAAAAATGAAAATCAAGTCAAATAGTTCACAGAACTCGATAACATAAAGGAACATTATGAGTTAAACAGGGAACCAATTATCGAGCTGTGTTGCCTAGCAAGGACAAAAAGCTTCACCTCAATCCCACACCAGGACATGAGACTCATTGACATGGTAAATTATCTGGTGTCGCTTGTACCATGCATGTTGATTGTGCTTTTATAGTGCCCTATAATACAGGTTATTCTCTCAGTTGGTCACACATGCTCTAAACCAACATGCGATATGACAAAAGGAATTAGATTCGATTTCTAATGTTGATTGCAGGGCAGAGAATAGGAGTCAAGGATCTAGATCAGAGGAAGGGATGAAGATATTACCAACAGGGAATCAAAGCGGCGATTGAGGAATCGCATCAGAGGAATGAGTGAGCTTAGCAGACAAATCAAGGAAGACCACATCAACACGACTGCAAATGGGAGCAGCGCTTGCTCGCATCTACGTCATTATTGAATAATGGGACTTATTCGAGGAGGAATTCATAGTTTCACAATTTGGAAACTCATGATTCCATACTTATATACATATTATACATAAGATATAACATATAACCAATATTATAAGAGTGGCAAATAAAATGAAATTCATGATTGTCAAGACATGAAAAAATATGTGAGCGTTTGAGATTTACTATGATCAAGTTCATTGTACTTCTTACTTATTATAACTCTATGCATTATATTGTAAATCCATCATATGAGAACATTATATCCATTATTTCAGAGCATTATATGGTGATCCAGCATGCCAAAGCTCAATAAAATATGTGTATCCTTATCCGATGATTTGTATCAGTTCCAATTCTAACGGTGTCATTACAAATCCAACTCCTAGTGTTGAATCGAGATATGTTGATAAAAATTTAGATAAATTAATATCAAAACTACATGCCTATGCCATGGTATAATTATTTAATTTGGGTCTACACTCCTTTTAGTATTAGGAGGATGGTTGCAATGGTATCCTATTAGTCTCAAATATCTATAAAAAAAAAATTTAATTGATATACACCTTATATTTGAAAGTAAATAAGTATTGAAATAATATCGGCACAACACGATACAATATCAAGCCCACATCACTCTGACTAAATACCAAAATTCCAACACGAGTCAAGATTTCAAATCTTGGATTTACACATTAGTCATGAGGAGCAACATGTTTTTCACAGCAAATATGAAAAGTGGCATAATTCAACAAAATAGTTTCTGAAAAGAAGTTAAATAATCTTTGAGATAATATGAATCACATAGAAGGTAATGATAAATTGCAAGGGTGATAGAGGCAGAATTCTGGAACTTGTTAAAGCACACTAACCCAACCCAGTTACATTTTAGAACAAATAAATATCTTGGTTCCTCAAATTGATACCGCAATACTAGAGAATTTAAAATGATTCTGATGGCAGAAATATCCCTACTGCAATTTCTATCCTAGTTACCAATTATCCAGAATGCATCAATCTGCATGAAAATACATATAGTAGTATACATATCAACACTGAAATTCACATACCTTCAAATAGATTGAACCAGTATGGTTCAGAAAGATATAAAATAAACACAAAAAAAAAAGAATAGCAGCACTTCAGGCAATTCCATGTAAACTAATCAAAACAATGATGGGCCATTGGTAACTATGCAGTTGTCTAAAAAGTAAAAGGAGAAGCATCAAAACAAAATCATAAAAGCTTGCAAAGTTCTGGGTGGTAGACAAATCAATCAAAGGCTACATAGAATAGACGCAAGGATTATTGTAAAATAAAAAGGATGTATCAGAATACAATGCACCAACCTAATGTACTGATAGGACAATTGAGCAGCAGCAACTAAAGCCTCATCAGTGTAACGAAGTTTGTGGTGAATCTCATATCTTTCCCGTAGCCCTCTAAGAATCAGTATTGTTTCATCCACTGTTGGTTCAGGAACTTTTACTGGTTGAAAACGTCTTTCCAAAGCAGGATCCTTCTCAATGTGTTTCCTGTATTCATCAAGTGTTGTGGCTCCAATGCACTAACACAAAATCAATAACTTATAACTGAGATTTAATAGGTTCATATACCTTGCAATAGGAAAATTGAGCAATGGGCATACCTGCAATTCACCTCTTGCAAGAGCTGGTTTTAAGATATTAGCAGCATCTATGGCACCCTCTGCTGCTCCTGCTCCAATTAATGTATGTACTTCATCAATGAATAGTATTATTTCATCACTTTGTTTAATTTCTTCCATCAACTTTTTTAACCTTTCTTCAAACTCTCCACGGTATTTAGTACCAGCAACAAGAAGTCCCATATCAAGAGTAATCACCTAAATTACAACGTTAGAAATAAATAATGCCAAAAGTTCACAATACAGAATAATATAGACAATGAGCATCTTATATGCTCATTAAGGTTTTCCTGGTCACTATGTCATTTCAACTGTTTTATGAAACTTCACATGACTGATAAGTAGTTAAACACCTTTTTCCCTTCAATTGTTTCTGGAACATCACCATTTGCTATGCGCTGAGCAAGTCCCTCTGCAATAGCTGTCTTTCCAACACCAGGCTCCCCAATTAAACAGGGATTATTCTTTGTCCGCCTGCCCAAAATTTGTGTAACTCGTTCTATTTGTGCTTGCCTGCCAACAACTGGATCTAGCTTTCCCTGTGTAGTTATCAAGTTTGCTCAGATGCTTGATGTTTAAGATAATAATAAACAATCATTTGTCAAAGGATCCAAAGATTACCTCCTCTGCCAACTTTGTTAAATTAGTTCCATACTCCTCAAGTGTAGGCATCTTATTGCCACTGCTTCCTCCACCTACCCCTGCACCAACCGCTTCAGTGCTTTCTCCTACCATTCGAATGACCTATTCCATAATGAAGATCAAAGTTACCTCAATACTAGGGTTGTATTAATATGAAACAAAGTTAAACAATACTTTACCTGGGTACGAATGTTGCTAGGATCAGCTCCAAGACTCTCAAGCACCCGTGCAGCTACACCTTCACCCTCCCTAAGAAGGCCAAGAAGTAAATGTTCTGACCCTATGTAGTTATGTCCTGAAGTTTTAACAATATAGGCAATGAACTCCAAGCTAAAAGCCCAGCCCAAAAGATAAGAAAAAAAGGAAGAAGCCAAAGAAGTAAAAGGTAAGCAGAAGAGCTACTACCACTCATGCATGGTACTGGTTGATAAATTAGTAAAAGTCAAAGCATATGAGAATCAATAATTATGAACATTTATTGTTAAGTAAACAAATGCTTAGTCATGCCAAAACTAGAGTTTGGCAACAAAGTAGTTATATTAGTGCATCCATGGTTTTACAGGCAGTTTGTTCACAGAAATTGATCATAGTTTTCACTTCCCAACATTTTTATAGTAAAATCTCATGTTTTGGGGGGAGATCAAGTAATTTCCAGGTAGAAAAATAATTATTACAAGAAAAAGTTTTGATAATAATGTTTTTTTTTTTTTTTTTCAGTTTTCTTATTCAATTTCTAAATTCCCATTCTTTTCTTGCCACTGGACACTAGAAAGTTTCCTTCAATTAAACACAGTTGGTTCAAGTAAGATAGGTAGCATTACATAATAGCCCCAACTAGAATGATCCAGGAAATGAAATATGCTAAAGTTTCTATCGTGTTAGCTCTTTACAGCTATGATGTAAATGATAATTATTCTACCTCTGGACATGTTAGCATTATGGTGCTTGCATGGTTTCTCTTCAATAACTAAAATTAACATAATAGGTCCAAGATACCAAACAAGTGACAAAAATCTTGCAACAGACTAGAAACAAGCAGATTGATCAAATTAGCATAATTCTTTAAACATAAGTAATTAAATTCAAGAAAAAACAAGTTCTGTGATAGAAATCTATAATTGAGAATTATCTGAAATTACCAAGCTGCCGAGCTTCCTCTAATGAGAGTTCTAAAACACGCTTTGCACGAGGTGTGAAAGGTATCTCAACGGCCACAAATCCACTTCCCCTGCCGATGATTTTTTCCACTTCCACTCTAGCATCTTTAAGATTAATCCCCATTGATTTCAAAACTTTTGCAGCGATACCTGTTCCTTCACCAATAAGGCCCAATAGTATCTGTTCTGTCCCAACAAAATTATGACCTAGACGCCTTGCCTCCTCTTGAGCAAGCATAATTACTTTGATTGCCTTCTCTGTAAATCGCTCAAACATAGCTTTGGCAACTCCTCGACTGGTTTTTCCCTGGGGATAAGATATAAATCTCGAAACCACTGAACAAAAGTCATGATTACATCTTGAAGAAGTGCCTAGGTTGTCTGCTCGTCTTAATCCTATGAAGCCCTGCAATTGTAGAGGTGTTCTTTGATGATGTATCATCGTGGCACCTCTTTTAGCTTTCCCAGAGCCTCGCAGATGGCTTTGTCCTCTGTTCACTGCAACAGTGGGAAGAATTGCTGATTGAACCAAAGAACCAGCCATCAGTCCTTTTAACAAGAGACAAATACCCTTGGATCCTCACAACACCTGCAGTCATGAATTTTCATCATATTAATACAGCACTATGCCAAGAAATTGATATGCAACCCTCAAATTCTTATGCTTGAAATCCTTGTAAGAGAGAAATTGTCAAATCCAGTAGAACAGCTAGACACTCCAAAATTAGTATCCAACATTCTCATTAAATAGAAAGGGTAAATGAGGACATGATCAAGTCTAAACCACAGCAAAGTTTTAAGACAATAAAAAAAACAGTTAGATGCTAAATAATTAGAATGGTACCCTTTTGTTTCCATACACAAATATTCAATGTCTGGGAGATAAAAATATATGATATGAACTACATCGATTGTGATTGTAGCAGTAGGACTACTACCACATATAGTCGGATCCATTCCCAAATCTGCACAAGTACAATTAACAGCAGAGGATGGAATAATTTCAGCCCATATGTACAGTTGCTCCTAGACCATGTACACAAACCAATTTCATTTGGAGCTTTAATTTAAGAACGCAAACTTTATGGACATGTGGTGGAACTAAATTTTGGGCCACGACAACAGAATTCAGGTCATAGTCTCTAACATGTATAACTTTTTTATGAGGGATGTCCATAAAGGTAGAAGCAAACTAGAAAGTTATTCATCGCCAATGGGAACTCAAAACATACAGAAAACCTGATTCATAAGAGGTATCCCCTTGTGAAACAGGTATCTAATCCTCATATCAACTTCAGAACACCAAATGCATCTTCCACTCCGAGCATAAAAGCAACGTCCCGCTTTGAGGCAGGTACTACGTCACACATTCCAAGCAGCCACTCCAAATTGAAAATGGATGAATTACAAAAGGAACGACAGCAACAATGCGCATCACGACAATTTTCTTTCTCGCGAGCTACATCTTACCACACATACCGCCCGCAAACCCAAAAAAACTAAAAATCTATCTAATCAAACACTAGATCTCTAATCGACAATCAGATCAAACACAATAAAGTGCACTGATATCAACATATCCTAAGAAGAAATGTAAAGAAGGGGAGAAATCCCCTAAAAGTACTCAAATTTCTCGATATAACATATCGACAAGAACAGGATTCAACGCTTAGGATTGCAACGGATGAGAGAAGAATTAGTACAAACTCCAGAAGAGAAGCAGGGATGCGAAAGAGCTACCTCCGAAGAGAGACGAAGCTCCGATGCGGAGGCGGAGGAAAAGGAAAACTAGTTCTTTGTCTCCTCGGCCAATAGATAAATAGAGAAGACGAAACGGGGAAGATACGAGATCAGGAGAAGAAGAAACTTATTTCTGAAGCATTGCAAATTATTTCGGTACAGCATCCGCGACGCTCGTTTTTCTTACCTTCGTTTCATTTGAGATGTCATGGGCCCCATTAGTCATTAGAATCTCCAGATTCGGTTCTTGGCTGGGTAGCGACCCATAGAAGAGGGTGGATGGTTTGGCAGGTCTTTTTAAGAAGATAGATTACTCGAGGAAACTAATCTGACGGTGTAAGATTTTTACCACAGCAATGTCAGGAATCGTTTAGAAGACCCGATTGTCAAAGAGCGACGTGGACAAACATACGCCGCGTGGCGTCATCGGTTGATCGATCTACGCATCCTTATCTCTGTAATCTAAAATACAACGATAATCATTCACGATCAATCTGATCACGGCCGATTGTACAAATTCTTTTTCTGCATAGTTACGTGCGGATCGACGAATTGAGACGTCAGGAATGTAGACTTACCAGGTTATGAGATTGTAAGGGCCTTTGAATAATATAGTTGATGATCTACTATAGGCGTATGTGAATATATTCTGAATATACTAATTAATATCTATAGTTATGAGGTTAGCGAGTGATAATATAAATAATAAATATATGTCTGAAAATATATATAATATATAGAATGTGAATACAGGAGCATTGGGAATTATGAATAATGATATTATTTTCATTGTCGAATTCGTTAATGAGAAGAGATGGGTGATTCGCATTACGTATCGACAGATGAGGCGATAGTTCCCACATTTAAGGACACAGGCGCCTACCGGCATTATATATCGTTCATAATTCATGCGTTGAACGATTTAAAACACTAACATACCCACATACCCCAAGAAATATACGAGAAATTGATTAACCTATTTATACGATTACCCCGATGGCACGATGACCAGATCACCAATCATTTCAAGTATTGGTGACATGGATTTCATTTGCATTATATAATCATAGTGTTGGTATATGAATTAAATTCATATGACACCGCTATGATTGTGTCACTACCGCTCGCTAGGATAATATTGAAGTAATGGCAGAATGTCGCTCACCTGAGCAAATGTCGACGTAACAATCACTTCGCCGCAGTTCGCTTACGTAGCAATCCGATACTGATGCTAAGAGCATGGATATAGAGACTAGTCTAATTACATTAATATTCATACCAGCGTATATCAAATTAGGGCGATAGTTTATAACATATAAGTGATTGCAATTGAAAGTCATAATCAACTCATCAATAGCACATATGACATATTAACCAGTCAATATATCACTAAGCTGACTACTAAACTAGCAACTTGAGACTAGCAACAAACTCGGTATGGCTGCTCATTGCAACCACAAATTGATGCAACAAAACAACCATTTTTAAAACTCTCTAATTACTATTAGTGATCTCGATGTTATATAGGAGTATTTATTACTGGAGCCACTGACCATGACAGACAGCTGGGACTCTGATGGGCTCAAATCACATTCTATCGTATATTATTAGATTATTTTAATAAAATCAAAAAAAATATTTATTGGATTAATAAATGCGAAAAATATATTTACCATTTAATTTAAGAAAATTCGAGGAAAAAGGATGTATGGAAGAATATAGTGGTTTTTTCAAGACTTATTATTTCTCAAATTTTGATTTAACCACAAAAACATGCTGTTTTTGAAATTGTCTTTTCTGATTTTACTTTTACCAAGTCAAAGACCGATCGAACAACGGTACACAATCTAAAAAAACTGTCTAGTTCTAAGGATAATATCAATTATGTTCCTACAAGCTGGTCTATATAACGTTGAATAATGTTGTTGACCGCGAATGTCATAATTTCATCTCCGACACTTGGAGTATTCTATTCTTAATCCTACCGACTATCGTGTCCTCCTCCTAAACAACTTCCGCTCTTGCTCGCCGATCTCAATTCCTCCTCCAAGCGAAGTCCTCTTCGATCAGGACCGTACGCCTGAGGTTACTCCATCTCGCGTAAGTTGCGTGTTTATTCCATTGCATAACCATAAGGCGCCATCATGTCAGTGCGAATCTCACTGCTGCTCTTTCATTCACTCGCCCAAACGGATCAGTCTATCATCATTAACGCATGCATCGCAATGCTAGCGGCCCGCTAATAGTTGCTACATAATAACAAGGACCTAATTACTAGCCATCGGCTAAAGCACGGTCTGAGATACAATCATTTCTCAAGTGGTCACGAATACGTCATAATAATAACGCCTTCTTGTCTACTTAATTAATCTATCTCTACTTAGTGTTCAATTGCGGTATACCTGAATCTCTATAACATATATTTATTTTAAATAAAAGCTCGAACCTCCTCGAAACACTCTGACCTTGGCAGCTCCACCTTCTTTCGCCTGAGATTCCCTTTTTGCATTCACAGCCTCTCGTCATTGGCCATGCATCTAAGCTGGTTGTCGTTAGTGTTAGTTTGGTGTTGCTGAGACCATGGTGAATGGGTGCCAGCCTCACTTGCCTCTGTGTGTGCCTCCCACGTGGAGCGCGCTATTCCGTGCGAGTTATCCACGGCTCAGCATGTAACCAAGCTAAGATTCGATGGCATCTACCACTTGCCCCCCGGCCATCAACATCAGTTGGTATTTTTTATTCAATCTATCGAGATCATCAGTAAAGCCGATTTATGTACGACTAATCACTTCTTTGGCCTTCTGATTGATACAAGTCTATGTCTATATGAGATATCAATTTAACAAATTCAAAGTGAGTATCAGACTACTACGGTTTCCCGTAAACTCTAATTTTATATTCTGTGGTTATATAACCTTTAGATGTTTACGTCACATATAAAATAAACAATATTCTTTTATATGTGATGGATTCAGTTGATCGATTATTAATTTGTTCGTGATTTCTTTAGGATCCTAAAAGAAAGGTACACAAGTCTGTTAAAGGTGTATTGAAATTGGAGGTTGAAAAGGTTCATACTTCACTGGTTGATGTGGACAATATCTCTGACGGTGGAAGCATAATCATTGATTCAAATGATGATGGTGATCGTTTTACTGAAACTTCTTTAAGAAAGTATCATAGCAATGGTCCTGATATCCCTAGGAGTGGTAGTTTGAAGTTCATCAGCATTAATCGAAAAGATATTTGTAGGAATGTGTTAATTCCAGCTAGAGAAGATCATCCTGACTTTAGTGGCCATGTAAGTAGTATTTTGTCTGCTATTTATCAACATTCAATCTGCAATCTTGCTTTAATACATCCTGAAGTTCAGTAGATTTGTCTATTCACTTTACTTAAAAGCATAATGTTTCTAAATTAGAGGTGCTACTTTGCTAGTATTGTTGTCATATTTTCTTTACAAAACATTACTCTTCTTGATTCTTAAAGCTTCTCTGTGTCATCTCTTGAATTTTATGAATGGGCACTTGTGAACATTTTCTATTGGCTATTATGGTGGCTCTCTTAGGTGAAAAACACACTTTTTAAGGTTATTCGTTCATGTATATGTAGTGAGCATATTTGTTTGTTTGTTATTTTTTTGTCACAGGTTGTTATTTTGGAAAATTAAATCAAATTAGCTACTATTTTTGCTTGCATGCTATTATTTAGCAGAACAATATAGCATTAATTTCTTTTAAAATATCCTCTTGTGGAAACCTATATTTTTGTTCCCCTCTCAAAACTTGTACGAAAATGTTTTTTGTTGATTAGATATAGAACATCATCATTTTGTTTTAGTTTGCGGTTACCATAGCTCATGATGATACGCCCAGCTTGATTGAGAACTAAAAGTTAGCGTTTAGCCTTCGCTTCATGTCTTTGTCTTATCCTCTAGTCTAATGTGTGATCTTTAGGATATTGGATCGACATCAAATCAAAGTTGTTGGTGAAGGATGGCTGAAGATGAATTATTAGTTCAATAGAATGTTATGTTGTTAGTAGATGTACTTGAATGAGTTGCTTTGGTCTAAATGATCTGTTATTTTGCAATGTCGAAAGTATATTCATTCCATGACTTTATTGGGAGCCTATCGATACTTTGGTACCAATAGTATTAGGGTTTGGAATACCATTTGCGGTGCAGTGTTTGTCTTCATTTTGAATCACTATCAAAGATGTGAGCGAAAAAGAGGAACTAAGGAATCATCGTTATTCTCTCCACGATAGTGACATCTACATGCATGTAAATAATTCATACATATTAATTCTTATGTTAGTTTTTGTAACATTGTATTCATCTCGTCTCGACATTCTTCAACATGAGTTAAGTATTTATATTAAAGACTACTGTGTTTTAGTTCAATCTCCTATTCGCTTTCCTTCTAAATTGTATCTTAAATATTTTCTAAAATACTATTCTGGATGACACGGCTGGAAGCGCTTCCTCAGTTGTTGAAACCTCCACTAAGATATGCCTGTTGCTTATGCAACAGATCGAATATGGTTGCCAGCTTAGCCGCATTACGTCACCATCCACGCACATAATATATCTTTCAGATAAATGTCCTCAAGAGTGTATACGTACCGGCTAACCACAAAAATGGGAGTTTCACACTTCAGAGCCCTTCATCACCTGACTTACATTACTCTTGCATATATCATTGTGTCATTAAAATTTCTCTTCTAATGTTATAGATATTATTTTTGAATGTTAGAAAATTATATTTTTATTTGAAATTTAATATTTTGAATGAATTATAATAGAAGTGATTATAAATTATATTATTCCAAAACCAAGCGAGATAAGTCAATATTATCACGAATATCATATTTGGAGAGACAAGACAACGACTGTTGAAGAAAGGAATTGACCACATACGAAATGTCTCAGACAGCACCAGCGCTGAGCTGCAAACAACAATGCTTAACTGTAATTGAGCTCAATGGCAACACATTGGAAAATCGTTGTAAATTTTGTCTTCATTAAGAATGTAGAAGATGAGACCTATGAAGAAATTGAACACACTTTCCTCCCTCCTTCTCTTCCCCAGAATCTTTAAATTAATTAAAAGTCTATTCTCTAATTAAATTTTAGTTTTATCAATATCATTATTCATCATATATAAACACTTTAGAAGCAAAGTTATTCATCTTTTTTCTTATTATCATGATAATGGGGTTATGTGAGCAACAACATTTATGATTTTTCTTACAGGTTTAAAAGGGTTAAAACAAATCATTCCAATTATAATCATCATAGAATAGATTATATTAATTGTTTCAAATATAAATTAGGTTTTATTGCTCTTTCACTATTATTTGTATTGCTTGTATTTGTTTTGTTACTAGCTTTATTACTAGTTTTGTGTGTTTTATTTTTACATTTGAAATATATAGTACAAATATATTTTCAAAGAAATATCAATCTAGGAGTTAGAAAAGAAACAAAAGAAAAAGAGTGGAACGGATTATTAAAACTCAAAAAGGTGGTCTTCATAAGTTTTTTAAAGCTAGCTCTTTAATTAAAGATTTAGTTAATGAATTACAAGAAGAAAGTCAAGAAGAACTAAACGATCATGTAACAAATGAGTAACAACTGAGTAATCAAGAAGAACTAACATTGATAATAAAACAAGAGATCTTTTGGTAGAGAAAGGTCCTATAAGAGAAGGTAATCTTAAGTTCCCTATAGATGCGCTTTCAAGATATTTTTCATATTCTTGTTACACAAGAAAATTACCAATGGAGAGAATCAAGATAGAAAATGGCTCGTGTACTTGAAAGATGTGAACAAAGTATATATTTTTTGTTGTTGTAAATTGTTTAAATCAGTGAATAATAAAAGTTTGCTAGCAAATGAAGGTCTTAGCGATTGAAAATGTTTAAGTGACAGACTTAGATAACATGAGAATGACATTGAACATATTACCAACATAAGAAATGGGACTGATTTATAAATTATATTGAAAAAGAATGAAATAATTGACAAAAAGGTCCGAGTACAA
Organism: Zingiber officinale; assembly: GCF_018446385.1. Lineage (NCBI taxonomy): Eukaryota > Viridiplantae > Streptophyta > Magnoliopsida > Zingiberales > Zingiberaceae > Zingiber > Zingiber officinale. The sequence continues at coordinate 78,726,149 of NC_056006.1, forward strand.
ATTAAGAAAGAGAAAGAACATTGAAAACTTATTTTAGTAAGGATTATTTATGTTGTGAAATGTCTTACTATGCATAATTTGCAATTATTGAGTTATATAATATTTACTTTAATGATGATGTATGTAGGCAACATGATACAATGCTTAAATTTGACAACATATCAAATGAAATATAGGTTCATGAATGCAAAAAAGGAAGCAAGGTACTAGAGAATTTGTGAACAATAAATTGGCCCAAGTTAATGTAAGTCAAAATAATTAATTATTCATTATTTTTTATTATATCATGTTGACATTTCACTTGTATGTTTTTATATTTATTAAACTAATATAAGTTATTGTAATATGGATAGGAATAATATAGAGAGAGAATCAAAGTATACAAAAGAGATTTCTTGAAATAAATCCAAGAGCATTTTATATGTCATGTGCTTGTCATTCTCTTAATTTAACAATTTGTGATATGACAAATTCTTGTGTTAAGGCTGTGTCATTTTTTAGAGTTGTGCAACGCATGTATACTTTATTTGCTAGTTCTACAAAAAGGTGGAAGATTTTACAAGATCATGTTCATCAATTAACTCTAAAGTCATTGTCAACAACAAGATGGGAAAGTCATGTTAATAGTATCACAGCCATAATAACTCAGCCAAATGAGATAAGAGAAGCTTTATATGAATTATCGAAAGTTAGTGAAGATGCTAAGACTAGGAGTGAGGTTGAATCTTTAGTAACACATGAACTTGAAAGTTTTGAAAAAAATTGAATTGATTAGCAAAAAGTTGCAATCTAAAGATATGCAAATTGACATTGCAATAAAGATTTTGAGAGGATTGATTTCTTATTTTGAAAGATATAGGGAGGAAGGTTTCCAATCTGCTATGACATTAGCGAAAGAGATTGCATCTAAAATAGAAATTGATCCTATTTTTCCTTTAAAACGTATAACTCATAGGAAGAAACAATTTAATGAAAATTATCATGAAGAGATTTCACAATCGGATACCAAATTTTCTCAAAATATTTCTTTAAATATGCAAAATTAATAAATTAGTTTGAATATTATTTTTTTTATCAATTATTAAATTGAATTCAATGAATGATAATAGATTGCATGAGTGTTGTAATAATCTTCAAGTTGCTCTAAAATATAGTGACAAATCTGATATTGATGCTGATGATTTATTTTCTAAATTACAAGTACTATAAATATGTTTACCAATAGAAACAAAGTCATCTTTTGAACTATATCAATGATTTGATTTTTCTAGTAATTCACCACGAATCTTGTTTGTATATCATATCCCTACAAATTGATCTCACAAATATGTCATTATAGTTAACGTTCACTGTTGCATTATTAGCAAAACTGTCACTTAGAAAGTTGTAAATAAATATGTTAAAATTTATTAAGATATTATTGATGATTTGCCAATAAAAATCTAGATTTCAATAGTTGTTCGATTTTTTTGTATTACAAATGTGCATTTTGGCTTGAAAATAAAATATTTTGTATGGTGGTGTTTTGAATCTTTGACATATTTTTGTAGTTTATTATATTTTAAATGAATATATTGATTTTCAAGTTTTTCTATTAAACTCTATTAGATTGTATGTTAGTATTTTTTTTTCCTATAGAGGTCACTTTTCTCTTTTCGCCCAAGGGCCCTGAAAAGTCAGGGCCGGCCATTATTATTATTTATATTTTAAATAATATTTATTATATCATAAAATTTAACTCCTACAATTGTTGGTCCCGCATTAAGCTGGGGAGAGTGCTCAGTAAATAAACAAACCTCTCACTTTTCTACGACCTTTGTCACTGTGACGTCAAAAATAAGAAGGCGAAGAAAAGAAAGGTTAGGTGAATCAGTTACAATCGAATCGAAACACTAAACAATCTTCTTCTATTTAGCTTTGTGACTAAGCTCCAATTAGAACTAAAGTCATATAGTGTTCTGACCTCAGACCAGTGTAGTTATAGTCACCCAGGGGTTCAGCACAACCACGAGAGGATAACTTTTACTCTCTCGCAACTGTACCAGAATGTCATCGCGCTGATAAAATTACTACCAGGTTACGTCCGTCGATTGGTAATCAACTCACTTTGGTCCTTTCCAACTCTCGTCATGCTCGCTAGTTCGCCCCTGATGATCATCCTACTAAATAAGGCTCACTGATTCATTTCATTCTCGAAACCTTCGCCTGCGCTCTCGTCCGGTTCCCACTCTTGCGCTGCAGCCCACAGTTCTCCTCTCTATATCCCGAAGAACTGCGCTTGAGCATACATACACTAGCTAGCATTTAGCATCAGTTCTCATTACTTGTACAGACGTTTGACCTTCCCGTTAGTCGATCAAACTATCTGGTACTAACATCCTCGATATTAACCTGGGATTAAGTAAATTAAAACAAATAGTTATAAATATTTGCAAATAAAAATTATATAAAAAATCAGTACTCTCTTGCTTAATCTTTCTCTACATAGAGCTAACTTGGATGGAAAGTTTAAACTCTGATCTATAAGTTTATATAAACTAGAAAATAGTTTTAAATCGATTAAAGAGCGACTTTAGATAATTTCAAATTCTAAAGAAAATATATATAGTAATAATTAAGGTAAAAATTGAAAATTCTTTAAATAGACATGATAGGGATAAAAATTGGGAATATTAAAAAATTTAACACAAAAATTGAAATTTTCCTACAATAAGGATGTTATTCTAAAAAAATACTTAATTTAATGATTTCGTACACTGAAAAGCATTAGTTAAAATTAAACTCATAGCTAGTAATTAAACATTTGATGGCCCCCCACCTTTAGCCATACAGCATGCTTTGGTGAACACCTTACAGATAATCTTTAATGATAGTAAATATTTAATTTTCCTCCTGAGCTCAAAATATAATTATAATATGATTTGAACCCTAAATAGATTCCTTCCTGAACATTAAAAACAGATTATATACGATATTTTCCTATTCAATTCTATGATATTTAAATGTCAATTTAAACCATTATATCTTTTAATATGTGTACATGTATGATTTTATACTATTTATTTATTTTAATTTTTAATATTTATTTGGTTATGATCTTTCTAACTCGAAGATATATTGAAATTTACTCTTAAACTAACTTTCTAACTCATTAATTAACTACTTCATTTTAATACTTGACCATCCTTGTGTCAGCGTCCCGTAGACTGTCCGGCGTCTTTCTTCTCATCACCTCTAGCAACGGAGTGCCCTCTCGCAACTGCTTTTGTTTTCTGTCACGCCACTGCCACATCAGTCTGAGGGTCCCAAAGTGCTTTCATTCATCACTAATGTCACCTTTAGATTTCATATTGACCGGGCCGCTCAAGGTTCTGTTACATACATCCTCGCTCTCGCCGCTCGCTGATTGATGTAATATCTCTTTGCCCATCAGGTATCTTACTTTCTTTCTCTTATGATTAAATTTTTAGTTTAAATAACTTTAAATTTTCATCATGTAGTAAATCACATTGTAGAGATTTTTGAATTTGTCTGTTCATTTTCCTTTAAGACAATGTTGTGAATCTCTTAGATTGCATAATCTGTCAGGGACTTCAATGTTGAAAATAATTTAAAGTGTTAATTTAGATCTAGATATATATAGCATCTAATGATGTCCATTCGTGGTCAGAATCGTCACCAATCTCTCTCGCTACTCTCATTAGAGAGGACGAGTTCCTTATTCTGAGTGTCAGTACAGTCCTCTTCGATGCTATGGTTCTCCCTGATCGCCGTCTCTCGAGTCATCGTAGTTTCGTTGAGTAATGCGAGAGCTCCGCTTGACTGATCGTGAGCTTCAATTTGACAGATAGACACCAGAGCATGGAACCTGTCGTCGCGAGTCTGTCTCTTCATCTATGGCTCTTCTACCACCCCAGCACATTCATTTCATTATTAAACAATCAAACCTTAAAGAATACTCAATTTTTTTCCACCAAATCCGAATTTTGATTTCATCGATCGGTCAAATCTATAAGTTTAGTGTTAATCCTCTGGTCGCTTGGTGCCTACTCGCTGATAGCATCTAATCGCTTTAGCTGGACTTGCTAGAGGGGAAGTATAAACAAACAAAACTTTTGAACTTTGACTATTAATCTAACAATCAGTAAATATAGAAACTACCGAAGAAGACAAAAGTTACTTGTTTTACAATTAGATTAATCCAGAGTGAAGGTCACTAAACAATCTAAGAGAGTTCTCTGATCGCTAGCTAAAACTAATCAAAACATAAGAGAATCGATTATAAGTGTTTTGATACTCTCGACTGAGGTTGTATTTAGTCCACAGCCTCTCGAAGGTTCTAGGTTCTGAGGATAAACTTTTTCATCAAATATATGTGCAATAGTCGCTGGATAAAATTATGTCCAACGATCGGATAAAGTCAGACTGAATGGGCCCACTAGTAAAGTCAACCCGACGACTGGTCCCTTCTGCTTCAGACTTGGCCCGGTCTGACGCTGACCTTATCTGATGATTTGGCTCTCTGCAGATTCTGACCATAAGCTTGAACGACCTCTCTCGACTGTCCGTTTTCCCGGAAACCTTGCGCTCCTTCTTCCTGCTTTCTCATCTTTCCTTCCTGGGCACTTCTGACCTTTGGCCACTTCATCTCCTCCCACCGCTGTGTTGCTTGGTTACTTGTCGACTTCCCTTTACGGCTTCGACTTCCTTCCTAAATTAAATTCCCGCCTGACCCAGGCACACCGGCTAACTAACCTAACATCACATCAAACTACCTGAGTTTCTATTTCTTAATAAAACACAACATTCACACATTCCTTTAAATTCACTCTTTACATTCAAAACATAAGGATCACAATATAAACACTATCAAGTAACACAACAAAAGTTCATAATCTATAACAAGTAAACAACACAATTACAACATTCAAGAATATCAACATTAACCGCCTTACGCTCTTCTACTACTATGACATAGATCGTCACATTGGCGTCGACGCCTAATATCTATCGCGTCTGTCTAATTTAAATTTAATTGCTAATCGCAATTTTTTTGTTATTCTGTTCTACCGGAATGTAAAGGGACAAGGGTATCTATGACTAGGTTCTTCTTTGTCTTGGTGAACTTTCAATTCGGTGACCTCTGGATTCCAAGAGGAGGATGCCGGGTGACAGTGGCTCTCTGACAGTGCGATCGGATGGATGGCTACTCATCAGCTTCGATAATGATCCACATTACAATTCCGATTTCAATGATCCGATGTCCGGTCGATGATCCAACGGTAAGGTGATCGTCTACTTTACTTTATATTGGATCAATATCTATACCGCGATCCGGGCCGATCCACTCCTGTCGGATCCAATCGAAGCCAATCGACGATCGATCAAAAACCCTACAGAATCGCTCACAGGCTTGCACATAGCGGGGCGCCGTGGATCTCGGTAGTGCCTTACAGGCCTGGGTCCGCACATGTGAGCATGAAAAATCTGTTAAGTTATTCCGAATCCCAATCGATCCATCGATCCGCATCGATCCTGAGTTCGACGGACTGATTATTAAACTCCTGATTTCCTGACAAGACTACCTGTTTACAACTCACACAATTATCTGATGCATGGAAAACATTCTAATATCTAATAACTAGCATTCTAACACGACATAGTGCAAGGTTTATTAATTAAGCATTAAAACCACTAGAATGCAGTGTCGGTAAAAGTGTGAATAAGTCTTACAAACTCAATGATCTTCATTCCGTGCACCACACACCACACCATCGATCAGACACCTTCGACGCCTCGTGACTTGACAATCCATTTCTTACCTTTGATATAAGGGAAAAATACATCTAAAGCAATAAAACCATCTACTCACAACACAAAATACGCATATACTCATTACGCTTAAAACATCTTTTTAAATATATGTCTTGATTAAACTTAAAATGTGTTGTCATCTTGCGCCCAAAATTAGCTATTATAAATACCATTTGATTTTAGATATTTTTCGGAATTTTGAATAGGTAACATAGAACAGAAATAAGCAAATCGAGAACACAAGACCCATGGTTTAGTACATGTTTAGCACAAATCACAGGTCGTTGAAAGAGGGACGATAATTTATATTGATTGTGGAGTGTAGTTGGGCGATTAAGTCTTAATAAAATAGGAAGAATTAATGGGAGAGGTTATTTTTTTCCATCACAGAATCTCCTCTCTCAATCCTCACATAGCCATACGCCACACTCCCCCACGTACCTCACGGATCATCGCATCTTAGGTGACCCAAAAGAGTTCTTCGGGCGGGGGACAGGACGGAGTTGATCGTCGAGTCATTCCCACACAAGATCTGAATATGATCGATGAGTGGTGGGAGAACCACTCGAGGGTAACTGCGATATAATAGCTACTTTGATTTTACGTGCATTTTCGGTTTTCGAGTTATGTCGCTTAGAGTTTCATTACCCCGGTTTAGGGTTGGTAACTTAGAGGCTTAATGATCTGACACGCCTTTCTCTTCGGGAGTTTATGTCATCTGTTCAAGGTGCCTGGGTAGTCCTCTATAGAGGGCAATAGCTTGAGTGGATGATACTACAAGAAAGTATGCAGCATTATATGCACACAATAATGCATTAGCATCTAAATTAGTAGATCTATTCCAGCTTTATACGGACTACGGCCCAACGGTGCTCTCTCGCCCTGGGTTGGATACAATTCAATTCTAAGTCGAATAACCCAGATTCAGCACAATATTTCGATGACTTACTTCATCACATTCAGAGATTAGATAGGGTGACCTTCATATGTGGTCCTGGTTGCTAGTAAACCCTAGATCGAACCTACAGGGACTTGTTGAGCCTAAGATCTGTAATCTTGTATGTAGCAGTCAGCACGCTGCAGCCTCGTCAAAACATATATTTTCTATATTAGAATTTTCACAGCCTTAAAATAATGAGGATCGTACTTGACTCGACCGATCACCAGATTCACATCACTCGGTGCTCATTTGGGTGTTAAAGCCTAAGCCATATAAGTACGCTTATATTCAGTTATAAACGTTACAGACACACATACATTATTGTCATTCTTATTTTATGTTATGTAAATACCATGCCATATGCATGCGCGTGTTTCAGCACGCCAGTTCCTAGCATAATTGCATCAATTGCATTATGTGATTTAGTAAGTAATGGTTCTCTCTCGTTTTTGGCTTAGATCTATTTCCTCCTCATAACCGAAAGTTAAGGAAAGACTCAGCGAAAGTCACTGAGGTCAATGATCGATCAAGATGGTAGGAGCGGTAAAAAATCCGATTATAGCATGACTTAAAGAGGTGTAATTAATTCTTCTTTGGCCTTTTTGGATTTATTGTGGTTGTTAGTGGATGACCGCGAATATTCATTTTTAAATCTTGTGTTGGTGATGTGCTTTATGTGTGTTCCGGGTCCGAACGGCGCACAACGAACTACGATACGCACGCACAATGCACCGAGGAATCCGATGCCCGTTGACGGGACTGATCATCGGTCTCCGGACTCGCTATCGATACTTGTACCTTGATAGCCGGCACGTACAAAGATGCGATAGATTCGATTGTGCCCGGATCAAGTTGTGAATGCCAGTCTGGAGCGGTGAGATCCGTTAATCGTGTGCGATCCGAATCGGTCCGGATGAGCTGCATCATCCATCCGAGGAGATCCCGAGCCGACGCGATCATGATCATCACAGGTCCAGGAGATAGTGTTGAAGTTGGTTTCTGTCAGCCGCGCGGTAGGATGTTTCGATTCCGCACACACCAGCCGAGGTCTTTACTTCTTGTCTCAATCCATTATTAGAGGTAAAATTTAATTATTGCCAGCCCACACAAGCCTAAAAACCTTACGGTACCGGTGTATGAGTGGGGTACAGAGACGAAAGCGGTGTCATACATCCTCAGACTGAGAGCGAACCCGCACCCCGCCATCCAAGTAAGAGTGCCCTACTTATTACGCCCATGTTGTTATATTCATGTTTTATGCACTTGAAATACGTGATGGTTTTTAAAGCAACACTAGTTATACGCGCGACTATAATTAGTATTGTATTCTCATGCTCTCTTAGAATGTTGACCTGCTTCTCAGTGAGGGCTACCCAGTCGGCAGTGGCTCGATTCTGACGGCCATCTGAGTGATCCCGCCGAAATAACAACATCGAGCCAGCTTATCGGAGTAAACGGATCCCGAACCATGAAGTCTTCAGTTGAGACCACACGACATGCAGCAAGTGCCAAGATCGATTATGACCAGTTCAGAACTCAGACAAGCGAGGAACCTGCTCGGTGCGGTGCGCCAGAAGCAGTGCTTTTCTTCTCGAATGCTGAGCATCATGCACTGCGATGGAAGTGGGCTGGCAAGAGGTGACTCGGCCGCTCTTCTACACACGCAGCTTCGGGCACACAGTGCCTCTTCATCGAAGCCAGCGGTATCGACAGGTGGAACAGTCGCCGCATGTGGGACGGTTACAGATCGCGAGTGTGCAGTGGAATGTCTTGAGAGGAATTCTTGAGTCTACAACATACACGGGTTACTACTAAGAGTTGACGTTTCTGTCAGTAGCAACTCAATCGCAGCTCGAACACCTTTCGGCTGAGGAGTGAGTCAGTGAAGACAGTTCAACAGTGTTCGTCGTTTATGCTACTGTAGCTAATCGGCCGGAGGGGAACGCATCCGCTCGAGCTCAAGAGGCTAGGCTATAGCAAAGGTCGGGTGTCTGGCATACATTATCACACACACCGAGGTGTCTGAGGCGGTGCCTGACCCACGAGCAATCAATGAGGTGTCTCCTCAAGAGCAGCAACAAAAGCGCCGAAGTCCTCAAGTTTCAAAAAGCAAGCGGAAGCTCGGCGCGCCGGCAACTAGTAGTCCGTCAGTAAGTAGCGTAAATCGGGACCCGGAGGGCATCTTCATCGGCTTGTGTGGTTCACTGGTTTGCTGCCGCAGAGAGCCAGATACAGGTGCATGCCAAAAGATATGCCCAAAGTGCAAGCAAAGGTTCCAAGCCCTGTTCGGCCTCGGCACAAGCAAAGAGCAACAAGCCTTATAGGCCGGCATGCAGCAGTTTTCAGAGCTCGCCCGGCGAGGCTGTAAACCCCTCACCTATATGCGCAGGTCGAACTCACGGTAGGGTCTCAGCCCCCGACGCCAGTCGGCACTCGATCACGAGGAGAGTGTCGAATTCGACTTAAGTTGGCTTTAGCTTAGCATTTGTCGAGTCTAGCAGCTCAGTGGCGCTCACGCGAAGTGCTTTCAGAAGCTCCATGCGAAGCAGTAATTGAGCCGGGTCGTACTTCCACTCTTCATCTCTCGGGCGCGTTTCCACAGCGCATCACACCACCATCCCTGACGAAGTGCCATCTCTCCTGTGAGAAGCATGGACCTTTCTAGACTAGTGCCACTTCCACAGTGCCGTAGAGATGGATCATTCGTCAACCCGGCTTAGAACAGCGCCAACCCCGGGAAGTGCCTGTGATAGTCTTATTATTGGCACCCGCTTTAAGTGACTCGCGGTTACTGAAGAGGCAGAAATGATGGATCCACCATGATGATGTAACCCAGCACAGTTCGTAGTGCAATACTCACTACCTGGACCGCGGCGGGAGCAGAGCGTGTGTAGACACCGCGTAGGTCGAGATGTGATACCGTGAGCCTCTAGAGCACCTAGCTTGCGATTCGGAGATTGAATTTTGATAACCTTCACACTATTTCAGCCGCCGTGCGTGCCTCCAGGAAAAGACTCATCTGGCAAGCCGGCAAGGCCTCAGGCTTGTACCAGTCACTCACATGGAGCCCTGTTATTTGAAAGTGTATACTGTCATCGATGCTGAGCTTGAACCTCGGAAAGAGTCACAGAATCATCGTCCATTTAACACAGTATCTCCTTCCCTTCCGGATAGACACATGACATTCGCCAGAATGAGGGTATTTAAATTCGACTGATCGATCAAAGTCGGTCGAGGGTGATATGACAACGATTCGGACACCACGACTTATTACAGTTCGTGGTGAGTGCCTGCCTTGAATATTGCTCTCATTGTATCATAGATCTCATGAGGTTCGAGTGAATAAGTTTGTTATCGTGTCATGATGATTCTTCATCTACTCGTGACTGTGAAGAAATATCCAAGACCGACGGACGTATCAATCTCGAATCACATGCCAGTTCACAGCGGAATTATCTCGGGTCTTGGGTCATCATCTCAGATAATGTCATGTATGGCACCCCGCAAGAGAGATAGAGTAGATCGGAGACCAGAGAACGAAACTAGTGAAAATCGACTTTTCCGATTGCAAATTACAAAAAGTTTAGAGGACTTCCAGATAGCCTCCTCACAACAATGGCGACGTAGCAAACATAAATTCAAAGGACACGAGACTGACGGACACAGAGAAGCACTTGCTTCGCTCGAGATCGAAAGGTCTCCCTTAGCTTTACCGGACATATGACTAAATCGGCCTAAATGGGATTAGAAGGGCTGATCCTGCAGGGTGCAAAAGTGATAGCTGATTGACGGAAACTCAGGATTATGGGAAAACTGACACACGATCGGCGGAACGTTCTACTTCGAACTGAGACATTACTTGAAGAATCTGCAGTAGAGTGTCAGTCGCCAGATCCATGATTTCTTTCACACTCGCATGGATCAATACAACGGCAAGTGTAGGCTAGTCAAGCTGGTCATGCTGGTCAAGGATGCGTATATGCATATTACCGAGGAAAGAAAAAGACGTACCGCGAAAACCAAATTATACACCTTATTATCTCTGTATGCCACCGCCCTGTAATCGAGAGGAGATCGAGATTTCGCGAACTCATGTGGCACACTCTACGACCTAGAGTTACACCTGCTGTTTGGCTGATGATGATGATGAGGACGGCCAGATCAGGACCACGCCTATTCAAGAGACAGAGTAGATGTAAGATCAGGTATCCATAATAACGCAGCCGATTTTTTGGATGGTCACGAGGCCATACAGCGGAGGTTTAGATGAGCTCACGACTTATGACTCCACTCCTGGTTCCAAACACAAATGTCATCAGAAGAAACTGCTGAGCGACGAGATCGTTAGCTTGTATGTTAGAGTCGACATAGAGTGCTGAAGCCGCGACAGGTAGGTTCTCTGCAACACCGATGAAAGTGGGAGAGATATCTACTGGATTTTATAGTGGGATTTGAGAACTCGCCTATCCTGGTAATAATCAAAGACGTAACACTCACTTTAGCTAGCTATCAAGATATCCACTATATGGAAAGAAGCTGATACCGTATCTCGTCACTGATCGCTGCACTCGTGGTCACCTGAATCCGTAGAGAGAGAAGAATGAAAGAGGTGTGTTGAGTACCCGATGCGTTAGTTCAAGGTTCAAGTTCGGTTCCACATTTCCATCTCGCATCATGGCAGCGAGCGTATTTCGGTAGCGGTAAGTCAGACTGCTCGGAGATTTAGAGTTGTGCACATCTTAGGCCTAGGACTCATGGCACAACAAGCACTACGTCTGTGGCACCCAGGCTCTCCTAATAGAGGGTGACTCCGACACGTACGATGAGTGGTGACGAAAGAATGAGCAGGCATGATCAAAGCGTATCGATACGCCATCTGTACTCGGATCCGGAATATCCGACATATGAGCGACGAGGCACTGACCAGAGCCGCGTCTAATGAGCCGCCGACATCATGTGTCTTTAGAGAGCAAGGTGGCCAGATCATCTCACACGGTATCCTAGGAGTCGCTGCGAAGGTTACGCCTGCGTGGGACCGGATCGGTATAGGGAAGCAGCACATAGCTGCCAACTCACAACGTCATTCACAACGTCTCTCTAGGTGAAAAGCACGCCACACCGGGTCGCCAGCCGATCTACAGATGACCTGCCACCTCACCTATCGTCTTATTCATTTCGTTCAGGAGGCGGAATCGAGATTAGTAACAGAACCAAGTCAAGTTATTTGCTTGCATGGCACAACTTGAGACTCCTGAAGGCAAGCTTGAGCGAGCCTTGTCGGATAGCATAACGAAGCCCACAGTACCAAACTTAATGGGGTTAATGGCAGATTTAAACGAAGAACCAGTGATATAAATATTACCATTTTTACGATTTAGATATCGAATTTTTTCGGTGGCGGTAGGAAAATAAGGTAAAAGAGACCGCGAGCTTGGAATCAACTAGACCTATGGTTTAGGATTCATACCCACGGTGTCTGCTGCCGAGGAGACAATAAAATTTACTGGTTAGCGCGATTAAGTCTTAAATAAATAGGGAATTCATGAGTTATTTTTCTTGTGACCTATCTCATCCTCAAACCCACTCTTCCTTCCTCCTTCCTCTTTACATACGCCGGACCGATTCTTCGGACGACTTGGTCGTCCACGGGTTCTTCTCAGGCCGAGCCAGGACGGATCGTCGAGGTCATCCCTAAGGTCTCTTATGAATCAGTGAAAGTCAGACAGCACCCAGAGTGAAACCTCACCGCGGAAGCTAGTTTGATTCTCTACGGAGGTATAGTTGTGTCAACACACACATATTTAACCCCGTGGGTTTAGGGGTTGTGTACTTGATGGGCCTGACGTCTCTTTTTTCCTTGATGAGGTTGATGTCATCATGCCCTAAGGCAGTCCCACTAATAGAGAGGTTAAACACTACTAGGTGTTCGGTCAAGACCACCAGAAGAGAGAATGCAACCAGCATTTGTGTAAGAATCATTGTAGCATCTAAATAGGACTCATTCAAGCATTATGACGATCCAACGGTGATGAGAGCTCTGCTCGATACTTGGTTTGACACCTAATTCCCCTGAGGTATAACCTAGATTGACTGCATATAACATTGGGGCATGTAGCAGCGATTAGATATCCTGGACCCTGGGGTCAGTTTAGCCAGCTAGTAAACCCTACTAGATCGAACTTTGATCCCCTAGGACGGGTAGTATCAGCAAATGAAGTACGGAGGAGAGCCCTCCCCAACAGCATTTAGTATTTTTATCTATTATATGAAATAGTTTTCCAACCGGCTTAAAACATTAATTCGAGTTCAGATCAAAAGCCTCGAATTTCATCCGATTTGGTCAGCTGTTGCCTATACATGATAGCTTCATATCGATTTTAGTACGTATATTTATCAATCTCACACGCCACGTGATACCTGCTGGTAGGATATACCCGATGCGTATATAGTGATATTCAAACACGGCATGATTTAAAGCATAATTGCATCACAGTGACGATTTAGATGGTGATGTTTTCTCTTTGCTTTTTGCTTAGATACTATCCTTATCTCTAACACCTAGGTAAAGGAAAGTGGACTAGCCGATAATGTAGCTCGGAAGTAATGTATCAAGAGTGGAAGAGGGAACTGACCTGAATAAGATCCGTGTTTTATAAATAGAGTGTAGAAGTCTAGTAACCTCTTTTGTGTGTACATTTTGGACCTAAGTGTTTAACTATGGTAGATTTATTTATTTGTTAGTATTATATTGAATTAATAACCTGAATATTTCTATTGTTTTGAATGTGGTGAGGTGTGCACCAGATACTGATGAACTGAAATCGAGTTAATCGAATGACGAGATCCCTCCGGCCTGTATTGAGACAGAGCTGCCAATGAAGCCCGGCAATCGCAAGTTCTTCGTATCGATTCTGTCATCCGACATCTGATACCGACCTATTTTTTTGCACCCCGTCTGCCAACAATCAATAGTCATAAGGCCGATGCAATGGCCGGCGACATCGCCATACAGCCTCGGTCTGCTGATGCGATGACTAATCTCGTTACTTCTAACAATGCCTTGAATCTTGATCGATCTAGATAGACGCGCCTGCCCGTGAGTAGGTTTAGTCCCCCAGCCACTCACTCTGATGTTCGCCTCTTATGCGTACTGTAATCACGAAGTCTTAGACCCTCTCGATTTCGCACCATCCGTAGGGTAAATTATGAGCGTGACGGACATCCCGATGCACCACATAGCCCATGGACCTGAGGCCTTGCATTCACCTTCACCCGGTACCCACCCGTAGGATGTTGTGACATCAACAATAATATAATCATAATGTACTATATCATCTAAGCTGTAACAAAGGCGGTATGTGTTAACTACACATATACCCATAAAAATGCCAGCATAAGCTAGTAGTGGAGAAGCATGCCGATCTTTGAAGCCGCGTTTCGTTCAACTATTTTGGTTAAACCACATAGGGAAATATAAACATCTTTGCCGTTTTTAACTTAGGCGATTCGTCTAAGGTCTTCAACTCAACTGTTTGCAAGTCACTTAGTTACTGATTATTCCAAGGACAAAGGACTACGGACGACCAGGCCAGGATATCTAATCTAACTAACTCAGTGCGCAATCAAAGTAAATCATATGACCATCATCCTGCTGTCTGTCTTTCTAGTTATCTAACCTCAGGGTAACTAAGAGCCTCCATTCGTTGACACATCTAGTCTGTGGTGACAAGACTAGAACTATAAAATGCTTCTATTTTAAAACTAAAATCGTCAAAATGTAGCATCTCCTTGTATACACAATAATTTTAATGACACTAGATCGCTTAATTCACATTCTCCTGATCGCTCGGTCTTCACTATATTAACCTAATGAATTCACAATAATAACCGCTACTTCTTTGCTGCGCAGAGGGTCATTCATTATTCGCTTCACTTCTCAAGCAGCCTGAGCTTTGACTTCCCCATCAGCCTATGGTGAGGGGCGGCCCCTCGCTGATGTTGCCGCCGAGGTCCGACGCGCACTGGCAGTGTCTGGTCTTGATGAAAAGAGAGGGAGAGGCCGCAAGTTGAGGTGTGGAAAGTTCTCTAGTCAAAATAAAACCCTTAATAATTCTCTTATAAGTAAGTGTACTATCGTAATTTTGACCTAACAAAATAAATTGTTCATTCCTCGTCGTACGCCTGGCTGATGGTGAGTAGTTACTAGAATTATCCCGAACCCCATGAGTCTGGGTTCTTCCGACTAGTGCTTATTTGTCCTCATCATCTAATCCAAATATCCTCTCAAAATTTCGAAAAATCGAATACTTCTAAAATAGTTTTGAGAATTCTAAGCAATCAACCCTATTTTATAAAAGTTCGCCCCCTTGAACATTTGAGTATTTTGGTGGACCCTGGGTCCGAGGTTGACTGGTTGACAGAAGCCAAACCAGGAAGAGACCCCGACCGTTCGAGTTATGATGTTGATGGTTATAATGGTCGCATTTGATGGGAGATTACAGGTCGACCCAGTCGACCGGACTCGACCGCCTTGATCGACCCTCCCCTATCTCCTGCTCGACTCGGCCAACAAAACTTCTGGAGGTTGTTCAGGTGCACCTGGTCAGTGTCAACGTTGGAGAGGACTTGGCTCAAAAGTCCACGAGGAGCATCTTGTCATCACCTAGTAGGTCAGCATGGAACCTGAACTTGCAAGAAGGCTCTGAGAGAGCTGTCGCTCGCGTAGCTCCAGGCTTGCAGCCTTGGCTCCTGCCGATGGTGAAAGAGGAACCTCGTTCTTGCTCGCAGGGCTCCCAAGCCCAGAGCGCCTTATAGTGGCGGTAGTAGCTCAGCTGTTCCACAGGCCAGTGAAAATCGGTGAAAATCTGGATCATCTCTGCTGAGGGATCGGCGGATGAGGAAGCAGTCACAAAGGAAAGCGGCCTTGGCGAGGCGAGCGGCGGTCGTGATCACATGCAATCTTAGCCGGCAGGCGGAGTCCTGAGTCTGGTGGTCACAGATTTAAAAGTTCCCGTCTGGAAAATGAAGTGGCACCGCTCCCGTGACAGATTGCCAGAACTCAGTGGGGCCTAGTTTGAAAGTCACGGAGCCGGCCGGCGAAGTCTCGAGGGTGCAGAGTTGCAGTCCCAGAGTGCTCGCAGGGCGCCGATGAAAATCAGGATGGAGCGTGATCTGACATTACCGGTTCAGAGTCAGGGCCAAGTGAGGGGCCCAACACGCTTACGAGAAGAAGTTCGCCCAAGATGACCCTACACTTGGTGTGAAGGTCCAACAGCGAGTGCGGCATGACTAAACATGATGTGAACGGTACTGAGTCAGGTTGACCGACCGTTGGCTCGAAGCTCGCTCACCTTCGCCTCGGCTCGTAAAGGCTGGAGCCGCCGGTCACGGTGATTTCGAAGGACTGACGTCTCGTCGGCGTGATCACTACCTGTAAACTCGTCTGGTGACGAAAAGTCGAACCTGAATGAATCGATCTAACTGCAGGAGAGACGATACTAAGATCGCACCTGATCGTCATCATGCTGGGCTGTGGCTGTCCTCCGCAATGGTGCGATCCGGTCCTGACAGGCGACTAGTGGACTTCCAATCTGGAACCGATCGTGGATCGGTTTGCGCGACGACCCATCAGTTTATGTCTTCAGGTTATATAGGTAGAGAGGGTCGGCCTCTCTCTGGAAGTGAATAAGGTTCCTCCGGCCCCTCCATCCGTCGAATGGGAAGCTGGTTTCTTGTTTGCTACGTGAGCTTCGAATCGGTTTTCATGATGTCATTGGCAAGGGATCTCCTTCATCGGAAGGAGGAGGCCGAGAGACGGTTACATTCGTTTTTGCTTGTTTCTCCTCTGTCTAATCCTCTCACGTCTTCGTGCAAGACTCTGGTGGCAGTTCTCTCTGGACCCGGAAGGGAGTTCGTATAACGGGTTTCAAGCAGCAGTTGATAAATGCGCCCACCCCTGACACACGCGGTGAGTTTCATCTCCAACTATCTGTGCCGCGGGTTTGATTTCACGTTCACAATGTTATATTCCACATAACGTAACATTAGAGACGTAAGACTGGTGGCATTCACACACCTTGGCCGCGCACCATCTACAGTAGTCGGTGGGCTGCTGATCACGGAGTGGGCCTAGATTGGTATTGGAGCGCCCATTCCAACTTTACGCGAATCACACACGGGAAATAGAATGAAGTACTTGCTAACCCAGAAATCGAGGCAGGGTTTTACTCCATCGATAGAAGAACTTCGAAGAAGAAGAGCGAGGACGAAGGGCAAACCAACCATCATGAGTTAGAAATCTGGCTTTTACTTCTCCAATGATTTAAGGATAATGGAGTTGAACAACTGCAGTTCCATGAGGGAAACCGCACTCAGTCAAGAAGAGAGGCCGAGCCGAGCCAAGTAGCTCACATGAGCATGGATTTGGGGTTTGAGGGCTGCCACATCTAACAGGAAGAGAAGTCTTCTGAGATCGGCAGAGAGAGCTATTCCTCGGAGGATGAAAGCGCATCCATCCTCAACCTAGGTAACCCAAGCCATTTAATTTCAAATAAAT
Organism: Zingiber officinale; assembly: GCF_018446385.1. NCBI lineage: Eukaryota > Viridiplantae > Streptophyta > Magnoliopsida > Zingiberales > Zingiberaceae > Zingiber > Zingiber officinale. The sequence goes on from NC_056006.1 coordinate 78,743,458, forward strand.
TACTACATAATGCTGAGTGGAGAATTAGAGCATTACAGGTAAGTGTCAGGGGTTGGAGAGACTCCACCGGCCACCGAATCGGCCAGGAAAGCTTGCCCACGCCCAGTATCCCAATATAACAGTCAGGAGCACCAGGATAAGGCAACAAAGCGTCAATAGGGAGGTGAAACTAGGCAACATAAAGTCTCATTTTGCAACAAGACACATAGTAGTTTACAATTATATGATAAGATAACTTTAGGAACAATACATTTGCTGGGTGCCAACATAGTCTTAGACAATCAAAATGCTAACCTAAATTAACTCATCGAGGTTAGAACCCTAGAATCATTTCAATTGAGCGTGTGTACTGGGATATCTCAGATAAAATGACAATTAAACTCGAGGTATTAGAGCGGAAATCAAGTCTCAGAGTCAAGACGCATGTGAAGTCAAAATCGGGTCGACTTAGGTCTAGAATTGAAATCAGCCCTGGGATGCATGAGGTTTCCTGACCCAATTTCATGGTTCAGTCTCATCATAGTCAACATGAGACAAGACCCTGTGAATGACCATCACAGGTCACAGGGGAAGTCACCAGAGTTGATTCGTGAGTCCATGACCAAGGCTTAAAGCTGAGGGTCGATTAGGAGTTGTTGAAGTCCCTGAGTATTTGAAAATAGACATTAGGCTCAATATTTCTCCTAAGCGTCATCCCACGATGTTAAGCGCACCTGAATGGGTAGTTAACCCAGTCATGGTGGCCTTCTAGAGGGTAATCAAGCTCTCAAATGAATGATGATGTTAATTAAAATGAGATTAGACGTGCAAACTATTAAATTCTGGGGATCTAATCAATATGTGTCTAAATCTTAGTAATATTTGGTCTATGCATACAGCTTACTTGCATAGATTGTGGCAAAATCAAAATTATCAAAATAGCAACTAATGAATTAGGTATTTCTACCCTTTATATTATTTTCATGTATTGTTTGCCATATGCATGTTATGACATCATATTTAATTTATTATCATTTGAAATGTCAAGATATATACTAGGCTACATGCCTTATTTAAGTTTATACTTTTATGACGACATACTCATTGCATGTTTTTTACTTTAGGATATTATTTATGTCTAAATCTCATTATTAATTCATTTTAATAAACCATCATTCAAAACCATGTTACACCTGATGTGTGAGATATTAGGATTATGAGTTAGATCAAGGTGCAGTAGTTCGTGTATCCTAGATGAGCTAATTCGAGTCATAGGAAGCTATATACAAGTCATGTACTTAGCTAGATTGGTCCTAAATTGAATGGTTTAAATCATTTCAAAATTGATTGAAAAACCAGATGACTTTCTATGATAGTATTTGAAAAGATCGATACTGAGTTGAGGTAACTGAACTATTTCAAGTTTTTAAACTTTGTATCAAGATTTGAAATTCTTATAAAACTATTTTCCATGATAGTATATGTTAGGATTCTTCAAATTTTATAATTTTGAATTTACGAGAGAGGTACAAATCTTGAGGAAGAATTTAAATTAATTCACCAGGTCGTCCTTGCCGTTCCCTAATCCGTCCACCGATGTCAGATCGGTCCACACTGCTGGGGACAGTCGGCAGACCTCGTCCTATTATTGCGCTGTGAGGACAAACCAGTTTGATTTGTTGAACTCGAAGACATCATGTGCACAGCAACGAAGAGTGGACCTAGAGTTTACCTATTAGTCGAGGGTTGACTTGAGGTTTTTACTCTAACTCGATGATTGATCACTAACATTGTTGACCTAGTATCGAGGAATTAAGGTCTCAATGGTAGGACCCTATTAGAACCCGACCTCGATTCCCTTTTCATGTGGTGTACGAGAGAAGGATTGGGGAGGTTCAAGGAAGAACAGTATCGTCGTGGGATTGTCAAGTGCAACCCAAGGAAGTCAAGGTCGTTCGACCTGTTCAACCGCGGACGACCTACCTGTGTATTATGGCTGAATCGACGAAGTTATTCGATGGGGAGATTGGGCACCAGGCAACCCTTGTCAAAACCTTTGACCTTCGAACCCTGGCAGCAACCTGTGCACTTGATGTTCGACAAACAAAAAACTGGTTGTTGGGCACTCGTCAGAGCTCGATCAACACAGGGTGATTGATTCACACGAAAGTCCAAAGCGAGCTTAGCACGGGGAAAGATAGAGAGTCCAGCAGGCAGCTGGGAGAGAGTCCCAGCATGGAGCTTGTCATCTGGAAGTCGCCTGAGAGCCTGTTTGCCGTCTGTGACCTGACCCAACTCGGAGCCGTCGATGGGTTGAAAGCATGCGGCTCATCCGTTCTGTTCCGGGACTAGGGATGAGCCTTCCGTGCCTAGTAGGCGACTGTGGGGCGGGAATAAAGCGGCTAAGCGGTGAAAGTCGGTGAAGCCGGTGGTCACAGTCACGAAAGTGAATCGTCCTATGAGAGGCTGAAGGAAGTTAAATCCCCGAGTCCGGATGCGGCGGGGCGAAGACTCTACCCTAAGAAAAAGGCGAGAAAAGTTAGGTGAAAGTCTGGTGGTGGAGCCAGTGGTGAAAGTCCCGTGAAAGCCCGTCTGGAAGCCAAAGCAGTCTTGTTCTTCTGAGAAAGTTGAAGCCGGCGATGGTGATCCAGGTCTGTGAGATGAGGCTCAAGAAGGCTGTACCTTGAAGTAATTGTCGGACTATCTGTGTAGCGTATACTAAGGTAGTCATGTTAAGAGTCTATAATGCGAGAGCGCAAGGGTGCAACTGGCATAAGGATGGATGAGATCGATCGTTGATCGACTTATCTATGAGTTACTTTGGATCCTATGAAAGGCTTTGATTGAGTGAACCCGCGGCGACGATGACAAGTTGACCGATACCACCTAACGATGCATGCAGACTCATAGAGTCACGGTCGGTGAACACTCTCGGACCTAAGGCTGAGGATCGTCACCGATATTCTCACGCTATCGAAGCTCTATCGGGTGGTATCGAGGACCGATCATGAGTCCGATAGTGTACGCCGATACATGGACGCCAGGTGGCTCGCTGAGGGGCCCCCCACAGGCGATCACGAACAAAGAACCTGCGCACAGTTCAGGCTACAGGCGCCGTCACCCAACGGTTAATATATCATCGGGGACAGATATAGGTTGCCTCTCTAACAGCCTGCCTGCGGAAGCTCTGACTGCTGAGAGCTTTGGCCTGAAGCCTCGCTTGATGTACTACTTCGAGACCACGCAAGTGTGATAGTACTTAGTTAGCCTCTGGGCCATGGGCCGTGGAGCCATCCACCGACCACATAGCATCATCATCAAGCAGTGTGGTGCCAAGGCGAGAATGAGTGTCATATTCCAGCTCCCGGGTTCTGTATATCCTCCGCCGACGGATCTAGGGTAGGCATGGTCGTCCTCTTGGTTCCACCCGTATCGCATATTAAGTTTAATTTCCCGGCGCTCATATTCTACAGTCTAACCTACTGAACATTGTTTCGATCGTGGAGGAGTTTCATCTCTTAACCTATCGAAATCGTGCTTGAAAGAGTTCGGTCTCGCTAAGTATCACCTTAGCCAGAAAGAACACTAAGATGGGGCCATGCTATAACACTCTCAAGCTTCGCCTGATCCTCGTCTGACTAACAACCTTGTCATGGTCGCCCCACCCCCAGTTGTGCCTCCGCAACTGTGGTGCGTAACAATCTCACCACAATCGACGGACCGCCTCCATGGTACCGATCTGTCTGTGATTTCTAATCGACGGGCTCGGTTATTAGCCGAGGTATGGTGCACGTCTTTCGCGATGCATGGACTCTCGCATCGCTTTATACAACGAATAATCGAGGAATCTTAGCCGATGATATGTGGCTGTGACAATCGTCATGTACACATCTTCAAAGAGCTCTAGCTGACAGGTCTGACTTCACGCTTGGTCCCGAGACATTGATCTCGAGCTTCAGATCGAATACTAGAACTCTGTATTAACTTCCTAGGTTACCTCTGGAGCCTGCTGGCGGCCTTGAACACTCCTTTGTCCGGATCTAAAGATAGGCGATAAGGGCAACCGTCGCAATGCATCTCATCATGTTCTAGCTTAGCTCTGCATGTTGTTCACACTCTCGTACCAGCGAGCACTTGAGATCTACCGCCCAGGAGCCTCTTAATGTAAGCACGTGTGTGCCACGATATTACTGATTTGCGCACTGGGAACCTGGAGATGTTGCACCAACCCCCTTTGAAATCTAGGCATATGACATCTTGATGAGTACACGATTTACCGCCACCGATTTACATCGTACTGTCCGGAGGAAGGTCATGAACTGAGTTTAAAGGCATTCATGCACCACTCGATGATGGCTGCACACACCGTGCTATTCTTGAGATGGTGGCTAGTTGCTCCACGGGTAGACATCTAAGATAATATTTATCAACATTAGAGATATCAAACCGTTCGTTCTCCTAATCCCACAACATTTAAACCATGAGAATGTCTTCTCCATTCCTGAATGAATAAGAAGACCTCCTCACGTTGCCTTAACACGGTCCGACGGCGTAGGGTTGCCTTCGGCCAGAACGGTCAAGTGGAGCGTCTCTCGTCTAGCCCAAGCGCTTCAAGTCCTCCCTGTACATTGGAACGGAAACCGGGATCATCGATAAAAGTCTCTCCCGTGAGCCTCTCATCTGAATCGCTGCCAGTTGGTCTCGAACCGCCAAGCACACTGCCTCTCTGATGTTGAGACTTCCACTTCCAGTTCTAATAAACCTTGCTTTGTGATTCTCGAGCTTGATCATTACTGGCATGGATATCATCGCCAAGGAGTAGAACTCTAATATCGTAGACTATCCACTATCATGATGAGCAGAGATACGCCGATGGAGATGAAGCTGGGACCTTAGCTAGGTGACTTTTGTATGCGTCCTATGGGATGATTCTTGTGGGATGTCTATATTATGTCTTCACCAAAGCTCTGCATCACTGTTGGGGGCATTGATGTATGATGCTTTATCTGTCAGACACACCACAAGGCAAGTCTCTGTCTAAATTTAAAGAGTTAGCGACACTACACATCGACCAAGTCCATGGCTCTTGAAGCTTGCCAATGTATGCTGCAGATGCATCCACCCGAGCAGCTATTGCAAGTTCACTGTCGTGGCCCGATTTCAATGGAGGCAGTCGTCTGTCATTTTATATGTCACCACTATTATATACCGTCAAAATTCTTTCCGCTTTGTCAACACAAGAAGAGCACCTGCTAGGCTAAGGTACAGTCACTTCTCAGATTCCGTCGGCTGTAACTCTGCTCCTCGTTAAAGCTCCTATTATCCCGAGAAGCGGCTACGTAAACGCTCGGGGTGCTATTGCATTTACCTATTCCTATCGGGTCTACCATGATATGGACTTATGATGTGAGGACATCTGATCCCTCCTAAACATCGTAGGCCTTATGCGTGAATTAACGAGATAGAATTTACCCGTGACTACTATAGTGTGGGTATCATGAGATCCTAAACTCTCCTGTGTCCGGTGTCCGCCGCTTCGGGTGTCCCGCTTGGGTGGGTATACCACCATAACCTTATTCCCATTAGGCGAGCGAGCGGAGGAAGAGCTTTATCTTTAGTGAAGATTACGAATGTTGCAGAGGAGATACCTTGATCTTCCGTATTGCGCTGCTGTCTGTTATGGTTAAGCGCATGTGCGCCATGCCATGTCTAGCACAATAATACGAGCCGCCTTCTTGGAAGTAGCGCGCGAGTGGCTGTCAAGCGCATCAAGCAAGCAAACTGACGGAAGTTACTGAACTCACTTCTGGAGCTAGAGTGGGGCTTGAGATGCTAGGATACGGGCTGAGGACACGGAACTCGGCCTCTATCTCAGAATCTTTGGGGACGTTGCCACAATGACGAAGACCTTTACGTCATCTGTAGTATCCTCCTTGCTTGAACCCCGTGTGCAACAGCATCCTCAGAATCCATCGACCGTCGCCTGAAAGAGGGAAACGCCTCTTCTGGGTTCTCCGAACCGAATCGTGCTTCCGCCGCGTGAGGCGAATATGCTTCCGGCTTACTCGACTTTACATGGCGACTGGCTGGCGAGAGCAGTGTCGATCGAGTCCGTCCCAGAGATAGCCGTAGTAAGCCGCCATAATCACTATCTGAGGTCTCCGTCTTCCCGCTAGTGATCGGAGCCAGTAGATGCCATAATTTCTCTGTAGTAGTCGAACTGCCCAATTCGAAAACCTGAGAGGTGTTAACGTTTTTAAGGCTATAAGTGGGGCCTCAGATCGAGATAACAAGTATTAACGAATATTAATACTGCTAACAGCTGTCCATTGCTGCTGCCATCCTGGGTGGTGGTAAATCATCGCGCGGTATTGGGAGGGACTTTAATCACCATGATGCGTGACGTCTAAATGACCGCGAGTATGTTGGAGGCCTTCTCAATCAGATGGTCGGAACGGATGTGTTCTCGTTGGCACTTTGTTGCTTGATCGCAGCATCATCCTCTCAGCCCACGCCCTTGTCATGACAGGATGGAATTTCCCACCGGGCACTGCTTTGGACCGGGTAAGCCTGGCCGCTCCCCTTCGTTCCCTAACTCACTCCTCCTCGTGATTCGCGGTGGTTCCTTTCCAGGGCCGGCCAGACGGGACCGACATCTACTAACAGGTTCCTTGACCTTAAGCTCGAGGACTTGCCCTGTCACGCGCCCGATGCTTCTCCGTGATACGCGAGTTGCTGCTGTATCTTCTAATTGCTCGCGAACACCAATGCCATCTATTCATCGCCTTTACCTCAACATCTCGAGCATCAAGCGATTAGCTTGTCGAACCATCTAGCAGCAGATTTGCCAATCATCTGAATTCTTTTATTCCGCAGAGGTCTTGCCTGAGATCCATGGCCTCAGATATGCGTGTCACCTGAAGTCCGACCCTTAGTATGTATCATGTAGTGCGCAGCCCCCCACCCCCTACCTCACCACGGCACGCGCATCTCTGTCGACAGGAGCGGCCTTCCCTCGTGGCGGAGGCACATCGCTCCATCGCATTTCCAAAGTTTTCATAAATCGATGCTTTGGCGCTGCAGTAAAGACCGAGGGCCGTCCATGTTCCCACACTGGTGCCTCTGGTTACCGACACTCTTGCCACCGACTCTGTAGTAGCTTCTCTTGCCTTTCCATCACCAGCTACCACCGTCGTCAGCGGTATGAACCCTGGATCTTAACGCAGGCCTGGCCGAGGAGTTTCCGGATAGTGAGTACATGATCTGCACATAAATTAGTTTCATTCTTGTGATGTCCTGGCACCGGCCGTAGACCGTAAGCGTAGCCAGGCCTTTGTTAAATGTGGAGGTCTGAGCCTCGAGCACTTTTAGTGGTGCCCGTCGGTGCCCTGGCTTCCCGCTATTTCTAAGGCATAGGAGCGTGGCATGACTATCTGACATCCTGGAGTAACTATTGTTATCATGTTAACTAATATTAAAACAAGCATGCTTAGTTATGTCTCATAAAACAAAGCACAGAGAGTGATGTCACTGGTCAGCCATCAGACGAATGTGTGAGTATGAGCAACCACTACGTAGTTTACTAATAGAGCGGTAGATCACACTTTGTGCGGGCAGTCCATTTAAATTGGCTGCAAAATGTAACTATTCTTCTTGTTCATGAAGGATGTAACTATGCAGTGTATCCTACATCCCTGGCTGGGACTGGTTGATTGCTAGTTCTGGTGGGCGAAATCGGTCCTGTTGCCGGCTCGCAACGCGAATCGGTTGCGAGCTCGCCTCCGCATAACATCTCGACGGCACGTTCGATGCCATCGCTTCTGCTTTGCGTGCTAACAATACGGTGGCATCCAGTATCACCCATGCATCGATCAAGATCGACGGTACGGCTCGGACTTTTGACACCCACGGCTCCAATTGACTGCTTCAGCTGGATCGATCTCTTCCGCAGCTGCTGCACGACCTAAGCTTGCTTGACGAGTGAACGCAGTCCGAGCCTTATCTTGCGCGGCTCGCTGAATTCAGCTCTCGAGGACGAGAATGATCGACCGCAGGATCCCCGCTCGCCGTCCCACATCCTTCTCCTTCGAACTCCTAAAAATATGCTCAGCTACCTCACACCACAATTATACAATGCATGGAAACATTCTAATATCTACTAACTAGCATTCTAACATGCCGATAGTGCGAGGTTTATTAATTTATAGCATTTAAACCACTAGAAATGCGAAGTCAAGAAAACTAAGCTCTATCAAACCTCAAGGATCTTCATTCGAGGTTCTCATACACATCACAACTTCTGCATTATGACCTCTTCAACCTCAACTCTTCCTTCCATAATCCATTTCTTTACCTTATCGGCAGTATAAAAAAGTATCTCCGTAGCTTATAAACCATCCTACTACAAAACATGACGATAATACATTTGCTTTAAACACGCTATTTGAAATGCTAACTACACTAACATGGCACGGTGTATCAACCAATATATAAAATCAGCTAAACATACTATCATCTAAAGTGTCATAACTAAAATGACGGATCACATAACCATAACGTAAAAATGCAGGCCACCTGAGCAAATAATGTCGACACATCGAGTAACTAATATTTTGTGAGTTAAAACATCGTAATGGTGAAAATATAAACATCTTATTTGGTGCGCCGCTCCCTATCTGCAAATCGTCTAAAACCACTGTGTTGCAAGTCCGATTTTAAAGGTTTACTAGTTATCTAAACCTAGTGGACCACCATAGGGCCATTCATTTGATAACTCTATATATAGCCACTTTGAAACCAAAATCTTGATATATATCATCGACTGTTTTGCTTCTAGGTTATTCCAACCTCACCTCTGAGCCTAGATTATCTAGACTAAGGCGCATCACTGGCCTCCTCCATGAAAATCTAGTCACTTAAGCCGAGGCAAGACTAGATACCATAAATGCTTTTGCATCTAAAAGTACACATAAATGCGCTGCTCTCTTAACACAATAATTAGTGTGTCAGACTTGTCCGCTGGTCCTCTAATACCCTAATACGGAATCTACACACGGCTATCTTAATATAATAACGTATGAGGGGTTTTACTCTCTGCATTGTCAATTTTTACAGTCTAATCGCTAGGTTTCATGGAGGAGATTGAGCGACCATCTCTTCGCGCTATCTATAAGCCTACTCTCTCGAGGAGCAGGCTTGATGCTGAGGCCGGCCTGGGCGTTGCGAAGGAGAGGAAAGGAAAGAGGAGCGCTAGGTTAGTGTGAGGAGAAGTTCTCCTGATAAATCCTTATTTCTATTTATATTAGTAATTTACTAACTACCCAAATAAATTGTCTCTTCGACCTCAACACGCCCGTCGGTCATACGTCCGCAGCCCGAATCTGAAACTGTTACTAAATTATCGTGAACCAGGTCTTGGGTTGATTTTGGCCTGTCATTTTATTGTTCTACAAAAGTCAAAATATCCTAAAATTAAAATCATGAATATTTCTAAATAGTTTTGAGAATTTTCGGTCTATATGACATCAATTACAACTTTACAGTCATCATTCAATTTAAGGAGAGGAGTGTAGAGAGAACTATGATCAGATAATGCCTCCCACTCAAAAGCCACCCTAAGGTTCAAGATATCTTATCTTCGATCTTATTAAATTTGATCTTGGTCTCATAATTAAACTTCGAGTGCTCAACCTTTCTTACATCAGCCTACTACTAGTCATTACCTACGGATTCAGCTTTAATCACGCAACACGTAGCACTACGACGAGGCATACTCACGAGTGGGACCTAATGCTGTCCTCAGTCCTCTAAATGTATCCAAAGCAGCACAGTATTAGATTTGATCCTAAAATCATCTTATAGTTTTACTATTTATTCGATAAATGATTCACCATCGAAGTCGTATTTATGTAAATAGTCTTAAACCTCATTAATTAATGTCCCAAACATAATTCATATAAAGCAAGAGAGATTTGTGATCGATCACAATTAGATTATCTACACACGTATGCATTACACGAATGTATAGGATTTTCTAGTTCCATGTATTCTACATCAATCGATCGAACAATTATTAATATCTCTCGTTTGTAAAATATTTCGTGAACATCGATACAGGAGTACGATGCTAATACGGTAGCTAGTTTATTCGACCCACATAAAGCTTCAAGTTATTCGTATATATATGTTTGTTTTATGATCAGTCTGAGCTCGACTTGGGTGTATGATAGGGTATACTAAAAGCCTAGCTTTGTAAACATTTATTCATAATGAAGATAAATGAGTCTCCTGTAAATATGTAATATAATAGTTCATTATGTTAATAACCGAAGGCCAAATGCAAATATAAAGGAAAAGGAATATCTCTTTAAAGATGATATTTGAAAAGATTAGTATTAGTTTATCGACTAATAAATTACACTAGTACCCTAAATAGATCGAGTAGACCATTTGTAAAGTCCCAATTAAAAAGAACCAGACCTTGAAGTTATAGTTACTAATCCTATATACATATTTTAGTATCTATTTTAACTTATCAGGTGAATTGCTTTATAAAACAATAGCCCCCTGTGGAAAATATACTTATATAAGTTATGTACAGTAGAGACCCATCCAGTAATCTAGATGAGAATGCTGGCTTTAATAGATTCATATTAACCCACTGCGTAGTGAATTGGGAAATCCAAACGATGACGGGTTGTGACTACCGAGATAGATATTAAGCGAGTTGTATGGTGATTGCTTTAATAAGGATGTAATTCAAAAGAGACCACTTACCCGCTGATAAGAAGGCCGTAAATGTAATTGATTCAAGGAGCAACAACTCTAGTGTGAAAAGTGTGTGTCTTACGTCATTGTAAGAGAATGAACGGATACTAAGCCCACTGGAGCAAACACTCTCCTGGTCATGTGTAGTCTATGTGCCTATAAACCACTCATTAAACTTCGTGTCGAGGAGTCGACCCATTGGCGACGGCACGTATGACATCTAGAGCGACCCTCTTGGACTTACCCTCTTGCTGCAACAGCTAAATGTTCTAATCGTAATTAAATAGAGGCATTTAATTTTAAATCTCTTCTTTATAGAAAATTATGTTTTAAAGAGATTTTAATTTTAAAAACTTCACTTGAATTAAAGGCCATCAGTTTTAATAAAGGTTTAAGTTTTGAAACTCTCTTTAAAATCCGTGGTTTAAAAATTAAATTCTATTCACATGTAAAAGGAATATTGAAGAGTTTTAAATTTAAAACATGATTTTTATTTTAAACTTTAACATCCACTTGAGAAACATAAAATATTAGAGTTCTTATAATTATAAAAATCCTCCTTTGCGAACCTAAGCCAAGCAATAAAAAAATAAAATAATTATCATCAAGATTCAATCAAGAGAAAAGAAAGAAAATAAAAAGGAAAAGAAAGAGAAAGATTTTTAATTTTTGTAAAAATTCTATTGCTGGTAAATATAAGCAGGAGGATGCCCTCTGAGAGATTCCAATTCTCTTGTGGTTTCCTTGGTGATCCCTCTTCCCTTTCCTCTTTCTCTTGTGTGTAGTCAAATTGTAAGAAGGAGAAAGAGTGATGTCTGTCCTGATCCCTGAACAACGACGTCATCAAAAGGTACGGAGGAGATAAATAAGATCTAGGTGTTAGCAACTCAAAGAGCATAATTAGTGTTTTCGATCATGTTAGTTATTTTTCTGTGTAATCAAACAAGACATTAGATCTAGTTTCGATTAGTAACGTTGTGTGTTTTTGATTTGATTGTCTTTGGTTAAACCTAGAGTTATATAGGAATATTAACTTCTAAGCTGCTTTAGGTTTGTAGCAGGATGCTACATACCTACAGCCTCTCCACGCATCCTGAGCCCATTTAAATTAATATTTAATTAATTTATAAATAGATTTAGATCAATAGTATTAAGTTCCGCATACGCTAGTCTAAACTATTAAGAGACGGATATTAATTTTGAATCAATAATGTTTCTAGTTCTGCTTCATTACATTCATAATTTAACTTAAAACCCTATGATGGGATTATAGGTGCAACACTTAAATTGTGCAATGAAACAGACTTCAGACAACCAATAATGCACGTAGCTAAGTCTCTCCGGTGTTTAGTTTCATAAAATATAATATATAGCGAAGTGGATGCTAAACTTATGGTTGGTTCTCGACTATACATTAGATATTGTTGGTGTCGATCCCTGGTGCATGATATTCGAACATCTGTATGACAAGTTGTATTATTTTAATATTATTTTATTCGATCTAATATACATTCCTCCTTTTTCTTAATATGATCGATATATATATAATGCATCTTCTCGATTGCGAGCAGACAGGCGATAAAGCAATAGACAACACGACGAACCCCTATTTATACTAGGTCGGCACATCTTTGCGGTATGATAAAGTGGGTTAACCAAATTTATTTATTTACCATGATGTGTGTACATGCCAGATATTTAAAACTCGATCTAAATAACTATGGAAAATTTTTAAATAAATTTCCTGCCATTATCGTCAAGGACAACAATACATGGTTCTTTACTCAGTTCTCTATCGATGAGTTTATTCAGGATCACTGGATCGAACTTCCATTTGATGACTACTATAGAATTAATTAGCAGGATCTCACCGAGCACATCTTAATGGTTTATATATAAATGTATATTCTCAATAAATCCATCGATCTATTTATATAACGAGAAATAACTAATAATTTTATTTGGTATAATTTTAAATGACAAGAATAAAATTAATGGTAAAACTTCCAAAATGTGATTTGTACGCACCACTCATGGCATACTACAATTACTGATCGAGGTTTAATTTAAATAGTAATAATCATTATTCTAATTTGTAGTCTTGACCAAAAGTTTATTTTTGTAATTTAGGATGACTTCACCAACCATTTATTAGATAATAGACCTTACGTCCCACTTCTAGAGAGCACCTGATATTATCTTAATCACTCGAGCTAGTCAGATCATTCGGTATGTAGGACACTACATATGATCTCACACTCAGATCGAGTCATAAAAATGGTAAGGCAGAGATTGCTAGTTACATTTGACTTCAATGTCGAATGTATTTGCCTTATCTATCGTGTACATGATATAATGAACATCCAAAGAACTTAGGCGTGAATGGACTCCTAAGCAGAGGCAATGAGAGTTAATGACATCTCGTGCGACCCACCCTGAGTGAACGTATCTCAAAGACGGATTAATACACGATACAAGTCATGAGGAGAAATGCATTAAGAACTTCTAGTGTATATACATAGATCTTGGCTCAGTCCAGCGCACAACTTGAAGACTAACATGAACAAAGGGTATCGTTACACAATGCACGTAACAATGCAGAGCGAACATACAAATAGTATATTTATCACATTATTAGTTATGATTCATCATGTGTCGAAATAGTTCTACTTCAACTTGCAGTCATTTCGGGCTCCACCCTCTCTCGGTGCCCCAGTCTATCTGCGTGAGCACAGACATGGAAGACAATTCTGGTCATGTCTGGTTGAAACATGTTAATGTTATCTACATACGGTGGCAGAGAAATCATGTGCGACTCTTCCTGTCGTGCAGCAAGCTACTGATTGAAGGGATAACGTATGAACAATGCTAGGGATGGGCTGCAGGCCGATACTTACCTTTAGGAAAAAGTTTAGTTTGAAATTGTCTATACTCTAGTTTAGAAAATTTAATGTGCGCTAAATTTATTACCATCATGTATATAGATATTCTCTTCGGTGATAAGTAAAGAGAAATAGAGTTATATATCTCTCGCACTGACAATTATATTAAATCATTCTCGCAACAATAATTAATAATCGTCTTAACTCTAATAAGAAAGAACCTTTGAAGATGACAAATATTTTGTATCTAAGGCTGTCGTAATATTAAGTAGGATGACATACAAAACATGGACCGGCATTAGGTTGGAAAATTTTCAACTTCTAGAATCTGAGGTAACACGAAGATACTCTAGCCAGGTATAGAGCCAGATGTTGAAGAGCGTTGTTCATTCTACTAATCTTAATGTTATGCTAGGGAAGAGGTGGTTTTTGCTCCTTCTTGACTTATTATTGAGATAAGGATACATGCTATGGTCAAGAGTCTAGTTGATAAGTGAGCTGCAGGTGATCGAGTGGAGCGTCGTAAAGTATGTCAAAACACGGTGCTGAATCCGCGTCCTCTTCTTAGAATACTCGAGGCGAGCTGATTCAATTTACCTGGCAACGACAAATGGTGCGAAGAATACTATGGAGATGGTTAGATCGATGATGAGTTATCGATTACAAATGCTAGATCTAGGCTAATGACCCAACTTAGTACATTCTAATCGTTTCTTCCCGCAGGAAATGGTGAAAACACTAAGACATATCGATAGGTCCGGCACGTCACATGTGCTGGCATTACGACCGAAAACGTGTCTCACGGTTGTAGGTTATTCTAGAGACAGGTTTATTTATAGTTCAAACACCCGTATATACACGATGCCTTAAGACACTATATGGACCGCAAAAGGTATTCTAGAAGATGAGAGACCGTCCCTGATCAAGCAAGCGGTACGAGATTGGTACAAGAGGATCCTAACATGTCACATGATACACTGCCCTCGGGTGGTGCAGGAGCTGATGAGAGAAACCTTTGATTCATGTTTAAGCTCTGATTGATCCCATGAATCCTGATCATTATGGCACTCAGAAGATGTGTGATATCTCAAGTGATTACGAAGAGTCTATATTCTAGCAGGCTTGAACCAACCACTGAGGTGTAAAGCAAGATCTGGATCTACAAGGAAAGGGAGACACGCGGGGTAAACTTAAAGCGCGATTATCATGGAAGGTATACCTTAGAAGGAGAATCGAACGGAAACTTTTTCGCGGTGTTTAGCGCTAAGTCATCCATTCTCAATCAACGCCAATGCCGTATACGATTATATGATTTGGCAAATGGATGTCGAGGCGACTTAGCGAAGTCTTGAAAATGAAGCAATCGAAGGTTCATTGAAAAGCAAAGAGCATCTAGTGCAAGCTCAATCGATCCATTTATGGACTGAAGCAAGCTTCAAGATCTTGAAACATCCGGTTTAATGAAGTAATCCATCATATGGATTTATTCAGGTTCATTGAGTCTGTATATCGTGAAGTGTAAGGCGTGGTGGTATTTCTATGTATGATATTTTGTTTGGCGCAATGTCAAGATTCGTAAGGAAGAGGTATGGTTATCCAAACAATTTGATATGAAGGACTTAGGAGAATATGTACACATTCTTGGGATTAAAGTTATAATGGATCATGAAAAGATTGTACCTATCTCAAACTTATAGATACAATCTTGCGTTTTCAGAACTCTAAGAAAGGTTTTTACCTTTTAGGCATGGAGCATTAAAGAGATGTCTCGAAGACATCAAAGGAGATAGAGGATATGAACTTCGTTGTATACCGTAGGAAGCCTTATACTGTATATAATGTTGTGTACGAGTACCCTCTTTAGCATGACATCGAGTAAACCGGACAAGGACATTAGACTGCTGTAAAACATATATTGAAGTACCTGAGAAGACTAGAGATTATATGCTAGTTTACCAAGCAGACGATTTGCTCCCTGTGGGTTACACGAATTCAGATTTCCAATCAGATAGGGATAACGGTAAGTCTACATCAGGTTATGTGTTTACTTTAGGAGGTGGAGCCATTGTATGGAGGAGTGTTAAGCAGAAATGCGTTTCAGACTCAACCATGGAAGCTGAGTATGTTGCAGCCTCTTAGGCAGCCAAAGAAGTTGTATGACTCAGGAACTTCCTAATGGACTTTGATGTGATTCTTGGTTTGCCCAAAATCATGACAATTTATTGTGATAATAGCGGTGCAGTTGCAAATTCGAAGGAACCACGAGCCCATAAGGCAAGTAAACATATAGAGCGCAAGTACCACCTGATACGAGACATCGTCAAGCGAGGAGAAGTTGTCGTCACCAAGATTGTATCAGTAGATAACCTGACAGATCCTTTCACTAAGGCCCTTCTGTTGGTGCAACCTTAGGTCAAGGTTGACCTGGTTGACCAGACTCGAGTTGACTTGACTCGAGTTGTGTTTTGATGTTTGACGAGTTATGGTTGACAATGTTTGACGTGAACAGAAAAGTTGTATCTTGATGTTTTACAAGGATACAAGCTTGGGAGATTGTGGGTGCAACCCGTGGTCAAGGTTGACCCCTGAGTTGACCGACTGAAAAGTCCAAGGGAGCTTGGCATGGAAAAGTCCAAGCAGGGAGTCGTGGTGAAAAGGTCAGGAGTTTGGCATGGTGGAGAAAAGCATGGTGAGTTGGCATGGTGAAAAGTCAGCGAGGAGCTTAGCTTGAAAAGTCCAAGTATGGAGACTTGAGCGGAGAAATCAAGTATGGAAGCTTGGCACATGGGAAGTCGGAGAGGGCTCAGTGGCTCCTTCTGACGTGGTCGAGAGAGGAGCTGGAGCCTGGACGATGGATGAGAGGGGCTCGAGGGCGCTCTCGCGGTGAGTCCGGGCGTAGTGAGAGAGGGCTGGCTGCTCTTTGGACCAGATGAAATGGTGGTGAGGCAGCAGGCAGAGAAACGGTGAGTGAAGCAGTAAAAGTCCTAGTGAGTGAAGCTAGGCGGTTTGGAAGTCCCGTGTGGTGATGAAGCCAGCAAATTGGTAGCTGTGCTGGAAGCAAATTGAAGAAATCTGGTGAGTGAAGCGGTGAAACCTAGTGAGTGAAGCTAGGTGAAAGTCCCGTGAATGAGCGGGCAAGGAAAAATCGAGATGGATCAGGACCTGGACATCCGGTGTTGAGAAGGTCAAGTAAGGTGGGTGGCCGGATACAGCACGAAGAGAAAGTCAAGTGGGTCAAGGATTGACGGACACTGTGGGAGTCTTAGAGTTAAGGAGTGACCGATGAGTGGGTATGAAGTACAGCAGGCCAAGGTTGACCGAATGTTGGTTCGAGAGACTTGGGACTTGGTGTTGAGGAAAACCAAGCTCGATCGATCGGTGGATCGATCCATTGATACCATGGATTCGTCGATGAGATCGATTAACTCGATTGACAAGCTCAGAGCTTGTTTATTTGACGATCAAGACCGATTAGGAGGCCGATCAAGAAAAGGAGTGTGAAGAAAAAGCATTTGATCGGTCTCAGGAGCTCGATCGCACAACCTCAGACACCACTGATCAGCAGACTAACGTTAATGACTCCAAGGCTATTTCGAATTACGGCTTCTGGCCTTTTTCCTTGGCGAGTTCGCGGGTTGGCTGATATCGAGAGATTATAAAAGGATCGAGAGGCACTACAAATAATTCTTCCTCTTCCTCACGATGCTGAAGTATTTATGAGCTTTGAGCTCTTCTTGGCGTGAGCTTCCCCTTGGGACTTCAACAAGAAGCTGATGGTCGTTGTGGTTCGTGAGTTTCTTCCGTCATCCGACAAGAAGGCAAGCTAGGGTTATTACATTTTTGTATTGTACTTAGTTTCTTGATGTATTCTTGTACTCCTGTTTATCTGCATTGCAAGACATTGTGGCGAGTTTCTCCACCCGTGAAGGAGTGATTATTAGCGGGTTTCGGGTCTCATCCACCGACGGATTGAGAGGATTCGCCCACCTTACGGACACGCCGAGGAGTAGGAGTTTCATCTCCGAACCTCGTTACATCGCTGTGCTTGAGGTTTGATCTTCTTGTCTTTGTTTCTTTGTTTTATTTTCGGCTGCGCTAACGTCAACTTGTAGAAAGAAACGAAGATTTGGGGTCGGCTATTCACACCCCCCCTCTCTAGCCGCGACCATCGATCCTAACACCTTCCGGCGGAAGGTTTTGATCGGCATGTGGAAGGAATGGGAATCAGATGTATGGCAGCAGATATGGCAACTTAGTCTTTTAGTATAAGTGGGAGATTGTTAGAGTGTATACTAAAAGCCTAGCTTTTGTAAACATTTATTTTTGAAATAAAAGAATCACATTGGTCAAATGTCTATATTTGTTGAATATAGTTGTTTAATTAATATATAAAGTAGATAACATGGTGTGTGACGTCACACACAGAAGATTATGTTATCAGCTCTTTATAAATTATAAACAGTTGCTCACGACTAAGATGGAAAGGAATAAATCATGGGTATAGTCGTAGTGTAATTAGGTATTAGTTTATCTTGACTAATAAATTACACTAGTACACTCTAAGTGTATTGAGTAGGACCATTTTAGGTAAGTTCTTTTTATACTGACTTAATAAAAGAACTAGACCTTAGTTATTATGGAAGTGTGTACTCTTAATCCTAATATAATAACAAGCATATATATTTAGTATCTATTTCTTTAACTTATCAAAGGGTGAGATTTAGCTTGATAAATCAATAGACCCGATAAGTTGGGAAATGATATTACTTATAGTGTGTGTTGTTGATTATAGAAGGAAACTGTGTCCTAGTAATCTAGGTTGAGAATGCCCCCAAGAGGAGCTCATAAGGATTGCCATGTTAAACCCTGCAGGTGGACTTAGTCCGACATGACAATGAAGTTAAGTGGTACTACTCTTGGAGCTAGATATTAATTAAGTGAGTTGTCAGTAACTTACTTAATTAGTGGATATTCGTTATCTTAAACACAGGGAGACTAACACACTCATGATAAGAAGGAGCCCATAAATGTAATTTGGGTTTGGTGCGGTAGTGTAACAATAACTCTCTAGTGGAATGAGTTATTGTTGATGAACTTCAGTTGTGTGTTCGGGGCGAACACGGGATACTCAAGCTCATCGGAAGGCCAAAACCAATTTCTCCTCTAGGTCCCTGTCGTAGCCTCATTAGTGCTTATAAACCACTCATTAAAAGCCCTTGTTGGTGTCCAAGAAAGGAGGCCGACCCATTGCTTGGTGACTAAGCAATGGCGGACCACCATCTCCTTAAGAGGGCCGACCCTCTTGCTTGATGACCAAGCAAGTAGGGGCCGACCATAATAAATTCAAATAGGAGGGGTATTTTAAATTTTTAAAATCTTCTCTTTATAGAAAACTATAAGTTTTAAAAGAGAGATTTTAATTTTAAAAACTTTCCTTATTTGAATTAGGTCACATGGTTTAATAGAGAGTTTTAAAAGTTTTAAAACTTTCCTTTTCCATCCTCATGGTTCTAGAAAAAAGGAAGAGAAGTTTAAAAATTAAAATTTTCTATTCATGTTAAAAAAGGAAATTTTTAAATAGAAGTTTTAAATTTTAAAACATGGTTTTATTTTTTAAAACTTTCCTTTTTTAACATCCACTTTTAGAAAGAGAGCTTGTAAAATTTTATAAGAGGTTTTCTTCTTTTATAAAATTTTATAAAAAAAATATTTCCTTCCTCTTTAAGGGGGCCGACTGATAGAGCATAAAATCTATATTAAATGTCACAAATAGGCTTATCAAATTAACAATTTAATATTTCACTGAACCCTTTAATTTCACAATAACGTTGTAGTAACGAGCCCAGGATCGATCCGAGGAACCAACGGTAGAATGTAATTTAGGATTGTCTTTTTATTCCTATTTTTGGGGTTTTCGATATAAAAATGGAGTTGGGGGTTTAAAAGCTTTAAATCTAAATGTAACAAAGGAAAAGCGCAGCAATAAAGAGATTAACCTAAAGCAAGAATGACATCTAACAATGTGCCAATGTTCCAACCATAATGCATTGTCACCCTACATTATAATTAAACCATCAACACATTTAAACTAAGGATAAAATTACAAGACAGAAATAAAATCTAATCTAAGCAGAATTTAAACCCTAACTTAGAACTTAAACACTAAACAATTAACTAAGCATCAAACAAGAATTAAACAACTACCAAACATGAATTAAACTTCAACAAAACAAAGAAATGCTAAATTGCAATGATAAGAACACTAATAAAACACTAATAAAACGAAATAAATCCTAACCAATCCAACTCACAACCAATCCATACAAGTTTCACACTCTTGCCGTCACACAAGAGTGCCAATGTCGAGACCACCCAACTATGGACCTCAATGGAGCATCTCAGTGCTTATCATCTCTAGGAGTGTTCAACAACGCCGACGGACCACCCCCGACGAGCTAAGAACAACCCTAAACCCAAGAATGGCCCGAAAATCTACAGATCTACGCTCCGGATCTGGGATGAAGTTGCGGATGATGGTATGCGGTCGGATGGAGCTCAGGAACAGGAGGACCACCGCCGATAGTCGCTGATGTGAATCGGAGTCGCCGATTGGAAGATCCGAGAGCCAAATTCCATCGGAGGGAACACCCTTCGATGGCTCCAGAAGATCGGGATGAGCTGCAATGAAGTTCTACAATGAGGTTGAAACTTGAAAGAATTGATCGGAGAAGGAAAGGGGTCGAAATCCGAAGAAATGTCGCCGGGACGAAGCTGCTGTGCGTGGAGAGATCGACGAAGAAGCTGTATCACTGTAGCTTCCCTTTTAAATCAGATCTGGGATTTGAACCGACGGCTGAGATTTATTCCGGGCTAAATCAACGGTGAAAAGTCATCCAAAATCCGATCCGAAGGTACTGATGTTGATCTAGTGTCTGGATCTACCCTCCCATAGGTCGGATCGATCAGATCATCACTGGATGGCCCAGATCTGCCCGGTCTTCA
The DNA here is from genome assembly GCF_018446385.1 of Zingiber officinale. Lineage (NCBI taxonomy): Eukaryota > Viridiplantae > Streptophyta > Magnoliopsida > Zingiberales > Zingiberaceae > Zingiber > Zingiber officinale. The sequence goes on from NC_056006.1 coordinate 78,764,088, forward strand.
ATGAACGGTCCAGATTGTTTCTGCCTGTCTCAATGGCTAGATGAACTCAGATCTGGATCAAAACTTCTGGATCTTCATCAATGGCTCATATCTGCTCCCCATTAGGTTGGATCGGCCAGATTTTCAACGGATGGTCCAGATCTCTCCTATTCTTGATGAATGGCCCAAATCGACCCAAAGCTTGATCTTGTCGTTTAAATTCCGATTCGAGCCCAATTTCGGTCCAAATAAATCCAAATCCAAGATCCTTTGATGCCTACAAAATAAGAATCAAATATTAGCATCAAATAACACCAAAAATAATATAATTTGCAATTAAGTCCAAAATCTATGCAATGCACAAAAATGTAATGTAACCATGATTTAAACTATGAAACCAACATCAAAACCATGCATAAATGAATCAAAATAATGCAGTAAAATCATGGTTATCAAATCCCCCACACTTAGTCTTGAACGTCCCGTGCAAGTAAAGAAAACTCAAAATCATCTCCACAGAAAATTCCTTAGCAATATCTAAAAGATAGTAAAAGGAATTTAAGTAAGATCATCTTAAAGATCACAAACAATCATGCATACCATTCAAACAATAATCAGTAGGTATGGTAGTTTCAATCCAATTGAAAAATTAAGCAAGTTGCAATCTCACAAGGGATTTACCTATTCTAACTCTCACACTCAAGCATGTGTATAAAGTGGAGCTCACTCAATGCAACTCACAACATTTCACTACCATAAGCTTGCTTATTATCTACTTCTCCACCACTATAAAACATAGCATACATGAATCAAAAGGAATTTATCATGAATAATTGAAATGGAAGCAAAAAGAACAAGGAAAGTGAATGAAATAGGCAAAAGAAAAGTATTTAATGAAAAATTACGAAGATGAGAGTATTGGAGGAATATACTTGATGAGTTGACCATTTGATGTGAAAAGAGATAAATACCATTTGTTTTTAACAATTCAACATATCAAGCTAACCTCCCCTTCAATTTGATGGCAAACAAAGAATCTTGATACATTGTCTCCCTTTTGATACTCTCTTGAATGTGCCAATTTTCAAAAAAAAAATTCTTTCACTATTTTTCCACTTCAATTTCAGCAATTTGGAAGCTCAAAAAATAATCTCAAATCATGAAGAATAACTCCCTCCCCCACACTTAAAATTTGGTCGTCTCGGGCAACAAAACATAACCTTCATTACCAATAGGTTGATACTCTTCTAGCCACTTTTCTCATTCTTTTTAGCTGCAGGTCTTATTTTCTTTCCTTCCTCCATTTCTGTGACAATCTGAATGTATTCTGCAATAAACTTCTCTTGCTTTGTATTCAAGAACAGCCTCATTGATCATCTACCTCAGCCTTTATTCAGACATTCCAAAAAGAATTGACACATGATAGTATCACAAAACCTCTAAGATTCTGATGCTGAACTCTTAATTCCCGAAATTTACAGCTTGTATCAGATTTCTATTTAGCACTAGGTTACTTCTGCATTCCATTTCTGTATCAAACATGTCATTGATCTAGAATTTGGTCATAAACATCTCAGTTGCATATCTGCTAAAATGGAGTTTTAGAATCCCCATACGCAATTAGACTTGAAGGTCAGTTGAGCATGATTCAGAATTAAATTCCAAAACTGTAACTTCAGCAATAGAATCAAGTTTGAGAAATTAAGTTCCAGTTTTGATTTCTGGAAACAGATTCCAGTAGGTTCACTTATCAGAAAAAATCTAGAAGCTAGACAGTGCCAGAAATCAAGTCCACTAAATCACAATCATCTTCTCATCAATCGGAAATAATTCTTAAGCAAAGCATATTTGGAAAGGAAGTGATATCAATTGACAATGGACTAGAGATAATTTAATTTGAATCTGTTTCTGACAGAAAACTGCAGATCAAATTGGCACACAACAGCCCACAATTTATCATCTATTCAAATTCAAAAATCAATCAAGAACAGGATCTTTATAATGTGCTAGCTAATGTATATTCAAATGAAGTCAATGTAACACCCATAGCTATACAACACTGAAATTCAGAACTCTACGTCTCCTCACCAACTGATTAACGAAATTCAGTGATACCAGTTAATACACTTCAATCTCAGTGCTGCTGCAAAATTTCGGTACTCATTTGATACACAATTTCACATCATCTTCACTTCCCTTTCTCACTTCAACTTAAAATGATTTATATGTTCATCCTGTAAACTTCCTTAACTTAATTATCATTCCCAATACTTCCTTCTACACATGTTCTCCAATGGTTTGAGAGAGGTTACACTTTGAATTTCCATTTTTCATTTGAATCCGAACAGCTTTGATCTCTAAACAAATTCAGCTTCCATTTCTGAATTTCATAACTAAATTGGGCAGAATTCTGTACCACTGTATCTTGATTTATTTCCTTATCATTGTTGTAAGGAAAGACCTCCATTGCCACCCTTCCTTAAGCAACTACTTACTGATTTCTTGGTACTGATTAGTTTTAGTAAACCAATCCATTGAAGTTGCATATTTTGAAAGGAAGGGACAACAAATGTAAATATAATGATTGCAGGTTTAACTGACCAAAAATTTGTGTCAAAAGCTTAAAACAAGGTTTCATTTGGCACTGAGATGATAAAAACTTAAGTTCAGTTCCTGCACTTCAAAATCTAGGAATTTGAATTCAGCTTTCTTGATCTTCACTAATGACCATCTTCCTGCAGATTTCTGCAAACTGGAGACAATTTACCAGGAATTCTGGAAACAAAATTAGCACCAAACGGTTTTTTTATAAACTAACATGCTACTGAATTCCTGCACCGCAGTGCAATTGATAATTCCAGATTCTGCATCTTTGTAAATTCATACTCTTCATCAAGGTACAGGTTTTAATTCGTGAGTAATTCCTGAGCTTTTACTTAGCCTCTTCATTAATCACGAAACTGCATAAGAGGCTTGGCACACAACTTATAACAACTGATTCATCGCAAAACAAACTTGCTATTGCTGATACCTCATTTTACAGCTCTGCACTTAAATTTCCAGCTCTGTAAAAGTCTCTGCACTTCAATTCTGCAGATTTCCAGATTTCAGAAATTACTTTCAGCAGGAAATCACTATCATCAGCAACTTGTACAATTCTAAACTTGCATCTTTTCTACTGAATTAAGATTCAGTGTTCCTACTCTGCATTTGCAGATTTGAAGGTTCTTATGTCTTCACTGCAAGCATTCAATAGATAAGGACCAACTGTATTCTGCAGTAATTCAGCTGATCCACTTCAAAATTGACTTCGAATTATGCTTTAAGATTTCAACAGCTCTTGATCTCTTGATTCTGGTCCTTTCTATCAAGACTCTTAAGATCCTTACCAATCCATCCCCTCAATAACAGCATCTTCATTTCAGAAATCGAGAACTCAGATTTCAGTTTCACACTTTCAGAATTCAGTTTCTTTTCCAACAGAATTTCAGTTTCAGAATTTAAATCATGCATTTAATCAGCTTTTGAATACTTGGCCGGATTCTGTAAAAGCTGTAGCACCTTTCCACTTCCTAGGCTTGGAGACATTATTCTGCAATTTCTCTTCAATTCAGGTAGCATTCCTTGTCTCTTCCCTTTAGCTTCCCCTTTGCCTTGAATAACAACAGTTGCAAATTCCCAGCTCCATTTAAAACTGTACACTGCCCTCCAATTTATGCATTCTTCATCTCTGTATATTTCTTGTTGCAATAATGATAAGCAAATTTTCTAAAGGCTATTGCACAGCTCATGGGCAGAAACACCATCAGAATTCATCAGATTCAGCATTTAAAACCTTCTTCAGCAGATATCTCTTACAAATTAAAATGTATCAACATAGTATCAAGCCTCACACTTCAAAGCAATTTGAGCTTACTCTTGACATGATAAAACTCAAATGATGGATACATTTAGCATACAATCTAAAGAGTACTTCATTTATAAAAGCATTTTCAGATATTTTTTTTTTCCAGAACAGTAGAAACCCCATCATTGGCTTGATTTTGAATCCCGACCATTAACAAATATATCCAAACCTTCAAAAATACTACTCACCTCCCCCACACTTAATATTTTGTCATCTTGAAAAGTCTAACTCATCAAAGATTCAACCAATACTCCAAATAAAAGAAGAGTGACAAGCAAAAATGATCAAAGATTAAAATGCTAGCTAAGGATGTTTCAAGAAAATTGTGGGAAAGAATTTAGAAAGTATGAAAAATTTATGATAGAACAAGAATGACAAATATCCTTTATCTCCATGCATACAAATGCTATTGTGATTTTGAAAAGAAATTAAGCAAGTTCTAGAGTTTCAATAGCTATGAGTGCATGTCTCACAAAGAAAATAATGAGGTATAGGCTTATAGTGGACCTCACTAGGTAATATTCATGCAAACAAGCTCAATCAATCAAATTGGAATTCCCTACCATTTTAATCAATATCATGTAAGAAAGGCATCCAATCATGTCACAATGACCTAAAATTGATGATCAAATTTAAGAAGCTTTTACCATCTTAAAACTATTACTTAGAAATTCCCATGAAGAATTTATTCAAATGAAATGCTATGTAAACCTAACTAAATGCAAAGTATGAAAATAAAATGCAAAATAAAACATATGAAACTAAAGAAACGTGTAAAGAATTTATTAAACTCAAAGCTTGAATTAAAATGCAAGAGCAAGCAAAATTGAAACCAACTCCCCTTTCATTTCCCGGTGGTTGAAGAAGGTTTAGAAGTAGTAGCCACCCTGGAAATGGAGTAATCATGGTTCCACTCAAATTCTTCTTATTCATCCTTTTTCCCTTCAAAATTCTTTCTGGAGGTCTAAGTCGGTTCAGTTTAAGCACCCACTCCGGAAGCTTAATTTCTCCTACACAATCAATAAAAAAAAACACCTCCCATACACATATGGGATAAGAAGAAAATAGGAGAATATTAGTGTGGGTAAAAGATATTTCAAGAAATGCATCACATCTAATAAAATCAATAATTGGTACCTCAATAAAATTCTCTGAAAAATTACACAAAATACTCACCTTGTCATCTTGAGAAGTATCTGGAGTGGTGATTGTTACCTCTATCTCATCAACTAATGGCTCAGACTCCAGTTCTGGTGTATGTACATCTTCATGTAGTGATTCTTGGGTGCTTGGCTCCATAGCACAAGTCCCTACACTTACATCCTCCATTCTTGGTGATTCTTGAGGTAATGCTTCCAGTAAGCATTCCCCTACACTTAAATTATCTTCTGCAACAAGACCTGCATCATTCACAACATCTAGAGCAACATCATTAGTAGAATCAAAAATAGGTTCAACTACATCATCACAACAATAAAAATTAGAAAATTCTTGTGAAGAAATAGAAGTAGTGTCAGTCCTGACAAGATCTCCACAATCCACCTCTTCACTGGCTCTTTGTGCTTGTAACTGATTAATAGATGATGCTATCTGATCTAACTGACTCTGTATATTCTGTATCCTTGCAAATTGTTGCTCTTGATGCTCTCTCATTTGTTGCATAATATCATTGCATTTCCACATTGATTCTTCAATTTGTTCTTGTGCATCCTCATACCTATTCCGTTGCGCCATAGGTAGGTAGGACTGATAGGACTGAGTCTGAGGCTGATAAAAATAATTCTCCATCCCATCTCCAAAATACTGATGATATGGATCCATGGTCACACAAATGTCCTGTTCTTACACTGAAACACTAGAAAAATAAAATCAGAAGACTCAGGAACAAATAAAATCAAACACATGGATATAAACATGAAAGCATTCAAAACAATCCTAAAATTACTAAACATTGCATATTACAATTTCCCCGGCAACGGCGCCAAAATTTGATAGAGCACAAAATATTTCACTGAACCCCTTAATTTCACAATAACGTTGTAGTAACGAGCCCAGGATCGATCCGAGGAACCAACGGTAGAATGTAATTTAGAATTGTCTTTTTATTCCTATTTTTGGGGTTTTCGATATAAAAATGGAGTTGGGGGTTTAAAAGCTTTAAATCTAAATGTAACAAAGGAAAAGCGCAGCAATAAAGAGATTAACCTAAAGCAAGAATGAAATCTAACAATGTGCCAATGTTCCAACCATAATGCATTGTCACCCTACATTATAATTAAACCATCAACACATTTAAACTAAGGATAAAATTACAAGACAGAAATAAAATCTAATCTAAGCAGAATTTAAACCCTAACTTAGAACTTAAACACTAAACAATTAACTAAGCATCAAACAAGAATTAAACAACTACCAAACATGAATTAAACTTCAACAAAACAAAGAAATGCTAAATTGCAATGATAAGAACACTAATAAAACACTAATAAAACGAAATAAATCCTAACCAATCCAACTCACAACCAATCCATACAAGTTTCACACTCTTGCCGTCACACAAGAGTGCCAATGTCGAGACCACCCAACTATGGACCTCAATGGAGCATCTCAGTGCTTATCATCTCTAGGAGTGTTCAACAACGCCGACGGACCACCCCCGACGAGCTAAGAACAACCCTAAACCCAAGAATGGTCGAAAATCTGGATTTCTGCTACCCGGATCTGGGATGAAGTTGCGGATGATGGTATGCAGTCGGATGGAGCTCAGGAACACCGGAGGACCACCGCCGATAGTCGCTGATGTGAATCGGAGTCGCCGATTGGAGGAACACCTCCAAATCGCGCTGGAACAGAGAAGATCCGAGAGCCAAATTCCATCGGAGGGAACACCCTTCGATGGCTCCAGAAGATCGGGATGAGCTGCAATGAAGTTCTACAATGAGGTTGAAGCTTGAAAGAATTGATCGGAGAAGGAAAGGGGTCGAAATCCGAAGAAATGTCACCGGGACGAAGCTGCTGTGCGTGGAGAGATCGACGAAGAAGCTGTATCACTGTAGCTTCCCTTTTAAATCAGATCTGGGATTTGAACCGACGGCTGAGATTTATTCCGGGCTAAATCAACGGTGAAAAGTCATCCAAAATCCGATCCGAAGGTACTGATGTTGATCTAGTGTCTGGATCTACCCTCCCATAGGTCGGATCGATCAGATCATCACTGGATGGCCCAGATCTGCCCGGTCTTCAATGAACGGCCCAGATTGTTTCTGCCTGTCTCAATGGCTAGATGAACTCAGATCTGGATCAAAACTTCTGGATCTTCATCAATGGCTCATATCTGCTCCCCATTAGGTTGGATCGGCCAGATCTTCAACGGATGGTCCAGATCTCTCTTATTCTTGATGAATGACCCAAATCGACCCAAAGCTTGATCTTGTCGTTTAAATTCCGATTCGAGCCCAATTTCGGTCCAAATAAATCCAAATCCAAGATCCTTTGATGCCTACAAAATAAGAATCAAATATTAGCATCAAATAACACCAAAAATAATATAATTTGCAATTAAGTCCAAAATCTATGCAATGCACAAAAATGTAATGTAACCATGATTTAAACTATGAAACCAACATCAAAACCATGCATAAATGAATCAAAATAATGCAGTAAAATCATGGTTATCACCGACCACCCTTGCTTGGTGCCCAAGCAAGGGGGCCGACCAAATAAAAATAAAAATAAAATCATCATCCAATGATTTGGTGATTGATTCAATCAAGAGGAAAGAAAAGGAAAAATAAAAAGGGAAAAGGAAAAATAAGAGGAAGATTTTAATATTTGTAAAATTTCTTCCCTTATTTGCCTTGGACAAGTAATATAAAAGAAGGGGTGAGGAGGCCTCATGAGACAATTCTTATTCTCTTGCTTGGTGGTTCTCTTGGTGTGGCCGACCCTCTCTCTTCTCCCTTTCTCTTTGCTCTCTTTTCTTTTGTGGTGGCGGTGGTCGAAAATTAGAAGAAGGAGAAGGAAGCTTTGGGTGGTGTTCATCTCGGAGGATCGTCACCCACACGACGTCCAAGGCGAGGTGAGGAATACGACAAAAGATCTCGAGGTCATTAGCTTGCAAAGAAAAGGTATAATTAGCAATTGTTTTCCGCATCATACTAGTTATTTTTCTTTGTATGAATTCCAAACACAAGAGGCATTATATCTAATTTTTCGAATTAGTAATTCGTGTTTGTGTTTTTTTTTTATTTTTCGAATTTGTGATTCGATTGTTCTTTTTGATTAAACCTAGAGTTATATAATGAAATTAAATATTAACTTTCCTTAAAAGGCTTTATCTAGGCGGTGGTGGATGCTCCCATACCCAAGAAGGTCATGTACCTCGCCATGCAGTCCTGAAAGCTAATTTTGGAAATTAATATTTAAATAATTTTATAACATAGGTGAGTTTGGATCAATAGTGTTAAGTTTCGCTTGCGATCCAAGTCTAAACTATTAAGAACAAATAAGTTAAATTTTGAATCAATAATGTTAAGTTCCGTTTGCGATTCCTAATTTAACTTCTAAAGAACACAATAGGTTATTTAGAAAAGATTCGACACTTGTACAAAATTTTTATACAGTGGAACCGGTACGATCTTCCTAGGATTAACCAACATACAAGTCATCTTAGCCATAGAGACTTATAGTTTGTCATTTTAAGCAAGCATCTCATCGAGGTGTGGACTCAGGATGATTGAGTATAAGTCGAAATATCTGAAGGTATTTGGATAGCTCACAGAGGATTCACCACTCCTTGTAACGAGGCATATACCCTATGACCACTTGTTAGGATTATTACTCAAAATCTTTGGCTAAAGTATCATATGTTAAGAGTACGAGACTCTTGTACACTTGTACTAGTAATTTGAATCCTCAGAATGAGGAAGTATTACTTGGGCTAGGTGTGATATAGTCAGTCTAGTGGAGACTGACACATACTATGTCCTAAACTAAGTGGGTATAAGACAAGTGCAAAGAATGAGGCACGACTCACTATAACTATTAAAGGGTTTAGAATTAATTCTGAGATCAACTATGATTTTCCGGCTAATTGGGGATCATGATGTATTACTAGGTGTCACTCATGATCGTTCCATAATTAAGTAATTAATTATGGATGACCAAAATTGTAACGACCCGCCTTCTACTGACTAGGCTGTGCTAAATTACTATTGCGGAAATCTGGATTGATTAAAATTTTACTAAATTGATTACTGTAAAATCTGAACTTAATATTCTAGGTGTACCTAGGAGTTGTACACATCTAGGGAAGATAATCTATGCCTCTCGGATGTACTGCTAGCTGTAATCAGGCATTTCAATCGATCCATGAATCGATTGCACGTCGGATCGATCCGATGATCGATCGACATTCGGATGCTCTGATCGATCGACAGATCCGATCACACGAGAAAAACTCGGATCGGTCGGTGCGACCGATCCATAAGCTATCGCCACACCGCTTGTTATCCGATCGTCAGAGGTACATCGCGAACGGCTTGAGTCGATCGAGGATCGGCTCACTCGACGGTTGGTACCGATCGGATCATCTGGATTCCAGGCGCTAACTCTCCATACGTCTGTAGGATCGATCGGTCGATCGACCATCGGTGACGACACTACACTATCCTTCGATCGATCTGTAGATCGATTCGATTTCGAATCAGAACCCCTGATTTCAGCACTTGTTCGTGCCAAATCTCACACAACAATTATATAATGCATGGAGAACGTTCTGATATCTATTAACTAGTATTCTAACACGATATAGTGCAAGGTTTATTAATTTATAGCATTTAAACCACTAGAAATGCGTAAAAGTATCTTAAGAAGAGAGATTAAGTTCTTAATTTGCTAAACTCCCTAAGGATCTTCGTTCCAGGTTCCTGCCACACACACCATCACTGCATTGACCTTCAGCTTCCTCTGCTAATCCATTTTCCCTTTACCTTTATCTGCAGTATAAGGAAAAAGTATCTGTAAGCTTTAAGCTTAGTAAGAAACCATCTACCTCACAAAAACATGCAACAATGCTATTTAAAAACATGCACTGGATTTGTTAAAGCATGGCATACTGAAGTTACATGGCATAAATACTGAAACATGGCATGCATAATAAAATCTAAGCATGGAGCTATCTCATGGTATCAACTAGGAGAACTAAACTGAAACTGAAACTAAAACTGAGCTAAAACTATATTCACATAACTAGATTACGAGTTTGAAAGCTATTATCATAATAAGTGAAAATAGTAATCATCCTCTGGGCGACTCATAAATACATTCAAGATCCGCATCCTAACTAGACCGGTTTGCAAGTCCCGGATTAGTAGGTTTACTAGGTTATCCGAACCTAGGACGATGTAGGGAGTCCAACTGACATCAAGATGATCCGAAGTAACACAAAATAAAACCGAATATAGCTACTAATTGCTTATTTTGTTGTTTCTAGGTTATAGAGCTACTGGTTATCTAAACCTAGAGGCATTGTGGGAGCCCACTCATTGGACCGTAGTCCCATGTAAGGTGAAACTAGACTAATATATCGATTTAAATGCGCTAATGCATTTAAGCATTATAAAAATATCTGAGGTGGTATTTAGCTACACTAATCATTTTGTCGAACACGGTGTGCTCCAACTCTCCCCTCTAATAGGAGACCACCTCTAGGCACCCGACAATGTCTAGAGCCTCCAACCGAAGGAGAACAACGTTCCCGACCCATCTAGAGGTGCTCAACTAGATCCCTAATCTGCGAGGAGGGTTTAACCCCACAGGTGCCGAAAAATCTGCATATAGCTAAACTAAAGGCATGCAATCAAACGGAATCTACTTATACTGCAGTGAGGGTTTCACCTAGTCGCTAATTTCCTTACAATTTTATTCGCTAGAATTGGTTGAAACGACCCTGACAATCTTCTCGCATGTGTTCCTCTCCAAAGAAGAGCTGCGGCGAGTTGTCACCGGAAGATGACCTTGGGCCTCGGGAGGGAACCCTAGGGTTTGAGAAGAAGAAGAGGGAGAGTGAAGGAAGGTAGGGTGAGGAGGAGAAATTGCCAAACCAATTAAAAATAAACCAAACCCACTTAAATTTTCTATCTATAACTCACCCAACTTAAATATAAATATAATTGACTCCCCTTTCTTTCAGCACGGCCCTGCTGGGTTCAACTAGTTACTTAAGCGGTCTAAAGGCTTAGCGGACCCAAGAGGTCCCGGGTTCGATTCCCGCTTAAGCTATTTTATTTTTCTAATTATTTTTGCTACTTCCGCTACTCTATTTTTCCGGAAAAATATCTAAAAATTCCAGAATAATTATAGAATATTTCTAATATAGTTTTGAGAATTTTCGGGCGTTACAAAAATAAACTAAAAATCTATCGGGTCACATACACTACGAGTCTCTAAAAGATGTAAAACAAGTCAAAGAATAGCATTTTTAGATCAAGAGATAAATATTTGGTTGGACTATACATAAGACAAATATAAAAATATTTATCGAAATGGAAGCACAGATAGGTCACATATCTTATGGAAGAGTTAGTCCCTATTTGGTTTAGTCATAAACTAACTTGGTTTAGTTATGAATCAACTTGGTTTAGTTATGAACCAAACCAAGTTAATGGGTTAATTTTTAGTTAAGGGATAATGGGTTGGATTTGGACTTTCTAATCCAACTCATTAATGATGGCTATATATTGATATGGTTGAGAGAAAAATTAAATTGATCAATTTATTAATTGGTTGATTAGGTTTTTAGAAACATAATCTTTCTCTCCTCTTCTCTCTTCCTCTCTCTCTCGCCATCAACAACAAGAGGAACACCCTCTTGTTGTCGTGACCAAAAAAACAAGGAAGAAGCTCTTCCTTGTTTTGCTTCTTCTTCCGCTTTATCCTTCTTCTTTGCTCGTGGTTAGTACCTTCCAAAGGAAAGACTTGTACACATGGAGTTATCTTGAGGAGCCCGGCGTGGATACGAATAGAGGTGAGGTTCGACAACATTGTTATTGTTGATGCCCTTCTTATTACATGTCATCCGTAAGGTATACCTAGAATAATTATTATTCATTTATTATTATTTTTTTATTTTATAATCTTATCTGCATGATTATATCCTGCATGCGTGTGGTGTGTGTGATGTAATAAATTAGTTTATTTAATTGTTAAGTCTTCTGCTATGCATATCTACGAAACGTGTTTTTAGTACACACCGTATCGAACATATCCCAACAATAGTATTAGAGCCCGATTGTGCTTTGACATGATCATAAAATAGTTTATGAATGTTTATAGTTATAGTTTTATTTGTTTTTGGATGATTAAGGAAAAATAGATTGGAAAAATTATTTTTTGATCTGAAATTGGAAAACAAAGCAAAACCATTTTCAATCAATCAATCGATTTATGAAGATTGTCTTGATTGATTAGCTGATCGATCTACCTCGAAATCGTGTCAAAATTTTTACCTAAATCGATCCACCGATCAATCTAAGAGGAAAATTTATAAACAAAGAAGGGTTGGATCAATCAATGGATCGATTGAATATGGCTAAATCGATCCACCGATCGAACTAGAGAAGAAATATGATTTCTTCGGGACTAGTCCCGCATACTAGGTTATCTAAACCAAGGGACGACTGAGAGTCCAGCATACTAGGTTATCTAATGTAACGACCACCCTTCTTACTACTACTATTCTCTAAGGATGATCGTTACTTAACTACTAACTCTACTTAACCGGTATGATTAAAAATCACATGGAAACCCTTCCGAAAAATTTCGGCAGAGTCTCCCCTGTACCGATGACCAAATCTATAATACAAACATAGTATACGCAGCCACAGACGGCTGGAACATATTTTCCACAACTACGCAGTAATAAAAATCACAATAAAAACAAAGAAACTACTCTAGCAATAGCAATGACTACAACACTCCACAAATAATAAAAGAGACTAGCTAGACATGCGGAAATAAACTCATCTACAATCCCAAATTTAATATAACATTAACAGAGAATTAAAAGAAAGTCTTGACAATTTTGCCAGCTACTTCTGGATCTCTCCACAGTCTATCACCACCACCATCCTGTCGCCTCCCTTTCATATCTTAGCTTTTCCTTTATCTGCAGTAGGAGGGAAGAAAACAAAACTATAAGCGAAAACGCTTAGTAAGTACTAATCTATCTCACAAAAACATCGAAGTGCATAAAAGTATTGCAATAATACTAAAATTGTAATGTTAAAGCAAAGTTGCATGTACTCATGGTATACAGAAATAAAACTGAATACTAAACATGCTCACTAACTGACAGGAAAGTAATGAAACAACTACTATAAGCTTAGAATTAAAGAACTAAACTTTTATTGATTCTAAGCATAAACTTGTTTCATTTTCTTATATTCTTATACTAGAAATTAATCTTTTAATTTCTCTTTCACTTTCTTCTTCTTGTTCTTCTTACTTTTCTTATGTTAGAAATTAATCTTTTAATTTCTCTTTCACTTTCTTCTTCTTGTTCTTCTTTTTCTTTTCTTTTCTTTTCTTCTTTGGGCCCAGGCTTAGTACCATCTTTATTTTGCGCGCTATCTAATAGTGACTGAGGTAGCGAGCCTCTAGTCCTATGAGGTAAAGACCTTGGTCTTACTGCAAGACCTTGGAATTGGTCACCTGGATTTGTTTAACGACAACCTTGGAAGTTGGGTACTAACCTCTTACTTTAGTTTACTTGTTATCTCTTTTTAACTAGACCTTGGTCTCTTTCTTTTTACTCAGTTTCCTCATAATCCTTTATTGGAGTTTATTGAAATCCTTTAGATATACCTAACAAGTGTAGGATTACAATTAACTAAGCATGCTATATAAAAACAATACAAGGGAAGCAAATCTAAACTCTCTCTAAGCATGTTATAAAACAAAGCAACAGAAAAGAAAATTTGAACTTTCTAAACATGCTGTAAAACAAAGGAAAAGAAAGCACATCTGAACTTACTAATCATGCTCTAGAATAGAGCAAAAGAGAGCTAGTTTGAACTTTTAAAACATGCTGTGATAAGAGCAAAGAAAGCTAATCTAATCTTACTAATCATGCTATAAAATAGAGCAAAAGAAAGCTAATTCAAACTTGCTAATCATGCTATAAAATAGAGCAAAAGAGAGCTGATTTGGACTTTCTACACATGCTGTAAAATAGAGCAAAAGAAAGCTAACTTGGACTTACTAAACATGCTGTAAGATAGAGCAAAAGAAAGCTAACTTGGACTTACTAAACATGCTATAAAATAGAGCAAAAGAAAGCTAATTCAAACTTGCTAATCATGCTATAAAATAGAGCAAAAGAAAGCTACTTTGAGCTTACTAATCAGGTGCATGGAGTTAGCAAGGAAGAACTAAGCTACAATGCAAAATTCTGCATGCCACAAGATCTAACTACACTAAAATTCTGCACTAAAATTCTGCTCATGATATTCCAATAGCAATGGGAAACTAGAAAATCTGCCCAGGTATAACTAATAGCAATGAAACCTAGGAATGAAGGGATCAATGCTGCACACACCCAATAGAGTATCATGCTTACAAATTAACAAAGAACTGAATTTGCAACGCTATTAAACAAGGTTGTTCCTATTTATTGAATAGCAAAGAAACTAACACTTTGTATCTAAATTATGGCTGTTCGTGCCACTATACAACATAAAAGAAAGTCTAGCCGGATATGCTAAATACAGGGCCGTTCTTGTCCAATACAAAGTATAACCAAGCCCAAACATCCCTCTGTGCATTGCTACGGTAAGGAAAACAGAAGCATACCCTTCGGCAGTAATCTACCAAAAACAGAACTACATACTAACAACTAATTATTGTCCATACAGGAAGATTAAATGTAAAGCTGCTCCTTTCAAACTTATCAGACAATTATGGCAGGAATTGCTATAATCTGCACAGCATGAGGAAATTAAGAGCATAAGACAGCTACCTATCAACCCTAAACCATTTCCCTCTTATATCCTTAATGACCTCACGGCAGAAAACTAAAGAAACCAAAAATCTTTACAACGTGCTTTGAATTCAAAATGAACAAAGAACACAATTGCTTGACCTTAACATGCTATGCTCATGAAAAGGAAAGGGCAACTTGCTGTGCAGCTCCAATACTAAGTCTAGGGTTCAACTCCTACCGCAGGTGAGTAGTACTTACCCCTTATTCTTGCACTTACAACCGAGAAGAAGGAAGGGAAAGGCCTTAGGGTTTTCGGAGGGCTCGGGTCTTGCAAAATCTTCGGCTTCCTCTTGTGCCCGCAAGTTCTTCTCCGTCGGGATGACCACCCACGGTGAAGGATGGCTGGAATAAGGCTTCACCGGCGCCGGAGACCCAAAACCTAGCTTCCTCTTGGTTTCCACCGAGAGAGAAGGCGTCGTCGCGAGGGAGAAGGAGAAGAAAAATTTCGGGAGAAAATGTTTTGGTTTTTGGAAAATCAAAACCTAATTCCCTTTCTTATATTCGGGTTTAATCAAAATCATGCTATAAACTTAATTCTCTCCTTATAAGGTTAACAAAATCTTGTAGATCAGCTGGTTGGGCCGGTTTTGCTTGGGTCAGTCCTACCCGAGGTCGTAGGTTCGAACCTCGCCTTCAACGATTTTTTTATCAAAATTTCTTTCTTTTTGAAAACATACTAAACGACCTCCAAAAATTACGTAAAAATACTCTAAAAATTTCTAAAAAATCTCTAGAATATTTTTAAAGCATTTCCAAATATTTTTATGGGCTTTTAAAACTCGAAATAGGGAAAATTGGGTCATTACATCTAAACCTAGGGACGACTATGGGAGCCCAACCCAAGGACAACTAAGAGTCCAGCACAGTGCCACTAATAAAAGTAAAATACTGATTCATAAGCTGATTTATCTTATCTCGCTCTTACTAGGTTATCTGAACCTAGAGCTAGGCTATCTGAACCTAGGGGCGACTATGGGAGCCCACCCATTGGACCGTAGTCCCATATAAACTGAAGCAAGACTAAGCATGCTATTTATAAGAATTGTAGAATGAAATGCTAACTATCAAAATTGCAATGCTAAACAATTCAAAATCTGCAATATAAACTTTAAAGAAATCTGCACCATAAGCTCTTAAGAAATTTGCACTACAAGCTCTAAAGAAATCTGCTCTAAAGGAATCTGCACAGAATAATTTTAAACTCTAAAAATGCTATAAACTCTAAAATCTACATAAACTCTAAAGAAATATGCATTTTAAGCTCTTAAGAAATTTGCACTACAAGCTCTAAAGAAATCTGCTCTAAAGAAATCTGCATTTTAAGCTCTTAAGAAATCTACACCACAAGGAGATCTAAACTACATTAAAACTTCCAAATTGATTTCAATTATTTCAGTTTCCCCACTCATCTAGTATCAACAACTACTTTCTAAACTTTCTGTTTCATCATTAACATGATCCATTTCTAATTAGAAGAATATTTATTCCAATTTACACCACTTCATGCTCTAATAACTCAACAAAAGATCTATAAATCTATTTTAGCAACAACTATCTGAAAGAGAACATGCAACCTCAAAGCTAGACCTCATTAGAACACAAATCTCCCAACCTCTCGGCATCAAGCAAGTTGAGACACCAACGGATTGATTAAACAAGAAACTCAAATTAAATCCTAAGAAGACCGAGCCCACATGAGACGATCACGGAACCTTCAAGAAGAACTGACTCCTCTAAACAAAATACACTAGCTAAATTTCAAAACCAAACCAACCAAACGATAAGCAAGATTAATTCAAAAAAAACAACCAAGGCTTCCTGGAACTTTTAAAATCAAAACCTATGTAAAACTTGTTCACAACTGATGTCCTAATAGAGCAACAAAATTCAAAACTTTAAACCTCCACATTGATCAGAGCATGCAAGGTCACACGGAAAATTCCAATCGAAAGCTACAATGCTAATTTCAAAGCTTGAAAGGAATCTATCCATACTTAACCTCTCCTTTCATCTTTCCTGGTTCTGGCAAGAACACAAAACTATCTTTACCATAAAAATCAAGAAGAAACTAACTGAAACTACTCCCTCCGCTACACCTTGGTTTTGGTCTACAATCATTAGCTTCTAGGTTTCTGAGCTTGAGATGCCTCAGCTGGCTTCTCTCGAGGCTCTAAGGTGAAGAACTCTCGGGATTTGCCGTCAAGCCTGAGAAGCGCTCGATTGCTCGACAAATGCATGCCGCGAGAGAGAAGGGAGGGAAGAAATTAGACCATAATCAAGCCCTAAGTTCTCTCTTTATAGCCTCTCACTTAAATAAATTTTGCTATCTTTCTAAATAGCCGTAACAATTCGCGGGCCTTATTACAATCCCTTTCCTATTTATTCCGTATTAACTACTTAAATAAATTCTACTCTTTTTTAATCAGCAATGCTCGCTTGGGCACTTGGTCGTCGTCACAAGATAACTGTAACCTAGGTCTGCTCGATCCTAATTAATTTATTTTGCAACTTGTTTCGTTTGGTAAAAATACTAAACGAACTCCAAAAGTTGCATAAAAATACTCTAAAAATTTCTAAAAATCTCTAGAATATTTCTAAAGCATTTCTAAATATTTTTAAGTGCTATTTGGACTCAGAATGAGGAAATTTGATCACGATCGATCTAATTCGATCCACATCGGTATCAATCTAGTTTGTTTCAAACATGTTGAAAATCATTTGGTGATTTTGAGTTAATTAAAGTAAATTATTTAGAATTATAATTAGAGAATTGCCTAATTAGGAATTATTTCTCTAAAGAAAATATGTAATTAGTTTTGAAAATTTATTTCCAAATCTAAAATTAGAAGATTTTGATTTGTGAAATCAAATCTTTTACAAAAATTTTATAATTTATAATTAAAGATTTTTAATTTATGAAATCAAATCTTTAAAAGATATATTTTATAAAAATATGTAATTAATGGATCATGATTTATAAAAACTTATATATTTTATATATCCAAATAAAATAATGATAACTATAAAATTAGATATGTATCTCATGTCATTTGTATGCCATATAATTGCATATTGTCATGCATGATGTGATTAGATTGTAATATGTATGTGTAATACTATGTCATGATAAGCATGTGTATCGTCATCATTTATATCATCGTATCATGTAGATAGAATATTTATATGATGTAGATGAGACAAAAATCTCCTTACACAATATTAAAACATATACCTTCCGTTAATATGGTAAGAACTAGAGTTTAAGTTCTTATTTGAGTTGTTCACCAAAGTCAAGCTC
This sequence comes from Zingiber officinale, assembly GCF_018446385.1. Taxonomy (NCBI): domain Eukaryota; kingdom Viridiplantae; phylum Streptophyta; class Magnoliopsida; order Zingiberales; family Zingiberaceae; genus Zingiber; species Zingiber officinale. Next base: position 78,782,313 of record NC_056006.1, read on the forward strand.
AACTTGAAATTAAATATGTTCAAATCATAAAGATACAATCTCATGATTAACGAGCTAGTTTTAAACTTGAAACATTGATTTATTGTGTCAAACCCATGATCAATGTGGATAGAGGTGAAGTTAGGTGATATGTATTTGATGTATACTTGTTAATGTGTTAACAACCTGATGTTAATGCGAAAATCAATTAGTTTCTAGTATAATGTGATAGTTGCATATAAGTGATATACAATCGGTAAACTAGTTATCTATCACTATAGCTAAGAATGACTTGTCACCAAAGTCAATGTTGTTCTTATCTATGGTGGATATCAACCAACTTGGAAAAAACCTACTATCTCTCGAATTCAAAATAAGGGTGCTTAAATTTGATAAATAAGAGGACTTTTATTACATGCAAATTGTTTACATAAATAAAATCATGTCTCTCATACATCCTTGTTTCTATATTTCTAGGTTAATCATTTAATTATGACGTTAATCTGTTCGATTTTGGACAAAACAGAGTCAAGTGAACTTCTTGGATTGGTTTCAAAGTTTGAGAATTGTTCAAGATGAGAAATTATGTCCTTGATCAACCCCTTCCAGAGTGTATATTAAAAGTCTAGTTTTTGTAAATATTTATTTAAAGAATCACATTGGTCAAATATCTACATTTATATAAGTGCAATTTGTTCAATTAATTTATATAACATGGTGTGGTCACACAAGATCATGTTATCGGTTATAAATTATAAATAGTAGCTCACGACTAAGATGGATAGGAACAAACTATTGGAATAAGAGTATTTAATTAGTTTATCTACTCTATACACTTAAGACACCGAGGTATGAAAGACCATTCGAGGTTTTTTATACCGACTATAAAGAACAATACTGCTATATATGTGTACTAATCATTATATAATAACAAGCACATATACTTAATATTTACTTTAATTTATCAAAGGTGCGATGAGTTCATAAATCAATAGACCCGATAAGTTGGAAATTATTATTTATATGTCGTGTTGTTGATCACAGAATGAAACTCGTGTCCAGAAATCTAGGTTGATGATGTCTCTCAGAGCCCATATAGTATCATATGTAAAACCCCGCAGGTGACTAGTCCTACATTAATGAAATCGAAAGTGGTACACCCTTGGAGTTAGATATTAATTAAGTGAGTCGGCCGTGAACTCATTTAATTAGTGGGCATTCTATATCTAAACACAGGAGACTAACCTCCGATGAGAGCCATAATAATGATTAGTAGTTCAATAACGCTTGGTAGGTTTATTGAATTTAGAAAGGTTTGAAGATGATGCAGCTCGAGCTCGGACGAAACTCCTCGGCTCTCGCTCGGCTGGCTTTATAGTCTTATATCCACCCTAACAACTACCCACTTTAGTAGCTCGGTGGTTGCTTCAGCTTGGAGCCCACTAAACTTGCCAGGGAGTTCATGGTGGCATTCACTAGAGCCCGTTGGTATTGTACAATAAAGGTTTAATTTTAAATCTTTCATAAGCATATGATTTAAAGAGTTTAAATTAAAATCTCCTTAGTTTCTCAAGGATTAAAATGTTGATATCTTCCTTATTTATAGTTTAAAGTAAGGAACTTATAATCTATGTTTTTAGAGAAAGATTCATCAAAAAGCATGAGTAAATAACTGCTAAGTAAAAAGATAATGAATTTTTGGCAACAAAGAAATTTCAGGATTATCGGGGGAGTTTAAAGAATTTTAAATTTTTATTAAATTTTAAATAAAATAATAAGAAAGTTTAATTATGTTTAAAACTTTTCTGTTTGAACGATAAAAAAGAAGATAGTGCTCACACAACATCTATCCTTCTCTCTCTCATGACACTATTCTTCCTCTCCTCTCTTTCTCTTCTTGCTCGCATTCATGAGCTTGGTTGTCTGATTCTTGGAAAGAGAGAAAGAAGCTTTGCTCAGATCCCGAGTTGCAGCAAGTTCATCTCAGGAGATTACAAACTAGGGAGAATAAGGAGGCTTGATTTAGTGGAGTCGTAGTTCTGACCGGCTTAATAGAAAGAGATGTATGAAGATCATGTTCATGTTAGCAGGCAACTAGTTGTGGTTTTATCATAGCTAGTTTATCTCTCTTTGTTTAGATCTGAATCTCACCCCAGGGCTAATGATTCTAGGATATCAATTTGTTTTACCTTTTGCTTTTTTTCGATCTTGTGATCTCATTCAATAATGGTTAAACCTAGGCATAACATTAAATATCGTTCGAAAAGGACTTGTTTCTGGTAGTGATGATCTCAAATGCCCTGCCTGTATTTTAACTTACTTGATCCCAAAATAAATGTTTAATCAAATTTGTACATAGGTGGATTTGGATTAATAAAGTTAAGCATCATTTGCAATCCATTTCACTCTACTTTGTGTATAATTAATCAATAATTCTCCGTTTGCGATTCTAATTTAATTTCTAAAGAAACACAATGAGTTGTTAGAAGGTTCATGACTATACAATGCATGTACAGACGATAAGACGTCTGATATCTTGAACCAAATCAATCTATCGTATCTGTCAGAGGTTGCATAGTTGGTTTAATACGCGTTGCATTAGGCGCGTGATAGAGATATGCTACACTCCTCTATGGGACTCATATATGACATATGGGACCTGGACGTTCGAGATTATATATAAATTCTGTATAATACATCATGAGTCTCAGTGTAGTTTAGGATTTTACATTTTTTTTGATCTAGATTATATAATGTTCCTGAATATAGGATGGAATATAAATATTTGTATGATTATCTGAGGGATACTTTTGAGACGTGGGGAAATAAAGCGAGAATGATGCTGCTGACTACACGATTATGTAAATGCAATACGCAATAGCCAACGAAGACACACGTGATGGAAGGCAAGTTGAAAATTATATCTATATCTTTATCTAACCATGATGTGGATGATGTGTTGTCATAAATTTCACCTGCAATAACTAAGTGGTGAGAGATATATAACCATGGTTCCATTATACGTTTGGGATGCAAACAACCTTCTTGGCTCTCCGGGGACCTTCTCCATCTGATGAGAGTTTCTGACGGTATCTGACAAAATTCCTTTGGGTTATAGGAAATTATATCGATCCCAAGGTAATCCTCATTTAATGGACTAAGTATCAAATAATACACTTTGATGCAGATCATATCCATGGATCAACCATATTTTTTACGTGACGAAACCAAACCTAATTTTTATATCATAAATTATACAACTCCTCCCGTATTGTCATACCACACGTGCAAATTATCACAGAGTTTAGGTGTAATTAAATATGGAGGAATATTATTCTAAATTTATTCTGACAAAGTTTATTTAGATTTAGGACTCAACCCACTATTATTTAGAAAATAAACTACAGCGAACTTATTGATGAGAGAACCTCTCCATGTCTCTACAGGCTTGTAGTAACTGCTGAAGATCTAATATGTTGTTTGCCTAGTTGATTCTAGTAGAAGGTTCGATATAAGAAACAGTAAGCAGGATGAGGCCAACAGCTTATACTGGAGATGCAAACTACTTATCTCCACAGCCTATGACATGACAATCAAAACCTCGAACACGGGAATCCTTCAACAGAAGCGAGAAAATGATGCCACCATGTCAGAGGACACTAGTGTGATCATATCCCTAAACGATGGTTTTATCGGAACGAATACACTGGAAAATTGGAAACCATCGATATTATTTCACTTGCACTGATCGGCATGAGGCTGGCGGACTCTAACTATAACACAAGTTTATACGCGTGGCGAACCGTCGGCGGAAGAGTAGAGGTTTCATCATATACTTATCTTTCTAAAAATATTCACAAGTCGAGCAGAGCGAGAAAGAGAGTGCGAAGAATAGATTACCGACCTAAAAGGTCTGGAGTAGAGGCGAGGGTGCTTCCTGCAACCATATCTCGATATCATTCGAGAGTCGTGCTCTTCGAGAGAGAGAACAATAAAGGTATATCTTATTCAGTGAAACATAAGGTATTCACCAACAACCTGTGGTGTGACCTGAACCGAACATATGTGCTCCAACATTAGTTCGAGATACCAAACCTAGGGCATCATATGGGCACCATCATGCCTCAATGGTGGTCTCAGAGTATTAGGGTGAGATCTACTATCATTCGATAGAATAGAACTTTGTTTTGAATGCTTATATAGAAGAATTTATTTCAATTTATTTGGCATAAACCATTTGGGATATTACATACTGTTGATAACCAAGAAAAAAAAGGTTATAAGCACGTACATATGGATATTCTCAGTACATTTAACAGCTGCTCTGATGAGGAGAAGGACAATAATTTGAAGGCTGCTTTAGTGGTTGGCTAGATTCAGGCATAGATATACTGTTCAATTTGTTACTTGATCAATGTAACGAATTACCAACAGTAGAGCGAAGATGTAGCGTTATTCTACTGATATGGAGTCTATGGCTCGCATCCGACGAAGATGATTCAATATTTTCATTCATTTATTATTCGAGATATGGTATTATCTTTAAGAGAGTCTGATGCTTGATGTCAAGAAGTATAACTGGTAGAGTAATCGAGACTCTGGTACGTGGTGAACTATACACGGAGTTTAGGAATTACAGCCAAATTCAATAGTCTATCTTTGTTTTACCTAACATGAGAAGAGAAGGAATGAACCTGAAAATGGTTAGATCGATGATGTTATCTGATTATCATCGTGATATACTGCTGAGAAGCATTGCGATTGTCCTTAGTACCTTAAATACCCCTCCATGGAATCAGGAATGAGTGCTAATCATAAAATCATATGACATGGGTAGTCCACAAATACGTATCAAAGGGATTGCGTTTCGATCGCAGATCATGTAAGTTTGTGCTCTGCTTAGGAGTTTATACAAGACACACCATGTTGTTTATAATCCTAAAAATCGGAGAATCACTCAAGTGCACCGATTTTAAAGATTGCCTGAACAAATTGTTCACGGGATTTTCTAAGAATTTAAGAGACACGTACGTCCTAGTACAAGCAAGTCGATTGAATATCTGAGCTGCGTGTCACATGCACAAATTCTTGTGGACGACTAGAGAGTGAGGTTGTTGAAACAAGCCATTCCTATGGAGATCCACTGATCCCCACATATTTGAAATGATCTCCATGGCCTGATACATCAGATTATCAATTAGATCGACAAGCGATGAATTCCTAAATAATCTATGTATTCTAATAAGGTACGAAGGCATGAACACGGTGAAAGCATGATAGATCTACAAAGAGAAGAGGATGGATGGAACCTGTAGAGGACTTCTATCGAAGCACCCGGGTAAGAGAATCATTGAAATTTTTCATATATCATTAAGTCTATCTTACTTATTAAGCTGGTCATCACCATACGATTACGAGGTTAGAATGGATGTCGACGGCCTTTTTGGAAGTCTTGGAACATCCAATGGGCGGGATTTACATACAAAGCGAATCTATGTGCTCAATGATCTGATTATGGTGATGAGCTTTAAAGATCTCGAACATCAAATATGAAGTAATCAAATATGGATTTATTCATTCCCGACGAGTCTTGTATGTGTACATAGCGAATGACGCTAAACGTGGTATTCTTCATCGATACATTTGTTAGTTAGAAACAATATCAAAGTGTTTGTTAGTATGGTAAGGACATTCACACCACATGGGACAGGTAATTCATTTCTCGGATCAAGTATAGGGATTGAAAAATACTATCCAGCTCATATCGACATCCCTTCGCTAGCATCTGAAACCTAAAGGTTTCACCCCAGTACGGGTATTTTTATTCTAAAGATGTCTCTCCGAACATCAGAAGATGAGAAGCGAAATGCCTTATGCTCAATGCCTCATGAAGCCCAATGTATATTCTATCACAGCGACCCGAGATCCGCATGCACATTTGCTGCTGCAGAATTGTTGGATAAGTAACCCGGACATTGGATTGGGTGGGCGTTATATGCACTCGAAGGACTAGATACGCAGTTTACTCAGCTACAATGGGTTTGTTACCTCCCAAGGACAAGAAAAGCAAAGGTGGATTAGGATGGAGCTAGCAGGATGTGGTTCAGAACATTTAGACTCAACCACAAGATATTAGATCACACACAAGGCCGGAGAGATGTAGTGAGGAACTCTACGGACTTAGATGTGATTCTGGTTTAAAATCATCTATTATTATGATAATAGTAGCGATGTGAACCCAAAGAAACCACAGTTCCAAAGCAAACACATAAAAACCAATACAATTCATTCTGAAATCGTAGCGAAAATTATACATGATGATGAGACGGTGACTACTGCAGATCCTTTGAACGGGCTTCCCTAGGCTGATCGAATTGAGATGACTAGAGAGGCAAATGGCGACATATAGTCTAAGTAGTGGATTGTTAGGTGTACTAAAGCTCAGCTATCAAACATTTATTTTTGAATGAGAATCACATTGGTTTATAAGTTAAGTGTAGTTATTCGATTAATTTATAATGATATGGTGGTACAACACGTGACGTAGATCATACGTTACGTTCTAAAATTATAGTAGCTCATAAGATGGATGGGAACAACTATCGAATAAATAAGTAAATGTATTAGTTTATCTTAACTATAATTTAGCCTCTCAGTTAAGCATCATTCGAGTGGTCTTTAAACTAAGAATCTTCATTTAGCGACTAATCAGATATAATACAGTAGCATATTATATATTTTTTAATTTATTAAAGGATTATTTAGTTAATAAGCCTGATAAGTTGCGAAATGATATTATTTATAGTGTTGTTGTTCGTATGATAGTTCTGTTAGAAATCTGTTCATCCCGTCGAGGAGCCTAGAGTCATCAGTGTAACTACGGTGACTTAGTCCCCCGACACACAGGTGGTACTACACTGGAGATATTAATTAAGGAGTTGTCGGACTTTTAAATTAGTAGTTCTATATCTTAAACACAACGGTAATATATGCTAAGGCCATAGTAATAATGATGGCGTTCATAACCTTAGTGATGTTTATTGAACTTCAGTGTAGTGTTGAGTTGTCTATAATGGAGCTTCAAGTCGAGAGACTAAACCATTCCTCTCCGCCGACTATTATAAAGTCATATACCCACCTATTTACCTGGTGCCAGCATCACTGAGCCCACTAATACAAAAACCAGATATGAGAAACAGGCTTGGCGACTCTATAATGAGCCCAAGTTCCAAAAAAAAAAGAGTTTACTTAAAATATCCATATAGATTTAAGAGTTTAATTAAATTTTTTTTAGTTTAGGAATTACATAAATTTTAAAATCTTTCTTATGTGGAAGTTAAAGGAAAGATTTTAATGGAAATTCCTTTTGTGTCATCCATATTTTAATAATAGAGATTAATTATAAAGTTTCCTTTATAATCCATGAGGATTTTAAGAGAAAATTTTATTAAAAATTAAAATCAAATTAGGAAGTTTTAATTTTGTTTAAAACTTTCCTTTTTGTATTATTTAACATACATATTAATTTATTAAATATTTTAATTAAAATCATTATATAAGCAAGGCAGCAGAGAGGTATATAATAATTTGTTTAAACTACTACCTTGACGAGGAGAATCAAGGGAGGCAGTGCCTCTTCCAACTCTATTTCCTCTCTGGCCGACCCTACGATTATCTCTCCCCGGTGTGTGGCCAGAGACACTGGAGCTCTTGCTGTGTGTTGGCTGGTCGTTGGTAGGAGAGTAGAAGGAGGCTGTCAGTCCCGGAGCTTGTTGCAAGTTTCTTATGCAAGGAGACTGCCACAAACTGCAGAGTTGAGCTGCCTTTGAGATCTTTCATCGAAGCGTAGGCGTGCGTAGAGATGAAGAAAGACGTGGTTTAGTCAGCAAAATAACTATTTATTAGCTTCTAGATCATAATGGTTTATTCTTTGTTTAGATTTGAAATACCAACCCAGGAGGCTAATGATTCTAGGCCTCGAATTTATGTTGATTTGTGTTTTTGTTTTTCGATCTTGTGATTCGATTATTTTAATGTTAAACCTAGTTTTCTTATGGAGATTAAATATCAATTTTGAAAGTTTGTCGAAGAGTGGAGCGATCCTACAACAAGAGGTTTAGTAATTTCTGCATATGTTTAACTGAGTCGACTTCCTTCCAAATAAATATTAATCAAATTTGTAAATAGGTGGTTGGATTAATGTTAAGAAGAATCAATAGCTATCAGTTCAAACCCTACGAGTAGTTGAATTTTGAATTAATAATGTTGTTTTGTTTTGGATTCAAATTTAATTTAAAACACAATAGGTGTTAGAAAGGTTCAAGACTTGTACAAATGCAGTAAATGATCCGTGTGCAACACACTCCTGAGTCTTGATGCTAATGCAATCTGACCAATTGTTAAGGTTAGTCGAATATAAGCAGTAGATTAATTTTGATTGCAAGGTTGCATTATACTAGCCACTATGTTACTCCCCCACGGTACGAATGAGCATTTGATGCTATATATGTTTATCATCTTCGAAACTGAAAGCTCTTGACGAGCAAGTCAACCAGTTTTAAGGTCTCCGAACTTCTTTGCTCAAAGACGGCTCATCTCTACATATTATTAGATGATACTACAACTATAGTTTAATCATAGTTTATAATGGATCATGAGTTATGTAACTTAATTTATGGTTTAAAATTCCGATCAGATGAACTAGGATGAACAATTGAATCAAATATCCACATGATTAATATGCTCAGACCATGGAGCTGTAAAGACAAGAATTGTTATATTAGTAGATTCCTCCGAAGGTTTTAAGAGCGAAACATCGGAGGCTAGGAAGAGCAAAGAGATAGTCAGTAGCGTACAAGCCCCATGCCGTGGACAAGATGACCTTTGGAATCGGGAAAGCCATTTATCTTGAACTGAAGAATAAGGCATTGATGCCATCGTCCTTTTAGGTAATTTTGTTGATTATCATACTATTTTCGAGCCTTGAATATTGGATGCTAGGTGGCCATATATAATGAATCTGAGGCTAAGGAATATAGAGACCCATTAAGAATCAAGTTGCAGGAGTTGGGATAAAGCAAAGGTGCAGTAGCGCTCGCCAATCAAAACATACTTGTTAAAGCTTCCTAATGGACTTGTCTTTAGGATTAATGGATGTTATTATTATTTAATTCATCTCTAATGAAATTTCATTCGACTTTTAGTAACAATTGTTATATAACTTGAACGACATTTTTAGGAACTTTATATATTTCATTCCGCTATATATCTGGCGTATCAATATCGAATGGATAGCGCAGTTAGATAATCAATTAACCTCTTGTGGCATATCATTTATAGTAGAGTGTGTTCTAATTCGATCGTAGCCTGCGCCTTTAATTATTGATTAGATACACGTGATTCGTTTAAAGATGATGATGTTATCTTTCTTGAAAAGAATGAAAAAGTTGATGAGTTACTGCTCACATCTGGCGGCGTGGGACCATGTCAGTCCACCAGGAGGTTATAGCTCTTTTACATTCATCGGGTGTTGTGTGAAGGTCGAACCTGTTGGATTATGTAAGGTCTCCAGCAGTCGCTTGTTATCTAATGTGTTTGAATGAGCTTGGCAGAGGAGAGTCGTTTCTGGACAAAGTCTAGCGCGTGGTTGGACATGAAACCAGGTGGTAAACCCTGTGAAACCACAGGCTGCAGCAGGGTAAAACTCAGGGTTTTTACCTAGGAGGTAACTGTTCTAGAGGGTGGCAACCTGTGTTGGTGACTAGGGTGTACTCCCTGGGGTGGTCAGGTAAACACTGGGAGAGAACCCCTAGTGTGATCAGTCTATCAGTGAGTCTCTCGGAGTGAGTAGTGAGGAAAGTCATCCAACCGTCTTTCCGAACTGAGTCGAACTAGCATGTAGGCCTGAATGAGGCTTGGGATCGGATGCCTCATGTTCGAACAGATGAAGCGACCCTAGTTTTCGACCTCGGCAAAGTGATGTTGCAGTCCGATACACGCTGCTTTATACTGTATTGGTATGTGTTGGATCATTCTTGTTTACAGATACTTGTTTTAACGAACCACATGTGTGTCGGATAATGTGGAGCCAAGCAATGCGGCCCATGGAGCTTGAGACGAAATCATTTCGTTAGTCGAGAGTCGGGAGGGGTTGTAGGAGCCTAGCCAATCATTTGATAATTGTTGTATGGACTCGTTGTATCATATTCTGTATAAGCATTTGTTTACGGTTGTATGCCTTACCAGAATGCGTCAATAACTAAGTATAGCTCTTGGGTCTACCTATCGATCGATCGTTGAATCGATTATTGAGATATAGAACACTTGTCATAGTCAGTAATAAGTGTAATTGGACTACAACTATGATCGGCTTACGACGATTTTGATCTCATGTCATGGATACGGAGATGTCGGTCGACACATGGGCACCATGAGAATGTAATTTGATGACCGATATGAAAGCATCATGATCGTTATAGTCATGCTCCTGTAGTAGCTATTAAAGACTATTAGTCCTAGGCACGAAGTCACTATATAGTTCGTAACATACATAGTTTCACTGCGTCTTGTCACCACTTAAACGGCGTGGACTAAGCGTTCATTCTTCGGGTAAGTGCTCTCACCTGAGAGATGGAGGTGATGGATCTATCCTCCCATATGTAGTGGGGGGACATCTCTGATGGAGGTGAGACCACCTATGCGTGTTCACCAATGAGTCGAACGAGATAGTGGGCTCATTTGATCGAAAGAATCTATTGGAATTCAATTAGATTGATTAGAGGATGACGCGGTCTATGCCTCATAATCTAGATGTCAAGGATAGAAGAACACTTGTCATATATTGTGATGGTAGTCTCAAGGTGATGTTGGATCTCAACATTCTGTAACTTAAGAATGATGTGTGCATGATATCCGCTATTCTATGCTCTAAATGGGCTTACATGCGAGCACAGAGACCTGAGATCCTGAGAAATTAGATGACATGGGTTCGTTGATGAAGAGGATTAGGTTCATGGATTAGCAATTAGATTGGTAATTCAGTAAATCTAAGTTGGACTCAATTTGTTCTATAATGTTAAATGGTCTAGACTTAGACTCTATTGAGCTAATTAATTCAATGAATAGAGATTGATTAAGTTAAAATGACTGAACCATAGTTAGATAATGAAGAGTGGTGATTTGACTGAGAGAGGAAGAATAACGTCCTCGATCCATTACCACCCATTTGTGAGTTGCATTATGACTAATGATGATGCCACAAGGCTGCTTGCGGTATTATAGGAGATCAGGGTTGACCTGAACACATGGAAGTTCTCAAGCCTCAGAGAACTTTACCCAACGGTGAGTTTCATTGTGTTGTAACCTCCTCTTTTTCCCTACATCTCTTCTCTCTCTCTCCACTCCTATGCAACATCTCAAGTTTCCATAGATTTGTTCGTTTAGGTCAGAGGTCTTAGACAGCATTCATCCACCTTCCTACAGTGGTTTGCCTAACTCTTGTTTGAACGCGGTGAACGTAAAAATTTTCATCCAATTAAAACCTCATATATTATGCATATATAGAGTTTCCGTGTGTGATCTTGTTGTGTTCCAGTGAGGTGGAAGCCATAGTGGTGGCGTCGTGATTGTATTTGAGTTTTAATTTTTGACAATATATGGAGATCAATTCAAATTCTATATTTTATATTTTGTAAATAATAGTAGCGGTAGAGCTTGTTAACCATAACACTAGTCCGCCTGTGCCATTTTGGGGGAATTGCATGGAACAGGTTTTACACTTACATGTTGCTGCTCTACACGCGTTGTGACCCCTCGGCTCACAACCCACGCGTAGATACAATGTAGGGGGTGACCTCTTAATATATAAAATATTGTTCCATGTGGCTGTAGATTTTATCACATATTGTTATTAATAAACAATTGACTTGATTGTAATAATGGTTGGCTACTGTTTGCTTATCGTATGTCAGTGTTATTTCGCGATACCAAGGTTTGAACTAAGATAACGGGTTTCAACAGATTGAGATGGAACCTCGAGTTGTTTGCATCGACCACGCACGAGGGGCCTAGAGGCTGTAATCAACGAATTAAATCTTGAAGAAGTGTGTATGACCATGCTCGTCATTAGATTAAGGTTGCTTAAACAATAATATCAAGACCACCTCCGACAGATAAACTACGTATATATGTAAACGATTAGATTAGCCATATAACATCGGCTGGTAATCACCACCGATCATATGTTGCTAATACAGAATAGCAGACATATCTCTCGAAAGTGTCGCGGAAAACGTCACAGCGTGACGACGGTGGTACAACTCAATTGAGTTGGTAACTGGTTAACCCGATCGATTGTTCATGACATTTCAGGTTGATATGATAGTCGAAACCATTTATATTAACCTGCCTTGGCGGCTCAAGTTTTGCATGCGATTGGATCCTATAAACAAAGCGTTGTAATATGTACGATGTCTTTAAGTCTGGGTGGCATAACAGAGTACGTACGGATAATATCAATTACTATAGCTAGCTAATCTAGTGGTCGACCACCCACGACCATTGATCCTACAAAGTTCTATAATCTCGTGAACATTAATTAAAGGTCAATTAGATGATTAATCGAATACATGATTTTATTCTCCTCATCTTGTGATGAGGTAATCACGAACCCTTAACCTTTTCCTCTTAAGTGCGCTCTATATAAGACAAGCTCAACGGGCTAACTTGGGCTGGTATGCGGTATGCACGATATAAATGTTCTCACTCGGGACACCTAGCTGCATCTCTAGAATCTGCAATCCCTAGCACCCTCTCTAACTTGCTCGATCCCAAGTGCTTAGAACGAAGATACGTAGATGTATCTGTATACAACCTGACTTCTTCGGCCGGTTGATGTGTTTGACTTATCGATATATCAAGAACAGTGAGGCAGTTAGAATTCTCAATACCACAAACAGATGTGATAGGACTCAGTCAGCGTGTATGTAAAATGATTGAAGCAGAACCCTATACATCGATTTCTGCGCGCCGCTATTGCCTAATCTTGCAGTCTAAATAGTTATATCGATTGTGATGCTAAATTATATGAGGAGCCACCATTCACCAGAAACATTTGAAGACTTGTAGGCTAGCTCGACGAGGTTTCCATCTGATGGTGGACAAAGCATAGCGAGACCCAGGTGAGGAAGGTCCCAGAATGCGAGAACGATTCATCAACGGAGGGTTGCCCAGATGTTAACTACTTGCACGATCGAGAGAACTGAGTCACTGAAGATCTGAAGAGTCCTCCTCAGTATATATATAAGTCAATCTTTGATGGATCGATCGAGGCCTTACAGAGTGGGTATATACCACTTCATCTCGGAATGGAAAGCCGCGACACAGTCTCACCGTCATAGGTGCCAGAACATCGCTCTTGAGAGCTCAGGCGGGTGCTCGCCGACCACAAGAAACAACTATAATATTGCTTAAGTAATTTGGCGCTTAATAAAGCAATATGAATTCACAGCAACCATAGTACGAACGCTACGCTCGGGCTGGTCAGTGTTGGCCTCATGAGCAGGCACAAATTACAGAGATGATATGTATGCAGTCACCCCAGACAAGCCCTGCATAAGTCGAATCCTCTCAGTCGACCGCCGACTAACGCATCGGTGGGTATCCGATGGTCAGGTGGCCGTCCGAATGATAGCGCGCATCACATTGCGCATCGTCCGCCCTGCTACCGACCGACTGTACACACCACTCCGACTCTCCCTTGACCCTTCGTTTGGCCGGCTAAGCAACTGGTCTGTATCGTCGGGCACTCAGCAGACACTCCACATCCGACGGAGCAGGGCCGTGACCTGCCCCATTCTCTTCTGCGATCACTTCTAACTTGTTGGTCACACCCGGAATATATAGAATACCAGACGGTTTACTAGACATCTGAAGCTCCGCCCAACCAGGCCTAGGTGACTAACTAGGTTTCCCATCAGAACACCGCGTCTTGAGAACTCTCTGTCATCAGCATCCATGACCATTGGCTCATCAAGGTGACCCTCTCATGTGCTATCCGGCCTCCGCCTTGACCATCCGAGCACTCCGATATAACTTTACGAGTTTTAACAGCGTTACCTGATCCTACCATCATGATGGAACTTCGTGATACGGGTTAATTTATGACCTGACCTGGGGTTTACCCGTGAGGTTTCTACTACTTGCATGATGTGGACTTTCTCACTAGTTTACAATTTCTCAGAGTCTACTAAACATAGTTAGATCTCTTCACGAAAAACTCCATCATTTACATTGATAACAATTAATTTAACTCTCAACTCACATTATCAAAACCTAAAGGTTCATATATGGTTGTACCATTATAATCTATCTATCTTCACTGTTGAGATATACTGGATGTTCTATTGTACCAATGCAATAGCTGACCAAGGAATCGCGGTGGAATCTTAGTGATTCATCGGCAATGGAGCAGCTCGGATACTGGTGGAGCACAATGATTGCTTTCATCAGTGACTTATTCTCTTCATCTCTTCTGCCTCGGCTGGAGCTTGTGCGAGCATAAACTGATGATTGTTATCAACTAAAAAAATTATCAGCTTTTGAGACGAGAGCTTTTCGTTATAATAAAGAACAAATGTTGTGCCATTATTATTAATATATTTTTTTCAGATCCTCTCAACGGACTCTACTTTCTAGACTTAGAGAACCCCAACTATAACATAAGTACCAAGAGGTTCAAGTCGAATGACATGACTATATATACGCCGTAATAATGACCTCGTAAGATGGTTTGTTTGTGCGGACCTTTGATTTGAATCTTATGATGACTCTCGTCATCTCTGTAATCGATATAACCTGACCTTTTAGTGACATATGCGAGGAAATGACTGACTTCTAAGACTTATACGTGATGTATGTGGACCTTCGATATGTGCTTTCTATAGTGGTTATAGTAATACGTTACATGACACTTAGCAGAAATACACATGTGTATGACATCAATCCTTTGAAAGTTTAAAATTAAGAATGAAGTACAAAAGAAGTATTAAGATACCTCACCGACGGAGGTGAATATAACTAGCGTAGTTATGGATATTAGCAGTTGGTAGTGGATTCTATATCAACACTCCTCCACGGAGACACTATGAGTGGAATGGTGTGTCAGAAAGGAGAATCACACTTTATTAGATATAGTGCAGGTCTGTGGTGAGTCTCTGATCTTCTCATGTATCTTCTGAAGTATACTCTGAACTGACAACCTTCATTTCTCAGCAGAGTTCCGCTTCAGGCTGTGATAAAAGGCATATAGGATATGGTGGGAGAGATGCCCGGTGTCTTTTGAGGATTTGGGGTTGTGAGGCTTATGTTCGACGTCCAGTCTCGGACAAATTAGGACTGAATCGATAAGTGCTATTTTATTGGATATTCCAAGAAATGAGGATATTACTTCTCGTTCCGGTCGACACAAGATGGTGTGGCTGTTTAATTATTTCTAGAAGGGTTTTGTTTTACAGAAGACTGGTAGAAGTCGTTAGATCTTGAAGAAGTTCAAGATGCGGACCATGTACTTAGAAGCCTTGATAGAGTTGGTGGAATCACAAAGTGTTGTGGATGATGTTGTTCCTGCGAGGAGTTGAGGAACCCAGCCGGTTAGTAGACCTACCTCTTAGCGGTCGATAGGGTATGTTGTCGGCTGAGAGATACGTTTCTCTTGTCGACCATGGTGGTGTGCTCATTGAGATGAGCTACGCCTCCTATCGAGGAAGCAGTGAGACCGGATTACGAGAAATGGCTAGAGGCCATGAGATGAGATGGAATCCATGTACACTAACCAAGTATGGACTTTGGATTTGATCCACACAGAAGAGGTCGAGCCATTGGGTGTAGTGGGTCTTTAAGAAAGACTCACATGGATGGACTTATTATGGTCACTTGGTAGCTAAAGGTTTCATTGCAAATTTATAGTGTGTTATGAAACCTTTCTCGATGTGATATTTAAAGTCGTTCGGATCATCTTGCTATTGCAGCGTACCGATTATGAGATATGGCGGATGGATGTTAAAACCGCGTTTTGAATGAAACTACTGCTCGAGGATGTACATGACACAACCTGAGGTTTTGTAGATCCTGACATGCGAGTATATAGTGCATGGGTCCGTTTATGGACTAAAGCGATCTTCGGTAGGAATCTTGATTCGATGATGCAATCAAATAGTTTGGTTTCATCGAGAATGAAGATGAACCTTGTAATCTAAGAGGTTGTTAGAACCTGATTGTCTTCCTTATATTGTATGTGGATGACGCCTACTCATTGGAAAGACATCGCTATACATGATGCTGTCGAACTGTAGCTGGGACTTGTTTCTCGATAGGCAAGTGAAACATCCGCATTCTGGGCATACGGATCTATAGAGATGAGTCTGAAGATTACTTCATAGTCGAATCACATTGACAAGGTACTACGATTTGCCATGCGAGAACTCCAAGAAAGGATTCTGCTTGGAGTGTCGCGTGGTGTGGTCTTTCGAACTCAA
The DNA here is from genome assembly GCF_018446385.1 of Zingiber officinale. Taxonomy (NCBI): domain Eukaryota; kingdom Viridiplantae; phylum Streptophyta; class Magnoliopsida; order Zingiberales; family Zingiberaceae; genus Zingiber; species Zingiber officinale. The sequence continues at coordinate 78,798,824 of NC_056006.1, forward strand.
GGCCCTCTTGAGAGGAGAGACCCGCGTAAGATCAGATCTCTGTGCTTCAACCATAGGATCCTATCATCGCCATGCTATACTCATCTAAGTATACCGTATGCTTTGAGCATAGCGGCGAGATACCGGTCAGATCGGTGAGAATCCACTTTGGATGGCGGTGAAATATTCTTAAGTACTTGAGAAGGAATATTTCTTGATATATGGAAGCGATAACTGAGCTAAATTTGTAAAGATTCTGATGATGCTAGCTTCAAATGACCGAGGATGATTATCGATCATGATGCAAGGTTGATGTTTATAAATGGTGGTCTTAGTAGAGATGGAAGAGTTGACGAGGACCACGGTGTTGATTGTTCTAGCAAATGGTATATTCTTGCGCATGCAAGTAGCGAAGGATTTGGATCATAAGTTCATTCGCGAACTTGAGGTGGTTCCCTAGCATGGTGATCCCGTGAAACTCTATTGTAGCGACAATGGAGCATGTACGAGCTAAGGAACCCTACTTCACTTTTGACAAACACATACTACGGCGCTTCCATCTCATTCGAGAGATCATGAGTGAGATGTGAAGATTTCTGTACCCTCACGGGGCTAACATCACAGCATCCCTTGACCAAGGCTTTGGCCCGGAAAGCATGATGGACACACTCAGGTCATTGGGCCCAGAGCCTATCTTGATTGGCACTAGTGCTGGTGGGAGATTGGTTAGAGCCTAGAGCCAATCATTCGATGATTGTTGTATGGACTCGTTGTGTATCATATTCTTATGTATATAAAGGCATTTGTTTATGTTACGTTTTGTGCTTACTTGTATTGGTGCCAAATAACTAAGTATAATAGCATCGCAGATAGAAGGTTCTTACTATATCAATCGATCGTCAATCGACATTGAGATGATATAGAGAACACATAATCATTCTAGTCACATTAATATCTCGGGGACAATGTTAATGCGATGAGACTAGTATGTAAGTTAACTTTCGATGACTTGATCTCAGAGTCCTTGGACGCGAGATATCGAAGTCGATGACAAATAGGTACGCATTGAGAACGATACTGAATGACCCGCCATGAGAAATATCATGGATTGTTATATGAGTGTCATACTTTCTCATGGCTAATAGTATGACTATTAGTCCTTGGACGTGATGGAAATCACCATGGTTTCTGAACATAAGGTATACATACTTGCTTACAACGCCACGTGTTGGGTGGACTATAAAAGCTGCACGGGTATGGCAACAAATTATCTCTTGGGAGGGATATGTGATGTAGATAGATCTATCCCTCCTATATACTTGGGGTGATATCATTATTCTGTGATAGAGTGAGACCACTAAGTACATGGTCATGCTCGAATGAGTCAATATGAGATGTTGGGCTCATTTGATTGGTGAGTCTACTTAGGATTCAAGATTTTGATTAGAGGATGACAGTCTATGCCTCATATTGATCAATCTAGATGTCAAGGATAGAAGGACACTTGTCATATATTATGAGGGGTCACAATTAGTCACAAGGTGATGTTGGTCAACATTCTTGTAACATGATGTGTTGCTAGATCTGCATTCATTACATATCCTTTAAATGGGTTTAGGAGCATTGACAGCGTTACAAGAACCTGGATCACACAAAGGAAATTAGATGGAGATTAGGTTCATCGATGAACCAGTGATTAGGTTCTATGATGAACGGAATTGGATAGTAATCGAAGTAAACTAATTGAGTAGACCGATTTGTTCATATGTTAAATGAGTCTAATTTGGACTGGACTCATTGAATAATTTAATTCAATGAATAGAGATTCATTAAATTAAATGGACTTGGAACCAATGGTTAGATTTGATCAACCATGGGAAAGTGGTCGAGTTAGGCTTCACTTGAGAGGAAGATGAAATGTCGAGTTTGACGACCGTTTGCCCGTCATTTGTGAGTTGGCATTAAGTGGACTAGTGATGATGTGCCACCTCATGAGGGAGATTAAGAGTTGTGACTCTTGAAATTCCATAGAGGTTTATAAGCCTCTCAAAAGGTGGTCGGCCACTTAACTTTCAATGGTGAGTTTCATTGGTTTGGTAACCTCCTTCTTCTCTACCTTTCTTCTCTCCTCCCTCCTGTTGCTGATCCTCTAGGTTGCTAGCATCTTTAGAGGTTTCCATAGATTTGTTCGTGTGGATGCACATGGGGTTGTACACTTGACAACCTTGAATCAAGCAGACAGCTACCTAACCGGGATTTGATGAAGGGCATCGATTAAGGGTAAACTCTTTTCTTTGTAGATCTAAGTGTAGATCTAGGTTAGAGAGAAACTTGCCGTAGAAAATTTTGTTTTATAACCCTTGCGATCCAATGGCATAGGATCTTTCATGGCAACTCACTTGATTTGCAGCCCAAAAAGCTAACACCTCATGGAGGCTTGGCGCCTGGGACAACCTTGAAGGTGCCTAAAGGGCATGGAGATGGCGCCTTCAAGTGGATGAGTGAAGAGATCAGGCTTATCCTGTGGTGACTCGTGTGATGGGCACCCTCAAGGCTGAGGTGCCTTCAGCCCTTTATAGAGGACTCGGCTCAAAATAACGACTTCAAGCGATCCTTCTTCCATGTACGATCCGTAGACGATCGAATAGTAGCAACACGTGACCGGGGAGCTTCAAATTAGTATTTCTATTGTGATAACTTATTTATTATCTTGTACTTCATGAGTTGTATATTTATTGCGAAGCATTATAGTGATTAAGTAAGCCAACTCATGAGCATGGCCTTGGGTAGGAGGAGCCCGGGCTCGAGACCCAGTAAAAATACTTGGGTCTTCTTGTGTGTGTTTTTATTTGTTATTCCTTTTACGCTGAACGATAAAACAAGCCAGGCGCTATTCACCCCCTCTAGCGCTTTTCGATCCAACACATTGATAATTACTCTCGTTATGGGTGTGTGTATCTAATAAAACACAAGTCTGAAGCATTTGAAAAGTTTAGAGAATTTAGAAATGAAGTAGAGAAATAACTTGGTAAAAGTATTAAGATACTTCGATTTGATCAAGGTGGTGAGTATTTAAGCCAAGAGTTTCAAGATTATCTAAGGGACAATGGTATATTATCTCAATGGACTCCGTCTTATATGCTACAACATAATGGTATATTGAAAAGGCATAACCAAAACTTGTTGGACATGATTAGGTCAATGATGGATCATGCAAATCTTCCCAAAACTTTTTGGGGTTATATAATCATGACAACTATTTACTTACTAAACAGAGTCCCGACGAAGGCAATCTCAACTACCCCATATGAGGTATGGACTAATAAGAAACTCCTCATACCTTACTTGAAGATATGGTGATGTCATGCTTATGTGAAGAGGACCATATTAGACAAGTTGAACGCTAAGTTTGATAAATATTTATTTATTGGATACCCTAAGGAAACTAAGGGTTATCAATTCTATCACCCTTTGGAACAAAAGGTATTTTTTTCAAGGCATGCTACGTTCCTAGAGAAAGAATTTCTCTTACAAGAAGCAAGTGGGAGTATAGTTTAACTTAATGAAGTTCAAGAGACTCCAATAGACACTAGTGAGATGCATAGTCAAGAACCACAACCGATTATGACACAACCTCCTCATAGATCAGGTAGGACACGTAATATTCCTGAGAGATATGGATCTCTTATAAGAGAATCGAATGGTGTGTTACTCATTGAGGATGAGGAATCTACTGATTATAAAGAGCCTTTGAATAGTTCAAAGAAGGACAAGTGGCTTACAACCATGAAGTCAGAAATGGATTCCATGTATGAAAACTAAGTTTGAAATTTGGTGAACCCACCTGAAGGCATTACGCCTATAGGGCGCAAGTGGATTTTCAGAAAGAAAATTGATATAGATGATAATATAATTACCTACAAGACAGGGTTGGTGGAGAAAGACTATCGTCAAAGGCAAGGCATTAGCTATGATAAAACTTTCTTACCTATGGCCATGCTTAAATCCATTCGGATACTCCTGCCCATATCAGCTCATCATGATTATGAGATATGGAAAATGGATGTGAACATAGCTTTCCTTAATGGAAATATTCTTGAGGGCGTGTATATGATACAACCCGAAGGTTTCACATCTGTTAACAAGAATAAAGTATGCAAACTTCAACGATTCATTTATGGACTAAAATAAGCATCCATGAGTTGGAATATCCATTTTGATGAGGTGATCAAAGAATTTGATTTCTCACAAAATCAAGATGAACCTTGTGTGTATCAAAAGGTTAGTGGGAGTGTGATCGTATTTCTAATATTATATGTTGATGACATATTGTTGGGACCCTTGGAGGTCAGTAAGAGAGAGATGTGAATAACCTGAAAAAGAAAACAATACCTTTCTCATTCTTTCAACTCTAATTAAAAGCAACAATAATGATAAATTAAAATAATGACTAGAAAGAGGAGGCACAAGGTTTAGTTGGTTACAACTTAGATGGTTGTTAATCTAAGGCAAGTGAAAGTGCAATAAAAATCTCCTTCGTTGAAGGCAGAGAAACCTCTTACACTCGTTGAAAAGCTTAGACAGTTGCTAGGAAATGATTACAAGAATTGATACTAAAATTGTTATCTATTTCCTAACTCCAGGGGCCTTTTTATAACTCCTAGGAAACTCTATCCGTGGGTGGAAGGCGCTTCTAGCGAAGCGCCAAAGGATAAAGTTTTATCCCTTGACAACGATAAAATTAGCCTGGTCGAAGGCACCTTCCATAGGACTGGAAGGCGCCTTCGTATTGTTCATGAAGGTGCCTTCTAGCCATGGAAGGCGTCTTCTACAATGAAGGTGTGGAGGCGCCTTCAATTCACTTTGAAGGTGCCTCCAGCAGCAATTCCAGCCTCCTTTAACTCTTCTACTGCTTCGATCGCCTGAGTGATTGTGGCCATCTGAAATAGGGCTCACCCGGACCCATTTTCCGGCCTTCTCCTCGAGCAGGCTTCCGCTTTAGCTTCTCATCCCTCGGAACATTGCACACATCCTTCTCGTCTACCGGTGTATTAGCTCACAACATCATAAAGTGTCTAAAATACATCATAAACTTCCAATTAACTTTTGATGTATTCAAAACTATCAAGGGTTTAAAAATAATGCAATAAAAGTATTGTAAAGAAATTACAATAATAACATTTTAGGAAATACATTAAACAATGTTTGCAAAATAAATTTGCAAAAATCGAAGATTTAAAAATCTCCAACTTTTTAAAATCTCCCCCTAAAATCTCCAACTTGTACCTATTCCTCTCCCTTTGATCATATCAAAAAATAGAAAAAAAAACATAAGAAGTTAAAATATTTTGAAATTAATTTTGAGGGGTACTTAATAAAATAGTAAACAAAATAGTTAAATTTTTTCATAAAGTCATGCTTTGTATTAAAAAAATTAACAAAAAAACATTTTGTAAAAAAAAATTCTAACTTGTTAATAGATTATAACAATAAATCATTTTAACAGTTAGTCAATTAAATATTTGTTTCAATAATATTCTTTCAGGTTGTGGCAAGACACTAGGTCTTCTTGGATATTGGAGCAACAACCACTTTCTTAAACAAAACCTTTTAAAGAAATTAATATTTAATTTTTTTCTTGCATTCAACCCTTTTAAAAATAAGTTTACTCTAAGGATATTTTTGGAACCCAATATAAGTTCCTACCTACTAGGTCAATTAAAAATTGGAGGGGTACATAATTTTTAGGAATATTCCTAATTTACCCCTAGTGATGTCTAATATATCATTTTAGTCTACCATACTTTCTAGATTTTAGTTTTTGATAATTATTAAAATTCAAGCATGCATGCTCATTCTTCAAACTTTTGACTTGAGTTTTCGATTTATTATTTTCTAATTTCAAATTATCATACATTTCTAAGGGGCATGAATTTGCTAAGTTTAATTTTAAGTTAGCATTTTCTTTTTCTAATTTGCACAAATTTTTAGAAAGAATTTTGATAAAATTAAAAGACTGCTCGGGAGATAGTGTACGTACGCCACTTACCTCATGATCTGACGCTCCCCCTTTGTCGCAGCTTTCCTCTAAGGATCCTCCCCCTTCGTTGATGCTCATTTCTGAGGTGCTTTCATCTTCTTGATAGCTTGCCGTTAGGGCTAGTTCGGAGAAGGCCTCGATCTCGGACTCAGAGGATGATGATTCATCCCATGTGACCTTCAAGTTCTTGCACTTTGGTATGTTGCCCTTGTCTTTCTTCTTGTCCCTGTTCTTCAATTTTGAGTAGTCATCCTTGATGTGCCCTTCTTCATTGTAGTTGTAACATCGGACCTTCCTTTTATTCCGATAATGCTTTTTTAACTGCAATTTAAATTTACTAGTTTTAATAAATTTATTAAACTTTCTTACCAGTAGCGTTGCTTCATCTTCGTCGATCGATGCTTCGGAGTCAGGATCTTCCATCTTGGCTTTTAAGGCAAGATCATTGTTTGCCTTTCAATTTCTTTAGAATCTGCACATCAAGTTTCATGAAGTTCAAAGGTAGAAAGCAAATTCTCTAGTGTACTTACCTCGAAATCCTTAGAGATGTAGTATGCATTTACTAAGGATGACTACTCTGGAGTTCTCGAGAAGGCGTTGAGCGTGTACCGAATTGAATCTTGATTCGTTACCATTTCTCCGAGATTGTTGAGCTCTTTGATCCGTTCTTGGAGTTGCGCTACCTTTTCTCCATTGTTCATTCGTAGGTTTGTCAGTTGGGTTTGGAGGATGTCTTGCTGTAAAGCCCGAAAAATTCCCGAATTTATTTTAGAAATATCCTATGATTTTTCTAGATTTTTAGGATATTTTTACATAATTTTCCGAGTAGCGGAAGCAGCAAAAATAAATAGAATGAAAATAACTTGGGAATGAGAACGAGACCCATGGTTTAGGGATAATGTTAGTATACAGTTAAACCAATGAGGCCGTCTCTTTGGCTTGAGAAACATTTATATTTATATTTAAGTTGGGCCTAGTCATCCACTTGATATAAATTAAGAACTTTAGTTGGTTTGGTTTAAGTTTTGGCAACCCTCCTCTCCAAAACCCTCATGAAAACCCAACATCACCGGGCCCTTCTCCTTCTCCTCTCTCTTCTCGCCCGGCACACAAGCCCCAAGGGCCAGGGAACTCCTTCCGTGGCCAGTTCCAACACAAAGGTTCTTCTCATGCGAACGCGAAGGCGTGGATCGCCGAGAAGGTCATTCCATAGGAATTTAGCCGAATAGAATCGTAAGAAAACCTTAAGTTGATAAGAACCCCTCTGCTGTATAATTGCTCTGGCTTAGTTTTGGCATTAGTTCAAGGTTCTACAGTTTCGGTTTAGGTGTGCTTTTAGTACTGCAACACCCATGCCGGTTAGAGGATGCACGGTATGCGTCCTAACAACATGAAAAATGTATTAGAAACATTTTATTGACTTATTATCAGTATTACAGCTATATGGATCAGATATCCATTAGGTGGCTTGCGAAGCCCTAGGTTAGGATAACCTAGCTCAAGTTCAAATAACCTGAAGCGGCAAAAGTAAATAAAAAGCATTCGATTATTTTACTTTTATTCTAACCTTGTGCTTGATCGGATATCCATTTGGACTCTCCACACGATCATCCCTAGGTTCGAGATAACCTAGTAACCTGGATTGAACTTGCAATCCTTGGTCTCGTGGGTCGTGCACGGTATCAGTTGTGAGGCCCCATGTTTAGTATTTTCATCTATTATTATATAGTTTTCCAAATATATAATCGGTGATGGAAACACTAACTTAGTTTCGATTTAGTTAATTATCTCATTAAGTTTCAAGTTTGAGTTCTTGACCCTAGATATTATGTATGTATTATTATTATATATATATATATATATTATATATATATATGTAACACGGTATTCTCATGATTCCGGATCTGCTAGTTTCTGTATACACATGCGTATGCCGCCAATTAGTTCGATTACATGTTTGTTTGCCATGCCGTGTTGCCATGCTCATTCGTTTTCAAGCGGCATGTTTTAAAAACATAACGATCGCATGTTGCATGTTTTTGTGGTAGATGGTTTCTTCTTCATTTGGCTTCGGATACTACTTTTCTTATCGGAATCTTAGGTAAAGAAAAGTGGACTAAGCAGATATAGCGTATGATGTGTGTGTGTTAGAGTGCGGAGCTAAAGATCCTTAGGATCTATCGCTTTATTTCAGTTTAGTACTTAACATGTCTAGTTTTATGGATTTAGTCTTGTTACTAGGTGTTATAGTTTAGTAAACTATGTCTTGTTTAGTTTCTCATGTTTAGAATGTTAGTATTTACATCTTTAGAGTGTTTTTCATGTATCTAGAACTTGTGTATGCGTATGTCATCGTCGCATCTCTCGCTGGCACGACCGCGTGTACCGGAAATCGTAACGATTTAGTTTGGTTTGAGTATTTCGCTTCGACTATTCCGCAGTACGTTCAGCCCTCTTGTGTCGGTATTTGTTTCATCAGGAAATGAAACACCCAAGTCCAACGGTCACTCCTGCAACATCGGCATGACTGACGGAGCTCAGCCGGCTGATTCAAGCGCAGTCTCGCGGGTCACTTTGATGATTCAGAGAGTAATCAGTATTCCGAACTCGCCGGGTATATGGTACTCGCGAGATTCAGTCGCGATCTCGGGTCCGCATCATCGGCCTGAGTTAATCCGAGGTGATCGGATCGCGGAATGCAGTCGAGGTTGGCTTGAAGTTCTATGTATGATGGAGGTCATATCTCTAGCATATATACCAAGCGAAGGTTCTGAACCTTATATACGCGCCGTACCATTACCAGTACCATTGTCGTCTGTCGGCATAGAGCCGCGTGAAATTGTTTACCATTTGGTTTTTCAGCGAGTTTTTACGCTCTGGTTGTGATCTACATCGCAGTACCCTGGGTTCGTTCATAGTTGTTCGTTGTGCACGTCACTCTACACAACATGTATTCAGGTCTCTCACAGCCTACTCTATACATAAACATCACTCACTTTTTTTAGTACACCAGAGTTATGTTCATTGTTTTCTCATGTGCGTTGGAATTATTATTTACGTATACGGATAGTATTAACATGTTACGCGGTGGATTATTATAACGCGTAGCTGTGCCTCAGTATATATGTGTCCTCCTGTCAAAATTGGTCGCCCATGAGCCTCACGAGGGTGGCAATCGTTGCGAGTGGAGTCAACATGATTCGACATGAGGCGCGACTGAATAAAGCGATCGGTCAGGCATTGAAGCTTGTAGCAAATCCATTAGGCGGGGCGAGGGCTCCCACTCCATACTGTACCTACTGCCGGCCGGTAGCATATAGCGGTGAAGCAGTGGACTTTCTTAGATAGCGCGCATGAGCGAGCCCTTATCCGAACCTCAACAAACCCTCCTGGTAATCAAGGTTGTGCCGACAGCCTGTGAGCCGTCAGTAGCCCGGCGGGGCTAAGCTTACCTTATCGGTGGCGGAGGCGAGAACTTCTGAACCACGGATGCTCGGGCATGGCGGTAAGGTTGTGTCGGACCGGGAGTAGCTAAGTGGGCCTCGACTGAACATTGCTCAGGATTTACGCATGTTGGGACGAAAGCACGACTTCAAGTGTGAATACTCGCGTCATACCGAAAGCATTCTCTTGCAATGGGACCTCTTTACTGTGATGTCTAGGAGGCCTGCACATGCACTGCAAGCACACTATGCAGTGGCGTCGAAGAATCTTGAGACATCTCTGTCATTCATCGGCCATTTCGAGAATCATAAATCGAGCCTGAAACACTAGCGTTTATGGCTCGCCAAGCAACCTTGTGACGTTATAGAAGATTGAGCTTGCCGTCTGTCGATGCTATTCGACAGGCTAGACGGCGATGAACCGATGCCGTGCGGAGGACCACTGCGGCCGCGCAAGATCGACAGGTGTCGTATCCATACGCCCAGAAGTGTCCGCCTAAACTCAGGCTCAATTGGACAACTCAGGACCCAAAACCTGCAAGAGAGCAACGAAATATTCTATGACAGTGGCCTGCTTATGGTGAAACAATCGTGGTCGAGAGTAGGTTTGAATGTGATGGACGGAAGGTGAATAGTGCCAAGGATGACGATCTCTTCCTGACGTGTCTGGTGGAGGTCCACCAAAAGTAGCCTTTGATGTCGTGTGTGATCCAACGACGTCACGTCTGCGAGTTGCTCCCAGCTCACAAATGCGATCTCATCGACCGGAGAAGGTATATGCCTAGCCGTTCCAGCCGAATCCGGTACTAATATTATGCTGTCTGATTCGTTGACAAGCCTGACCCACTCTTCTCTATATCAAAGCATTTCACGCCATGTGCTAACACTCTGAGTAGTTACCTAATAGTGCCAAAGCCCACCGAGACATGTATCCACTTGGACCTTTCGCAACGCCGTATTCGATAGAACTTTCGTGATACGTAAAGTTAAATTGGCGATATCGCGATCGTCATTCGAATAGGTTCTATTAGAGCGCCTTTACGAGTATGCTTAAAGTGCCGACACAGTCGTACGACCTAACTTTGAGGATACGTAGGGAGACATAGAAAACGAAGAGTCGAGGTTCTTCACTCGCACAACTGAGCTTCAATTGATTCTCACGTAGGATTTTTAGAATGTGTAACACCCAGACAGAACCACAACCTGAGGAGTTCAGAATCGCTCTCAGGACTCACCTCAAAGAACGCACCAACCGAGAGCTTATACCTGGAGAGGGGGAATTGGATGTGGCCCTTCACAAGCGTACAATCACGAGCCAAACTCCCACGGGCTTGGGGACTTCGTCTTCTAGAAGACAAGGGTTTATCGCCCACACTCACCACACAACCCCGGTTGTGTTGAAGAAGAAGAAGCAACGAACGTACACATTCAGCTCAAAGCTCTGAAAATGCAACGGGATAGATGACTTAGATAAATCACGCACACATGGTGTTCTATTGACGCTACAGAAAGGAGTCGAAGGTGATATACCCTGCTAAAATGCAGCGGATAACCATTATTATTGAGTCAGAGTTCACGTCAGCTCACGATGACAAATCCGCTCAACCATGACCTGAACAATGTAATCAGTAGTACTTCTGAACCAGTTCGCGTATATCATGTTATTTATTATTGTGCTTCTGAGACATCATACCAGAGTATACGAAGGCAAGATGCTAAGGTTTCTCCATCCTTCGCAATGTAACAAATCCTGATAACCGAACGCCATAAACGGATCAGAACCGATATCGCCCATCTCCGGATGGTAGGAATCGGCATAAGAAGGTGTTGGACCGCCTGTGCTTTCTCTCCTGCCAAGAGAGCTAAGGTCGCATAGCCTCTTCAGATACCGCCCTATACTCAGTCACAAAATTAGAAATTTGTGGAGGGTGTGATTTCGCGGAACTAAATGCCTTCGACGCTACGAGATTGACCTATATAGCTAGCGTTGGCTACGAATCCGATTCTATGCTATACTGATACGCCTATGTGAGCGGCAAGCGCATGTAGCCAATGCGCCTCGTACCGAATAACACGCCTGAGGGCAGGAGCATCAATGATTCATACATCATATCCTAATCTGCTATCTTGAACCTCGATCATTATCTCTCGAACGCAGCAGAGAGTGTATACTGAATCATGCATCTCTGACCTCACCCACGGACCTGCTCGTCCGGCTCAGCTAGGCTAACAGCTAATCGACGGAGCCGCCTCCGCACCACCAAAGAAGCGTCCAGCGCAGGTGGTGACGGCACTCAACAGTGGCCTACTTGTATCTTTGAGCAAAGAAGGAACAGCACTAGTCTCTCGAAAGTAGACATCAGCACGTCCTTAAGCATTACTCGTGTGAGATATCCGGTGAGGGACAGCCATATTTCCGGCGGTACCGGGAAGCGCGACATCACTGGGAAGCGTAATAGCAGGTCGTGAAGTACTGTCGTAGGTAATCACAAGGAGAGTGTATCAGATATCGGTGGTCCATGATTGCGATCGAACTAGGGAACTCTGAACTCTAGCATTGCATTTAGGCAGGCTCTTATGCTTCTATCGATCATCACAGTTCCCAACAAAATGTCAAGATCTAAAGCGATTTTTGTGCCACTGGATGACCGACACACTGTACACGCCCTAACCTTTGGCGAGGAGAGGGTTAAGGTCACGAGGCATCCAATGGGAGTTTTTATCAAGTGACTGTTGTTTTCAAAGTCTGGGCAGGGGACACCCCGGTGTAGCTCCCATGAATGCTGCAGCTTTAGGGGCGGCCTAGATGACCACTTACTAGAGAGAGAGTGGCATAGTACCCGACCGCAACGGTGGCGCACGTGATTTATCTCATGTCTCCGTCTCCCTCCATGAGCGTCGAGGCCTTACGGGCCTTCACTGGGGTCGCCACGCCGTCTCGTCATTTCTTACAAGTGGTAAATTCGGCGACTAATATGGCCTAATGGCGCGGAAATTACTAAAAGTACGCAAGTAAACGGAACAAGGTACCTAAGTATTATTAAGCGAACGTTCACTAACGGCCGCGCCGCTTCGAGGAGGCGCGAGCCAAGCCGGCGTGCGCCACATTTATGATTACCGGACCAGGGTTTAAGTCGAGGATGAACTTTTTATATGGCCGTTGTTGATCAGAGTTCAAAATTCTTCCATTTATTTAGAAATATCATGATTTTCTAGATTTTTAGATATTTTTTTATTTTTCAAGTAGCGGAGCAGGCGATAATAAGAAATAGAAAATATAGCTAGAGGCGAGGTCAGAGGACCCGTGTGTTTAGTGTGATAATGTTAATGTTAATAATAACCTGTAACTAATTCTAGCAGGCAGTAGGCCGCTGAGGAGAAACATTATATTTATATATGTGCTCAGTCACAGTATAATGGAACTTAAATTAGTTGCTTAGCTTTGTTAATGCCAACTCTCCAAACCTCCCATAGGATTCCATATATCATAGCTTGCCTCTCTCTCTGCTCACTACCATAGCACTCGATCACACAAGCCCCCAGAGGGCGAGGAACTCTTCCAAGTTTCAGCCGAAGGTTCTCTCCATGGCTAGGCAGGCATGGTAAGTTGAGTATACTAAAGCCTAGCTTCGCATAAACATTATCTAGAAATAAGAATCACATTGGTCAATGTACATTTGTGATAAATATAGTTGTTCATTAATTTATATCAGATAATATATGTGTGTCACACCATGAGGATCATATTGGTTATTCTTTATAAATTATAGCGGTGGTCGATGGCCGAAGACGGAAAGAGAACTATGGAGGGTCAGAAGTACTCAGTATGGTTTATCTGCTATAATTCAACTAGTACATAAGAATGGATAGGTAGACCATTGAGGTCAAGCTTTATCTTAATACAGCACAAGACCCTTGCTATGGATTGTGCCTAATAATAATAATAACAGATATTGATATTTATTTTAATTATCGATGGTGAGTTCATGAATCAAGCGAAGTTGAATGATATCTTACTCAGTTGTTGATAGGCGTCTCGAAATACTTAGTGAGAATGTCCAAGCAAGTAGATATATTATTACTACGTGTGGACTTGGTGTCCGAATCGTAAGTTGGTGGGTGCTACTTTTCAGAGCTAGATGATATTATTAGTTGTCCGGAATATTTAATGGTGGATTGTTATTATCTTAAACACGAGAACTACTACACCACGTGAGGGCTCAATGTAATGGGATCGATTAGATCAAAGATCGATGTGGTGGTTCAATAATAGTTCTTTAGTGAATGGACTATGATGATGATTAGTGTTGTTCTCATGCCAAGGATGCTAATTACACCGATAAACATTTCTCCTCAGTCCTCGTTAGCCTCTCTTTGTTAAAGTACCAATTCTTGCCACCTTCTTACACCCATCCACATGGGGTAGGGGTGTAGATGGGAGTGGATTGAAAGTTGTAAGAGCCACTACTCTAGGTTCATAGGTGAATCATTTCATTAAAATAAAAAATTTTAATTTTAAATTTTCTTATATGGATAATATAATTTAAAGAGAGTTTAAAAACTTAAATCTTTCCTTTTATAATAATTCACATAAGAATTAAAACTTCCTTATTTTGAATTAAAGGTTGATTTAATTTAAGCAAAACTTTCCTTTAATTATATTCATGATTTGAGAAAAGTTTAAAATTAAAAATTTCTTTTATTAGTTTCTACAAAAGATTAAGAAAGATTTAATATCTTTCCTTATTTGTCAAAGAGATTTTAATTTTTGAGATAACTTTCCTTTTATTATCCACATGTTTAAAGAAAGATTTTAATTATAAAATTTTTCCTTTTATTAACCAATCATGAAGGGTTAAAATTAAGAAATTTTATAAATTTCTGAAAATAGAAGTTTTAATTTTTGTTTAATTAAACTTCTTGTTTAGAGAGGCAGGCCATTATATGGAAAAAAATTGTTTTAATAAATAAATTTTCTTTCAATAACATTATGATTTTTATTAAATTTTCCTTATTTGCAGACCAGGATTATAAAGGCAGGCAGCAAGGTCAAGTCAACTAGCAAGGCTAAACTTTTTTATTCTTCCTTCTTCTTCTGGTGTGCTTGGCGCTTCCTTCCTCTCTCTTGTACAAACCCCTCTCACGGTGGAGTATAGCTGGTATTGGCCTTGATCAGGGGAGGGAGGCCTTTTTCCTCGGCATGGTGGTGAGGTGAGGTCTAGACCTCATCAGAGAAGTTTGATCCCGGCACAAATCTCAGTGAGAAGAGAATGGGAGTGAGTTAGCGTCAAGTAAAGAAAAATCGAAAGGGTTCTTTAAAGGTATAACTAGTAATTTTTGTTTTCATATTCATACTAGTTATTTTGATAACTTATCTGAAAAGCACCATTCTAGGTTAATTTGTTCTCGATATAGATTGTTTCTCTCTTTCTAAAGAGAGAGAAATAATAGCTCTGGCAAGGTGTTCCCCGTCAAGCCTCTCCTTGCAAGGTGAATCATATAATCAAGAGTAGGTAACGCGCAAACTAGAAGCCACGTTCTCCTAAAAGCGGTCAAATTTAATTTAAGAACGTATGGTGTAAGCTGTGTGAAAGGTTCAGACTCAGCTTTCAGTCTGAGGAAACCTAGGTTTAGGAGGGACCATGGTACAGTAGGTTTGGTATGGTTATTGGTATTAGTAACGTACGTTAATAATTTAAGAATAAGAGGAGATCTAACTGGGATTTCGGGAGTCCAACTATATGACATATATGGTGATCGACTCTACGCAGGTTTATACGTGTTAGTCAGATTAAAAAAACACATCTACAGGCGAGTATCATTAGTTTATAAGATATATCGATCTAGATATATATCTTTATGGAATGGATCAAATGTAAATATTTATGATCTGCATGAACCAGACGGGCGGTAGCGTAGGCTGAGCATGGAAAGCTTATAGATGGCTATATATGGCGGCAAAACCAGTTAGACATACATTGAGGATAATTCGAGATATTAGAGCAATAGTTGAAAATTAGATTTTATATTTATTGCTTTTATTTATTTTTTATGTGTTGTGATGTATGTGCATGTTAGTTTACAAGTTTAGTAGGCAAGCATAGTTAAAATTCCTCATTTATAAATAACTAGAGAAGATTTGGTATCCACGGTTCATTCTTCGCCTTAGGATCTTCGAGAGCAAAGTGTCATGCCTATTTGCGTGCTCTCCAAATCTGATGAGCTTAGTTTCGACGACCTGGCATTACTACTTTGGGACTAAGGGTTAATTAAGAGGTGATCTTCCCCCCGAAGGCATAATCTTATTAATGGACCTGTGTCAAATGTCACTGGACACACATCTAATAAGTATCCTCACGGAGATCAGATCTCTGATATGTGACCAATGAACCAACTAATGTCGTAAACCTGGACAAGATAAAATTAGTTTAAAACCTCTACAAATGATTGATCAGATAATATCAATAGCGTAAAATTGTCATGCGGTTTGAGATAAATTATCTTCGTATTCCTAGCTGATAAGATAATTAATGGGTAAACTCTCTTTCACAAATGTTGATTTGTAATCCATTAGCATGTCAAAATTACTTAGGAATTGAATAAGGATATTGGGAATCAATTTTTAAATTTATTGTTCTCAATATTTGATTAATACTGATTAATAATTATTAAATAAGCAAATGTAAAGTGGGCATTAGATAATTTGATCTGGTAGAAGATTCACCATATAGTACGTCTGAAATTATGGTTAGGTTGAGTTCTTGACCATATTTTGTGACTGATGATGTTCAAGTCTCAAGGTGGTTATACTCTTGAAAGATTAATAGTCGATTATTATAAATAGTGTGACATTTATAGATAGCGCATCGCCAGACCAGAACAATATGTGTATTTCATTGATTTGAAACATGGGTGTATCTACCGGAGTAAGTGAATCTGATGTCGTGTCATGTCCAATCTCTATCGGGAGTTCAGAGGACCAAGAAATAAACACTGCGATTCTGCAGCTACACACGCGTGCAATTCAAGAGATTCTTTAGTAGATAAAAACATGATTTAATTGTTCTTGCCGAGTTTAGAAGAACTGGTTTGGCTTAACTATTAAGACGATCTTGCTTTGTCAGTTATATTAGAAGGTATTACGATACAGCTTCGTTAGTTGACAAATTATATCATAATCCTCTTATGCAACAAATGAAATTATCTTCTTGAAACCTTCTTCTCGTGAACCAATTATATTCGCATCTACAATATATTAACTTAGTATATATGGCTTATCCTTTCATTACATTGAATCTTTGCTTTCTCTGAAGGAAAAATAACAAAAGCTTTCATGGTTCGAATATTGGAGTAGTATTCCAGGATCATGATCATCAGGGTGTTGAATATTTTCCATTATGAACAACTATCGATTACAATTCACCGACATGCGCCTAGGTAAAGTACTGATTAGTTCGAAAGTGTGGCTGCGTCCGTGGAAATCGCCAGATATCATCTGCGGAGAATTGGTGTACTGGCACAACCCTGGGAGGATTGGTCTATCGGTGTGATGATTATTCACACCACAGTATCAGCTAACAGTAGGTGGGACTTTAATGAATATGATTGATGAGTTATTGAAATTGCAAATTCATTTGATATATAGACCAGCAGACATTAGTACTCATCAGTAACTCACATTCATGGTCAGGTGGGCATCATTTACATATAGAAGTGTAGGTAGAACATAGATAAACGCGATAAGTGTTCTGTTGATATTAGATGATAGTTTATAGTTCCTAAAAACTGGTTATATCGATATTAGTGATTTTTAAACTCACAACGTTATAGAAATTTGCTAGATATAAAAAGATATCGTCTAATCAAGTGGTTACAGAGCACAAGAGACACCAGGAGGTATCATTCGTGACACGTATGAAATGCAGACACAATACCACGAGTGCCTCGTCATAGAGGTTGTTAAGAACCTTTAAAGATTCATGTTTGGGGTTGACCCGATCGATCTCTCACATTTGAACTCCGAATAAATCAATACTCTCTGCAGGAGTAGCGGAATATGTTCTAAAATGGAAGAGCTTATGTAACCACCATGGTAAAGCCTTGTAAAATGGAGGGAGATGGCGGTGAGAACTTGACAGAGGCTATGAAAGAGCTTTCCTTCACTTTGTAGAATCTCGTTCTTTATCTATTGTAAGTGGATGTCGAAGGAGATTCAATGAGTTCTGAAACATCAAAAGCAAACCGGTCTAGCGTCTTCAATAGTTAAATACGACCAGACTGGAGTAGCTTCGATCTGAATCCCATAGTAAATCGCACTATGGTATGTATGTGTTCCTCTGTTGTATCTGCAGATGCGAAACGGTATCGATTTCTCTGTACTTATACTTGAATAACATTTGTCGCAATATCAAAATGTTGTATGGAAATAAGCAGTTCGAACATTATATAAAAGGACTTGGGATATTATATTCTAGATCAAGTAATAGGATACAATGAGAAAATATTTTATTATCTTACTTACTACATCCGTCGTTTAGCGTACACACCTTGAAGGTTCACTTCACGGATGCTTTTATTCTAAAAGATATGTACCATGAACGCCAAATATAAAAGATTCTAAGGTCCTGGTAAGATTCGACTAAAGGTAAGGCTGGGCTAACGTATGCTACTCTACACTAGATAATACGCTCAGGCGTGGTCAGCGTGCAAATCAGAAACCACCCAAGGCAAGAGATCTAAGACATCATATCAGAAATCTAGTGATCAATTTTACGCTTCTTGGGCTAATTTAGGTCTTGCATAGATTCCTCCGATATAGAACATATATGACCCTGGTTTTGGTTTGCTAGAGTAAAGTCATAACTATGAAGTGAGCATGTTTCGACCCCACTGGGTAGTAGGTGAAGCTGCTGCATAGCTCCTGCAGAGGGTAGCATAAATGCAATGAGCTAAATAAAGATGAAGACTCGCCTTATACCGCGAGAGCCGTAGATGTCACTGCACAGTCAGACTACGACCCATCCCTCACCAAGGTCCTAGTGGAACTTGAGCACGTATCAGGGAGAGGACTGTCGTCGGTACATGGCGTGGCGAGGCGTACAGTCTTTGTATAAGTAGATCATAGGGTCTAAAGCCTTGGCTGCATAAACATTTATCTAAAATAAGAATCACATGTCGAATGTGCATTGTGATAAATTGTTCAATTTATATTAGAGGTGTATATGGCGTGGTGGCACATGCAGCAAAAGGTACCTTTATATAATTATAAAAACGATAACGACGACGGAGACAAAACCAGATCGTCGAGTATTATATTAAATTATATGTAAGTATACTGAATCCTTACCTCAAGAAAGAGACCACCTCTGATGAGGTTCCATGGGGGTAAAGTTCGAGTGAAGTTATGTTAGATTCGCGATGAAGCCTCAAGCAGCACTGTAGTGGTGTTATTGTAGAATTAGGAAATGATTGAAGATAGAAATCTATATCCTAGAGATCTAGAGATAGAGAGATACTAGGGTGGATGTCGAAATCGTTCAGTGATGATATGCATCCCAGCGGTCTATGTGATACCTGGACTAAGGCAAGATTGCATAATATGGATTATTTAAACACACGAGGTAACACGTATAAGAAGCGTTCAGTATTGGATTCGTGGGATAATTCAATAGTTCTTGAACGATATTATCGATGAGTTGCTCGTTTTGTATCAGCACACTCTGCTAACCGACAACGATTCTCCTATTCCCTCGAGTCTTGTATAGTATACACACCTTCTGACAGGGGCGTGAGCGAGGACTATGACAGAGCCGGTACCAGTCACAAGATTTATCTGACCTTATAAATAATAATATTTAAATTTCATGGATAATCATTTTAAAGGTTTAAAATTAAATCATTCTATAGATTCTGAAAGATTAAGAAGTTAAATTCTTTCTGTGTCAGTAGATTAAAAGTTGATTTAATTTTACACTTTAATTATATTCATGATTAGAAGTTTTAAAATTAAAATCTTTATTAGTTTTCACAATTAAAATTTAATATCTTCTTGTTTAGATTGAAATTTAATTTTTGAGAATAACTCTTAGAGTATCCGTGTTTAGAAGATTTTAATTTATAAATTTATTTTTAATTAATCATGAAGGAGATTAAATTATTGAGAATTTATAAATTGCAAAATAAGTTTTTTTGTTTAATTAAACTCTTTAAGAGAAAAGTGGAGTCGAATTATTAATTTGAAGAAATATTTAATTAAATAAATTTTCCTTGTCAATGGAATTAAGGGAGTTTTTATTAAATTTTCCTTATTTGCACAGACGAGGATTATAAAGGTAGTAGTGGAGCTGAGGTGCGCCAACTACCTATTATCATTTTTCTCCCTTCTCTTTTCATTGTGCGCTGTCTGCTCCTTTCCTCCCCTCTATGTTTTTGCAAAATAAATCATGTGTGAATGGCTGGGTGGATCAAGAAGGAGGGAGGGAAGGGAGAGTACCTCAGCATCCTGAGCACGGTGTGGAGTGTGGGCAGACCTTCATCCCAGGAGTTTGATACGGAGCTCTGTAGGAAGAGTGCTGGTTATTTCTGGTTCTGGCCTCACCACTATGTCTCAGGGTGTAGGAACCTAAGATCAAGTCTTTCCAAGTATAACTAGTAATGTTTCTCCAGACTAATATTTTGATAATAATAGCAATTCTAGGTTTCGAATTTGTTTTTGATAGTCTTTGTGTCTTTTCACTCAGATTTGAGTTCTTCGTTTAACCCTAAAAGTATGAAAATTAAATATTAAGCCTCAAGGTTTATTCTAGCTTAGTGTGGCATCGAGGCCATGTTACACGGACTGGAACAATTGAGTATTTAAGATTCAGGTGATTGCCTGGGTCTTTAAGTCCGGGCGTCAAACTAGCGATTCAGAGTTTGGATCACGTTGTAGCTCCCCGACATCAATTTATTAAAAACATTAGAAGAAAAGAACCTGACAGAAATTGTCAACCTACTAAGTTCTCAATGCCACGGCTCACCTGAAGATCGTTCACGAATTTGCAAATAATAGATATACCTTGATTAATTGTAAGCTTAATAACAAATTAGTTTTGGCATTGATCTGGCTCTGGCTCAGAAGTACTTAGCGCTGCTGCAATCGCACTCAAGAAGTTGAGGCCGATTCAGCCTTCGGAATGACCTGCACCAGCAGTCGCAAAAGATGCGTCACAAAATGTAAAACATTTATTCATTATTACGATTCATTAGCCACGGATCGGATATTCACATCAGGCTCCCACACTCCCCAGGCACAGTTCCAATTCAAGCTGAGTTCAAGCAGCATACATCGAATCATTGTACTAGTAATTTACCTGCGGATGATTGATATTCTCTGGCTGCTTCCCACGACCTTCGACAGTTCCCAATGTCTCGGACAACAGAGGTAACCTAAACCTCGATTCGAACTTCGAACTGATTCTGGATTCTCTAGAACGATGCAGCTTACTGTCAGGTTCCGCGGCGGATATCAGCCCCAAGGGGCCCCGCGTGTGTATAGTATCTCATCATTATTATATTATATAGTTTTCATAATAATAAAGGAGTGCTCTTTCAAGTTCGTTGCCAACTAATTATCACGGACATAGTCAACGATTTGGAGTCATGACGGCTACCGCCGAGCTCACCTGGTTTTATCGTGAACATGCTCAAACTTATATGTTCGAGAGTGACATTTCAGCCTATACGCCATGTATGCTGCATGCCTCCAGCGTTTTCGGTGTTAAACATCATATTCATACGTGTTTTTGTAGTGATTTTTAAACTCTTCTTCTGCTGCTTCTATCAACAACTCTGCTTATCCGCCTTTTACTTATATAATCTAATCATTGAAAAAGTGACCAATAAGTTTGCCTGAGTCAAAGCAGTATGCTTGGATATGTGTGCGAAGGTTCCGAAGATCCTGGGATCTATCCTCTTTATCACGGGCCCAGTATATGTCTAGTTTACACTTAGTCGTTCTAGATTTTAGTTTAGTAAACCATGTTTAGTTCGCGTGCGCTTGAAGATGCATATACGCCAGAGGTTTTCATGCATCTAGAACTTCGTATGATGTGAATCGTCGCTCGCGTAAAACCTCCGACTGCCTTGTCATCGGTTATTTCGCCTCTCCGGCAGAATTCTTTTACAGCCATGGGTTGCTTACATCGGTTCCTTTTCTGGTTTAAGCTGGATCTCGCAGATCCACAGTAGACCGTTTCACATCTCCACGGTGACCATGGACACCACAGCGAGTATCGTGCATCCCTAGCTCATCGTCGGTCTGGACCTCTCCAGATGAGATGGTTACGGTCTCCGGTCTTGGTAACCTCTAGATAATCTCCAGACCGATCTGCACGTAAGTAATCTGGCATCGGTGCGGCAAGTTTGATCGGTCATCCGTGTTTGAGTGGGACTGGAGGTTACTTAAAGTACGGAGTCATATCTTTGCTAGCACATAGCACAGCTTTACTACAAAAGGTCTTGAACCTTCTATATACCATTCAATAGCGCCAACGGCCGGGCGTTGAAATTTGGCGATTTACCAGACGATCCTGGCCCCGTGGTTGAGTGGTCCCGACGACCTGCACGCGGTCGTCGAAATTGTTGCCAACTTCTTGCTTCATGTGCCGGTCCTGATATGGTCAGATTCTCCCCGCAGCCTCGCGCTTGTTGTGGATCTCTGCTCGACTTCAAGGTGAAGGTATATGCTAGAACCTCAGAGGTTCTGTTGTGTCTCCTAACTTTCAGCTACCGTATGTCTTTAAATTAAATTGATGCCTTGTGACGCATAGTTTGATCACACTTACTCTGATCTGCTCGTCTTTAGTTTGACTGCCCCCGAACTTCACGTCGCTCAATCAAATTTTAATAATCACACACACACAATCATAATGTCGTCGTTGCGCTGTGCTTTCTGATATGGGCCACAGTACCAACACAAAACCCTTGTGACTAATTATTTCCCTAAATAACTTTAGATTAAGCACTTGAAAAATCAAACCTGACAACAAAAAATCACAAAATGGTTTAGATGGTATATTGGTCTCTAGTATGACACACTTTGAACTCTTCGACATTATGCAACCTAGTTGATGTCTTGAGCACGACTTGAAACCTAATATTCTTCTCCCGCCCATAGGTTCCCAACAACCAACGCTGCTCATGCTCCTCCTTCTTCTTCATCCAGTACAAAGCCTGCAGGAACTCGCTATGCCATGTATTCGTACCCACCGACCGCTACACAAGATTCTATTAACCATGATGAAGGATGGTGCCCAACACGAGAGAGAAATAAAGGGTTTATCCCATAACTCACTCTCTTTATCGCTGAGAATAAAATTTAATTACAATAAATTTCAATTTCTTCAATATGAATTAATTGAGAATAATCATTAATTTACAATTTTGGTCACATATATTCATAGAACAATGATGTGACAACACAAAACTTTCATGTGTCAAAATTTTAAAAAATTTCTTTAAAATTTAAAAAGAAATTTCTATAAATTTAATTTTATCAACATAATTTTAAGATAATAAATTCACAACCATACCACTCAGAAAGATTAACTCTTTAATCTTTATCTTAAGAGAGAGTAGATTTTAATTAAATTCTTAATAAATTATTCTCCATAATAAATAAAAATTTAAATAAATTGTGGCCTCTAGTGGTGAGCGTTCGTGCGCTAACAATCATAGAGCAGGTGCTCTGGCTGTGGCGCGAATAACTGGTATTGAGATACAGGGGCTTTAAATAACTTATTACTAGAGAGGAATTTCCCGGATGGAATTACATCTGTTCGTTCATTTCAATACACAGCAGCTATCATAGATAAGTCCTAGAATCTCGAACCTAACCTACGCACCAAAGTACATTTTGTCTCTAATATATGGCGTGGTCTGGTTTAAGATGTGGTCACCAATTAGAGGTTTCGACATTTTAATTATCTACCGGTAGTACACCCGACCTTCGTCGTATATGTGGACCTAGTCCAACCATAGCGGCTTGTAACACAGACCCAGGCTTCTGAGGTTATCAACCTAGTATCAGACTTTCATATAACACCACGCACATAGTATATCATTCCAACTTATCGACATTCGAATCTGATAAATTAAGAATAAATATCAACATATATACTTATTATATTAGATTAAGGCACATCGTGTAATCATAATGGGTATTTGTCCCTATAAGAGGAAACCAAGGTCTCAATCAATATACTCAGTATAGTGTATAGTATGTCACCATAGAAATGACAATACTGAGCGATCTTCTCACAAGTGTTCCATCCATCCGTCGTGAGTACGTGTTCTTATAAGGGAGTCGCTAATATTATCTTGCATGTGTTCACACATCTAATAATTAATCGAACGACAGCTCTGAAACAGTAATCGACGAATGATTCTTTCAAATAAACTTCGAGTATACACCAAATTCCACCGATGACTGTCCATAATACTATAATCCCATCTCATACCCCTATTCCTGTTCGATTTCTTTTGTGACTTTTTTAGTGAGCATCACGATCTTGGTGATTCTCAACTTCTCCGCGCTTGCTCGCGTGTGGTACTCCCTCGTCCAATGCCTTCGTCAGTCGGTGGTGTGTCAAGGGTGGTTCTATCTGTTAGCTGCTGGCATGCACCATGCATATCCATTGTGATTTGAGAACGGAGGTCGTCTAATCATTAATGTTCTGAGGCTCTGGCTTCTTTAGGCATCACACTAAAGCCTCTCACCTGCCACATACGGTTGAGTCAATTTGTATACTTAACTCCAGAAATGGCTCACCCCAAAGTAAACATTTGATGTACTTTGATCTATCCCATACGATTCTCATCATCATTGGCAAAGGGGCGGATGTAGTGACTCCACGTCGTAACTAGCGTAATCCTGGTCCTCTCAGGTACTAATGCTAATACGATGCTACTACCGAGATCTTCGTCCTTGTCAGATTAGGTTACCCAAGGACTGTGCGATGTCTGTCCACCGGAGAGGTATGTGTTCGGTCTCCCGTGTAACATCCCACAAATTAGCTCCACACATGACATATGCCAGGCTTCCATGTCCTCCTATCCTTTTTGGTGTCTCGACATCTCATGAAACTGAATACCTCCACATAATAATAAAACTTCTGAATCGCTAAGAAAGGAGGATGATCAGTATCATATACGAAATGTTATGGAGACAGATGATTCTCTCTTCTTTACCATCCATAATCTCGTCCGAAATGTATTGCACTCAAGTCCTATATCAATTGTTTATCGTGACTCTCTTGACGTCTAATATTGCACTAACAAAATACACGATGGTACAAAATATGCTGCTATACTACTCTTATATACACAGACTCATCCGACGGACTTCATAATACGTACTTAGACCCTCAACACCAGCGATGTTCAATCTGGTTTTGATCCACAATGACATGTACTGCTGATGCTCTTGCCTTTCAACGAACCCTTCCTGGTCACGGATGCTCATTCATTAGTGAAAACATCACCGTGTACATCCATTGCAATCGTATTTCTACATGAAAATGTGGATAGAGTCAGGTAGACAGACTTAATATGGACTCATGACCGAGAGAAAGTTCACACGCAACCCATTCCCTCTGTCCCCGAGTATGCTTCCATTTGAGACCTGATCAAGGTCTCTCTCGATTCTCCATCCTCTTTGATCACACTGTCGAGCTTTAT
This sequence comes from Zingiber officinale, assembly GCF_018446385.1. Lineage (NCBI taxonomy): Eukaryota > Viridiplantae > Streptophyta > Magnoliopsida > Zingiberales > Zingiberaceae > Zingiber > Zingiber officinale. Next base: position 78,824,003 of record NC_056006.1, read on the forward strand.
TTGGTTGGAACTGAAGTTGAAATAATTTATTACCATCCAGAATTAGTAGCTTTGCGATCTGCACGTCGCGTGTGCTATCGTGGTTGCTTCGTGGATTCTCGTCTATTCCTCGGATCAGTCCGGGACTCCAAAAACATAGATCTTCAATCGTACAATTTTAACCTCAGCTTCTTGCAGGCCTTTATTGCGCGATGTGGTTGCGCCATGTTGGCCCCTAGTACCAAATCTTACTTACTAATATGCTGATACATGTTCTCCTCTAGTTCTTCTAAACAATCCTCTACCGGTCAGTGGATCCATTATAGTCTTCTACCTGCATTTATGACTTCCAGGTCTTTGACTATAAACCACCCTTTTCGCTCTTTCTCGATATCCACAAGCCAATCTGAGTTCAACTATAACATACGTTTGTTTCGGTTTCGTGGTGAGACTACTAAATATATGTTTTTAGACCGGATAGCCTCGTTCCGGTCGACTGGAGAAGGACCCATCGAAGGAATTAAGGTGTCTTATCAAAGTTAAATGTAATAATAGATAACCATCATCGATCTGTACCTCTCATGAAGTCCTATTCCCTTGATCGTTGTTCGCACATTATCTCTAGTTAGCAGTCCTCTGGAGATTGGGATTGAACTCCCTATTGATAAGTAATTCCCTCAAGAGGTGTACGACCACGTTGACGTCGTATGTGTCTTGATACTTTACACTGCGCTTCCCACGATCATGACCTTCACCTTTTCGTACTTCAACTTCACACCTTTGATTCTGACCAAGATTAGTAAATGTCCATGAATGTGCCATCATGAAGACCTGAATATTGAAACCTCCTTGCAGAGAGGCCTCCAGACCAGACCTGAGAGGAACCAACTAACACTTTCTCGCTCACCTCGGCCTCGACAACCCTTTCTCAGTTTACTCGAGGATCCTACAGTTGAAGAATCTTCAACTCTACTCAACTCAAAAGTCCAGTATCGGTCCATCGTATAAGCTCCTGAATTCTATTTTGTTATGATGGCAGGCCTTAGATGCAATATGCTTTCGTCGTTTCGAGTTCTCTTTTATTTATTATTAAGACGGCATTGCATGTTGAAGATCGATTTAGTATCGACTGGTGTCATTGTCACCACGACAGCAGTAACTCACTATTAACTTTAATTAAACGTCATCGCATACTTGAGCGCTATATCTATTTTAGGCTAGGCAAATTAATTTTTCTAAAAATAGTGCTAGTTACGTGGGTACAGAGTTTTAAACAAACCCTTCTTCTCTAAAGTATGTAAGCTCCCCGCCGTACCTTGTAGATGCCCATATACGGAATTCCTCCTTCTTAATAATTAATGCCGTCTCCCTGGACGGAACCCTCTCGAGTGCAGTGTGGAGACATGATTATGATGAGTACGCAAAACTGCTGCCGCCATGATAACCAACATACTTTACCTGGTAGGATATACCTGTTTGTTCTCAGGGATATTTACTCTTGAATATCCACCTATCCTTATAGTAGACGCATTGTCTCTTTTCGCTTTCCAAATTTTTAAATCAGACGAATTATTCACTTTCACGAACTTGCTGCTGAACATTGTCTCCCTAAGAACCATTTGACAGTGATGAGGAGTCGGACTATTGAAGTCACTCCCTCAAGTGGTTACATCCTAGTAATCATTGATAACTTGTTATTAGTATTATTGCAACCGCCAAACTTTTGAGTGCCTCGAGAATCATGATCGTGGTTTCTCACCTCAAGGATTTCTCGGTCCTGTCCTCCGATTCGTCCTTTGGGACGACGAACGACCTACCTCCTAGTGGCTATTCCTTGCTGTGCATGTCTCACATACCCGTATAAGTCAAATCAATAAATGTGATTGAATCTCTTCTGATCTTCCTGTGATTCACAAAGATCAGCTTGAGGCTGCCTGGCTCCTCATCCAAATTAATTTATGTTTTCAAAGCCTTTCTATAGCGGTTTTCTTCCGATCTATGAACTTGTCCGGATCAAGTATTCTGCGTGAAAATATGGGCGGAAGCTGATGGGTCAAAATCCAACTTTGAGGAACTCAAATTAATAATAATCGATTCAACTATTAAATTACACCACTCACATAGTGATTGTATTGCCGTGGTGGATCTAATTCACATAGAGCACCATAATTATCTTGTCGACTCGCAACCTCGAATAAATTAATATGTATATCGTCACAACATAATGAGCGAACCATGTAGGATACTAATAGATATGGTACATGGTATACCGTTATCGACACTATCCGTTAATAAGATTATGCTGAAGATCAGCATTAATTCAAGTAGTCAATGGAAGTTCGTTGTTGGTGATCCGCATGACAAGCCTCGTAATCCGGTAGAAGCCTTTCACAACCTGAAGGCCAAGCATACTGTTACATCCTTATGAAGCAACCGGTGAACCACGTAAGTTTTTAAATCCTCATGGTTATTTATAAATGATTTAACTATACTAGCTACTAAACTCTGAACCAACACGCGCACATTGCAAGTAATATATAATAGGCATAATAAATCTAATTCACTATATAGCTTTTATCTGGTTGTCTGCTATGTGTCATCAGTCATCTTCACGCGTATTTGTACAACCGCGGAAGACTACGTCTGCGCTAAGCCGTCGTCATCTTGCCCTTGTCCGCATCATTTGCAAGTCCCTAGAGGTTCCGCTGTGCAATCGATCACAATATAAAATTTTTTTTGATCCTATATTCCATATAAGGAATGTACATGTATCTACTAGATCAAAAATAAAATCTAATAAAACTAAATACATACATCCCAATCCCCGCCGATTTTACTACACGCATAACGATAAGCGAGTCATCCACACATCAACAAAGTCATAGTTAGTCTCACGTCGCATTAGCTGCGTCTGTTAACTTTGCAAATGTGGGAATTAACCTAATATAAGCAAATACTACAGCGGAGCCGGGGAAACTCAGCCCATTGCGGTTGGTCACTCCATTTCGAAACTAGGTTCCCCTAAAATGATGCTCAATCCAACTTTCCAGCTACCACACGTGTTCTTAAAACTAATTTGATACGGCTTAGAACGCTTGATCAAAGATTCTCATCTGCTCTTTGGGTTTCGACTTCCTGTAAGTTTGAACCTGTGAAAACACACTCAGCCATCGACGCATGTGTACATGCGATGGCAACAAGCGCAAATGACTGTTAATAATTTCTAAATTTGGTTGTGGCTAACAATCACAGCAACACAGAACAACATCAGAAAAACATATCTCAGATTCTAGATATAAGTGCCTGTGTTGGTATTGTTTCAAAATAATTAAAGGTGATGAGAAAAATACTAGTTATATTCTGTGCACTCTCGATCTCTTCACCTGTATCCTCTAATGGCTAGGGTGATCCCAATAGAAGAAACCCACCTCTTCCTAGCTAGGTCACGCCTACAAAGAGGGTCAACTGATAAGCGGATACTTTCTCTTTCCCTCTTCATCTTCAAGTATCAGTTACTGGAAAAATTTAAATAAATAGGTTATTGTCATCCTTTATATATTTTTCCAGGAGATTTAAGATCAATTTGGGCCGCGTGAGAAACGCCAGTTATTTACGGTTAGGTCCAGTAGTAATGCGAAAACTGCACTGAATACCTGCTATGGAAAAGGTTTATATAAATACTTTCTCTTCATCTCTTCCTTCCCAAATCATCGCTCGCGCGTGCGTTCTTTCCTTACTGTGGCATGATCTCGTCCCTTCTCAGGCTCCATGACCCCGTGGTGAGAAGGGGAACTCATGAACTCGGAGATGCGGCGCAGATGGGGGTCCCCATGAGTCGAGATCCGGTGGATCCGTTTCTGGTGGCCCACTACAGTGCTAGGCACAGGAGAAGGTCGCATGGGCTCCAAGCATCGACTGCGCATGCCATGTTGCTCATCCATGATCCCTCCACCCATTTGGATCGAGATCGATCGGTCGATGTGGTGGGGTGAAAGAGGAGCGAAGAGACTAGTAGGGCAGAATGGACTTCTGCTGCTTGTTTTCAATCCATAGATCCATTTCGCAGCACTTCGATCTTCTTCTGGGTAGATTTTTACATCGATCTTGATCCTCGTTCTTTTTTGATTGGTCTGATGATCGAGATTCCTGTTATTCTTGAGTTCGGGCATCTAGGGTTTGTCATTTCGATCTCAGCATTGATCTCGATTATCTAGATAGTTTCCAAGGAGGACTGCTCAATTGAAATTGTGCTGTAAATTGGTCCAAAGAGATGCTCGTTGTAAGACCTCCGGCAAAGACTTTAGTGCACTCTGTGGTGCGCTCGTCGATCCATGTTTCTGGGTTAATAATGTTGATGGATGTGCATGTGTATGGTTAAATAAATTGTTAACTTTGATTAATTGATCGAGATGTACTTAGTTAAAGTTGTATCGATTGTGATTAGATTTAACGTGGAATTTAATCTAATGGAATAATGGAGTTAGATGCTAACTGAGATCAATATTTGTCTATGGTGAATTTAATCTTTAATGGTAACTAACTAATTGAGCCGTAATGAGATTAAAATGTGTGATAGGTAGAATTTTATTTAGCTATTCATATTGATTTGATTAAATAAAATTGTATATTTGGTATATGATCATTTATGTCCGACTCATTGAAGAATCGTTCGACTATCATGTACTACTCTCGTATAGACTCCTGCGCCTGTATGTATAGTTTATATGTTTGATAGTTGATATCTATCCACGTCTTCTCTCCATGCTTTCTACCTATGCGCTATATCGTCACCATGTTGTATCTGAGGACTATTTATTCTTACCATGTGTATATGTGATGTGCGATGTGGAGTATATATTATTGATTCATATTGTTTATATCTACTTACATGACATTGTATATATCCGCTGCACCTTGATATTGACCGAGATATATAGTATTTCATCAGAGGATACGTACGTACTGTGTGTGCGCATTGTGCACATCTGGACACTCAGCCCGTTAGCCTCCAGCTCGTGCCCATAAATGTACTTCTCGTGAGTGGGCCCTTTATGTTGGCTCGTCGGCTAATGGCACCGTTGGCCACCATGTTTTATAAGCACCAAACGAAGGGTGTTGATCCCTCCCGATCACATCAGAGACCGGAGTTGGTACTCAAGCTCTCCCACTGGTTCGAGAGTGGAGGATAGGGTGGTATTCCGACTCGGCTCGAGCCACTCCTTCTTCTTGGGTAGTGTGGATATGATCAGAGAGCCAATTGGCTAGTCTCATTGTGTGTTGTGATACGAATCTACTGCCTAGCGTCGCGTCGGCGTATGTCATATTAAGTTAGTTACAGCATTATTATTATTGTATTGTGCGTTCGCATATGGGATGCAGGTGGGTTGACGATTGATTACATCTGATACGCGTTGTTATCTTCTATATATATGTGTCCCATTCATAAGCTCAGTTATACATTTCAATTCATCGTTCTTCATCATTCTTGATTGTTAATGCATAATACCATGATCTGCATACAGATTAATTATTGTATTGGGAGGCGTCTCTGGGGAGACCCTTCAGGAGTCATGTTTGGACACTAGGATATTATTAGTAGTTATATGTGCTTATGCGTATGTTGATTACCTTGCGGAGGTTCTTTCAACTCACTGTTCATTATTTAGTTGGTAGGTAGTAGTGAATATTCTCAAAGTAGCCTTCATCGGCGGATTTTATCGGATATTTCTTTCGTCTTATCTTATCAGGGTGAGGGACTTTTATAACGCTTCACTTACTTTTGTTCATCCGTCCATGCATTTCATTACCTCGTGTGGTTGTTTCTTCGTGTTTTGGAGTAAATTATATTTTACATATCTTGAGGAGTTCATACGTCGCTCCTTATTATTACCCAGGATTGATCGTATATTATATGTACGGGAATATTGATATAATTCTGGATTGTTTTATTGTATACATATTTATACATATATAAGGGTAGTGTCCGTGTCACAAGTGAATACATCTTCTTCTGCATTTCATATGTGGACGACAATTTATTTAGTATCGGACTCAGGCCTGATATCAGATACCTACTTGTCGTTATCCGGTTCTGATTCAATTCCTCGATATATCTACGTGTCTTCTGACGGATCCACGAAATAATCTTGAAATGCTAAGACAGCGACATCCGCATCGAACCTAGGCAGTATTTTAGCTCCAGGTTTTCATTATTCGTTTTTCATACGGGATATTTTTTATTAATACGTATTCTGAGTACTTGGACGATGCGCTGTCACCGCGTGATAATAGTGATTCTCCTGGATGCGGTCTCTAAGAAAGATTTGGAATGCTTCAGCGGCTGCACGCAGGTCCACTCTTGCGGATAATTAATTATATGGAAGAATACATTAAATGTTATAGACCCCCGGTTCTGGCAACTTGACTTCGACTTGGAGTGCCTTAACTATGGTGGTATCACCTTAGAGCACCACCTTACTGTGGTACACCTCGCACGTACTTGAGCTTGTAGGTAGGTGCATGACTTGATGTGCAGTGGTAGTCTTGATGCTGATATTATATTAGAAGGAGATTAGAAGTCGGTTATGGCGGTTTTGATCGGGGGATTTACACGGTCTTGCAATGATATTCGTTGGGTCGATTGAATCTAATGCGATTTACCGCGGCGATGCGCGATTACATCTGAGGTTAAGTTACTGGAGAATCAGATCGGTTTGTCGGGTTTGTCGTTCAAGGCGAACACATCTTCGTGAGGTGGGTCTCGCATCAATTATGCGTTTGACTGGATGATGTCTTATGATTGGTGCTGCATGAATGGATCATCGAAGAGGAAAGAGCGGCATTGATCGGTTGAGGCGGGCGCCGCAATGACGAGCGGCGCGCTCGGGCGTAGCCGGACGGTCCTGTCGAAGCTTCAACCCGGACCTGGTGTGGGCCGGAGTCAAGGCAGGCTTCGGATCTGTTTAGACGAGATCACGCACCACGGCACTCGCGATCGATCATCCACATGCCTAGATGTGGCAACCATTGTCTGTACATGCACAGGCCTGTGAGCGATTCAATGCCAGCTCACCTGCCTTCAAATGTTCTGATAGCCGTCACCAGAGACGGGCGCCGGCGTGCTATCTTCTTCTGACACTCCCTCTCCAGCAGCTACGACTACGCTGCCAGTGCCGACGAGGTAGGCATCTGTGTCCTATGGAGAACTGATCGCGTGTATGTCCAAGATTTAGCCAGAAGATGGTGGTGAGTAGCGTAATTATATAGCGGTCGCGTCTACGGAAAGTACCGCGATCGAGGATATTGTTTATTATTGTAGATACGGTAAAGATTTGAATGATCATCATCGGTTTGGTCAGATTCGTAGATTGATCCAGCAGAAGCGTGTCCACGAGATATATCGATAATACGATTCGAGGTTTTAATGCCATTCTTCCTACGGCAGCTCTGCGCGATTTGATTGATAGGCCGGATCTTTGAGTATTTAGATCAGCCAGATTGTGTTTATCATGGCGTGATTGATCTACCATGTTCCCGAGGGACAGATCTTGCCATGACCGGACGCACCGTAGCAGTCGACTCGGGCGGCGAAATACTGGCAGATTATATTTTGGAAAATGTGCAGCCATCCTCGCTCCTCGTTGTTCTCAGATATGGTAATAATATTGACTGATCTCGAGAGATCGGAGGGGCTATCACAAACTTAAGCGGGCGGCCACGGCGGCGTAGTGGTTTCGAGGCTCCGATATCCTGGGATTCGTCGCGAGTTTTCCGACATCTGGTTGGGCCGCCACTAGGCGTTCAATGTCAAGCCAGAGTTTATGACCACTCACGGGAATAAATATTCGGCGGCCTGATCTTGTTTACTCAGATGGTGAATCTAGCTCACTTGACTGAGGCTGGTGTCGCTGGCTGCTGCTGTGAACGTGTAGTTCCCATGCTTCTAGCAAGGATGAGAAGGAGAACCCGGATACCAATTTCAAAATGCCATTAGCCATTATCTTTGCTGATGTGTCTCTTATATTACTTTGATTCTACCGATCATGGTCTCAAATATTTCTACCCAGGTATGAACCCATCTCAAGCGAGGAAGAATGGGATTATTGAGGTATTACAGACTATATGCTACCATCATCCTCAATGTAAAGCTAAAGCTGGTGGCACTTAAAAGTCCCAGGGCTTTGGCTCCAGTTTTAGTCACACTTGATTCTCGATTCCTCCAGGTTACCTTGAGGAGGAGCGCACGACTGCCGGATGAGCCAATTCTTGTTACCATGGTGCTCGGTCGATCGATGATGAGGATAAGCGCAGATAGCGTCGACCATAGCGCTTAGGAGCACCGAGTTACGAGCATGTATTAGCCAAAGCAGTGTCCTCGTCACCCCACACGGAGAATGCTTGAGGAGCTCGCTCTAGATTTTATCCGGAATTGGACTATATATGTCGATTTGAGCTATGAACAGCGGGGGCTGAAGAGAAGACATCGCATTTAGCTAGATGTCTTGTTTATGTTGGCGTGAAGAAGGACCGGAACCCTTGCGGCCGTTTACTGATCAGAGTGGAAGTAGGGCGTGTTACTATGGATTTTGTGGTAGCTACCCTTAGACTCCGACGGGTTATGATCTGATGGTGTAATCGCGTCGATTATCTCCGATCGGTATCCGATCCGGAAGACTGCTATTCGTCAGAGGGATCGATGAAGATAGCATGTAAGTTGTCGTTGCATGGGTTCCTAGATGATTCTCTCGGAGAAGACACCATGTCCGTCCCTACAGCAGCCTCCTGCCCCACGATCGTCGAGTTCGGCTGAATGAGTATGTATGATGCGAGAGTGACTATTAGTATGGAGACCTTACGAGTCTTGTGTCACGGATTTCTCGATGGGGCTGGGAAGTTAGTGATCCGCTTCGCTGTGGCCAGTGACAAGCAACAAGCCATCGGATGGATTTATTTGACGCTTGGCAGAGTCTTGGTGGGACCATCCTCTCGAAGTTGGGAGAAGGACACCACCATAGACTCTCGCAGAAGGCTCATCACAGTAGGATTGGTCTGCATCTATCGATCGAGGATGTCGAGGCGGGGGCCACCGTCGTCGAAGCTTTCGATATTGGACCTCAGGGTTCTCGAGTGATGACATACGAGGAAGGTTTCACACAGAAGTGATTTCTTCGGATTAGCTCACTATATGGGCGTTCATCTGGAGTTGGGAGGCTTGTAGCTAGCTTTGGCCTACCCGTGGCCGTTCATGTTCGTATATGCATGCGAGGATCCCCATCGCAATGCTGATCCGCTCTTCACCATGCATGTTGCCGAGTTCCAAGTGCGCATATCTAAGCGGGAGCGCAAAGACAAAATTAGTGGATGGTGACGGTCGTAGAGGCTGCGGGAGGGAGGATGCTGATCGGCGACTCCATCTTTAGGGTATGGTTAGGTTTCTTATTTATATTTGGCGTATATTTGGTGTTCATATTGTTATAAATTGGGACCAATTTTATTAGAGGAGGATGAGATCTCGAAAATTTAAATAAATAAGGATTTCAAATAGCCTTATAAAATTCCTAATTTGAAATTTTCTAAATTTTAAATGGGTTTAGGATACATTCGATGGATAAAGCTCATTGAATAACATGAGGAGAAGTTTAATATAAATACTCTCATCATTCTTCCGAATATCGCGTGTCACATGAAACTTCTTCTCCCCTCCTTCGTGTGACCTTGATCATCCAGTCCCTTTCATGCTCCGTCTTGATCCACTCGTGGCGGCCGACCGAAGACCAATCGGCGGAGCCTTTCGTCTGTGCGAGTCTGTGAGTCTGTCCTGAGTTCCGAGTTTGGAGAGCCGAAGGAGGCCAACGTGCTGTACGGGGAGAACAATTCATGGGACTCAAACCGTTCTTCTTCCTCCGCATCTCATTATATCCACCTCACTTCAGTCACACTTTGCCAGTAGTCGAGCCACCGAGCCAGCCCAGCAGATTGAAAGAAGGGGCGAGGCGATTGGAGGCGATTAGGGCAGTGGCAGAACCGCGTTTGTTCCATGCCTTGGGATCTTCGATCTTCTCGTCTGTACAGATTTTACAATCAGATCTTGATCCTCATTCTTTGTGGCTTGAATTGGTCGCATCGAGGGAGTTCCGAGGAGGTTGAGTTATCGGGCAAGGTAGCTAGAGGTATGATCGATGATCTCCTCGACATCGAGTCCTGTTATCAGGAGTTCCAAAGGAGGATGTGTCAAATTTGAAATTGTTGGTTGCTCGTCGATCGGTATTCTTTCGTTCGTTGGACTCTTTCTAGTGCGGCCTACAACTTTGTTGTGACTGTGTTGTGTATCGATATGTTCTAGATTGGTTTAATGTCGATGAAGTAGATTCATGTTGATTAGAATGCATCGATTAATCCTTGTTGGTTGACACGATATACGTTTCAGATTAGTTGTGATTGTGATTAGATTGGTGCTAGATTAATCTAATGGAATAATTAGAGGTTAAGATATTTAACCCTAATCGACAACTGATTTAATCTAAATTTAGTTTCTAATCTAATTGTGATTAGTACCAACACAATAAATTGAGATGAGTTTAAATTATAGGTTGATCGTGATTAGGTTTCCAATTTGTGTAATTTTATTTTTTATTAGCTAAATAATAATGTATGTATTAATTGTTATTGTGTCCGACTACAGATCGAATCGGATTGCCACTTTGGCGGATGAGTGTAGTGTATGGTAGCCGTGTACTTCGATTTATCTTAATTCCGCCTGTGTATGATATGGTTTATATTTACTAGTGATAGATGGTAGATTTATTTCTTCCCTGTTCTTAGCATGCTTTACACTAGTCTGGTTTACTTTTATCTCTTACCATGTGTATATGTGTTCGCGGTTGTGATTACTTATAGTGTTTATCTACCATGATTAGATGAAGACTGTTTATTTGGTCCATATTGTTTATATCCATTATATCCGTTTACTGTCTGGGAGGATAGCTCAATGTGTTCTCACAACCTCTGCATCACTGTACTTCCGACGACTCGTTGAGCCTTACCTCGGCGACGAGCTGGCGTAGCCCTCGAGGGCTACCTCTTTGGCTCTGATGCCATCGCACTCGAGCACAAGACCGAAGTGGTATTTTCGAGCGAGGGCTGCTTGCCTGTACCGCGTGCAAGTGTAGGCCTGCCACCCGGAGTGGCATGATCCTCCTCTCCCATGCATCGGCTGCAAGGTTGGCATCGGCCTCTGTTGGTGGGATGGGTGTCTCCACGGTCCGTCACCCGTTACACGTGGTAGTAGTAATGCACGAGGCGACTGGCACGGCAATCATTCTCACGCTGTCACCATTCAGTGTGAATACGGTGCCCAGTGGTGACCGTAGTGCAATTATATACTCATATTGATAGCCTGTGGGTGGTTGTTACTGGCATATGGTGTACATACGAGATACATGTCATTGTTTACACTATCTTTATCCATCGGTCCCAAACAGCATTGGGTGGTCTAATTGGATTATTGGTGTTATTTCATTCGGTAGTCGTTGCATTTATTCGTTTCATGCATCTTAAAGGTATATGCTTTTGGATGCTCTGATCAATTTTATCCTCTACTATTAATCTAAGTGATACCATCGCTGGTCCTATGGTTTTAAGGCACCCTAGATTATACGGTTATATTGCTGCATCGTATCATTGATTACCCACCCAGGTTCTCAACTCACTGTTGTTTGAGTTTAGGGTTAGTCAGCTAGAGGAATATTCCAGCCGTTCGCCAGCCATCTCATCGGACTCTTGATTATATTATCTCTCATCTTATACTTATAGGTTGATTGTGGACTTTACATGAACTGGTTTTACTTTTGTCCTTCCTCATCCGTCATGTTGTATACCTGTCAGATGTCGATAAATCATTCTGAGAGTTCTCTATAGCCTTATTACCTAGCTGCGGGATTCATATATATTATCATCCATGATGATATAATATAAATGTTGTTATTTATCTGCAGATACATTCCTCTAACTAGTAAGGGTGTGTGGCGGTATGAATATATTGGGCATTGAGCCTTTATCTTGAGGCTTAACTGTGGACTACCAATGACAATCGCCGAGCGCCACTGCAACGAACTCAAGATGAGATGATTACCGGAGGGAGAGGAGAGATGATGGCCGCCCCTGACGAGGAAAGAAGAGAAAATAAAGTTATCTAAAAAACCTCACCTTCTTTTATATCTTTGTTTGAGAAATGAAATAATAAATTCATTTCTTTTCTCTTTTCATTTCTTTGTGTCGCCGTTCACTCTTTCTTCCCCGCGCGAACCCGAGCCCTAACCGCCTCTCTTCTCCCTTCTAATGTTAAAAATTTAAAAATAAAAATTTCTCTAATCTCTTCATGGTTGATAAAAAAAATTTCTATATTTAATTTATCATGAATAATTTAAGAATATATCACCGATCACTAAGGGAAGGATACTCTTTACAATCTTGTAGATGATCTTTATAAGAGATATTTAGAATTAATAAATTATTTCTTCATATATATAATTTAAATTAAATTTTATTTATGCACGCAACCACCGAGTCACGTGACCACTACCATTCATACTTGAGTGGCTTTTCGTCTTGGCACCACTATGAGCCCACTAATTATGATGGGTATAGACTCTATAAATAAGAATGAGATCAGGAGGAGGAATGTTTTATCTCTCAGAAATATCGTAGCACTTTGACACAATTTATCGAGATATTCATTCCTAGGATCGTCAGCGCACGCATGATCCCATTTTAATAGCTTCTTGGGGCGCAGAATTCTCACCGTTTTAAGAGTCAGTAACCACATTTAATTAATATATCATCGGAGCCACTCATCTTCACGTTTGATAGTCCACCTTAGTGGTTAGCACCAAAGCCTTACATATCAACCTAGTATATCAGACACACGCCTATCAAACACTATGATATTTCCCATCCCAACCTCACTTATTGAATCAATTAATCATAAATGAATAAATAATATATATTATTGGATAAAACCACTTCACTAGAGCGGGAGTCTCTGTCTTTATAAGAGAAGAATGATGCTCTCATACAGTACTAGTATTGCAACGAGATAAGTACAATTTTTCGACCAATGATTTGTTCCTTTCCATTTGGTGTGGTGAATCATTATTTAGATGGTAATATCTTTGTATCACGTTATTATCTTCATATAAATTAATTGAACATCCACATTTGGTATGACCAAATGTGATTCTTTATTAAAACAAATACAACAGTGATACCCAAGCAGAGAAGGACATGACAGTATAAATTTTGCTTTAATATAAAGTCGTTCTTCTTCCTCGCCTCGATATTCTTCGTCGACTATGAAAACCATATTTCTGATGCTGCACCGATTAGGATCGACGAGTTGATCTTATTTCATCGCAGTCGAAAGTTTGTTAGTTTCATATTGTTTGATATGTTGAGTCATCGGCGAGACTGTGAAATGCAGGCTTGCGTTAAGGCTCATCCTGGCTCCAGTCCATGAGATCGGTGAAGGATGGTGCGTCCGAGGGGACCATGAAAGGACTGAAGCGAGGAAGAAGGACTTGGCAAATATGAAGGATGATATGCGAGTGGCACAGTCGGAGATCCGGAGAGGCAGAAGGCAGGCTGCTCCGGAGAAGGATAGTAATCGGGTGTATCGACTCGTCATCATTCTCACAGTTCGTGGGGTGGCAGTAAAGATTACATTACTGACGGCCGAAGCATAGTGACCCGGCTACCAATATGATAGTAGAGTATCGTGATCGCTACCTGACTTCGGAAATGATAATGCTAATAGTTGATGATGACTCTCTTATTATAGGGCTTGGGGAGAAGTTACTATGTTGTTGAATCACTCTTTTCATTGCCTGCGTTTCTCCTCCCCACACTCCGTCATCTGTAAAGATTGCCTTGAGGACACCTACCGAATAAGGCTACGGAGATTGGACATCAGGATGGAGGATCGAGTGTCACTCAGGGACACGCACGAGCGCGCGAGAGTAATCCAGATCACGTGAAAGGGAATGTTGGTTGTATTCTTGTTGCATTTAGTTTGTTTTCATTATTCACATGCTCACTCTACTCTAGTTTTAGACGGGTTGAGGGTGACCTAGCAATTTAGCCCCTTCGATGAAACCACATTCACAGGTGGTATATCGGAGGTGAGGACACCTTCTGACTAATCTCTTGAGGCACTTTCAATGGCGACTGGCACATCAACAATTTCAAGGACTTTCTGGAAGAAGTATTTTTCGATACTGATTTTGATATAATGCTAATTATGAAAATGGTTTTGAGATGGCTATGAGGACCAAGACAATGATTAATTTGAGAAAATAAGGAACTGGAACAAGAAACGAGAAAGACAATAGCAAACTCAAAGAGCATTGCATCGTCTTACAAGTGTTCTTCCCCAACAAGAAGTAACAAAGTTAAAACTATACAAGCACAGACTTGTGGGAAAATCTATGGAACTTCATGAAGGACGCCAGGCAAATTGGCAAAGGACCCCAATCTCAACTCAACATCAGCTTGAGAAGAAAATTATCAATTTTACATTCTAAAGAAATTAATGGACTAAGTGGGTGATTCACTTTCAACCTAGACATGATGATGAAAGCTCAAGAACCTGGATGGCAATAGACTAGTTACATCTCAAAGGATCTAGAGAATACTCTAGATGGTTCTTCTCAACCATGGAGCTTCAAGGACTCTAGTCAAGGGTTAGATGAAGCTCATAGATCAAGAGGAGGAGCCCTTGTGAAACAGGGAAGGGTAAGAAGAAGTCTTCATCCTACCATCCTCCGATCCCAGGAGTCAAGTCCTCAATGGATAAGCATCAAGGTATGGTAAGAAAAATGAGAAAAAGCATTTAAAAATTTTCATCTAACAAATCATATAGAAAAAGTTTAAAAGTAGAACTAGAAAGATCATTTGCTACAATTGCGAGGAGAACATGAGGATGCCCTCTTGAAGAAGGAAGAATAAAAGAAGAAGGAAGAGAAGAATAAGACAAGAAGAAGTCAAAAATCTAAAGGCGACATGGGATGATCCATCATTATCGGAGGAAGAAGACCATGTCTCCATTTTGCATGATGGAATAGATATAGCTCCACCTCATTCTGAAATGAAGAGGGAAAGAGCTCAAGTGAAGATGAAGGGCTCCAAAGGAGGGGGTGAGCATTAGATTTGGACGTCTCGATAAGTAGTGGGTATTTACCTTCTCCTCATGTTTTAATTTAAGATTATTAAAATCACAAATAGAGATTTATTCAAGGCAAAAAGGAAAAATAAGTCCAAAAAATGGTATTATTTGCCTTGAAGAAAAATTAGAATTAATGTGTTCTAAGAACAATGATATGCATGTTTCTTCTGGAATTCAAATTATTCATGTTTAGAAGAAGAAAATAAGGCTTTAAGGAAAGGTAGAATACTACTAATTCCATAGAAAATTTAAAATTAGATCCAAAACCTTAAATATGATCATTGGGAGTTGAAGGCAAGTTTAGAAAATGGGTTAGGATACAATGGAACAATAAAAAAGACCTATCATTGTCTACTTATTAGAGGCAATCAAAAATAAAGCGATGATGAAAATGAATTCCAAGAATATTGAGTTAACTTAGAAAATTTCTATGGGTGCCAATCCTCAAGGGTTAGAGATTTTAGGTTAATCAACCATTGAAATCATAATTCAAATCCCGAAATATGGTTGACTTGAGACCTTAAGAGCACTTAGCCTTGATAGAAATGATAAGAGAGGCTAGTAGACTGCCTATTTCATCTCACAATGACATTATTTTTCTAAGATAGTGTGAGATGATAGGATAATACAAATAATTCACTTATGCTTATGACATTTTGATGAGTTATGAAATATATTAAATTTTAATGATGATAGGCCAACTATGGGGAAAGCAAATGTTTAATTAATGGAAATCTTCCCTATAGATCATAGTTGGATATTTTAAATGTTTTGAAAATAATTCTATGTTTTACTTACTGTGATAGAGTTATTTTGAAACATATGAATTCAAACAATTTTTCAAATTCGAAAGCGATGATTTTAAGGTGTTTAAGTTTTATCAAAACTTCAAATCTATATGAATTTTCATGAAACCTATTTTTCCTTGTTAAAGAACATTATAAAGAAATATGTGTTGAAAATTTATTTTTTAAATTTAGAATTTTCTATGCATTTCTGGAGTTGTGAAGGTTGGGTGGATTATGATGTACGACACAAGATGGTAGTAGATCTATTTTCAGCACTATCAAAGAGTTGGTTTGTTAACCAGTCAAATTTTGATGCCATGGTATGCATGATTGTTTAGTGCAATCTTTGATGGTGTCGAGAAAAAGTTTAAGTTAGAAACTTAATTTTTATTTGTAAAACTTAGAAATTAAGTGATATGACATTGGATGGAATTTTGATAGAGGGTGAATATCGATCTAAAATTTGGAATCTAGTGCGGAGGAAATGAAATGAGACAATGCTTCTGACTTTTTACTTGATTCGGCGACCCTACTCCATCCAAAGGGTGCTGTTGGCGATCCACTAGCAATTGAAGAATGTTACAATAATGAATTACAGGAATGTTAATAAAATACATCGGCAAAATGAAATAAATAAAGTAACTTCATGGGAAATACGGCCTCCTGAGCAGGCGTAAGAGGAAGCGATGAGGGATTACGGGTTGTGTAGGAGGTCTGGGTCTCAGTGCCTCGATCATGGCCGTGATGGCGTAGCCGGTGGCTCAGTGTAAGCGTTGCGTCGGGGGATAAGACTGCCTCTCCGGTAGGACTTCTCACGAAACTTCTACAAAGGTTAGTCAGGGTAAATATATAATGTATCTTGCAAAACAAAGTATTGGCGTATTTGTAAGGAAAGGTATGACTTAGATTAGAAGTCCGCTGATCGCGATCTAGTCAAACTTACGCCGAAATGGTTCTAAGTCGGATCGCAATTCCCTTCCAGGGAGCAGCGTCCTCGATCCTCCCTTTCAGTTACTTACTGCCAGCGGCCAGCCTTGACCCATCTAGACTTGTCATCAAGTCGACATGCCGACACTTGGAAATGTCAGGTCAGCCCCTTCCACCCGGGACTCGTACTTGGGCTATTAGCCGTCGACATAGTACCGTGTGCCGACGTTGATCAGCCCACGACTTGTTGGATTCTGCTCACAATGATCAGAACAGCAACAAACCTAACAAATAATTTGTCATTCATCAAACACCGATTAGAAGTATAAGCTTTCCTTGATCTCCCTTGATGGAATGACCTTTAAGTTAGTGAAAAAAAATACAAGTAAAACAAGCATTTATAGGGTTTAAGTTAGATTTTAATTTGATATTTTTGTTACACTAACTTAACCACCTATCCTCCCCTGGCATTCATCAAACATGACATAGAGAGAACATACAAAATAAGACATATAAATTTTGAAATAAAGGTCAAGTTGATTTGGGTTTAAATTTAAAGAGCATAGTCGATTTAACTTTTATTTCTTAACTTGTTTGTAAAATGACTAAGTTTTGAAAGATAGCTGATTTAGCAACAAAACTTAGTATTGAATTAATTTTCAAAAGATGTTTTTGCAACGCATAACGAGTTAAGATTTCAAACATAGTGTATAAATTTCAAGAAAAATAAGTTTTGAGACACTTTTCAAACATAAGTTTTCAAAACTAAAAATTTCAAAACTAAGTTTGAAAGATCTACAAAACTAATTTATTTTTCAAATCCTCAAGACTAAGTTGACTAAGTTTCAAATTTTAAAAGCTTGTCATAAAAACTTGATTTCTAAAGCTAGTTTCGAAAATAGGTGTATAAAAAAATAGAAATAAGTCATATTTAAAGGCTAATTTTGAAAATAGCAAAGTTTTGAACATACTTTTCAAACATAAGTTATTCTGAAGATAATTTTATAAAAGTAAAATTTTTGAAACCAGGTTGATAGTAATTTATAAAACTCATTTTGCAAAAATCCATATTGATAGTAAAGTTAAGTAAAACTTTAAGCTGAATCCAATTTTCAAAAATTTTTAAAACTAATTTTAGAAAATTTAACTTTTAACTTTTCAAAGTTTAAGTAAAAATCTAATTATCAAATTAAGTTTTGAATCTAATGATCAATTTTTAACTCTAAGTTAGACCCATTGTTCAAGTTTAACTTTTAAAACTAAGTAAAAAGTTTTTAAGATCCAAAAAATTTTAAAACTAAGTTAGATCCAATTTTTAAGACTAAGTTTGTAAAATTTGACTTTCAAATTCAATTTTTTAAAACTAAGTTAAAAAAATAACTTTTTAAGATCTAAATCTTTTAAAAATAACTTAGTTTTTATAAGAGTTAGTTTTCAAATATAGGTTTACCAAATTAGATTTGCAAAAATAAGTTAGATTTTTCAAACACATTGAAAATATTTTGTAGAATTGATCAAATTTTCAAAAAGAAGTTTTTTTGCAAATTTAAAACATTATAAGTTTTATAAAGGTAAACGTAAAATTTTCAAGTCAAATTTCAAAATTAATTTGTATTTAATTTTCAACCTAGGTTTGAACTTGAAGCACTTCTTCAACATTTTTCAAAAACAAATTAAGTTATTTTTAATAAAGAAAAAAATAGATATTTAATTAATTCCTCCCCTTGAATTTGATACTCTCCCTTAAGTTAACATTAAGGTTTGGGTATATTAATGTTCAAAGCCTTAACACCTTTTTATTTACATAAATATCTCTATATACTTGGTATAATTGTTTATTTAAGTTTAATTAATCAATTATTCTAAGATTAATTAATTTTAGATTCAGGTCCTTAAACTTTAGTTTAAGGTTAAATAAGATAACTTGTTATTAATTAAATAATAATTAATCATTATTAATAATTTATCGATTAAATTTTACTTGATTCAATAATTTAATACTTATTAAAATAATTTAAATTTCAAATTAATTGATTGAGTTGATTTAATGAAAGTGTTAGTTATAATTTTAACTATTTATTTACTTCCTTTTAAGTAGGATTAACTTAGTTTAAAGTTAGCATTAATTCGAAGTTAAATTTATTAAAGTTATTAAACATAGTTAAGGTTCAATTTGAATCAATCGTTAATAATGTTAAATTATGATTTAATTATAGTAAAATTAAGATTTTGATTAACGTTAAAATTAAGATTTATTGAGTTAAATTAAGGTTAACAATTAATTAACTGTTTAGTGTAAGTTAAAGTTAATTTTTGAAGTTCTTACTTCAATTGTTCACTTATTAAGTATTTGATTAAGTCTATAAGGTTTAGTTTAACATATTTTAATGTAATTTGAATTTAATTATTTAATTTTACTTTAATTAAGTTTAAGTTTATTTTTTAAATTAAAATATTTTTTAAAAAATAATTCAAGTTTAAACATATTTTTTTTTTAAGTTGAAAAGGATTTTTAATATAATTTTGGAAGACAATTTAAGTTTAATTTTAATTGTAACTTTTAAATTATGTTTAAATTTTAAGTCTTAAACTTAAACTAAATTAATTTAATGTTAAAGTTTTAACATATTTTAAATTTAATTTTAAACTTTTACTTTTAAATATAAGAGTTTTTTTTTTAATTTTTTAAAGTTTTTTTTTTAAATTAGTTTTTAAACATTTAAAATTATTTTGATTTTTTTTTAAAATAAATAAATTAATTTTTAAAATAATTTCTAAAATGATTATTAAAATTTTTAAAATAGTTTTCAAAATATTTTTTAAAAGTTTTTAAAATAATTTTTATAAGAATTTTAAAAATGACTTTTAAAAGTTTTTTAAAATGATTTTTAAAATTATTTTTAAAAGTTTTTTTAAAAAAAATACTTTTAAACGAATTTTTAAAATAATTTTTAAATGTTTTAAAATAATTTTTAAAAGGATTTTTTAAAATGATTTTCAAATGTTTTTAAAATAATTTTTAAAATAATTTTTAAAATGATTTTTAAAAGTTTTAAAATATTTTTAAAAGAATTTTTAAAAGAATTTTTTAAAATGATTTTGAAAAGTTTTTAAAATAATTTTTAAAAGGATTTTTAAATGTTTTAAAATAATTTTTAAAATGATTTTAAAAGTTTTTAAAATAATTTTTAAAAGTATTTTTCTTTTTAAAATGATTTTTAAAAGAATTTTTAAAAGGATTTTTAAAATGATTTTTAAATGTTTTAAAAGAATTTTTTTAAAATGATTTTGAAATGATTTTTAAAATAATTTTTAAAAATAATTTTTTTTTAAAAATTTTTCAAAATAATTTTTAAATAATTTTAAAGATTTTTAAAATTTTTAAAATTTAATTTTTAAGATTTTTAAAATGAATTTTAAAATGATTTTCAAATTAAAATTTTTTTAAAATTATTTTAGAATTAATTTTTAAATTAAATAATTTTTAATAATTAATTTTAAAATAATTTTAAATAATTTGCATTACATTCTTTGGATAAACTTAAATTTTAGTCGTCGACTAATTTGTCATTAGATAAATTAGATTTAATTTCGTTGATTTCCATTGTTAGTCCATGACTTGTTTGCAAGCTTGGTTGGGAACCATGGTGACAACATAGCTTCTTTAGCAATGCACGGCTCAAGTAACCATATGCCTTGAACCCTTGTCAAGGAGGGGCTAAGATCATAAAATTTGCAAGGCACCAAGTCTAATTCTGTATAATAGGTCCTTTAACTTTACATCCAAAACTTCACAAGTTAACCTTCTTTTAATTATCCTGCTGCAGGTTTTTTATTATAAAATAGTTTGGAGGTGTCATTGATATCTGAATTATTAACTTTCCTTTTAAGATTTTTGTAGATTGAAGAGTTAGTTTCGCTTAAATTTAATGTTTAATTTTAATTTTAAATAATTTAAGTTTTTAATTTTGAATTAATTAAATTTAAAATTATCTTTCTTTAAGCGAGTATATTTAATATTTAAATTTTCTTTCCATTTTAATTTTATTAAGTTAATTGAATTATCTTTATTATTATTAATGTAATGTATAAGTTTTTTGAATTTTTTTAAATATTTATTATAATTGAATTTATTAGATTTTATTTTATTTATCTTTAGCATTTTAGTTTCAAGTCGATTAAATTATAGCTTTGATGATATCAAATTGATTGAATTTATATGATTATATTTTCTTTTGCTCTTTATGATTTGATTTATTAGATAAGTCTTATCTTTAAAACGAATTTTTGTTAATTAAATTATCTTGGGTGGAGTAATATTGTCTAGATTTAAACAATTTATTAATTTTATCGAATCAATATTGACCTTATCATCATTATTTGAATTTTCAGATTTGTTAGTTTAAATTTGAATTTTTTGATTATTAATTATTTTCATATTTTCTAAATTAATTAGATTTGTTTTATCGGAAATATCCAGATATTTTTTGTAAGTATCGGCTACTTCATTATACGCATTATTTTCGTCCATATTAATATACATATTCTTTAAACTACTGATGCTGTCCTCATCGTGACCGGAGAGAGGTATGTCTACTTTGAAAGTTGTTTTCTCGACACCTTGTGGAACAATCTCATCATCGACACTTGTGGTTCTGGTTGGCTTGGCTTCGATTCTGGTCATTCGAACTTCAATGAACGATACCAGTTTTTCTAAACAAGAGTCCTTTCTAGAAATACTCTAGTCTTACAAACTACATTGTGTTGATTGGGAATGAATAGAAATATCATTAGTTTCCTTGGATATCCATAAATAGCACTTATCGGTTTGGGTCCCAGCAGCCAGCCTTGACGACAAATCCTCATTAACCGCATCCTCCTCAAAAGATATCCTGGTGTCTTTAGCCTTGGAACACAATTAAGTACATGCTAGAATGAAGATAGATCTGATTCGTGTGGAACTCATCAAGACCCCACCATATCGGTATTGTCACGATCTTCTTCGGACACACCATTCCAGCATGGTGTTCGGGAGTGAGTTGAGAGAATCCACACTAGATAGTCACTAAACTCACGGCTAGTATTCTCACCTCAGATCAGATCAAGTATCTTAATATTCTCGCAAGATGGTTTGCTTACATTCTATGCTTTGAACATTTAAAGGATTATGACTTATGTGTCATCAATACACATACATATCTAAATCCACGGCCAGATAGTCACTAAACTCCTGGCTAAGATATTCTCCACCGATCTGTATCTTAATATTCTTGCCAAGATGGTTTTGTACTTCATTCTTGCTGAACATTTCAAAGGATTATGACTCATGGTCAATACATAACCATATCTCTTTGAACGTATAATAAATGAAATACTAATAACCACCAAGAACACGCGACATTGAAAGGCCACACATACATCCTTGTATTAGTCCAAGTCACTCTCGCTGCTGTCCACTAAAGGAGTCTTGGCTTCTTGGGCATGACTACGTTCATGATCAAAATCAAATGAGTCATGGCTATCTTAGGCTGGGATAGCGTTTGTCATTTATACGACCTAAGCGACAATGCTAAAGATAGGTTTGGTTCATTTCATTTGATTTGAACTTTTAGTATTTATGTATAGATGGGGAAGTCTAGAATATAAGTCAGCTATCGAGGTGCTCAATAGAACATATCGTTTAAATAGATGGAACAACATTTGTTCTTTATGATAAGCGAAAAGCCTTTCTTGTCCAAATAAGAAACTGAAATTATTCTTAGTAGCAGACATAACAACATTCATCTAATTCTGACCTAGAGGAGATAGAAAGTAAGTACAACAACTAAAGCTCCACCTATCGTGCTCATCAATACTCCGTAGGTCCACCGCCGTATTAGTACAAATGTGAGAAGCTCCATCTAATACCCATGATGCGATATATAGATTTACTTCTATAACATATATACTTGGTAGAAGTCTCACTTCTTCTTCAAGATCTTCCAAGTAAACTTTGGCCTTCTCCCTATAGATTATCGGGAGCATGAGGCGCATCCTGCAACCCGATTGGTTTCAATGCTCCTTTGCCTCAGCTTGGACTTGCCTTTGCCACACTTCTTATGCTTTTGTACCATCAAAATGGAGTTGAAACCTAAGGTTGGGCTCGGATCTCTCAACATCTTAAGCGGCTCGGTGGCTTATCAATTTTGCCTAGTAATTCATGACAAATGGTGTAGCTTTCTGGCAAGGATTGAGATCAAGAGGTCAGTAGGGAATCCCAACCTCTGTGGGTTCTCTATATATCAATCATCTTGAGTATACAGGCCTCCCCGGTCCGCCGTCTTGCATTGAAATAGTGCCTTGAGATCTCGAATCTCTCATGCCTTGCTGTTCTTGATATAGTTAGCAGATGTTCAACCATCATAAGCACCAACTCGTTGTATTTGAAGTAGTTCATGGTTGTGAGCATGAGACGCAGCACATCTAATACGTCCATCTTGATGCTTCTTATAAGCATCTGCGCCACATCGGCTGCTGGCGGGTGAGTTGCCTTCCGAATGGCGCCCAGGATGTACAATTTCGTTCTTGTGTGAGAATGATTCTCATTCCTGTACAGTCCGGAAATTCCATTAGCTTATCAAGGGCACGCAGAGAGAAGGTGTTAGTGTTTATCCTCATGTGACTCTAGCAGAAAATCTGAGAAAATAAATATGTATTAATCATTTAATTGGGCGATTCTTAAGCTAATTATAGAATTTTATAGAATCGGAGTCATGGATGTGGTCAAACCACACTCACAGATTCTAACCAACTTTAATTCTTGGGACGAATCCACGTAAATACCTCGCCATTTATTAGCTTCTATTTGGCTGATTCGTGATACCATTACAGTACTTCTCTACGACTCTTGTTTATAGGATCAAGATCCATGTATATTAAAACTTGAGTTAGCTTTGGCTAATTGCCCAAGAGTTAATATAAATGTGATTTTGACACTTCGCTTCCAACCTGGAAAATGCATAGATTAAATTATCTAATTGAGTTAATTAGTTTACTCAATCTAATTGAGTTTGATACCTTTAAGCCAGGCAGGACCAGATCCCTCGCTTTCCTACCAAGATAATATGTGTTGCTTTCTTTTGGCGCTTCAACAACATGTATGATAGTGATGGAATGTCAGCGTGGTAAGCATGCTTGATTAAAGATCTAATCTAATTGTTAAGATGTATCATATACGATTAAGATCTAATCTAATCGTTAAGACACTAATTAATTACTCTACTCTAGCATGCATCACATACACACAAACAATTAATTAAATTTTGATTGTAATGGCCCTTCCCAGTCTTCTGCCAATGAGAAGATTGGAGATCAACCTAAGTGGCACAACTTCCAAGCTCCTCCTTGACCACCATGTTTGCGCTTCGCACCTCCTCGTCATTCCTTCTCGGTGGGCCTTCCCGCCCATTTTTATTTTGTACATTATAGAAATGAAGCATTTAGGTCTAAAATTATTTAAGAATATAAAGAGAGTGCGATCATGAGTCGCGTATAATACAACACATCTGATCACACGAGTACACGCGCACAGGCTACATATTATGAATACGCACATTTATTCAATCAAATTGGGTTTTGACCATGACCATCACAAAAACATACATAATTAATTATATATTTATATATATTTCTACAATTTACTACTATTTTACAATTTTATGATTTCACGTGTCCGGTCGCGGTTGAAGGCGCAACGTTCATACCGTCTCATGAAATGAGTCTCAGTGTCCTACTGATCTTAGGCGCCTTAAGCCGCTGTCCCAAAACTATTTGGGTGAAACCTTGTAAGGTTTTCTACTATCTGAGTGCCTCTGGTGACCCTTAATACTCGAAAAAACTATAAAACTATAAGTAATTTACATAAACTTACATCTGATTTTTCCTTAAAAGTTTAGAACATGTACAAACTTCTCGTGGCTCTATCGTTGGACTTCGGGCCCAAAACCCTTGATGCGTTGCAGAGAAATCTCTCAATCTTGACGCATATTCACTAACTAAGTTGTGTAGGACCGTCACATTATCTTTACTAACTATTGACCATTACTAAATCTAGGTGCGGAAGTTGTACTAATTAAAATTTTGCTAAACTATTATCTTTTCACCATACGTATCAAGAGGGTAATCTAGGCTATCATTCACTCAAGAACAACTAGGGGTAGCTATCGCCTCCATCTCGATCCGCAGTCGAATGGTTGAATCGTCCGGCGATCGGTCGGAGGAACTCTTGTCCGGGACGTGGGTTGATCGATCCAGTATGTCTCGACAATCCGATCGACGGACGATCCTGTCTTTCGGGACTTACGGATGTGTAGCCTTCTATTCGATCTGTGCGATGATCGTGAGTCCTGTGCCTGATCGCCAAATCGGTGATCGATTGAATCCCGAATCGATCCTTTGATTGAACTCTTCGATCGTGCCAAAGTCGATTACGTGCGTTCGTGTATATCAAAGTTACTTATAACCATTCTAAACCAAATACAAAACATTCTAACATCATAAATAGTGTTCTAACATGATAGAATGCATGATTAACATAACTGCTATTTAACTTACTAAGGCAAAATAGCCTTAAGAACTCTATTCAGTTCCATCCACACACATCTCCATCGCATGTCTCCGACCTCAGCTAGTCCATCTCCTTTACCTTTACACGTTATAAGGAAAAATATCTAAGATTTAAGCAATGAAACCATCTACCTCCAGTCGATCGATTCTATCATGCTTTGAAAACATATTTATCTTGATTGAACCAAAACATGGCATGCTATCATACAATATAGCAATCAAAAGCTAGTCATACTATCAAGCATGTAACATGAATTGAAATATAGAGCTATTATACATAATCATAAGTGAGGTGAAGTGAAGCATGAAGAGCTAAACTAAACTAAGCTAAGTGAATTTAAACACAACCCGATTGTGAGTTAAAAAAAACTATACATATAATAGATGAAAATATATAATCATCCCTATGGATCAGTCTGTCTGGCACGACTATGTCAGACCTGTTTGAGTCTATTTATTCTTCCACCTAGACCGGATGGAGCCAACCCAATGGATATCTAATCGATCTGCCATACTAACAAGTAAAAGCAAACTTTAATAAATTCTTGTCTTTGCTTTTACTAAGTATAACCTAGAACTAGGTTATCTAAACTAGAGGATTGTAGAACCCACCATTGGACATCTAGTCCTTGTAAAACTAGAGCAAGACTAAAATAAGCTATTGTCCTATTGCATTTATCTAAGTTACTAAAATGCCTAAGTTACATTTTCTACATAATCACGTTTAACCGGACACTTGGTAAACTATATTTTCCTTCGATATCTTCTCACGTCATCGCTACTCTGCCTCGTCGAAGCCTGCCCTGTTTGTGTGGAGGGAGAAAGAGAGGTGGCGGTGAGGTTTTGAGAGGAAAAAATCACAAATCACAATCTTAATTACTTCTTATTTATATTAAGTGATTTAATTCCCGGGTTCACTTGGTTACTAAGTCTATAAGACATAGAGTTATTGGTCCGTGTAGGCTATTTTTTTTTTTATTTTTTTTTTGCTACTCTATTCTAAAATTCCACAAAATATCCTAAAATTCCAGAAAAATCGTAGAATATTTCTAAGATAGTTTGAGAATTTTGGGCATTTTCGAATGTGGTACATTTGTAATCCTAGATCTCACGCATGAAAATATACTTCGTGAGGTTCTGGATCTCAGTTCAGAATTTTCACTCATGGATATTTCCGGCCGAGAGGATGAAGGGAGAGAGAGAGAGGAAGAGGAGGAATCAAAGATGAGTGGGCACTCTTGGGATACCAAGAGTCATGCCTCTGGTCGGGGAGTGCTACACATAATGTAGCCATGATGATGTGGGACACCATCATTGAATGACCCCATGCCATGGCTTTGGTCAAGTCAAACTTGACTAATGAAGTGGCATGTCAATCTTGACCTTTCATCTCTCAAGTCAAGTCAAACCACTCTTATCTCCCATGGTTGATCAAATCTAACCATTTGATTCAAACCAATTTGATTTAATGAATCTCTATTCATTAAACTAAATTGATTTAATGAGTCATAATCTAAATTAGACTCAAGGACACATGAATCAAATTGAGTCCAACTCAATTAGTTTAACTGATTACTCTTAATCCAATTTGGTTCATCACATGAACCTAATCTTCTGGTCCATCATATGAACCTAATCTCCATCTAATTGTCTTTAGATGATCAGATTCTTGTAATGGCAATGCTCCTAAACTCATTTAGAAGCATAAGTAATGAGCGGTATCTACATCATTACTACCCAAGTTACAAGAATGTTGAGATCAACATCATCTTGTGACTACTAATTGTGACCCTTCACAAGATAATGTCCTTCTATCTTAGATATCTAGATTGATTAAATTGAGGCATAGACCGTGTCATCCTCTAATCAATCTATATCTTGAACTCCAGTAGACTCACTCTAAACAAATGAGCTCAATATCTCATATTGACTCATTGGGCATCATCATATAGTGGTCTCACTCTATCAAGAATGTGACTCCTCGTCATATAGGGGGATATATCCCATCTACATCATTCATATCCCTCCACATAATTTATTTATATACCCGGTATTTATAGTCCACCCGCAGCGCACGTCAAAGTATGTAACTCCTTATAGGAACCATGGTGACTTCAAGTCCAACGGATAGTCATATTATTAATAGTCAGAAAGTATATGACACTCATATACGATCCATGATACTTTCTCATCACGTCATCATTGTATATACATTCTCCAATGCATACCCATGTGTCAACTTGATATCTTCGTATCCATGACTTGAGATCAAGTCATCGAGTTGACCTACATGCTAGTCTCGTTGCATTAACATTGTCCACGGATGTCAATACTTGACTAGGAATGATTAAGAATAGTGTTCTCTATCATCTCACTATCGATTCAACCAATCGATTGATGATAAGAACCTCTACTCAAGGACTATTATACTTAGTTATTTAGCACCAATACAAGTAAGTATAATAACCATAAAAATGTCTTTATAAGTATATAGGAATATGATACATCAAGTCCATATAACAATCATCATATGATTGGCTCTAGGACTCTAACTAACAATCTCCCACTAGCACTAGTGCCAATCATTGTAGGGTCTAATACCCAATGACCTAGTGTGACCATCATGCTTTCTCTACAAATTCTTGGTCAAGGGATCGTGACGTTAGCCTCTGGGTACTCTGCGCAAATCTTCACATCTCCTCTATCGATGATCTCTTGAATGAGATGGCGCGTAGTAGTATGTTTGGTCCTGCTGTGTGAGCGAGGTTCCTTAGCCACGCAATTGTTCCATTGTTGTCACAATAGAGCTCAATAGGATCTGCAATGCTAGGAACCACCCAAGCTCAATGAACTATGGATCAACTGCCTTTGTTGTTTGATGCAACAATATACTTACTCCGTTAGAATCAATAACCGTGTTGCTTCAACTCTTCCACTCGGCACCACCATTCAAACAAAACACGAACTGCATCGCGATCTATAGTCATCCTCGTCGCTGAAGTTGGCATCACCGTAACTCTTTACTAGCTCATCATCGCCTCCTATATCAAGAAATATTCCTTAGTCTTTCTCAAGTACTTAAAAATATTCTTGACCGCTATCGATGGCTGATCGATCGGTATATCTACTCGTTATGCTCAAAGCATACGAAACATCGGAAGAATATGCATGGCGGATTGCGATGATGATCCCGTGGCATAAGGGATCGTATCCATGCTCTCTTCTCTAGAAGAGGGACTTTGAGTCTCAAAGACTCACACCATAGACACTGTCGTAAATCCTTTCTTTCGTACGCATGGCAGTAGTAATATCGTGTCAATATATACTTTGACTTAGGCCCAACTCTTAGATCTATCTCTATAGATCTTTATGCCTAGAATACGTGCACCTAAGTCCTTCATTCAAAAAATATTCTCACCCAAGTCTTGACGACTATAGCAAAGGAATGTCATTCCCAATGAGTAGTATGTCATCCACATACAATACAAGGAAGACAATGTTCTCAACAACCTTCTTTGAGAGACGGTTCATCTCCATTCTTGATGAAACCAAACTTGATCACATCATCGAATCGAAGATTCTAGCTCAGAAGCTTGCTTTAGCCCATAAATGGACTTATGCAACTTGAATACTGCAAAGTCAGGATCTACAAAACCTCGGGTTGTGTCATGTACACATCCTCGAGTAAGTTTCATTCGAATCACGGCTTGACATCCATCCAAATCTCATAATGGTATCTTTGCAATGTAAGCAAGCATGATCCGAATGGACTTAAACATCGCTACTGAGAAAAAGTTTCATCATAGTTGATATGGGTTGGTTTAAGGGTCTTGGATGAGGAAAGAAAAGGAAGAAGAGTCGAAGAGGGTAGACCAATATCGCCGATATACTGAGAGCGAAGATAGGCCATTAATATCGATTCACGGATATGCCAATACGTAATGAAGGTAGGCCCAATTGGTGGCGGGACATACCTTCATATCGGAAAGGTAGCCGGTCATATACGCATGTACGCAGTTAGCAATATTGTGGTGGTACGTTCCGTATTAAGCCAATACCGACCGATACACATATGCCAATAATGAAATCAGCGAGGTAAACCAATATCGTCACGATACATGCTCAGCCGTGCGAAGGTAGGCCCAATATCATGACTCGATACCCACCCGCCAATACATCTTAACGAGGTGAGTGTATACATCGAATGCGGCGAAGGTGATACATGCCAATATTTACATATAAGCTACGGTCGATAGAATCCAATATGCTTCGATACATGCTGCACCGACTACGATACATCGATGTCGGCACTCTAGCTACAGGGTAACCAATACCAATCACGATACATGCTTGCATGAAGGTAAGCCCGCACCGATACATACTCCAAAACAAAGATAGACCAATATCGGTCCAAGAGGGTTCTCTTGCAAAGAACCCACGCTCCTTCAATGAATACCTTAGAAACATGTTGAATGAAATATTATTTTGACACAACAAGGATACAAATAGAAGTCACATGAAGAAGAATCATACATGAATATATCGAATAGAATAATTCATAATAGAGAATATATATTTTGGCGGGAAATATGCTTTTACTTATCTTGGGCGCTAAACGATAAAGAAGGTACATCTACACAAAAGATTCCTTAAAATTATCTTCCGCAAGTGTGCGCTTGACATCATCTCATGAACTCTAAACAATGGGGTCCACTTCATGACTACGGAGGTTATATAGTGGTATAAGGGGAATCCTCTCCGGTAAGTTCACATCATGTACTTTCACAACCCTAATTTCCTAGCTCTTCATCTTCTTCCTTCACATCAAGAGATCACTAACTTGAGCGCCGAGGGGCCTAGCTGTGATTCCCACCTCGGCCTCAGTCATCGATAGTGTTGGTTTGGTGAGGAAGCCTCCTGGGGCGGGTTCGACTTTCTCCCTAGACGAGTTTCTTCCTACTTATCGATTTTCCTGACTCTGGTTTCTTCTGATCCGCTTTGGGTTTCTCGGTCGAGGCTCTATTGGCATTATTCTTCATGAGCGGTGGGTTTCTTCCTTCATCTCCTTCACGGTTAGCTTCTAAGGACGGATCAAATCATCCGGAAGTATATATGAGACTACGTGATGGACGAGTCGGGAAGTCGAACCTACTTACTATCGGTGAGGATTTGGATCTCTCATTAATTCTCATTTCGAGTACAACAACAACAGCAGCAGCAAGCTCATACTAGGGCCACGTAGCCCATCATCCATCGTGATATCAACTACTAGCATGAAAGGAAAGGAGATGGAAGAAGAAGAACTTGTATTTTCCTCCAACTCATTCAAGCTCCAAAGGCGCACGAGCCTTCCTTCGCACTCCTTGGATCCGGGGTAAGAGGCTGTGTTCAAGAGTCCTCTAGTGAGCCTCACGGAGAAGCGCGAAGATTAAAATGATAACTAGTGATAGTTCACCGGAAAAGGTCATCTCTCCATTCTCACAAAGTGTATTAGATGACCCACTTCCTAAGCGATATCATAATCTGCAAATGGAGAATATCGGAACCACGGATCCGGAAGATCACTTATTGAAATTTGAGAATGTAGCCTTGTTGCAATTCTCCGATTGGGTGAAGTGTCGAATGTTTCTCACTACTATTGGGAGCGAGACAAAGATCGGTTCAAAAGATTACGAAAAGTCTATTCAAAATTTAAAGATTTCAAGAAAGTCTTTCACATCATTTCTCCAACAAAAGGTATCATAAGACCCGTGAGCCTATTTTCAATTAAGCGGATGTCTAAAGAATCCATCCGGCATATATTAAAGGTTCAATCGGTAGCTATAGATGTACCTAATGCTACTTCGAAATATTAGTAAGTGCTTTCTCTCGTGGTTTAAATGATAATGATTTCTTTAAAGATTTGGTAAGAAATCCTCCGTTAATTTTGATTCCGATTGAACGTGCCAGAGTTCATTAACGTAGAAGAAGCCCAATGCGTGGAAAGAAGTTGTTCCCTCTTCTCCTACTCATGCGAAGGAGAAGGCCGACCGTACCCCACCAAGAGGACCTAGAACCACTCATCCACCTCATCGGCAACCAGATTATCGTCCACAAGCTAGCCGGAGGCACCAAGGAGATGGTGTACTTATCATAAAACTAGTCATCACTGATGGTTTTTGTTTCGAACAAATGACGAGTCAATAAAGAGCGATATCGAGCAACTATAGTACCGATTCTGGCAGAGGCCCTCAAGCGAATATCGCCGATGGAACTCGCAAGAAGCACGTCAAGTCATGGTACTAGCCAAGTATCCAGAAAGCACCAAACCACAATAACCCGTCGGGAAGAGAATAGAAACAATGCTAGGGGCAATATCAACATGATTACAGGCGGACCGATGGGGAATTCTGAGAAAAGCACATGCCCAAGATTGGAGATTCATGCGAGGGTGCAACATGGAAAAGAGCGGGTCCAAATAAGCTTGACCCAAAGATCGGAGGGTAGAGATACTCATGATGATGCATTAATCATCAAAGTTGTGATAGCTAACTACGCCAGCGCTAGCACATGTAGACACGGGCAAAGATCTGTCAACATTATATTCAAAAAGGCTTTTGATCAGTTGCAAATTGATCCAATGGAACTTCAACCGATTGCAACTCCCTGTATGGATTCACAGGCAATGAAGTGCAACCTCCGGGCAAATAAAGTTGGCCATTTCTCTGGGGAGGAACCCCTGATGAGAACCGAGGAGATATTATGGTAGATGCTCAATCTTCTTATAAGGATCAAGTAGACTTCGTAGCGAACAGACAAGCCGAGTTCTACTTACTCAGCGTACTTCCACCCTAAGAAGTAAATCAGATTAGAGATTACGAATCAACAAAGAAACTTTAGGAAAAGTTCCTGGAGTTGCAAGAAGGAACATTCAAAGCAAAGCTCGTGAGACAGGATCTAGTTCAGAACCAGCTGACAAGCCTCCGGGTCGAAGAAGGTGAAACAGTCACACATCGGCACCGAAGATTAATGATGTGTTTGCTGGACTCCTAAAGAATTTCGAGCATTTCTCCTGCCGTCATGGAACATTCCTTGCATGTCTTCCCGGATGCCCGCCCAGTCATGCAAAGAAAGAGGAGTTTTAGTGCAATGGAATCAGATTATCAAGGAAGAAATAGCCAAGCTTATGGAGGCCGGATACATCGAAGTTCAATTCCCAAGTTGGTTGGCCAATGTAGTGTTAGTCTCTAAACTCAGGAATAAATGGCAAGTGTGCATTGACTTCGAGATCTCAACAAGAGCTGCCTAAAGGATTACTATCCTCTACCTGTGATTGATCAGGTGGTTGATTCTACTACCAGGATAGAATATATTTCCATCTTTGGATGCATATCAAGGTTATCATCAAGTCCCACAGGCGAAAGAGGATCAAGAAAAGTAGTTTTATAACATCGAAGGCACTTATTGTTATAATGTTATGCCTTTTGGACTAAAGAATGCAGGAGAAACCTATCAAAGGCTTATGAATAAGGTCTTCCAGAAGTAGATTGGTAGGAATATGGAAGTATATGTTGATGACATCTTAATTAAGTCTCTTCAAGCTGCTGATCCATGCGGGGATATAGAGGAGACTTGCAAGACATTAAGACAGTATGGGCTCAAGTTGAACCCAAGCAAATGCTTGTTCAGCGAAGGGGGAAAATTCCTAGGATATATGGTGTCCGAACGGGATAGAGGCCAACCCGAGCAAGGTCAAGGCACTGCAAAGCATGGAGCCACCCCGCAACCTGAGGGAAGCTCAAAGATTGACAGGCCGAATCATAGCCTTGTCTAGATTTATTTCTAGATCACCGATCGTAGTTTTCATTTCTTTAAAATACTCCAGAAAGGCTAATAAGTTTCAATGGAATGAAGAATGTGATAAGGCTTTTCGGGAGTTGAAAGATTATTTAGCCACACCGCATGTTGGCTAAACCTATGCAGAGAGACTACGTGGTGTATTTGTCCTAATGAAAGCGTCGTGGCTCTGTATTAGTCGACAGGAAGGAAAAGAGCAACAACACATATATTTTCTAGCCATTTATTAAAAGGAGGAGCCGAGTGTAGATACACTACACTAGAAAAATTGGCTTATGCTCTAATATTGACTGCTCGGAGGTTGCGCCCATATTTCTTAGCACATGAGATTGTTGTCTTAACCAATAGCACGGGCCGGTATTGCTCAACCCGAAGCATCAGTCGGGTTAGTCAAATGGACCACCGAGCTGGGAATATGACATCCAATATCAACCCCCTCGCCATCAAGGCACAAGCTCTGGGATTTCATCATGAGGTTCAAGGCCCGAAGAAGAAGATACGGAAAGTTTATGGATGGCTCTGCAACTAGACAAGGCAGTGGAATTGGTATTCTTCTTATATCCCCAAGAGAAGACAGACTTCAACTCTCCATTAGATGAATTACGAGCTACCAACAAAGGTGAATATGAAGCTCTAATAGTCGGCTTCTGATGCTCGACATGTAGGAGCATGAGGTCCTTATATATTCGATTCTCGACTAGCAACTCAACAAGTTATCGTAATTTTGAAATCAATAATGATAGGCTTAAGTTATATCCGAGGCATTCGATAAGTTGAAATCCCAATTTCAAGATGTGAGCATACAAAAATTCCTCGATCGGAGAATCGTGTGGATGAATTAGCTAAACTAGCTCCGCTGTTGTCCCATGGAGTCTTGATCGACGAGGAATTCTAATTTCTGTGTATTTGAAGACAACTGATATAGAAATTCATGGTGATTGGCGAGCTCAAATTATATTATATTTCAAGGTCTTCTTCCGAGATGAGAACAAGCCGTGGTATTTAAGAAACGAAGTCTCAATATACTATGGTGGGGAGCAATTATATAAAAGGGCTTTCTAGACCTTTGCTCAAGTGTGTGTAGCACAGGACACACAATTTATTTTGAGGCATCGGGGTTCTTGTGGTAGTCATATAGGAGGAAGATCTTTGGCTCGTAAAATCCTCTTAGCGGGATATTTCGCCCACTCTACATGAAGATGCCACTAAATTGGTAAGAACTTGTATTTCTTGCATCGGAATATATTACATCACACTACCCGATTATTAAGAACCTCTATAGTCTCGTGTCCCTTTGATCAATGGGATATGGACATAGTGGGTCCATTTCTATACGTTTGCTGAAGGAGGTTCTGGTGGTGGGTGGATTATTTTTCTAAATGGGTGGAGCAGAACCACTTGCTAGGATTACTGAATGGTTATTAAATTCTTATGGAAAATATAATCTGCAGTTCCGATTCCTCATAAATTAGTATCTCGATAATGGAAGGCGCTTCAAGGTGATAGAATCCTAGGGTGTCGAGTTATGGGATTACCCAGAGCTCACCTGCAGCTTACACAAGCAATGGTCAAGGTATAACTAATAGGAGATTATTAGAGGGGAAAACTAAGCTAGATCATGCGGAGGTAGCTGGTGAGCAGAGTTACCCGGTGTTCTCTCGGCATATCGCTACTCCTCGTGAAGCTGAGCTAAGAATCACTCCTTCTTAGTCTATGGAGGAGAAGTAGTAATCCCCATTGAGGTAGGAGTAGAGTCTGATAGAAGACAATTGTATGATGAGGATAATAGAGACCGACGACTTATGGAGCTGGACTTGATCGAGGAAATAAGGGATAAAGCTGCTACTCGTCTTATATCATATCGACAAAGGATGAGACAGAATTATAACAAAAGGGTCATCCCCAGATTCTTCCAAGTAGGGGATTTGGTATGGAAACGAGTTAAGCCTGTGGGAGATGTCAGCAAGTTGGCACCACAATGGGGAGGGCCTTATAAAGTGATAGAAAAGCTCGCGTCAGGCTCATACTATCTCCAAGATGCCGAAGGAAGAATATTGGAACGCCCTTGGAGCGCTAATCATTTGCAACCATATCGAGCCTAATTTGATCATATTACTTTAAATATGTTCACAGTTATTGGAATTCCCAGGCGAATTGAGATACTTACAGTTTATGTATTTTGTTTCTTTGATGAAAGTCAAGCAAGATAAATATTGACACAAGAAATAAATATGGTTCATACAAATTGATAAGTATCAGGAGAAGCCTCATTTCTATTCTTCAAGCAGTAAAATAAGGGGAAATCCTAAAGGCCTATTCAGCTCCCCTCAAGGAATTACAAGCCAACACGAGGTTAGCCCAAGTATTATACTTTCGTATAAACCAAAGTCGATCGGGGAAATTCTATGAAGTAACCCGGACGGGCCTTCATAGGAAAAACCGGAGACTATAAACTAAAGTCGATCATGGAAATTCTATGAAGTAACCCGGACGGGCCTTCATAGGAAAAATTGGAGATTATAAACCAAAGTCGATCGGGGAAATTCTATGAAGTAACCCGGATGGGCCTTCATAGGAAAAATCGGAGACTATAAACTAAAGTCGATCGGGAAGGTTCTATGAAGTAACCCGGCGGGCCTTCATAGGAAAAATCGGAGACTATAAACCAAGACAAATCAAAGTCGATCGGGGAAATCCTATGAAATAACCCGTACGGGACTTCATAGGTAGACTCGGAGACTATAAACCAAAGTCGATCGGGAAAATTCTATGAAGTAACCCGGGCGGGCCTTCATAGGAAAAACCGGAGACTATAAACTAAAGTCGATCGGGAAGGTTCTATGAAGTAACCCGGCGGGCCTTCATAGGAAAAACTGGAGACTATAAACCAAGACAGATCAAAGTCGATCGGGGAAATCCTATGAAATAACCCGTACGGGACTTCATAGGTAGACTCGGAGACTATAAACCAAAGTCGATCGAGAAAATCCCATGAAATAACCCGGTCGGGCCTTCATAGGAAGACTCGGAGACTATAAACCAAAGTCGATCGGGAAGGTTCTATGAAGTAACTCAGCGGACCTTCATAGGAAAAACCGGAGACTATAAACCAAGACAGATCAAAGTCGATCGGGGAAATCCTATGAAATAACTCGTATGGGACTTCATAGGTAGACTCGGAGACTATAAACCAAAGTCGATCGAGAAAATCCCATGAAGTAACTCGGTCGGGCCTTCATAGGAAGACTCGGAGACTATAAACCAAAGTCGATCGAGAAGATTCTATGAAGTAACCCGGCGGGCCTTCATAGGAAAAACCGAAGACTATAAACCAAAACAGATCAAAGTCGATCGGGGAAATCCTATGAAGTAACTCGTACAGGACTTCATAGGTAGACTCGGAAACTATAAACCAAAGTCGATCGGGAAATTCTATGAAGTAATTCAGTCGGGTCTTCATAGGAGGAACCGGAGACTATAAACCAGAGCCGATTGGGAAATTCTATGAAATACATCAGGCAAGATTTCACAGAAGAAATCAGAGATTTCAAACTAACGCAAGGTATAATTAATCAGGGAATCTCCGGACTTCGAAGCCTAATTAAGCAGGAATTGAGAAGGGATTCTATACGGGAGCCCAGATATATGAAAGTCTTTATTCAAAATCCGGCTGGGATATTATACTTAGCCTGAAGATCAATAATTTTATACAATTCTGTATCCAATCTCAACTAAGATCATTCATCCTCGGGGAGATACAAAGCATACCGGATGTCACTTAAGGAAGAATCCGTCAAGACAAGGCTTAACTATGAAAGATGAACAAGGGATTTTTCTAATAAAGTTTATACTTAGCAGTCAAAAGCATGTCAAGAAGGGGTATTCTTAAACTAGCATAAACAAGAAGCAAGTAAGTGTTAAAGTTTTCTTACACCTTGCAAATACTTAATTACTCAGTATCAAATGCACTTGTTCCATTTACTTCTTTACAAGTTTTTATGAATAATTTCCTTAAACATTAGGAAAGGGCC
This sequence comes from Zingiber officinale, assembly GCF_018446385.1. Classification (NCBI taxonomy): domain Eukaryota; kingdom Viridiplantae; phylum Streptophyta; class Magnoliopsida; order Zingiberales; family Zingiberaceae; genus Zingiber; species Zingiber officinale. Next base: position 78,861,385 of record NC_056006.1, read on the forward strand.
TTTCAAATCGGGGGTAGTTCTTCATTAGTCTCCATGATTTATGAAAGAGAGGGAGGAGGTTCCACTGGTAGATATCCACCCTCTTTTAGCTGTTGAAGAACCCCCGTTTGAATGATTTAGCACACCCACTATCCTGTGAACAAATTCCCGGGCAAATGCCGGTGACTTTAAGTAAGCTTGCTCGCCATTCTTCACAGACTCTTTTCCTGCTCCTTATAACTTTGAAAATCAGCATGGTCATCGAAATCGAGCATTCTTCTCCGATCTCAACCCTTCAATTTGCGATGAAAATTCAATCTCTTGAGCTTTCCGTTGCTCTTGTTCCTGTAGGAGAGTGAAATCATGAGAGGCTAAGTCCTGAGCTTGGTCATAAAGACAGTCATTATAGAGTTTCTCTAATTTCTCTAAAATAAGGCTTTTTTGAGAAGCATCTAAAAGAGCTTTCTCTTTCAAGGCAATCTCTAGTCGAAGACCAGAGTGTAACCTCTCCACCTGTAATTCTAACGTCTTCCTAGAAAGCTCTTTGTCTTTCAACAGTTGTTGACATTCCTCAAATTCTTGCTTCAGGGTTCCCAATTGTTGATTTTGCAAGGCCACTTGCTCTTGCAACTGAGCCCTATCACTACTAGAAGAGGGCGAGGCAGCCTTCAATGTCTCTAGTTGAGCTTTCAACTTAGTGTTCTCATGATCTTTAGCTGTGAGTAGCTGATCGATATGCAGACTTGTGGCTAGAAACTAAATAAAAGGATAATGTAGGTTAAAGATAAAGTTACAAAGCTAATAAACACATAACTAGGAATACTTACAGCCACCGCCTGGCGACTATGGCGATCCGCTCGATGTGGGAGACTAAGGCCTCGTAATTGTTCATAACCTTGCGACCAAGATTCAGCCAATAAACCTTGCAGTTGCAAAGTGCCATAGCCAGGAGGACTAGAAGGCTGTCCCAATTGAGAAGGTAAGCCCGCAGCCACTCTAAATAAAGGAGGGGAATTAGAGGAAGCCGGAGATGGAGAAGAAGAGGAGGCAATAGAAGGAAAAGGGATAGTAGAAGCAGGAGGAGCAGAGTAGGAACTAGATGGAATAGAAGGTAGTAGTGTAGGAGGGGTTGTCGCAATTGTGGAAACACTAACGGCTGAAGGGCTGACAAGGGGAGAAGATCTTCGGCAAGGTGTTTGTTTTGCTCGAGGCCTATAAGCCAAGGGAGGCAAGGCCAATGCCAAGGATGTAGAAGGTACAGGAGAGATAGCGGCCATCTCAGAGGCAGAAGCAGGAGAAGCTGAAACAATAGAAGAAGAAGAGATAAGCAGACCGGGCCTCATCATTCGAAGAGCAGGATTGGAGATGATATTGGTGGGAGTCATCGGTGCCTTACCTCTCTCAAAAGAAATAGGCGCCGGAACAAGAGGAGTTTGCACAAAAGTACCAAAGAAATCACCAAAGGGAGAATCCTTGGTAAGATTTGGCTTTTTAACTAAAGCAACAAAAGGCTCTTCTTCTTCCTCTTCCATGAGTGCGACACCCTCTGCTTGTCGTTCTTCTTCGGAAAGCAAGCCCAAGGTAGAAGGATTGGGATCGGACCGGTGGGCCAACAACCATTGTTCTCCAAGATTATTGATAAAGGACTTGGTCATAGCAGAATTCCTGTACATAAAAGCCGGAAGAATAACATCGGCTGAAAAACAGAGGATAAACATCATTATTATAGAGATATACTAATCAGCAAAGGCGAAGTAAAATAATTATACTCACCAAAGGAACCATCCAAAGGAGTGTTAATGCTGCCTATCCCGAAGGGAAACATTAATCCCTCTTCAATTAGATGTGGCAAACTGAATTTCGCTCCCCGCAGTTTAGGTAGAGCAGAGGCAACAGAGGGATCATTGAGGAGACCTTGAGTGTCAGGAAGCGGGGGCAGATCATGTATCCATTGAATAGGAAATGGAGGAGGAGAGGGAAGACGCATATATAAAAAAAAATTTATACCATTCACCTTGTGGGGGAATGCAATTAAACAGAATGGCCTTGGGACGAGACTGAAATTTAAAAACTCCAACATCTACCCGACGAGGGATGAAGAAGTGATGGAAAAGATGAGGAGACAGGGGGAAATCTAATAGTTTGGATACTCCAATGAAGCCCACTAGAATGGAAAAGGATTGAGGGACGAACTGGTTGAGCGGAATAGAAAAATACCGGCTAACCTCACAAAAGAAAGAGTGAAGGGGAAATCTGAAACCGTGCAAGACTTGGTCCCTGAAGATGGAGATACATCCTAGGGGAGGAAGGTGAGGACCTTCATGAGGAGCAGGACGGACAATGTAAGAGGGAAAACCATAGGTTGCCTGTAAGTCCACTTCTTCTGTATCTATGAGGTCGGAAGAACACGAGAGGAACCATGCCGGAGAAGAAATCGCCATGAAGAGAAGGGGTTAGAAGAAAAGGAATTGAGAAGCGAAAAGATGGACGGACTCCGTAAACCCTTGTCCCTTTTCTAGTTCTGTGCTAAAACCTCTAAACAGAAGAGATGAAAGGGAAAAGGAAAATAAAAGGTGCTCAGAATGTCAATCGTCATAAAAGGTAGTAATATCATAGAATAAAATCAAGGGAAAAAGATAAAGTCAAATAAACTACCTCGAAAAAGACGTAAAATTTCCCTAGAAATAATTCTTGAAGAGACTTGATGAGGACAAAGCAAAAACTAGTACTATAAATATAGGTTCAAAGCACGGGTCAAGCCTCGAAAATTGATTAATGGGAGCAACCTGGTTAGATTGAACCATCCTAATAAATCGACCGATAATTGGGAGTATCTTCGAAATATCGGACGATACCTACCAATGCTTATACATATATCGACCGGGTCAATGAAGAATGGGGAGAATCGGTCGATTAAGATAAATCGACCGATATCGGAAGTCCCATCGAAATATCGGATGGTACTTATATATCGACCGGGTTACTGAAGAGTGAGTCATAGGGAAAGATTGAGCATTGAGAAGCCAAGTAACATTTGGTACATTTACAGGAAACCGACAAATTATCCAAAGATAAAGTAAGATTAACAATCCAGAGATACCCTTCAGAAACACATAAGTTTGCTGGAGGATCATGGCAAAGTCTCGATCCCCCTTCTCTACAATAGCCGAAAATTAAGTTAGAGTTAGTTTTGGGTACAAATCAGGAGGTCTTTCTTCAATGAGTCTGCGACGGTTCAGGAAATTGAGAGGAGGAACGCGCGCTAAGTAGCCCTCCTCTTCCAATTGTTGAATTTCTCCTTTGGCCCCTGCCGTAAAAGCAAACAAGATGGATCTCACAATCGGTCGGTTGAACTCAGTAGACTCGATCATGGCGGTGGCTCGTTCTTTGTAACGAACATCTTTGTGCTCCTTATAAACCACTAACGCCATCTGAGAGGTTTTCAGTTCATTCTCCCTAGCAGTGACTTCGGTTTTTGTTAAATCAAGGGAGTTGGTTAGAGATGCCACCTCATTTTCTTTTAGTTGCAAGGCCTTCAACTTTTCGCTCAATTTTGCTTCATAATTCTCTTTTAGTTCGCCAAGTTTGGAGGTCAGCTCTTGATTAAGGTTCGTAACCAATTTGAATCGGGCTTCAAGTCTCTCAATTTGAGTTTCAAATTGCTTCTTGGCGGCAGCAGAAAACTCGGCAGAAGACAGTTCGATAACTTGCTGTCGCAACCCTTTGTTCTCCGATTTCAATTTCTCATTCTCAGTGTACAGATTGTGCAATAGTCGGGAGAAACCCATGTTCTCTAGCCACCGCTGAGAGCATATTCAAAACCGTAAGACGATACTTCATAAACAGAAAGCAGGAGTATGTAAACATACCTTATTCTCTTTATTAGAAAAGCGGTCAATCGCTTCAGGAATGGAAAGCCCCTCAAAGAGGGGACGCACCTCATCCCAGGAACTAGCGAAAGAACCCCCCAGTAATACGGGGAGAACAGGAATGGTAGAAGAGCCAGTTGAGAAGGAAGAAGTAGGGATAGATGGTGGAGCAAAAACCAAGTAAGAAGAAGGCGAAGAGGGTAGAGATCCTGAAGTCGGAATAGACAAAGGAAAAGTAAAAGAAACGTCACCAGAAGTACTATTTTTAGGAAAAGGAGAGGTAGGAAAATTCAAGGAAGGATAAAGTTCTACTAATGTGGGCTCATCGGAAAGAAGGTCAGTTGACACAAAATCTTCTGAAGCAAGCTCATCAGCAGTAAGAATGAGCCGCCTTTTTGGAGGAGGAGCCCTGGTCAGCTTGCGTCCTGGACGCTTGCCCACAGAAATCTCAGTTAGGGGTTTATCAGAGCTACCAGGGGATGTAAGCTCAACAAGAGGAATAGTGGCAGATGGGGAGACAGTAACAGCTGCGGGAGACGTAATAGCAGGAGCAGGATCAGGGAGGATCTGCGCAGCAGGATCCCTAGAAGAACCTCCTGGAGTCTCATGAAGCCCAGAAGAGCTGGGTATTTCGGCTAAAGGAGTTGGCCCTTCACTTAAAACTCTCCACTGTATAGAACAGAGAAATAATTTAGGCAGTTATAAGCAAAAAGAAAGAAACAAGACGTTACCTAAGGAAATGTGAGTATCGGGTTTGACGGGGCTTAAACCAAATAGGTATAGAAGCTCGACCTTCAACCATTTCGGGATTGAGAGCCGGTGACCTAATAACTTTTCACAATAAATAGGAAAAGTAGGAAGGAGATGAAACTCTCTAACATCGGGTAAGGGAGGCAAGAAAGATTTCCAAGCATGAGACCAAGGAATAGGTCCCGGAAACTTTAAAAAGAAAAAAATGAGATTTCCAGGCTTTGAGAGACGATGGCATATCTCCAAAAAGGACCATTTTAGTTCTCGACTGGAATAAGAAGACACCAAGTTCCGAGAGCTTGGGGTAGGAAAACATGAAGAAATTTTGAGGAGTAGGAGGAATATCTCGTAGACGAAACAACATATAAGTACCGCATAGATAACGAAATGCATTAGGAGCAAATTGTTGCAAAGGAATATCAAAATATCGACTTATTTCAATTAAGAAAGGAGGAATGGGGAACCTTAAGCCCCCTATCAACTGGTCCCTGAAAAAAGTCACGCGGTTATCAGGGGGATGATGAGGTCGATCATTCGGTGTTGGGAGTATGATTTTATATTCCTTAGGAATTTCATATTGACGATGGATGGATAATCTAGCATTCTTATCAAAGATAGAAGACATATGGACATACCAAGGAGCAATTGCTTCTTCAGCCATAGACAAAGGTATGGGCTAGAGCAATAATGGATTACTTACTGAAGACAAGAAAGGGGATCGTCGTGAAACGGCGAGCATGAGGACTGGTTGAAGACAACAACAGGAAAAGAGCTCTAGAGAAGGAAAAAGGAAGGATGAGGTTTAAAGAGGAGACGAAAGGTTTAGGGTTTGAGAAACGCAAGACGGTCGTCAGATTAGGATGTTGGTAGCTCAGCAGACGCTGAGCATCGCAATAGAAAGGCAAAAGGCCTATGTAACGTGGTGATCAGAAAAGGCATGTATCAGGTCATCATAAAAAAAGAGGGGCATTTATATCAGACGTGACGAATCGGATCGCGATGGGGTTGGTAGTGCCTCGAACATTCTCTCACCCGAAGGAGAGCCAATCACCAGTTCAGAAACCTCTAAAGAAAACGTGATCGACTGGGCATAATAAAATAAAAAGGACTGAACTTTTTGACCATACCCAGGCTAAAGACAAGAATATTTTAAGAGTAAAAAGTTTAGAAGAGTGACAAATGTTAATCTGTCTGTGCAGAACATGACTTAGTATTTATTGAAAATATTTTTATTAACGAGGGCAATTGTGGTTATGTTAGATAAATATTGCGGTTATAATATCAAACTATACTAATAGTTAGGATAACCTTAGCTATGATAAATGATATATAGGATACATTAAGAAATGATGAACACAACACCACATTGTAAATGATAGAGGGATTTAATAAAAGCCTTTGATTAGATACAAAAATTTGTCTTTACACTTAGAATATGATCAAATACATAGTGTCACATTTCCTCAGGAACAGCAAACCTCAAATAGATAACAAATATTACAAGCATAAACTCTCAGGGCACTCAAAAAATTTTAGTCCCATTGGATTCAAACTTACCATGGAGTGGAGATGGAAATAGCCCACTTCATCCGAACTTGTCAAGGCACACAAGAGGCAATATTTTGCCCTGGACGAAGAAAGCAACAAAAAACAAAAAAGCTCAAGGGCAATGAGAAGGGGAAACATGGATTCATTCCATCATGGAAAAGTAAATGTAAAAACCACTTCCCCTCTCAAGCCGTGTGAGCTCAGCGAGTGGAGCAACCAATTTTAGCCCAAGGGTATCATGTGTTGTGCCCTTCATTCTCTGAAGTTTCTTGGGTCCTTGAGCACCTGCATCTTTGGATAGAAGATTTGAACTGTGAAGCTTCCTCTCTTAAGACGATCCCTTGAACCCCAGGAGTAACCGGAGCAAAAATCCCAATAAACTCATATATAGATCTCACCTGGTCCAACAAAAGTTGCCTCCAAAGAGGAGGATCCACGACCATGGCCTTAGCAACAAAAGTGGCAAGGAAGAAAAAGAACCGAGAGGGGTTGTGGGTGAAGAGAAGGTTGTAGCCCTATTTAAAGGAGAAAAAGGCTACAGGGTTGCTATACTTAATTTATTAAGACAATGGTACACAAAATGAGGTCATTTCAAAATGGAGGCGAGTCACGGGTAGGAAAAGACAAGACCATACTTATGTCTAGTGGTGCCACACCTCCTTCGACTAGACTTAAGGAAGGCTAGTGATATGGGTTAGGTTTTAAGGGTCTTCAGATGAGGAAAGGAAAGAGTCAAAGGAGGTAGACCAATATCACCGATATATGCCTGCAAGGTGAGCGAATATCGAGTGCAATACATGCTCTACCGAACGAAGGTAGGCCAATATTGGTGACATACCTTAGAACGATCGTGCTGCTTGGAAGGTAGACATACCTTGGAACATATCGTTGCGACACGGCGTGAGATGGTACCTGAAGGTGAAGTTCCAATATTAGGCCAGACACATGTATGCGTAGGCCAACCATATGTCGGTCGCTTGCTTAAGGCAATGCCTCTAACGATAGCAATACATTACTATTCGCCGATAATCGATGCTTCGATCCGACTGTCAATAGCTCTTAACGATATCGGCCGATACTCTAGGCTACATATGAACGGCGTGCAACATCGGTCGCCATAAGCTCATCGATACCGGCGATACATCTAAGGGTGGCCAATAGTTGCCCGAGGCATGCATTTCATTATGAAGGCAAAGCGATAACAAATACATACTCCCAAAGATAGACCAATATTCGTCAGAGAGGTTTTCATTGCAAAGAACCCACAGTTCCTTCAATGAATACCTTAGAAATATGTTGAATGAAATATTATTTTGACACAACAAGGATACAAATAGAAGTCACATGAAGAAGAATCATACATGAATATATCGAATAGAATAATTCATAATAGAGAATATATATTTTGGCGGGAAATATGCTCAGTTATTTTGCTACTAAAAGAAACGTAAAGAATACACATCACAAGAAATAGCTTAAAAATTATCTATCATGCAGCAATGACATCATCTCAACGAACTCTATAACGACCGGGGTCCACTTCATGACTACGGAGGTTATGAAGTGGTATAAAAGGGGAATCTTCGGTTGGTAAGTTCACATCATCGCGTACTTTCACAACCCTAATTTCCTAGCTACTGTTCATCTTCTTCCTTCACATCAAGAGATCACTAACTGAGTGCCGGGAGGCCTAGCCGAGATTCCACCCGGTCTCAGTCGTCAGACAATAGTGTTGGTTGGTCTCCTGTGCGCAGGAAGCCTCGGGAGCTGAGGAGTTCAACTTTCTCCTATCTGGACGGGGATTTCTTCCTACTTATCAGATTTCCCTCGATGACTCTGGTTTTCTTCCGATCCGCTTTGGGTTTCTCGGGTGGAGGCTCTATTGGCATTATTCTTCAGTAGTACGGTGGGTTTCCTTCTTCCGGATCTCCTTTACGGTTAGCTTCTCAGACATGATCAATAGTCAATACCATGAATTTGCTTGAAACCTTTAGCTACCAGACGACCCTTATATATAAGTCCATCCATGTCAGTCTTTCTTTTAAAGACCCACTTACACCCAATGGGTTTGACCCTTTCAGGTGGATCAACCAAAGTTTATACTTGGTTGGTGTACATGGATTGCATCTCAGATCTCATGGCCTCTAGCCACTTCTCAGAATCTGGTCTCATCACAGCCTCCTGATAGGAGGTAGGCTCATTCTCAACAAGCATAACGTCATCATGGTCAGATATGAGAAATGAGTATCTCTCAGGCTGACGACATACCCTATCAGACCTACGAAGAGATATGTCTACTTGAACTGGTTGTTGTTCCTCAACTCCTTGTGGAACAATCTCATCATCCACAACACTTTGTGGTTCCAGTTCAACTTCCATCAAGGCTTCAGTGCTATGGTCCATATCTTGAACTTCTTCAAGATTGAACGTACTCTCACTAGTTTTTCTAAAAACAAAGTCCCTTTCTAAAAATACCCCAGTCTTAGCCACTACTACATTGTCTTCATTGGGAATGTAGAAGTAATATCCCTTCGTTTCCTTGGGATATCCTAAAAAATAGCACTTATCAGATTTGGGTCCCAGTTTGTCCGAGACTTGACATCAAACGTAAGCCTCAACTTCCAAATCCTCATAAAAGACACCCGAGCATCTCTCCCAGTCCATATCCTATATGATGTCTATATCACAGCCTTGGATGGAACACGGTTAAGTATGAAGGCTGCTGTGTTTAGAGTATAGCCCTAAAGAGATATAGGAAGATCTGTGTGACTCATCATAGACCGTACCATATCTAATAGAGTACAATTCCTCCTTTCGGATACACCATTCCACTGTGGTGTTCCAGGAGGAGTGAGTTGGGATAGAATCTCACACTCAGCAAAATAGTCACTAAACTCATGATAAGGTATTCTCCACCTCGATCTGATCGAAGTATCTTAATACTCTTGCCAAGCTGGTTTTGTACTTCATTCTTGAATACTTTGAACTTTTCAAAGGATTATGACTTATGTGTCATCAAATACACATAACCATATCCACAAGTCATCAAGAAGGTAATGAAATACCTATAACCACCTACCACATATCGAAAAGGGCCACATACATCACTATGTATTAGTCCTAGCCACTCTCTCGCTGTGTCCACTAAAGGGAGTCTTGGTCATCTTGCCCAGTAGGCATGACTCGCATGTCTCATATGATTCAAAATCAAATGAGTCCAGCAAACCATCTTTATGGAGCTGGGATAAGCGTTTGTCGTTTATATGACCTAAGCGACAATGCTAGAGATAGGTTTGATTCATTTCATTTGATTTGAACCTTTTGGTATTTATGTTATATATGGGGTTCTCTAAGTCTAGAATATAGAGTCCGTTCATCAGAGGTGCACTACAATAGAACATATCGTTTAAATAGACGGAACAATATTTGTTCTTTATGATAAACGAAAAGCCTTTCTTGTCCAAACAAGAAACTGAAATTATGTTCTTAGTAAGAGCAGACGCATAACAACATTCATCTAATTCTAGTACAAGCCTAGAGGGCAGAGATAGAAAGTAAGTCCTAAAGAAACAAGCCGTGCTCCATTGCCTACTCGTAGGTCCACCTCGCCCCTTCCAATGCCCTGCCTCAACCTCAGCCTATTAGTACAAATGTGAGAAGCACATCGGTATCTAATACCTATGATGTAGAAATAGATAGATTGACTTCTATAATATATATACCTGAAGTAGAAGTCTCACTTCTCTTCTTAAGATCTTCCGTAAACTTCTGCTCCTCTTCTAGTGCCGGATGCTGCCGCAGTAGCATCCTGCAACCCTCCTTTGGGTTTCGGTCTCTTGCCTTTGCCTTGGCGGGACTTTCCTATACCTTTAGGCATACCCTTGCCCTTATGCTTTGTACCATCAAATGGAGTTAACTAACCTCTTAAGGTTGAGCTCAGCGCTCAATATGCTTGCAGTGGCTTATCAATTTCGTTCATGTTGTAATTCATGACAAATTGATTGTAGCTTTCCGGCAAGGATTGCAAGATCAAGTCGGTGGTCGCTCTTGGACAAGTAGGAATCCCAACCTCGGTTCTCTATGTACATCATCTTGAGTACATATGGGCCTACGGAGTCCCGTCTTGCATCTTACAGTGCCTTAGAGATCTCGAATCTCTCATGCCTTACTTGTCCTTGATATAGTTGACGAAGATGTTCAACCATATCATAAGCACATCAACTCATGTTGCTTCTGAAGCTCAGAGTTCATGGTTGTGAGCATGAGACATGACACATCTAATGCGTCATCTTGATGCTTCCTATAAGCATCTCTCCAACTCGCGCGCAAGGCGTGCGGGAGGTGCCTCGGAATACTGCCGGGACGCAAATTTTCGTTCTGTGTGAGAATGATTCTCATATTCCTATACCAGTCCAGGAAATTAGCTCCAAGCTTGAACTCATTCCCACTGCGGTATCAGAAGGTTTGTTTGCGTCATGACAATCTACAAGATAAAATAATCATTCCACTGAAATAGGAACATTTAATTGGAGGCCAAAGAGATGAGAAATTGCAGTTTCCATAGAATCTAATTCAGGATGTGGTCAAACCACACTCACTAGATTCTAACCAACTAGCTATAATTCTTGCGGGACAAGATCCACATCATACTACGCCTTGAGTTAGCTTTGGCTAAATCGCCCAAGATTTAGTATGATTGCTAGGTAACTAATTACCAATTATATCTCTATGCAACTCTTGTTTATAGGATCAAGATCTGCATGTATATTAAAACTTGAGTTAGCTTTGGCTAAATCGCCAAAGAGTTAATATAAATGTGATTTTGACCTATCTTCCAACCTTTGAAAAAATGTCTATAGTTAAACTTGATCTAATTGAGTTAACTAGTTTTACTCAATCTAATTGAGTTTTTACTCACCCATGGTTTGATAGGCGGGACCAAGATTGTCCCTCTGCACCCTACCAAGATAATATGCGTTGCTCTACTTTGGCAGATTCAACAACAACATGTGATCGAGGTAGTGATGGGTATCAAAACGTGGTAGGCATTTCGAGTTGATGCGATTAAGATCTAATCTAATCGTTAAGATGTATCATATACGCAATTAAGATCTAATCTAATCGTTAAGATGTATCATATACGCAATTAAGATCTAATCTAATCGTTAAGATGTATCATATACGCGATTAAGATCTAATCTAATCGTTAAGACACTAATTAATTACTCTACTCCAACATGCATCACATACACACGTGCAATTAATTAAATTTTGATTAGGTCATGGCCCTACTACGATCTTCTCAAGCCAATGAGAAGATCGGATGGTCAACCTAGGGTCAACAGCTTCTCCAAGCTCCTCCCTTTGACCACCATGTGTTGCTCGCACCCTCCTCGTCGTTCCTTCTCGAGTGGACCTTCCATCGCTCCATTTTTTTATTTTTGTACATTACAGAAATGAAACTTGAGTTACATTTGAGTCTAAAATTATTTTACAATAGGAATATAAAAGAGAGGTACGACGCGCAAGTCGCATATAACAAATACAACATGCACAATCACACAAAATGGCGCGCAGGCCATATTATGAATTACAACACATTTAGTCCAATCAAATTGGGTTTTTGGGCCATGACCATCACAAAAACATACCTAATTCTAAATTATGTATTTTATATAAATTTCTGCAATTTTACTACTACTTTTACAATTTTATGATCCCGGCGGTCCCGTTTAGCGATTTTCGGGCGCGATCGCGGGACAACGCCCCTTGTAGGGTTAGGGGCAGCGCCCCTTCTCGTGAAATGAGTCTCACAAGTGTCCTACTACCATCTTCCAGCACCTTAAGCCGCTGTCCCAAAACTATTTGGGTGAAACCTTGCCGTTTCGGAAGGTTTTTCTCGGTATATGAAGCCTACAAGTGACCAAGCACTTGTTGCTTCGCATCTCTAAGAAAAATACTCATAAAAACTATAAAAACGTAAATTTAAATAAACTTACAGATATGATATTTTTCATAAAAATACAAGCAAAACATGTACACGCTTCGTACGTGGCTCTGATACCACTGTTGGGACTTTCGGGCTGCAAAAACCACATTTTATGTTACGGAAACCCCGAAGTCTTGCCACCGGATCCGTGCGAAGATATTTAAAATTTTACATGTACATGTTTGTAATCCTAGATCTACCTTAGATCTACATGAAATGAAGTATACCTTTGAAGTGAAGCCCTTCGCTTATCCCGCTCGTCCAAGGTTCTTCAGATCTCAAGTGTGTTCAAGTGTGCACACCTCTAAAAGTATCCACACGGGACAAGAGATGGAAGAAAAACACCTAGAGTGTGCTAGCACTCTTGGATGTTTCGGCCAAGGAGGATGAGAGGGAGATAAGAGAGGAAGAGGAGGAAGAAGAGGAAGAAGAAGGAATCAATTGCCTTGAATATCCAAAAATGTAACTCCTCTCCCTTTTAAGTGGTCGACCACTCTTGGGATACCAAGAGTCATGCCTCTTGGTTTTTCTTCATGAGGTGGCACACACATAATGTAGCCATGATGATGTGGAACACCATCATTGGTCGGCCCCATGCCATGTGGCTTTGGTCAAGTCAAACTTGACTAATGAAGTGGCATTTGGTCAACTCAAACTTAACCTTTCATCTTCCCTCTCAAGTCAAGTCAAACTTGACCTCTTATCTCCCATGGTTGATCAAATCTAACCATTTGATTCAAACCAATTTGATTTAATGAATCTCTATTCATTAAACTAAATTGATTTAATGAGTCATAATCTAAATTAGACTCATTGGACACATGAATCAAATTGAGTCCAACTCAATTAGTTTAACTTGGATTACTCTTAATCCAATTTGGTTCATCACATGAACCTAATTCTCTTGGTCCATCATATGAACCTAATCTCCATCTAATTGTCCTTTGTGTGTGACCCTATAGATTCTTGTAACATTGGCAATGCTCCTAAACTCATTTAGAAGCATAAGTAATGAGCGGTATCTAGCAACACATCATTACTACCCAAGTTACAAGAATGTTGAGATCCAACATCATCTTGTGACTACTAATTGTGACCCTTCACAATATATGATAATGTCCTTCTATCTTAGATATCTAGATTGATTAAATTGAGGCATAGACCGTGTCATCCTCTAATCAATCTATATCTTGAACTCCAAGTAGACTCACTCTAAACAAATGAGCTCAATATCTCATATTGACTCATTTGGGCATGGTCATGCACTTAGTGGTCTCACTCTATCAAGAATGATGATGTCACTCCCATCATATAGGAGGGATATATCCCATCTACATCATTCATATCCCTCCACATAATTTGTTACATACCCGGTAATCGCCTTTATAGTCCACCCAGTTACGGGTGACGTTTGACGAAGCCAAAGTATATAACTCCTTATATAGGGAACCATGGTGACTTCGGGTCCAAGGACTGATAGTCATATTAATAGTCACATGAGAAAGTATATGACACTCATATAACGATCCATGATACTTTCTCATGACGGGTCATTCAGTATACATTCTCCAATACATACTCATGTGTCAACTTGATATCTCTGTATCCATGACTTGTGAGATCAAGTCATCGAGTTGACCTACATGCTAGTCTCGTCACATTAACATTGTCCCTGAATGTTAATATTTGACTAGGAATGATTAAGAGTAGTGTTCTCTATATCATCTCACTATCGACTCAACCAATCGATTGATATAGATAAGAACCTTCTACTCAAGGATGCTATTATACTTAGTTATTTGGCACCAATACAAGTAAGTATAATAATCATAAAGAAATGCCTTTATAATTATATAGGAATATGATACATCGAGTCCATACAACAATCATCATATGATTGGCTCTAGGACTCTAACTAACAGTGGTTCGTGGGGATTCCGTCCTTGAAGAGACATTGGTCTTGCACACAAGGAAACAAAGAAAAAGTCCCAAAACTTGGTCTTGGATTAGCAGTGTTGGAAAAAAATATAGTATTTCACTATTTTCGAAAAAAATAATAAAATATTATTAAAATATTTAAAAAATATTATTTCAAATTTTTGAAAATGTAATATTTTGTCAATACTAAACAATTGTGAAAGGATGACGATGTATTTTTCAAAAATAGTTGGATACCTAATGTATTTTCTCGAATGATATCTAATTTTTCTTTAAAAAAACACCCCCTTTGCCTGATTGGTGGTTGCACCAAATCAGAGCGGTACCTGCTCTGATACCACTTGTTGGATCGTGAATTTCGATAGAGGGGAGTGAATATCGATCTAAAATTTCGAACGAGTACGCAGTGGAAAGTACGAAAATGAGACAAAGCTAACACAAACCAATTTTACTTGGTTCGGAGCCTTCGGCGACTCCTACTCCAAGGCCCGCACACAAGGGTGCTTTCGTTGGGCAATCTACTAGCAATTCGAAGAATGTTACAATAATGAATTACAGGAATGCTAATAAGAAAATAAATATCAACAAAATGAAAAGAAATAAAAGGCAAGAAGGCTTTGCGAGTAGCCTCATGGGCGAGCACAAGAAGCGTGCTGAGAGTTAATGTGTGTAGAAGCTTCACCTTGACCCTCCTTATAGGAGGGTTCGAGCACCTAGAACCTTCATGCGCCTCGATCATGACATGGCTGACCCAACAGCTCCATGTGTCGAACCGTCGACGTCGAGGATAAGACCTGCCTCAACTGGATCCCTTCCGGCCCTGACCTTCTTGAGCGACCCGGATCCTCCTTGCGCTCGCTCAACCTACCTTTCTCCGAAAACTCCTTCCTACAAGACAAGATTATTGTGGCAAATATATAATGTATATCCTGCAAAATAAAGTATTAGCGCAGTTTATAATTTAATGAGAAAGAGTATGACTTAGATTCAGTCTCCGAGAGGAATCTAGTCACGATCTCGACTTTACGTTGAAATGGTTCTAAGTCGGATCCAGCGCCTAAGTTCCCTTCTCGAACGGCGTCTATAGTCACCTCCCTTCCGACTTACCTTTGCCGGTCAGCCAACCTTCCGCCCGAGACTTACCTAGTCGGCCAGCCGACCATTGGACTTTCGTCCAAATGTCCGGTCTATCCGACCTATTTGGACTTATGCGCAACTATTGGCCTGGACCTAGGACTTCGTACCAAACATCGCCAAATCTGTATCCATGCGACTTCACCTGCACACTTAATCAGAGTGTTAGACAACGACAAATCTAACTTAACCTGATTTGTCATTCATCAAAACCTGAGTTAGATCGTTAGTGCTAACCGCACCAACAATAGCATATATTAAGGGGGAGCTAGGATTTATGCTTCATGTTTACATTTATGCTGATAATTTTCAAGTTGTTTTTATGCCTAACTTAAATATATTGTCACACATCAAAAAGGGAGAGATTGTTCGTGCAATTGACCTATGATTGATCGGGGTTCGATCATTATTTTGATGTGTGTGTCAAAGAGTTTAAGTTAGGTTTTATATTGGCTTGATATGTGTTTGAGTCATGCAGGACTTGGTGAAACACACATGAGGAGTTTGGTGCGGCTAAGCTTAGTAAGCTCATCCTATGGCTCGGGTCCTTGAGAACGGTGAAGGATGGTGCATCCGAGGGGACCGAGGAGGGCAGTGGAGCAGCAGGAAGTGGCGAAGAAAGGACACAGCGTGAAGGATGACATGGAGAACCCGCCTGGGTGCATCTGAGGATGAAGGCCAAGGAAGAGGACTTGGGCGACTCGAAAGGATGAGTGTGGGTGGTCAGGACCACCGATACTACTGTGTGGGTCACGGAGATCGAGCTAAGAGTGTACATTTCGTCACAAGAGACTCAACCTACCGATACCACGAGAGTGAGTCGTCAATGCACCCGTTAACAATGACCAAGTTGGCTACTCCTCAATGGTAGCACCGGATCGTGATGGAATGTCGGGTGTCAAAATGAATTGATATGATGATCAACTCTCTCTTATTTATAGGAAGCTTTGGAGCATGAAGGAGGTTACTTGATTGTTGAATCACTCCTTTGTCATTGTCAGCTTCCAATCTCATACTCTTCTTCCTACTCTTAACCCCATCTTGTAAAGAAGAAGAGTGTTTTGTGAGAGGTCACTCAGGAGAGAGTAAGCTCTGGCGGAGGATTTCCGATCATCAACCGAAGGATCAGGGTTCGTCATAGCGACACACGTCAGGTGGAGTGGAAAGCAATCTCGACCACGTAAAGGAATCGTGGCGTTTGGATTCTTGTTTGCCTTATTGGCTTAGTTTTGTATTTCGCTGTGTACTAATGTTTTGAAGCAATCGAGTTGGGGAGACTCTAGCTATTCCCCTCTGGCTATCACATATTTCATGATTAACAAAATTTCAAAATCCATTTTAAAGAATACCTCTTTGAAGTCTCCCAATTTTGGTGGGTGAATGCTTGCATCGCCATTGTCTCGTTGGTTACTTCCGCCAGTCCTTCCGAGACGTCCTTGCTTTGATACCACGTGTTGGGCCCAGTTAGCTTGAGGGAGTGGTGCCTGAAGAAAACAATACCTTTCTTTCTTTCAACTCTAATTAAAAGCAACAATAATAATAAATTAAAATAACGACTAGAAAGAGGAGGCACGTTACAACCTAGATGGTTGTTAATCCAAGGCAAGTGAAAGCGCAATAAAAATCTCCTTCATTGAAGGCAGAGAAGCCTCTTACACTCATTGAAAAGCTCAGATAGTTGCTAGGAAATGATTACAAGAGTTGATACTAAAGTTGTTATCTATTTCCTAGCTCCAGGGGCCTTTTTATAGTTTCTGAAAAACTCTATCCGTGTGTGGAAGATGCCAGTCTGATCCAAGAATAGATCATTGGGTGGCTATCAAGACGATCCTTAAGTACTTAAGAATAACTAAAGATATATTTTTGGTATATGGAGATGGTGATATGATCATACATAGGTATACGGATGCAAGTTTCTTGACAAACAAGGATAACTCCAAGTTCCAGTCTGGATTCATATTCATATTAAATTGAAGCACAGTTAGTTAGAAAATTTTCAAGCAAGACACTATTGTAGATTCCACTTGTGAAGTGGAATACATTGCAGCTTCAGAAGCAGCAAAGCAAGCAGTTTAGATTAAGAAGTTTGTTATCGAACTTGGTGTGGTTCCATCCATTGTTAAAACATTACACACCTACTTTACAACAACCTGAGCCAGTTATCGAAAGGAACTAGGCCTCATCAATGATCAAAACACGTGCTTTTTGCTATCATCCGATCGGGAGATCATTAATAGGAAAGAAATAAACTAGAAAATTTCACGAAAGAAGGTTGCACGGGATGGCAAGAGAGGATGATCGCAATAGCAAGATAGCAACAATAAAAGAAAACGTGAAGAGACTCAAGAGTTGACTTTACACAAGAGGGTTGTTAATCCATGAAAGAAAGAAGAAAATCTCCTTTCAGCGAGCCTTTACACAGAAGCCATCGAGCTTGCTTAAAGTTGAATATAGAGTTGATTCAAGAGATAATTCAAGCTTCTGGACCAAGACTATATTTATAGCCTTGGTCGGGGCGCCCCGGAGGGTTCCGGACGCCATGGGAGGGGGATAAAATTTTATCCCCTCCATACGGATCACGGTTTGATCGCGATCTAGATTAAATTCCAATCTGGGTGCCCAAGCGAGCACTGCCCTGCGGCTGACCCATAAAGTTGACTTTTCATCACGTGACCTTTCCACTCTCCGATCCGGATCTGCTCACTCTTGGGTGATCTCGGCCATCCGAATGTGGCTCACCAACACCCTCCCCCCCGCTTCCATCCCGGCTTTCCCTCGGCCCGCCACGCCTTCTCCCGTCCTCATCCACCCTTATGCATCTTACGTCCGCGGTCTCTTACACCTGGAGCCTCACTCCTCCTCGTCACTTCTTGTCTCCCCTTGCCTTAGCTCACTTGACTCCGCGCTCTCAGCACTTCACGAGCAGAGATCAAATAAACATGACATAACCTATCTTGGTTGATCACATCAAAACAACCCGGTCCAACAATCTCTCCTCCTTTTTAAATAGATCAAAGTTCAAGTTTAAATGCAGATAATTAATAATTTTAAAAAAATTATTAAACTAACATTTTAAGCATAAAGATTGTAATAAAAAATTTGCAATACTAAGTAAAAAAAATTTAGATTTTAATTTACTCCCCCTAAAACTGTACTTATCTCTCCCCCTTTGATCATATCAAAAAAATGGGGTAATAATTATCAAGCAAAAACTTTCAAGTTTAAAAACAATTGTCATAAGTAAATACTCAAGTTTTAAAATAAATCATTTTCAAAATAATTTCTAAGTTTTTTTTTAAAATTTTTGCAAACATAAGTATTTTCGAGAAGTGAATTAAGTTTTTGCAAAATATTTTAAGTAAATTTTATAACTTAGGCCATTTTTAGACAAAATATTTTTAAGAATAAAAAAATTTTAAGCAAGAAAATTTTCTAAGTAAACGAATAAAAATTCTACCTTAGGCATTTAGAGGAAAAACATTTTAAAGCATAATTTACTTTCAATGCTTTATCAGTAAGTTAATTAAACATTTTATTTCAATATTTTGGCTTCCAAGCAGTCGCGAGGCACTAGGTCTTCTTGGTTATTAGAGCAACAACCACTTTCTTAGACAAAGTCTCATAAAGAAATTAATTGTTTAATTTTTCTTGCTGAAAGCACTAACTTAGAAAAAAATTAATCTAGAAAGGATTTTGGAACCCAGTATAGGTTCCTTCCTACCCAATTAATCAAAAATTTAGGGGGTGCATAACTTTTAGGAACTTTTCTAAGTTGTCTTAGATGTTTTCTAATATACCAATTCAATTTTTCATAGATCCTAAGTTTTGATTTTGAAAATTTATTTAAGCATGAATGATCATTTTTCAATTTCTCAATTTCAATTTTCAATTTTCAATTTTTCATTTTCTAATTTTAAATTATCGTACATTTCTAGAGGACATGCTTTTGCAAATTTTAACTTTAACTCACTATTTTCCTTTTCTAATTTAACTAAATCTTTAGTGAGTACTTTAATAAATTGAAAAGACTTCTTGGGAGTTAGATTATGTACCTCACTTACCTCTATTTCCTGCCCCCATCGTGACTTTCTTCCTTGATGATCCTCCTTCATCTACGTCTCCCAAGTCGGTTTCTTTGAAAAGATGGTCCATCGCTAATCCCGAAAGACCCGATTACGAGATGATGATATCATGTAGCCAGACTTTTGCGTTAGAGGATGTCGATCTTCCTTTTCATTGTTCTTTTCTTCATCTTCAGGCATCCTTGATATATCCTCCTTCAATCAATTGTAGTGACGAGCCATCCTTTGTTACCGTTGTTGTTGATCGTGATATAAATTTATTAGTTTAATAAATTTATTTAACAATAATTTTAGTTTGGTTGATCGGCGGAAATCGGGATCCCATCGGCAACATTAGATTTGACTTCACTTGACTTAGCTCTGCGCGACTCGAGAAGTTCAAATATAGAAAATAAATTTTCTAAAGTACTTACCTCAAAGTCCTTAGAGATGATGTAATCATCTACTAAGGATGCCGTCTGAGATCTTGGAAGGCGTGGACTTGATAGTCTAGATTGTGGATCAGTTCTCGGTTATTTAGGAGTTATCGACTCTTTGATTCTTGGAGTTCTACTTACCTCGTGTTCGAGATTTGTTAGTCCGGAGGATGTCCTAACTTTCTTAAGCTTTGTTATGCCTCTGATCGAATTTTCCTTTGGCGGACTCGTAGCTTTCGGTTGACTTAACTCCTAGCGTTAATCGTGGGTGGAATTCTACCTCTTCCACGAAATCAGCTTGTTCCTTCTTCATCATGTATTCTTCTTTGTCTTTTGGCATTGTATATCCGTATTTCATTATTAAAAGTTTGAGTCGGGTTTGAAGAATACTCCGTTCCACGAAGCCGTAGAGTCTCAGTAATTTTAGATGAATGAATGTTCATAAACCATCGTATTGATCTTTGTTGCTGCTGACCTAGTCCTTTCATTGCATACCACTTGTTATGGCGCCAAGAGGAGAGGGTGAGGAAGAATTGGTGCTGTCAAGATGTTGGGAGAAAAGCTAGAGAGGGTGAATAGCTCGTCGGGCTCATGGTCGTTGCCTGTTTCTTGAAGATGTGAGAATAAACTATGACAACACTAATAAAGGATGGTTTACTTGGTATCCACCTCGCTGCTAGTCCAAGGATCCACACCTACTCACGCATCCTCCACTATGAATAACACTCCTTTATGGTAACTACCAGCGGAGAAGCCCTCCTCACTCTCAATACAAGAAGGGATACAAGAGAAGCAAAAGCTCACAAGATGTACAATAAACTAACCCTAACTTCTTCTTCTTATTTTGATCCGCTCTTGATTTGAAAGCCTCCAAGAATCTTCAAGAAGGCGATCATGGAGCTTGGAGAGAATGTGGAGTCGTGAAGATCAGAATCGGTGAAGTTCTTGAAGAAGGCAGCTTCTTTCTAAATCACGATGTCAGAGATCCCGATTGATTGATTGCTCAATCGATCGGGGAGACTTCAAATTTTTAGAAATTTAAGGATTTTCTGCATACGGAGGGTTTTGAGGGATAAGCTTTGAAACGGAAAAGCGTTGTTTAGTTTAAGTGAGGAAATGTGTTAATATATAAATTCATTTCCTTTATTTCTTTTCTCCCCCAAACCCCATCGCCGATTCACCCGACTCTTCACCCAACCCGAACACCTTCTTCCCCGATCTCCCCAACTCCTCTCGACCTCTCTTTCTCGCGGACGAAGCACAGCCGGGGGTTCCGGTGATCGTCGACCTCGACGGAAACTAGTGGGGTCACCGGAGCTTGACGGTGCCGAGGAGCTGGATCTGATCAGGGGGTTCTGTCCGGCGGATTTGGAAGCCGATCTCCTCCTACGCGACCCTCTCCTTCCTCGATCTCTCTAGCCTTCGTCGCCGATCCTGAGGAACTCATCGCTGGATCTCGACGGTGCCAAGGAAGACCGGGCTGCCTTCGGCCGAAGGGTCTCTGCTCCGGTGGTGCTTGCGGCCGATCGCCGAAGGTGCGGCGGCTAGGGCACGGTGAAGGACCAGATCTTGCGTCGACTCCCAACCAATCGCCTACCGAAGCTTGGAGAGGTGCCCTAGTCCGGATCTGTATCACTCGATCGCCGGCGTGGGTAAGCCAGCCTTAACCGAAAGCCCCTCTTCTGAAATTGCCTCTTGATTCATCACTGGATCCTTGTTGATTCAAGGGTTTAGCTAGATTAGGGTTCTTCTTTTGGATTTGAATCTTCTTGTGCTGGATTCTTCTCTGATCGAATTGGTCATCTTATTGTGGTTGGTTTAGGTTTTGGTTGGAGATGATGGGATCAATTGAGTTGCCGAGCAAAGGCTTGAAGGTTTATTGTGTGATCCATGATCTCCATTGATTGAACCCTTCTTGATCCGATCAGGAGGTGAGGTCTGTGCTTGCTGTGGAGTTTCTTTGGTTCCGGCAGCTACTCCATCGAGCAGAACACTTTGTTCCAGCATCAATAGGGGGCTGTGAGGTTAAGGTATGGTGTAGGATTTTTGATTGGGTAGTAGATCATCATGTAGTTTGGTTATTTTAGATGGTTATGCCTGTTGTGGATGAATTAGGGTTATGTTGATTGTGATTAGATTTAATTGCTTAGATTAAACTAATGGAATGATTAGGGTTAAGACAATTAACCCTAGTCAACTATTGGATTTAATCTAAGATTGGATTTCTAATCTAATTGGTGATTAGGATTAGGTAACTAATCATTTAACCATTAGATTTAATTATGTGAATTGAGGTTGTGATTAGGGCTTGCCTAATTTAGGTTTAGGATTTTATTTAGCTATTCATTTGGATTTAGCTAAATAAAATATATATATTGTTCGATCGACTCGATGTGAGACACTCCGATTAGGCGATCGCAGATCAGACCAGGTAGCACTGCTTACGAGAAGCTTGTTCACAGTATCGCTTGATCGATTCTCCCGACTATCGAGGCTGCACCTTCCTCACGCCCTGTCGATATAACGCCTTAGTATATATTTAACGGAGGATTACCATGGGCCGACCACCACGTCACCTTATTGTCTAAATCTAATTACTCTGTGAGTCGCTACTACCACGTACCACTTGCTCATGTGTATACCGCGGTATAGAGAGAGATTCCTTAATCTCTATAACAGAGATCGATTGTCACTCCCCGTACACGCGCTCGACACGCCTGGATCAATTCACACTCCATGGTCATTCTGACGATATATTTACGCCGTTTCCATAGTGTTCTGACTCGTTGTTGGTTACGCCACTTGGGCCACTCTGCCACAGTACCTAATGTCAAACTGGAGAGTGCCACAGTCACATACGCTAACTGCTATTTGACCGTGCTGCTCTGGTCAGCCTGTACATTACCACAGCCGTTATTGCTACCGTTCTCCTGTCGGCAGCGCAGACGCGTAGCTCGTGCCGGCGCTCATCGTGGCCTGACACTGCCGTCCTCCCGTCATCGCTTCGTTGAGGTGCTCACTCAGCGATACAGTACTACGGCCGGCAAGGCTGCGTCCGTGCGGAGACGCGTATTTCTACGCTCTGTAGTTGTCGTGAGCCCTGTCGAGTGGGCTCGACACCAGAGTAGCACTGACCGGGGCATACATTGTCACATCGTGCGTGGTATTTAAGTCGTATGTTACGATCATCGATTTCGATCGACACGTTACATACAGTGGGATTATACAGTACGCCTTATTATTTTTTATGTTGGACGTCCGTATACGCCAAGACAGCATGTAGTAAATGGATTATTTATTCGCCAGCTGGCTCTTAGATCTGTATCTACGATCAGATTTTACCTTCTGGCTGCCATCGATATTTAGTCTCAGACATCGTTCAGAGGATATTGTACTCAGGTGTTGTAAGGAGGCTCCTCTAACTATATGGAGAGAAAAGACCTCAGGTGTTCTACGTGGATGCATGCATCACTCGTACCACAATAGTCTCGACTCACTTCACATTATTATTCGTAGAGTGTCATGGGGCCGTGAAGGGCCGCCCTTTGTCGCCAAATTACATCTGTCACTGTCATTGATTTGTTGTCCTAATATCACATTGGTCAGACGTGGATATCTTACCTTATTGTTTTCTATTTCTCCTTTACTCATGCCGGAGCAAGCAGCGATTTATTCACAACATTATTTGTTTTATACGTTCCTTATAACCCAAGCGATCGATTATATAGTTAATATATCTCTATGAAGCAGTATATTATATGTCATTATGTAATTAGTGACGTGTGGCGGTGATGAAGCTAGTATCATCTGTTCTTTCAGCGCAATCCTATTCTGTCAAGCGAGTATGGATAATCTCCAACAGCTGACGTACTGCGGGGGCCTTTGGACATCTATGGTGACTCTAGGCAGACTCTACATTGTATTCTCTATGACACATCTGTCACTCGACGATGGCTCGTACCACTCCCCTACGCACCTCTTCAGATACGGATATTATGAAATCTCGATCGTTCCAATCAGCAGTCTTGGGTAATGCACTGAATTATATGCAAGACGATGTCCATCCGACACAAGGTTTTATCACCCATAACCGCCTCAGACGGACATACAAATTCTCTATACACGCGGGTAACCATTTTCTGCTGAATACGTGTCTTCTCGTACACAGGGACTGGATTCGCACGAGATGCATCAGTCGCAGTCCATGGGGAGTGTGGCAGCCCCGACTCCAACGGACTCTCCGCTCGACAGTCCCCTATGTACCTACAGAATTCGTTAGTACATGGTGACCTGCTTGATTCCCACTCACCGCTGATAGCACTACCTTCGCTCAGGCCCCGTGTCAGGGACCAAGGCTACACGGCCTAGATCACACAAAGCAGTGATAAGCATTGCAGTCTTTGCTTGTTGCTATATTGTGGTTACCACCTGTATCTTACCGATGGGCTCCACCACCGTAAAGTTCGCTTCCGGCCAGCACGCTCGGTATCCCCGTAGCAGGCATTCCGGCCGGTTCAACTCTCTCGCCTCGCCGCTTTGGACAATTACTTGATGACTTGGTTGTTCAGGCACGCCGGGACGTCAGATGACGCACAAGCGGGGGACCACATTTCACTGCGCGGGCGAGCGTGCTCAATTCGATAGTCAGAGCTGACGTTATCTTATGGCCCGCACGAGGGAAAGGAGGTTGGTTGAGTGGACGGTCGAGGCTCGGAGAGCGAATCTCTGACACCCCCATTAAAGTAAAATTGTATCATATGCGGAAGTTAGGCGTCGTCAAGTGTCCGGCGGATTTATTATTTCCCGAGCTCAATCGTCTCACCTGTTGCGTAATAACCAAAGACGGTATAACTAATACCGCTCCGTGAGAAGTCATCACGGAGTATCTATTATCTAGTTTGTGTCCAGTCTCCTGTAGCCCGGACGTCTCTCAGTAAGATCGAGGTCCTAGAGTAGCTCGCAAGGTCATGAGCGCGCCACCATAGCGCAAGTGCTGATGAAGTGGTAGAGGTGTGATCTACTGACGTGAAGCTCTATCAGGACGCCGAGGAAACGGACGGTGACGTGACATTGTGGCCCAGTGTCGTCCTTCGAGAGTTGTTTATTCGGACGTTCGTTTTGAGCGGAGGAGCACCGGAACGTGACTGTCGCGTAAGGATCCCAGATCCGCACACCTGCCCACCTCGCCAAGGGCCCTGCTACTGCTATTCTCAACCCTGGTCAGAGAAATAAACTATAGAAACATGAAATAGGTATACGTTGACCTGGAGGACAGGTTCTCGCCATGAGAGGATACAGTCGGTCCGCGGCTGTCGCTCGCTGATATTCAGTCTGAGAGAGTCGGCTGTGTACGCTGGCTACGAGAGCCGGAGGTGCTAAGTTATGTAGTTCGAGGAGGTCTATGACTAACTTCCGAGGTGAGCTTAATTTGTATTCACCTAGGTCGTCCCCGGTGGACATGGTGCAGATTGCTCACCATGCGGTCATCTCTACATGTACGCTCCAGATAGGGAGTATCTCTGCCTTACCGCAACAGGCGTGACCACGATCATCGTCGATAGCATGCTTTGCAATGCATCGTCTTTACGTATTACCTAGATTCTTTATGGCAATGGAAAGTCTCGAATATTCTTGCAGTAGAACCCAACTCAGAGATGACGGATCCTCCCTGAATACATATATGTGCCACCGCATCCCGCTATGTTAATGCACCCAAGTGAAGTCGAGGACTTAATAGGGTTTGTCGCGACCATGGTGAGATCTCCCAGCCTGCAGGTGACGGGACGACTACGACGCGGAGTGCAATGGTGGTTCGTGCACCATGTCAACCGGGCATTCGTGATCTCTGGCCGGTAGGAGCCCAGACAAATAAGATCTGATTCATTTCTACACGAGGTCGAATGCCGTTGTCGAACGACGCGGTAGGTGTCGGAGGGGCGAAGGCGTTTATACGAGATCGATCATTTGCCCGCCTGTCTGGCGTCTCGCTGTCGCTCTCGGTCATGTCTATACTATCATAGGATTGCTGCTCGTGGACCGTGTTAGTGGAGGCTCAGATAGTTGCTATCACAATTCATGGAGACGCTCCTACTGAATTTGCTTGCAAGACAATGAAACATCATTTCGGAACAATGTTCTTCACAAGTATATGGCCGCAGCGAGGGCTCATGCCGTACTAGGATCACAGGAGTGAAGCATGCATGTAATAAAGATTGAGCCACTAGACTCGAGGTTTACGTTGTAATCACATCGATTAACGATCCGCAGTATTTTCCTGCGGCGAGAATTAGCGATAAGGCCGGAATTAGATTATAGGCCCCTTCTTCATGTCGAACCCGAGTTCGATTCATCGACCATCTCATTGCGGCGTCGAGATTCGAGTCGCGCTTCTCTCATTGCAACTTCCGCACAAAGAGACTATTCGACCTAGGAACTACTGACACATCTCGATCTGCACAGGCAATGGCGAGCCAAATTGAGGGTTAGACCACACTGGCTGACCTCCGGCATCTCGCTACCCGTATGACAGCAGCTATTCGCCATGCCGAGATGCTGGTTCATATGACACCCATCCTCACTGCCAGATGCCCAGCGACGACGGCGTTATGATGCATTGCATTGTCCGCATCATTTACTGCAGGAGAACGCGGAGAATGTAAGAGTGTACTTGACTTGGCTGTTATCTTGACGGAAGCGCAGTTCCAGGATGTCGTATCTCGGTTCTTACCGTGCAGAAGATCTTCCGAGCTATCAGCCCTATATCGACGTTCTCCATCTGGAGGATTCGTGATGGCTACCAGAGATCAGTACCGATGTAAACATCTAGTCTCTGTTATCGGTGCATTCCATTAATGTATTCGTGTCTACTTCTAGGATATACGTGTCAGATCCGGCGGTCTGCCGTATCCGCCTTCAAACGGATATATGTTGCAGGCAGGTTCCCGTTGTTAGAGAGCTGCTGAGTATACAAGAGCAGCCTGGGACAGTGGCGTACGTTAAAGTAGCATCATTCGAGGTTGGGGGCTGTCGATCACTGTCCAGAGCCCCCTTTTTTGTCAGAGTAGATAGTTAGGTCTCTTATTTCATTACGCTCTTATCTAGCTGCAACTGTGGTGGGACAATATTAGTAGAGGATAGATCCTGAAAAATTTAAATAAGGTTATCTGAAGCCATTAGATTCGAAGATTTTTCTCAATTCTCGAAAGCTGCCATTACGTGAGTTTTCGAGGATAAACTTCTGTTAAAGCATCTGATTTTAGCTAAGTGAGAGTTGTATATCATCTTTCTCTCTTCCCCCAAGAACAAATTGACTCCCAAGAACACCCTGAACGATAACAGCAGAATCCTGATCTAGACCATCACGAATCTCACGCGGTGCATGTTTCCTCGCCGAACCTTGCCCGAACACGAGGTCTAGTCTAGTCGGTCGCTGGAATTGCTCTCACCCTCTCCTCCTCGATCTCCTGGCCTTCCCTACCACGAGGAACTCGTCCAGTTTGGATTGGCCGTGGCCTTGCGCATGGATCTCGCCCAGGAAACCCCTCCCAGGAAGCTTGTCGGTCAGCGGCCTTCACGGTGCGCTACCTAGTCCGTGCGCAGCAGTAGGGCATGGCCGCGGATATTCATGTCTTCACCTGGTCTTGCTGAAGGAGCTTGGAGGTGCCTCTCATGGTTATGTCCTCGTACGTTGGCACCACCTGGCTCCTCTAGAGCGCATCACACAATCGCCGGAGGTTTAGCCTGATTAGCCCTTCTTCTCGTTCAATCTTCTTCTGTCGGACGATCCCTGCTCTGAATCGATCGTATTCATATGGTCGCGCGGTTCGTCGTTTCGTGGATTCAATGAATCCTTACGAAGGGCGCAGGTCATTATTCCCGATCCACATCGATCAACCTCATGGGTCGGACGGGTTCGGAGCAGATGCCTACGGGCTCACGCGAGCTCGTCGTTTACTGGCAAGTGTAACTTGCAAAAGTAATTGGGGTTGGTAACGGTATTTCATCACTCATGTCAGTGGTAGTTTGGTTGGCTATTTTTGCACGCGTCGGGGACTTAATTTAGTTATGACAGATTAGATTTAATCGCTAGATTAAACTAACGAACGATATGTACAGCACCAACCCGACTGGATTAATCTAATCGTTCAATCGGTCGAGTGTGATTAAAACCAACTTATTTTAACATTACTTCACGATCGAGGGTCGATTATTGTAGAGGCACAAATTAGAAGATTTATTTATTTCATTCATTTCACAAATAAATATATGTCGCTCGGACACTCTCGCAATTGCGAGAGCTTGGTCTGATGCAGCTCTGGTATCATTGTGTAGATGCGCTCCCCTTCTTCGATACACGACACAACTTATATATTTACCAAAGTGGCAGAGTATTTTCTCTCTCGTCACTTGGTGATCTCATCTACAACTGGCTTTAGCTAGTCTGCTGTTAGATCTAGCTATTACCGCTGCCTCGTCGTTCACACGTATTCAGCTCACAGCCTACTCCTACTCGCCACTCGACCGATTCGACGTAGAGTTCTACTCGTGTACACGCTCGATTCTACATATACTTATATCCTCTTGTCTTTGGTTATGGTCTCGTTTACGCTGCTTATATCATATATATCGTTTACATCTTTGACCGCCTACCTCATAGGGACATGCCTGTGACAGAGCCAGCACCCGCATAATATCATGATAGTTGACGAAATGTCCGACGCGCGGTTGGCACACGTTCGGCCACGGTGGGTAGTGTAGTGGTACGGGCTCGACTGACTGTAGTAGATTTTCGGGCCCTTTAGTTAGCCGACTGGACGTGTTCGCGATTGTGCTCGGGTACATGTGACAGAAGACACCTCGTCATGCGTGAGGAGAGAAGTCCCGTGGGTGGCGCATGGTCTGAGCGCTGCCTACGCCCCTCACGAGAGAGGCGTCTCGTCACTCAACGCGTGTTTCGCGTGGGCTGGGCGATTGAGGAACCCTAGTCGGTTGTGCGATTCGCAAATCCTTCCATGCCTGGCTACCGCGCCTCGTACTGCCGCTCATGTCGTACGGGGTCGCACTTACACAGTGGGTATTTGATTCATCGATCGTGCACTCTATCGTCTCAGATTGGTTGATCATGCTGCATATTTACTCTCGCTCAGTTTCACGCGTGAGCAGTAGTCGAGCAATAGTGAGTATTTCATTATCTTCATTAGATTCAGATTCTATCATACCGGTGGTCTAGTGTCGGTGTACCGACATTCTCGCACTATTATGTGGGAATGATCAGATTTACCTAGGTGATTTCCCTATTTGTCGATCCCTAAGATAGGAGATCAACTTGTAGTTTACCGTGATATCGCACTCACATGAGTTACCAAACGTTCTTTCGACTCACGTCACTATATTTTTTCGAGGCTGACGTGAAGGAGAATTTGACATATTGGCTTGGTTCACATCTGTCGGTGATCGCTAATCTTAAATACCAGAGACAGTCAGAGACGTGCGCGACGTCGATCTAAGTACTTTCATGTGTTCCATCCTTGCGGATATTCATACTGGTTATCGTCACTCGATTGTGCTTTCTTCAATGAGCGGTTAGGTAGTGTATTAGATGTGTCGATTTCTGATTTTATAATTCCTATGATTATATCAAGCTCTAGATCTTTCCTATGATATACAATCACGTGGAACGTCGAAACAAACCCTACCGCGCCTGTGCTCTCAGATCTACCGCTGTTGTATCCGCGGTATAATACGATGTACGATACGAAACGCCATTCATGTACCGTCGCTTCAAATCCAGAAACTCAAATGGTCGTGCTGAGATTTGGGAAAGTGCCCTAACTTTGCTCGGAATAGCATCGGCAACCAGTGCTCGCGGGGCTGAATGGAACCATCTGGATCTGCAAATAAGAGTCTAGTCGATCCACCGATTGATCGATGGGACCTGAAGTAATTACTGTGTTTACTGCAGTTCTCTTCACCGTCAAAGTCGATCTGCTGGTCAACCGATCCAATGTGTGACTACCAAGGCATGATCTGCTGACAGGATCACGCATCAATCCCGTTTTGCACCAAAATCGAATCTTGGTTTGCATCGATTCCGCGGCTGGCTACGTCTACACCAGCATCCTGGACGACTGCCTACCTCTGGTGCGCTGCTTTGGCGCTTGGATATTGAGTCTCGTCCGTCGGTTCTTCGCTATCGGCCCTAGTCGGCCTGACTCTTCCTCCTCGTGCGGGTCGAACTCCTATCAAATAGACCGGGCCGGTGGCCTCATCCTCTTACTCAGCCCTCAGCACTGACTTTGTCCTCCCCGTGCTCAGCTTCCATAAGCACATGGGGACTTCTCTAACTTATTCTTTAAACTTAACCTGGCTGCTGGTGCACATACCGCCAAGTTCCTGTCCTTAGTGTGCCTCTCTTCGCTACCCGTCACTTGTAACCTACCTGATTGTCACCTCTTTCCTTCATACTCACTTACTCAGTCTTTCATCACCTACAATCCTAACTATTCTCCTCCTACCTTAGTTTTGTACTGCCGTCCACGACTCAGGATTTTCCTCCCGTACGGAAATCGGGCACTTCACGTATTACGACCTTCTGACCCAGTACGAGACCACCCGAAACAATCTCCCCATACAGGCCATTCGAATGAGCGAAGTCGCTCGGCTCGCACAACCGCAGGATTACAATACCTCAAACACTTCCACCCTAATAATATCACATGATAATAATATGAAATCTGATTAAGCAAGACTCACATGTCGATCTGGTTCAACAGTTCATAATCGGCAGAGTTAGAGAATTTTTGCACGCTATGTTTTACTTTGATGCCTCCAGATAAGGTTCTGTGGGAATGTGAGTTGATCAGAGATGTTCTCCACTATATATGTTACTTGTCTTCTCCTCCAGCCTCTCAATCACCTCCACCACTTTGACACCATCGTGTTAAAATCCGATGAGCGAGACCAAGAGCTTTAGCCGCGGCCACCGCCGACCTCATAAATTGACACATGCTCTTCACCACCCCTTGGTTGACTACGGTCCGATCATTCGTAGTCATCCTGCCCCACGCCCATACTGTGATCATATGCACGATAATCAAGCAGTTAGTTACATCGAAAAACGAGGTTGTAAAGAACTTAGTGGATTCGACTCACAAAAAGTAGTTGTGTATGTCATCGTCGTATGTTTTGAGAATCGTCACAAGCCAAGTGGAAGTGTTAAAGAAATGTCCTTGAGCGATTCATCGCATTTCTATTTATAAATGATTATCGCATCGTATTACGTTAATAGCTTAAACCAATTAATATGTATCTGTCGGAATTAACCGTATCAGAAAAATCGATCGATCCGTCTTCGGATTATACTCATATAAAATTACCGTGGATTTCAGCTAGTCTTTACCGAACGGTGTACAAGCGACGACAGTTATACTGAGTCTCCACCTTGGTTTGCTAACTACTATCACGTAGCCGCACACCAGCTCCTTTCTTCTTTCGGGCGCTCATTTCTCAGGAGATTGTTGTCGAGTCCAGGGTATCTGCTTTTTCGTCCGAGGACTTACTGCGCGCAACCGATTCCATTCGCTTCCACCCTGAGTAACTCCGTATCAACCCAGGACCCAGGGATCTCTCTGCCATTGTCACAAACTGGACTAGCCACCGACTGGGACTTCCTTCGCTTTGGTCACTCGATCGTCGAGTTCGGGTTGATGCCCTTTAGGTTACCGTATACCCCCATTGAACTCTTGCACACAATCTGACTCTCCTCCCATTACTTTTGTGATGCTAACTCTTACCTTCTAACTTTACTGATTTAGATTAACTGATGCCAGCACCACAAACCAATTTTCATAAAAACATTATCACGTACGTAAATTTTTTAAATTTTTATGTTATACTGTATTTTTAAAATCCTAGAAAAAATAGTTTTTCGATTAAATGTGTAAAATCTTTATCATACAATTAATTATTAGAGTTTATTTCTCCTTAAATTGTATATTTAATTTTATATATAGTCAATAAAACATCTATAATAAATCTATCTCTTCTAATTTTACGTATATTTCATTCCATTAAAAAGAAAGAGGCCTGCACTGATGAGCTGACTTACTTATAACTAGCCACTATTATATTTTATAATATTGCGCAATACTTCATGACGTGCGATCAGTAATATTACCTCTGGTTATGATGATTTGAGGTAAGTTTCTATGTGGTAAAGAGACGTCTTATGAGGTGTCATGCTGGCTGAATGTTGTGAGGACCAAGACGAAGATGATCCCGGAGACCGACTGCATCTGGCTTCTCCTGCGTTGAATGTCAAGGAAGGACGAACTGCACACCAGCACCACCGCTTGGCACGCAGAAGATAGGGATCGTCGAGGTCGAACAAATGAACTCAACTCTCCGGATAAGATGGATTGGGCATCCCATCCAGCGATTGGGCGGCAGTCGACACTCTGTTCGGAAGCGTGGGACCTGAAGTCACGCAGCTGTCTTCGAGAGCTGGGAAGTCTAGTGGAGTCACTCGAAGCGACTAGTGAGAAGGTGCATCGTGAATGTTTCTGCAAATAAATCGCACCTGCCGTGTGGAGGCTAATAGAGGCCGTTGCTGAATCCAGCACCGTCCACGAGATGCCGTGTGGTGTTGAAGTCATCGTCATCTAAGATGAGTAACTTCCGGGAGAGTAGATGAGAACGTGTTCCCGTGTCCCATGAGGAGTGAGTGCCCACCTGTTTAGAAAATTCTAACGAGACCGGGCGTACCAGTTATCAGATTAACTTTATTATGTATTTTATACACATCGCCTTTCTTTTCCTGCTGACTAACACTTGTCGATCCATACGTTCCGAAACTCCGATCCGAATCTCCTCAGAACCGGTCATCAATTCGAATCATGAAGAATGCGGTTGATTGATTAGTCGACTGATGACTTGTCCGTGACTGAGATCAAGAGCAGGGGGATGATCGAACGTAAGCTAGTGCGGTTAGTGGCATTGCCAGTTGTTGAATGTGGGCGATTCCTCCGCGCTCGGAGGCAGGATTCTGATACCATGACTCACATCAGAAAGATCATCAACTCCGACAGATCTTACTGAGTTTGTTTGTTGTAACTAAAGGTCCCTGCCCTCAATATAATCGAACTGGCCTTGCCTGCGATGTCTGCAACCACCGTTGCATCACGGATCGGAACTCGAACTCTACTTATTTTATGTGTACAAAAGTTTTAATTAACAATCACTTATTTTGAATCTAGATTACAACGAAGATCATGACATCGTGGACGTGCGAGCCTTGAAGCGCCTCGGACAGTAAAAAACCTATTAATATTGCTTGTTTTCTTTCATTTACGCATACATTCTCCAGGTTTGAAATGAGGTGAAAAAATTATCCACCTCCTAGTCAGTATGGTCCTGATTCGTGTGCAGAGGTGTGCAGTTATGGTCGTTGAATTCGAAACCACCATCACAAATTTTTTTGATTAGGTTCTAATTTTCTCACGATGGAGAATCGATGGTCAGGCAAGCTTTTTCAATTTTTTTACAATCGAGTTTTCATTTCATTGATGCACCACTAGTTACTATATTTCTCATCAAATCCAAGACCAAGTCTTGAAATATTTGTATTTTTTATGCAACGATCTTCTTTACAATGGCACACTAAGAAGGATTGACTGCGACGCATACTCTTTCTTATCCGGCGGTGACATATCTGAGCTAGAAGGTCATGGGACCACCCACACACTGAGTCAGATGATGGATGATCCACCGACGCCTCACTTCACACGAAAACTATCGTGGAAAGCGAACCGAGACAATATGATATCAAAGCTACTACACATATACCAAAAAGAACGACTAGCGAGCGCCAGCTCATTTGCCGTAAAGGTGTGGAAATCGACGAGACACCAAGGAACTTCTACAACAAGGTAAGTAATTTAAATTCTAAATAAATGTATAATATAAAGATAATATGACAGACCACTACGCGCCATCAGACCTCTCATGCATCCCTCGTGAATTAAAGTGAAACTGATAGCATTAGTACCGACTGTTTTCAAGGAATACTTGGCACAATGGTGGATAGTGTCAGGATCTTCCTTAATTAGATTAGATGAATTGTTCTCAAAATCAATTACACCACACCTTCTTATGATTGATTAGGAAAGTATGCCTGCTATATGCTGAACAAAATAGGAACAGGTCAAGCTCTAGACGATGACCCTAGGTCAAAAGGTGAAGAATGAAGGTTGGAAAGTCAACACAAAATTGTGTATGAACAGAGAGAAGTACACCGAACATGAGATCGAAAAAATGATCTAGGAGGCAGACTGTAAGCTTCTAAACTCAGCAGGTTAAGTCACCACTGGCCAAAAGGCATCAGAACCCCAAAGACAGGCACGATGAGCGATGATACAGAGAAGAGGCCTATATACAAGACTGAATCACTCTGAGACTCTACAGACCATGAACAGCGACTTCACGGTATCGTCGCAAATGCAGTCTCTAGATAGAATCATTTTTCAGTTATCATCCATTAAAGGTTCTAAACAATGTAAGTCTTCTAATTGATCACACTAACCCGATTTCACTTGTCGAAGCAATTGCAGTCATTTCAGTCACTACAAATGTACCATTCATCAGGAAATGAATAAACCCAACTCGTAGATCCTTAGATTAGAACTGACTCAATTTACCCTTTGAAACCAGAGTCGAGGCAAGGATACATTGGAGCTAAGCTCCACATCGTAGTTTCAAGAATCTTGATTTGATCAAAATAAAGTCGATACAATCGATCCACGGATAGACCATGGTTTAGATCTTATTTATCCTTAACTAAACAATAAAAATAATCAGATGACAGTCTTGATTAACTGTTGACTTCATAGTTCATCCATATATAAACCCTCAGAGCTAATATTTAGAGAAAGAGAGCACTATATTCATTAGATAAATTTGGATGTCAGGTTTCTATTTTTTATTCATGCTTATATTATGAGATAAGATCATTTAAATTAATGACGATTAGGAAGGATTAAGTTGTCTACCAAGAAAACTAAGTCTATCACACCCAAGTAGACACCCTAAATTTTAATTAAATAATAAAGTTATTGAAAATAATCTTTTTTAAAATTTTAGTAATTTTTAGGAAAACGAATGAGCTCATATGAGTTGAGTTGATTCGAATTGATCTACGCTGAAAATGATTTTAACGCTATTTATCTTATCCTCATCGCTTCTGTGCTAAAGCAGCCTTCGCACGGGCCTGCAGCAGCAGCCTGCTTTCTCACTGCACATTCTCGCCTGTGGCTTCCTTCGAACTTGTCACGAACCTTCTCCCAAATCCATTCCCCTCTTACTTTCACCTACCTCTTTACCTGGCATCTCTGTGTTTGCCGTGATGTGCCGAAACGCAACCCTTGCCGCCTTCTCAAGCCTCTCCTCCGATGTGCCTGCGTGGTCAAGGCCAACTTAGCACGTGAGTCGCCTCATCCTATCTACATGTATCTCGTCGCAGCTGACACCAACTGCTGCTGGATCGCCCACTCCATCGAAGTTCTTCCTTCCAATCACCACGTTCCATCTCCATGCGCGTCTCTTCATCGCTTATGAGCTAGTCTTCCGCAGGAATGGGATCAACCTAGCCGATTTCGCCATCGCTGTTTAAGCCCTATGCTCAAGCCACTAGAATCCTTGTTCTTCTTTAAGATGGATCCTACACGTCATCCTTACTTGACTCTCACCGTGGTTTATTGTTCATGTTGTATCTCATGTAGAGGATCTCCACGGAATTAAGGAGTGAGACATTTGTTTGTGTTTATAGATCGATTCATTTCTATAGGATGGCTTGTGTGGTGTGCAGTCTCTCCGTCATACAACACCCATGAATCCTCTGTTCGACTCAATGAAGTCTTCAAATTTAGGTGAGTCATTAGAATTGAATTATGTTTAGCCTTAATCGAATTGATTATAAAATGGTTAGGGGTTAATTGATTATGGAATCCGATTAAGTTGTATTAGATTGATTAACTAGCCATGATGAGATGTGTTTGGAATTGGAATTTGAGTTGATTAATCTATACTGGGTTGATGATTTTGGATTGATTTGGATTTGTAACAAATGTAGAATTGGGTAGGCTATGATGGATATCAGATTCATAATTGATTTCTTTCTGCATTGGATTCGTTAAATAGTTGATATTAATGGATGGATTTGATGAGTATGTGGATAATCCATTATTAATTGGATTTGTTGGGTTAATTAAAGAGTTTGGATCAATTTAGATTGATTAATAGTTGATATATTAAATAGATCCTTATTTGTCTCAGATCATATGTGTCTTCTGATGTGATTCGACTTATGGATGCTGACCTCTGTACTGTTACTGTCTTTAGCTCTAGTATGGCTTTTTTCGATAAGTACTGCTATCTCAACTCACATCATTTCGGTGATACTTAAAACCTTGTTAGTTATCGTTTCTATATAGTCTTTGTTATTGATATTTAGATAACCAACAACCTTTTGATTGTATTATATGCGACGAGCAGTACGCCGGACGACTATGTAACCCTGGCATCATCTCTAATTCATATTATGCATATGTATGCACATGTCTCAATCACAGCGGGTCCTTCCATGGCCATGCCGATTACGAGAGAGTCAGACTACCTCTCGGTAGGCTGTTGAAGCTTGTCCTCTGCGCCTCCCGCCACCTCATGGTGTAGTATGCGCTTGACAAGGACGACTACAGTGCTGGCTACTCATCCACTGTCACCTCGAGGTATCACTAATGGTGCCCGATACGATGATCCCTCTCCTCGACATAGGGTCGTAAGATGTATATGGCACCATCCAGTGGCTTTATTACTACAGGATGTGTGTTTATCTTGATTAATACTCATCGATGAGATTTGTCATGTTGTAGTTGGACTTTACCTTATTGTAACATGTATGTACCATATTACTCTTCAGGACGCGAGCCTGGTATGGTGATACTCCCACATCTTATGCCTAGCCTGTACGTAGTTCGTGTATGTAGGCATATTATGATTTTATTTTAGTCTCTATAGGACGTGTGCGTAGAGTATCGTCTCACCTCTGTTGTATATTATGCATACCTCTCTCTACACTGTCCACCACCCAAATGATTCTTCGCCATTATAGATCATCCAAGTGGGAGAGTGGGAGTTAGTTAGTATGACTGCCATCCCTACAGTGACCATGACTGTGGCATGGTAGATACGGAGTATAGATGTAACGTTACTGTATATACGTCGTTAATTGATTATGTATTTAAGATTGGTTGTCAGGTTAGTAAGCCTTCAAATCCAGGCGTTTGTTTCGATGCTTATGGCTATCAAGTCTTGCTGTGTTGGGTTGTCTGATGTTTAATATATGTTTATAAACCATGGTTAGCATATATTCCAGCCGCGGTGAGCTGGATGGTTATATTGTGTGAATATTCTTGTATATATGTTTATATTGTCACCATTATAGGAGATGTCAATTATCGTAGGGACTCCTCCGGGCGATAATTTAAACAATATTAATCGAATAACCTAAGCCTTTACCAACTTAAATGTGAATTAATCCTTAGATTTTAATTTAACCAAGATAAAATTAATCATCTAAAACTTATAGGCTCCTTGATTAACAATCTAGGGTGAGATAGACGATAAAATTAGTTAAACTCACTTTAAAAATTAATCAATTAATCAACCTAATTTAAACTAATCACTAATCAATGCGTAACGAACTAAACTTAATTAATTAACCTAATTACTTTAATGAATTAACCTATTACTAATAGTATCAACTCTAACAACTTAACCTGTAAACCAATTCTTAAAAATCTAACTCAAATCTAACCAATTAAACTTTATCTAACCAATTAACTTAAAAATAAAAATAACAACTCAATTAATTTGAAATAAACTTAACTCAAATCTAACCAATTTAAACTCAATCAACCATCACAGTATAACATCGACAAATTAGATGGAGATGAAAATAAGGGTTGAACTCAATCAATCTATCCTATCCATTTTATATTGGATCCAAATCAAATACTTTATGTCTAGGAACATAAAGCTTTGGACCAATGGATGTTAGATAGTGGATGTTCAACACGACGAGATCGATCAAGTTCAGCTAAAACTCAAAATCTAATTGTCTAATTCGACAATGGTTAAGGTAATCGTACAAGTAATATCAAACTAAGTTCGATTTATTATTCGAAAAGTCTTATTAGTTGATAAATTTAATTTAACTTATCATAAGTCAACTATGTGACTGGGTTATTTACCTTTTCAACTCCTGAGTGTGCAATTAGAAATATTGAATACCTTTGAAATTAAGGGAATTAAAAAATAATGTTTATACAATTGACCTACCAATTTCCTCACTAAAGTGTCTTCCCGACATAACAAGAGGAAAACGTGCACGTAAGTAATGATATCAAACTCATTTCAAAAATGGGTCAAAATGATTTAGTTAGAGGTTTACCTAAATTAAAAAAATTTTAAAAATATAGCTTATAATGTTTGCCAACAAGGTAAACAAACCAAGTCTAGAAACTTGTACCTAAACCCACAAATAAATCTATAATTGACACTAAGTAAGTATTCAGAAATAAACTAGATGATAAAGGTGAAATAGTTAGAAATAAAGTTAGATTAGTAGCAAAGGAGTTCATCAAGTAGAAGAGTTAGATTATGATGAAACCTACACTCGTAGCCAGACTTGAATCCATAAGAATGTTGCTAGCCTATGCATTACATAAAGGATTCAAGTTATATCAAATGGATGTAAAATCCGTATTCCTAAATGGGTTCATCAAAGAAGAGGTCTATGTAAATCAACTCCCAGGATTTGAAGACCTAGATCATCCAAACCATGTCCTTAGGTTAAAGAAAGCTTTATATGGACTAAAATAACTACCTAGGCCTTGGTATGAATAACTATCAACATATCTAATATCTAAGGCATTTAACCAAGACCAAATAGACCAAACCCTATTTGTTAAAACCTTAGAAAAAGATATTTTTATCACTCAAATTTACGTAGATGACATAATATTTGGCTTAAAAAATTCAAAATTCTTAAAGAATTTATCAAATTAATGGAAAATGAATTTAAAATAAGTCTAGTAGAAGAACTCAATTTCTTCTTAGATTTACAAATAAAACAAGCAAATGAAAGAATTCATATATTTCAAACTAAATATACTAAAGAATTAATTGAAAATTTTAGAATGGAAATTTCAAAAATATAAGTACTCCAATGGCAATTAATGTTAAAATTGATTCTGACTTAGAAGGAAAATCACTAGACTTAAAATACTATAGAAGTGCAATAGGAAGTGTATTATACCTAACTGCAAGCTAACCTAATATTTTATTTATAGTAGGTATGTGTGTTAGATACCAATCTTGTGCAAAAGAATCACATTTAACCAATGTAAAAAAAATACTAATGTACATTAAGGGGACCCTATGTGTTGGACTTTGGTACCTTAGGACTAGCACATTTAGCTTAGTGATACTGACCAAACTATACTAGTGTAAATTAGATGAAAAAGTACAAAAGTGTCAAGTGGAATCGTTAATTATGTTTTAAGTTGGTCGTAATGCAACTTCATCGCTTCTCACCATAAGTGGAATATAGCTGGAGAATGTGCATCTCAATTGCTATGGATGATGCATACCTTAAAAGATTATCAACTTGAATACTAAAATACAAAAATTTCAATTGATAACATAAGTTCAATAAATTTAACTAAAAATCTAATTCACCACTCAAGGACTAAATTAGATCTAAACCGCTGCCAGAGGGGG
This sequence comes from Zingiber officinale, assembly GCF_018446385.1. Taxonomy (NCBI): domain Eukaryota; kingdom Viridiplantae; phylum Streptophyta; class Magnoliopsida; order Zingiberales; family Zingiberaceae; genus Zingiber; species Zingiber officinale. Next base: position 78,900,923 of record NC_056006.1, read on the forward strand.
TGAATAAGCTGACAAATCTGCTCGGATAAACTACCGTGCGGCCCGCAATGAATAAAAGAATAACACGCAGGGGTGTATAATTTACTGCTTCGGAGGCGATCGACTTCCTTTACTTCTGTCACGGATCCTTGATCGACTCAGCAACGAATCTCATGGGTGTCCGGCTCGCAAAGAAGACTCTGAATCGCCTCGTGGTCCAGCCTGAGCGTAAAGATCGCCAGCCGTTGTTACTTCGGTGCTTGAGACTCTTTGGGGGGCGGCACCTTAAGCAGGCTCCTTCTACTGCTGATCATCACTTCAGCCAGCGCCTTCACCTACACGCTTCAACCCAAGGCCTGGTCATCTAAGCGCCGCCTTCCGCAACTTTTTCCCAGAGCGCTTAGGCGCCTAAGCTCGGAGGCGCTTATCGTTTATCCGAGTTGTAACGCTCCTTTGTTCCACGCAAGTGTTAGTCCCAAACACATAAAGTTAGACGTAAACATAATGAATAATAATGAAAGTTTGGACAAGAGTTTCGAATAAATTGACTGTCTCCTAGGGTCGACTCGACTGCCTCTCTCCTCTGGGCCCTCACCTCTCCACGAGAGATTTGAGCCTGCCGGTCGGCCTCCGCATCGATCGACTTCCGTTGGACTCTTTCCTAGGTTACTACCCCCTGGACGACCTGTGTTCACAGTGGGTTTCTCCAATTCAGGCTAGGGCCTTAGACCTAGGTTTTGCCTCCACTCAGGTTTCCTTCACCTTCACCTGGATTTTACCTTCAGGTTACCCCCCTCAGATTTCCCAGCCGCAGCTAGGGACTTTCTAACCTTATTTAACCACGTAGATAAGGATTCTAACTTGATCAATTATCAATCGAGTTCCCGGATGTCGATGCTTCTTGCACTAACAATCCCCTTTTGAATGGCAGCAGACCAATTAAGTAAATCTGCAATAAAGATACCCATAAATAAGGCATAAACAAAGTATAACATTCACAACAAATTTTCGTTTTAATTTTAATTTATTATTTGAATTTCTTCTCTCTGCTTGCATATCAAAATCCAAGAGTGAAAGAAACTGGCCTTAGCTTAACCTTTTCAAAGATAATTTTCAATCTTATCTTCAATCTTTTTAATTTACTTTGATAAACACTTAGTTTTTCTTGTAAGTCTTTAGATAGTGAGATCATTTGAAAGCAAATTCTCTTTAGTTCGAGAGATACTTTAATGAGATAAAGTTATTTTGTCTTTAACAAGAATTTAGCAAAATTTTTGATTTCAAAAGATTTAGCTTTTTTTTTTTTTTAAATTGTTTTGATGAAATTTTGAGAATGCTTGGAAAATACTTAGCATTGTTTCGCGAAAAATGATTATGCTGAGAAAATATCTTGCCAAGTAGCTAAGTTTAGAAAATAATTTAACTAAGTTTAGTTAGAGAAACTTAATTAAGTACTTTAGACTTTGAAACTTGTGGAATATAGAGGTTAATAAACAAAAGTCAGTGCTAGAATATATGCAAATAGTTTTAATTTATGCTCAAGTTAAATTTTAAAAGAGATGTCCAAAATTATTTTTTCCTCAATTTGCCATGCCTTATTCTACAAGCATGTTTAGTATATGAGTGAGTGTGAGATGGAGTTTACTTTAATTTACAACATTCCAAATAAGTGACCATTATTTTGAAGATTTTTCAAATAATTTTGAAATGAAGTTTAAAAGATTTTTTCAAATAATTTTGAAATGAAGTTTAAAAAGATTTTAAAATGATTTTGAATTTCAAAATAAGAAAGTTAAATGAAGGATTTTCAATAAGGATTTTTTAATTTGAAAGATTTTTCAATTAATTTTGAATCGATTTGAAATGATTTGTTGATTTTCTAATTTTGATGATTTTTCAATAATAAAATAATTTTGAAAAGATTTTAAATAATTTGAAATTGATTTTGAAAGTTTTTTAAATAATTTTGAAATTGATTTTGAATTTTCAAATAATTTTGAAATTGATTTGGAAGATTTTTCAAATAATGAAATTAAGTGTTATTTGAAAAGTAATATTAATTATGAATCTATTTTGAATTAATTATAGATACGAGTTTAATTCGAATTTGAATTTTAAATTCTAGTCATCTCACCCGATCTAAATCTTCAATCGTGTAATCCCGATTGTTGTGAGTGAATTGAGGTTCAATTCTGTGTTTAGTTTAACTTCAGGTAGATTCAGATTTAGCTGTTCAACAAGTGACATTCTTGATAAACTGGCCTATGGTGAACTCAAAAGTAACCATTCGAGGTTTTCCAAATAGTCCTCATCGAACGTAATACTAAACTTTGATCTAACTAGGATCCATTTAGGATAAGCCGGTTAGTTCCACTTGGCCAAATGCACTAGGTCAAGTGATCTATCTTCCTATGACCCAACGTGACTATCATCCAAAAACTTCACGACCGCTGGTTGTTAAAACCTAATCCATTTTATTCTAACCAATCACGCATCCTTATCGAGTGGATTAATTTTCTGAGGTGCCAGCTAATCCGAGCCTCCTCCTATGTTATTGATTTACGTTTATTAAGTAAATAAAAGGTACTGATTATAACTTGGTTCTATCTTAAGTTTTACTTTTAGATTTATAATAAATTATTAACAATCTCTAATTTATCAACTTTATCTTTTAAAATATTTTGTATTTCTATTTTTCTAAGAGTTAATTTTAATTTTATTCATTACATTATTAGTATGTGTATCTAGCTAAGTTAGTAAAGCGAGTATGTCATGTACAAAACTTCATATAATGTAAATGTACTAACCTTGATTTCTCCTCTGATTTTTGGGCTTCTCGGCATTGTCTTGTGGACCCATTAGTTTGCATTTGAGCATTATTTCTTTCCTCTCCTGATCATTTTCTCCTTCTCCCGATCATCGAGTTTCACGTACAAGGTCGTTCTAGTGCCCTCTCCTACACTAAATGACATGAGATTTACAATTTGAATTTACATTTTACCTTTAGATCAGAGATCCTCCCCTTATCTGCTATTTCATACTCAATTTATCTAAACATTCTATCGCCCTGCCATCCAGATATGCTCGCTCGATTTTTCCGAGTCTCGGTGAGGAGGTTGACTGATCCATTCAATTTCAATCGACCTCGTCATCGATCTCTAACTCGAAGGGATCTCATAAAGCTTGAGCACTTTCTCCCAAAAGCTCCTTAGCATTGTTGAACTTTCCAACTCGATCAAGATCGAATTTGTTAGTCCTAGGAGAATGTAAGTTGCTTTGCATTTGCATGTCCTTATTGTTTGTGCATCCTTGTCATGGTGATGGGTACACTTTAGTGGGAAGAGTGAATCCAATATGGACTATGGTCCATTATTTCGCCGTCTTTAATCGATGCTCCACCGGTCTTTCCAAAGATCCGAGTTCTCGCAGACATGAAGTGGTAGGCATGTTGAGTCGTTGTACATCTCGTAGGCCATTAGAAGGAATCTCAAAATAAACACAATAAAATTTGTTCCAAGACTTGGTCTTGGATTAGAAAGGGAGAGAAATAAAAATAGTAATTCAGAATTTCAAGAGAAAATAATAAATATTATAAAAATATTATAAAAAATATTACTACAAATTTTTGAAACACTATATTTCACTAATTCCAATCAATGGTGAAATTTGAAATGGATTTTTAAATGCATGAGGGAAAATGAAAGGCGAAGGTTATTTCAACCTATACAAACGACAAAGCCATTTAAAAATGCTTGAATGGTGGTTGCACAAAGCGACTCGCGATACCAATTGTTGGATCGAAACCAGAGGGGGGGGTGAATAGCGCCGCGTCGTCAGGACGAAAACCATCGAGTTAAATACGCAGATATGAATAAATAAAGAAATAATCACACGGAGACTGGCGATGAATCGACTCTTCAGGCCGCGATCCTTGATCGGGAGCAACAACTATAAGCTCGCACGATTACAATTTGAAGTACAACAATAATTAATTATTATACCATCTGACGCAAATTCAGCTCGGTCGTGTCGCCGTCGCAGTATCGAATCGCGCGCTGCGAAAGCAGCCGTGGTTAAGACTTAAGATCGCTAGTAAGTTGTTGCCTTGGCTGCTGCCCGAGACCTTATAAAGGGTAAGCTTGGCGCCCTCTTAAACGAGTCGAGTCTCTGAGATCAGAGATGTACTTGGACCTTTATCCAGCTTCAGCGAGGCGCCACCCAATGCCTTCACACCACCTTCAGCCGCGTGAACTTCATGGCGCCCTTCTGCTACCGACCTGGTGACTTCTCGAGGAGGCTTACAAGCCTTTGGAGGCGCATCCGGATGCTCATCCGAGTTGTAACTTGCTTTATCTCGAAAAATGTTAGTCCCACTCAAAGTTAAACATACATAATGATAATAATGTTGATGAAGATTTTGAAACCATATCAGTTTCCTAACCCGAAGTCGACCTGACGCCACTGCCTCGGGAGGACCTCCTACTCAGTCGATTTACTTGCCGCCCTGCATCGATCGACTTCTTCCGCCTAGGGTTACCCCCAGACCTAGGGTTACCTTGGGTTTTTCCACCTAGGATTACCACCTAGGACCTAAGGTCAGCCCTTCTAGGTTTTCCACCTAGGTTACCCTAGCTAAGGTTGCCGCCTTCCTCCACCTAGGGTTACTCTAGACCTAAGGTGCCCTTAGGTTTTCCACCTAGGGTTACCGCCCTCCCAGGGACCCAAGGTTACCCCCAGGATTTTCCTTCACCTAGGGTTACCGCCTCCAAGGTTACCTGGATTTTTCCTTACCTAACCGCAGCTGATGACTTTCCTCAAACCTTATTTAACCAATGCTAACAAGGAATCTTAACTCAACTTTGCCATTATCAAACTGAGGTTCGACTGTCGCGGATGCTTACCGCACCAACACTAATAGAAGTTAAACACCACTTGTATCAGGCATTGTACTATGAGTCCAAGTCAAACATAACTGACATCTTCATAAAACCCTTATCTGAACTCTTATTCAGTACACTTAGAAGAGAATTAGGGATGTGCACAGTAGAGTAAATTAAAATTGTTAAACATTTTTACTTGTTTCAAAAAGTTATCTTTTCAAAATCATGTCAAGTTTTAAAATTCTAGGAAAATTATTTTTAAAACTCCCTATTTTACTAGTATTTTCAAAGATTGAAAATAGTCTAGGACTTTCCCTTTAGAAAGAATGTACCCACAGGTTTCAGCCAGAGCATCTCACAAGCACACTAGGAATACATTGCTTGTGTATGAAAAAACACTTAGAATGGTGTGAAATGCATACTGCCTGGACTTCAAAATGCTTATGTCTATGCATCAACATAAATCTGGGCAATAAATACCAAAGTTAAATTAATCAAGTTAAGTTATCCATGATTAGTCAAACTAACTGGAACACTTACATAACTTGACTAACCAAGCGAAAGCTATTATCTCATGATAAACAACTTATAGCTAAAGGTTAGACATTTTGTTAAGAAAGGTAGATATTTGTTTTGAAGTTTTTTTTTACACTCATGCTTGAACTTTAGGACACTAAAACTTAAATTTTTTCTTTTGACATTCATAAGGGGAAGGGGAAGCAAATTATTTTTAAGTATTCTTTTTCAAATTTTCAAAATATTTTTTTCGAGGTATTTTTTGAAAGAAGGGAAATTCAAATTTTTTTTTTTTTGGCTTAACTATTTTTTGAAGATTTAACTATTTTTGAAAATAAACAAGCTTTTATCAAAAAAATTTTAAGCTAAGTCTTTATCTAAATCTTTTTTAAAACTAAGTCTTTATCAAACTCTCTTTAAAGTCATGTTTTTATCAAAAACTTTTTAAAGTTAAGTACTAAACTAAAGGTTTATCAATGTTTCTCCATTTTCTTCTAAAAGGTAAGTAATTTTTCAAGCTAAGTGTTTTATCTTCTAAAAGTTAAGTATTGTTCAAAACTTTCACAACGGTCTATATGAAATTGTTGCTAGCTCTCTAAAATTTAGTTTTGATATATATCAAAGGGGGAGAGAAGCTAAAATACTCTAAAGTTAAGGATAAAGGGAAGTTAAGTGATTAAAGAAAGGGGGAGCTAAGGAACAAATTCTTTATGAATGAATATGAATGATAGCTAAGGAGCTAACAAATTCTTTATGAATGAATATGAATGAATCTCTTAACTTGTTCTATATTTTGCATGTCTTTATTATTGCATTTCTTTCATAATTATTGCTATATGTTTTACTTACCTTTTAATTATGTTGTCATAATCAAAAAGGGAAAGATTGTTAGTGCGGAAAGCACCAAACGATCGAACCTGTGTTTTGATAATGGTAAAGGGTTCAAAGTTAAGGTTATTTGTTGTCTAACAAGTGTGAATGAGCTTACAGGAAAGTCCTAAGTGTCCTTAGATAAAAGTCCTAATGAATTCTAGGCATATAGAAAACCCTAAGGGGAGGTAACCCTAGGTCCTAGGGGGTGGTAACCCTAGGTGAAAAGTTTTGGCGGGTCATGAACTTTAGGTGGCATCCAAGAGTTGGGGACTCTAGATGAAAATCTTGGTGGTCGCTAACCAGGTGAAAGATTGAACGGGTTAGAGATCGGGCGTCTAGCGAGAAAGTCTTGAAGTCTCGTGTGCTGAGCAAAAGTCCAGTCAGTTTGGAGGACTGATCTGGCAACAAGTAACTTCTCCTGAGAGGAGTAGGTGAGGACACGTTTCCCGTTGAGGAAACAGTAGGCGTCAGTTTGACCTAGGGTTTCCGAAGGAAATCCAGAAGTCAGAACTAGACAGTCCGAAGGCTGTCAAAAGTTAGCTTTTATATTACTTTATTATTTGTTGTTATCATAACTCTATTTTGCAGGAGACTAACACTTTTTGGAGGTTCTGATTTTACCTTGTTCGGTTGATCGAACGTTCGAATCGGTCGATCGAATCCCAAAACAAAAGGATCAGACTTACAGCGAGTTGATCAGATTCGACCAAGGGATTGGTCGACCAAACCTCGGATTCAGTCGACCGAACCTTGGATTCAGTTGATCGAATCGAGGATGATCGAGTCAAGTTGATTGGATTAGATAAGCAGTGCGGTCAGTGGATCAGTCGACCGAACGAAGACTTCTATCCGAGCAGCAGAAACTAGATGCGAAGCCGAGCCGATTCAAGCAAGATCGGTCGACCGATCTAGGGGATCAGTTGACCCATCAGAGTCGGGTCAAACTTGATCCCGAGATCAATGGATATGGATCAGGTCTGAGGTAGCTATAAAAAGGGGTCTCAGCCATCACTTTGAATACATAATTGAGAACTACTTACGCTCTTGTGTGCTGCTTCGAAACGCTTCGACAACGTGCAACCGCTGCTCTAACAATCGACGAACTTCTACTTACTATTTTATTATTGTTAACAAAGTTTTAAATTATACGTAATATATATCTGTAGTTATTTTTGAATCTATAGTTATTGTCAAAGGAAAGTGATCAACAATCGTTAGCCTTGGAGTAGGAGTTGTCATAGGCTCTGAACCAAGTAAAAGAAACCTTTTTAGCATTACTTTTGTTTTCTATATTTATTCCACTGCGTTATTCTATGTTTTTCAAAACGAGTGAAAAATCCACGAATGTTATTCATCCCCCCCCCCCCCCGCCGCCCCCCTCTAGCACGCATCGATCCTACAAACTCTTTGTTGACTTGTCCAGGTGCCTAGACCAAGTCCAAGCGACCAGGCTCCAGGTACCCGAACTAGGTCCGGGCTCTCGGACCAACTTGGTACCAAACAGGAGCCTCTTCGAGACATGTAGATGACAATTCAGAGTCCACGTCAACAATACTCTAGGTGCCTGGACCAAGTTCGGGCATCTGAACCAACATGGTACCGAATAGGCGCCTCTTCAAGACATGTAAATGATGATTCAGAGTCCACGTCAGCAACACTCAAGGAACTCGGACCAGTCTAGGCGCCCAGATTCCAATAAAGTGTTATCATAAAGTCATTGCGAGCAAATAAGGTGCACCGCTAGGGGCGCCTGAACCAGCTCCAAGCGCCCGGAGTTACCATGTCAGCCAACAGTCAAATTTGGCCAAAGGGCTATAAAAGGAGAGCTTGTTCTCCTTTTCGAACAACACACTTTATGTAATCTCATTTCCAATTCTATGCTTTTTAATTTACACTTTCAATGCTTATACGAGCTTTCTCTACCTTCGAGGATTCGATCGTAGAGAGAGATCTTAGTGAGCTTTTATTACCTTGGATTAACAATCCTCTGATTGCAAACCAAGTAAATCTGATTGTCTCATATTTCCTTTTTATACATTTCATTTTACTTTAATTATGTATTTGCTAAAGGCTAAAGATTGAGAAAGGTTAACTTTTATTTCAGACAATTTACCCCCCCCCCCCCTCTTGTTGGCCGCACCAGGACCTACAGTATCTTCTCATATGTCAATCCTAACTCTTTTAACAAATATTTTTGGTTTGTAATGAGAGTTTGGAATCACATTCGATTTGGAAAATGCCTCTTTAATAACTAAAGTAATATATCAAAAGATTTATTACTTCGACCATTTAATACCTTCACATGCATTAACTTGATCAAAAAACTGAATACAGAAAAATTAGTACAAGTGTGATATAGCTCTTTTTGTGCTTCTTCAAACATTGAGATATAACTTCCTCTAATATCATCTGCATTCATGTTTTCATTAATACCATCTAATTGAGGCTTACTAGTATTGATATTTTTTACATTTCTTAAATCAGTAAACATGTCTTGAAAATCATCTTTTTCAAAATCATAATCATGTTCCATTTCATTGACAATATTTATATTAATAGATGATGTAGTAGCTTCTCCATGAAAGTTTCAAACTTTGTATAATTTATCAAATATCCACTTATGAAATGTCCTTGAATATAATCCAACTTATATTTAAATAAATTGTCATACTTTCGACATGGATAACAAATTTTGGATAAATTTAAATTTATCATATAATTCTCTATTATCTTTAAAAACTGATTTAACTCATTTATATATTCAGGATCAATCTAATTCTCAATCATTATCCAACTTTTATCCATATTTATAAAATATTATTAAACATATAAAAAAATTCATATTATTTAATAAATAACTCTTATAAATAAGTTTGATGATAACTTTCAATAAAGTTAATTAAGCAACTTAAATTAATTAATCATATCAAAATAACCCTAAAATTATTATCTAAGTATCAAAATATCTCTAAAATTATCATCTAAGTATCAAAATATCCCTACAATTATCATCTACGTATCAAAATAATCCTAAAATTATGATTAAAAATATTAAAAATACTAGATAAAAAATAACCCTAAAATTATCATCTAGGATTATAATAACCCAAAAATGATCATCTAAGCATCAAAATAACCCTAAAATCATCATTTAAATAGCAAAATATCCCTAAAATTATCATCTAAGTATCAAAATAGATTCACTGAAGATAAGGAAGAATCATCGAAATTGCAAGAAACACAGGAGGAAAGAGGAATTGCCAGGAATCACTGGAGGAGAAGAGGAATCACTAGGAATCATCAGAAAGAAGAGGAATTACTGGAGGAGAATGTTGGGTCGCAAGGTTACAAAAAAAGTCCCACATTGAAAATACACGTAAAAGATCATAGATTTATAAGGCAAAAATCTCTCTATTAATATGAGGCCTTTTGGGTAGAGTCCAAGAGCAAAGTCATAAGGGTCTAGGCCCAAAGTGGACAATATCATGTCATTGTGGAGATATGTGGACATCCTTCAGTCCCAACAATTGGTATCAGAGTCATGGGCCAAACCAGATATCATGTGGCGTGACCTTGAACAAAGTTGAGGGTGGGTCGAGGTAGGTCAGATTGATTGGATGTTTGCGGTAAGGCCCCGAAGTAGGTCAGGGTGACTGGATACTCGCAAGGAGGCCCGGAGCAAGTCAAGGTGATCGGATACTTGAGGGGAGGCCTGAAGTAGGTCATGAATGATCGGATACTCGCAAAGAGGCTTGGAGCAGGTCAAGGTGACCGGATGTTCGCGGGGAGGCCCGAAGCATGTCAGGGTGACTAGATGCTTGTGAGGAGGCCTGAAATAGGTCAAAAGTGACAAGATGTGGATGCTTGCGAAGAGACCCAGAATAGGTCAGGGTAACCGAATGCTCATAAGGAGGCCCGAACTATGAGAGTAATGGTGGCCCTTCGTTTAAGGAGGATTGTTGGGTTGCAAGGTTGCTAACAAAGTCCCTCATTGAAAATACTTGGGAAAGATCATAGATTTATGAGGAAAAGATCTCTCCATTGACATGAAGTCTTTTGGGGAGAGCCCAAGAGCAAAGTCATGAGGGCTTATGCCCAGAGTGGATAATATCATGCCATTATGGAGATATGTGAACATCCTTTGGGCACAACAATTGGTATCCAAGTCATGGTCCAAACCAGATGTCATGTGGGGTAGCCTTAAACGAAGTTACAGGTAGGGTCGAAGTAGGTCAGGTTGACCGGATGCTCGTGGGGAGACCAGGGAGCAGATCAAGATGATCGGGTGCTCGTAAGGAGGCCCGGAGTATGTCAAGAGTGACCGGACGTGGATGCTCGCGAGGAGGCCTGGAGTAGGTCAAGATGACTAGATGCTTGCGGGGAAGGCCTGAAGTGGGTCAAGGTGACCAGATGCTCGTGGGGAGGCTCAAAGCAGGTCAGAGTGACCGGATGCTCACGAGGAGGCCCAGACTATGTGAGTAATGTGGTCCTTTGTTTAAAGGGAGGATTGTTGGGATTAAATAAAAGTCCCATATTGGAAAGATTTGAAAAAGATCATGGGTTTAAAAGGATGTAAGATATCTCCATTGATATGAGGCCTTTTGGGTATAGCCCAAGAGCAAAGTCATGAGAGCTTAGGCTCAAAGTGAATAATATCATGTTATTGTGGAGATATGTGAACATCCTTTTGCACAACAAAGAAGAGCAGGACAATTGTCGGAGCAAAAGACGAATTGCCGGAGGAGAATCATCGGAGCAAAAGCTGCGGAGAAGAAGAAAATCACACCAAAAGAAAAGTTTCTATAGGGTAGAATTTTCTTCATATTTCAGCAATGATTTTTAGGGTAAATTCATTGCTAATATAATTGTTGGTCCCTATTGGTGTGGCCAGCAATAGGGGTGAATTGCTCTGAAAAATAAAATCAAACATTTCTAGCCCTTTTCAAACTAAATTAGAGAAACACTCGCTTATAAAAGAATTAATTAAAATAAACTAATTAATGAATTAATGAAAGAAAGATGCACGGAATTTGCTTGGTTTGCAATTAGAATATTACGAATCCAAGACTATGAAAAGCTCACTAGAATTCTCCTTTGTATGGAGTAGCCTCTATAATGTTGACAGCTCATAATTAAAGTAGTATAACAAAAAAGCAATTCAAGTACAAATGTTGTTGTCTACTACTGAGACCAGAGCTCTATTTATAATCTACTGGTCAGATCTGACCATTTGCTGACGTAGCAGCTCCGGGCACCTAGAAGAGCTCTGAGCGTCTATGTAACGCCCGAAAATTCTCAAAACTACATTATAAATATTCTATAATTATTCTGGAATTTTTAGATATTTTTCTGGAATTTTTAGAGTAGCAGAAGTAACAAAAATAAATAGAAAACGATAACGGCCTAAGCGGGGATTGAACCCGAGACCAATGGCTTAGGGATAATGCTAGTAACCAGTTGAACCCAGCAGGGCCGTGCTGAAAGGAAAGGGAACCAATAAAATTTATATTGGAGTTGGGCGAATTAATTCTTTAATATAAATAGGAAAATTAATAAGTGAGGAGAGGATTTTGGATCGTGATTTCTCCTCACCCTAGCCCTCACGCTGCCCCCTTCTCTTCTCCTCCTCCTTCTCTCGGCGCCAACCACAAGAGGACCTAGGGCTTCTTTCCTAGGGCTTCAAGGACACCTTCCGGCGACATCTCCGACACGAGGACGTTCCCCTTCGCGAGAGGAACGCTTAGACTCGAGAAGATCGTCGAAAGGATCGTCTCCTTCGGAAACCTAGCGATTAGAATCGTAAGAAATTACGAATAGGAGGTAAGAAACCCCTCACCTGCAGTATAAGTAGCTTTCGTTTGATTGCATGCCTTTAGTTTAGCTATATGCAGATTTTTCGGCACCCAGGGTGTGTTGAAACCCTCCTCGCAGACTAGGGATCTAGTTGAGCACCTTTAGATGGGCCACGTTGTTCTCCTTTCTGGAGGCTCTAGACGCTGCGGGTGCCTAGAGGTGGTCTCCTATTAGAGGGGAGAGTTGAGCACACCAAGTGTTCGACAAAATGATTAGTGTAGCTAAATACCACCTCGTATATTTTTAACATCTCGATTAAATGCATTAGTAGCATTTAAATCAGTATATTAGTCTAGTTTTACATGGGACTACGGTCCAATGGGTGGGCTCCCATATCTAGGTTTAGATAACCTAGCTTTAGGTTCAGATAACCTAGCAAAAAAATAAGCAATTAGTAGCTATATTCATTTATTTTCATGGCGCACCTGTCGATTAGATATCCATTGGGTTTGGCTCCCAGTCCCTAGGTTCAGACAACCTAGTAACCCTACTAAATTGGACTTGCAAACCGGTCTAGTTAGGGACATGCCTGACACAGAAAGCATTCGGGCCCACTAGCAACATGATTATGTATTTTCACTTATTATGATAATAGCTTCAAACTCATAATCTAGTTATGTGATTATAGTTTAAGATCAGCACTAGCTCGCCATTTTAGTTTAGTTTTAGTTTCAGTTTCATTTATTCTCCTAGTTGATACCATGAGATAGCTCCATGCTTAGATTTTATTATGCATGCCATGTTTCAGTGTTTATGCCATGTAACTCCAGTATGCCATGCTTTAACAAATTCAGTGCATGTTTTCAAATAGCATTCTTTAAAAAACATGTTTGCATCGTTGCATGTTTTAGTGAGGTAGATGGTTTCTTACTAAGCTTAAAGCTTACAGATACTTTTTCCTTATAAGGGTAAAGGAAAGATGGACTAGCAGAGGAAGTCGGAGGTCAATGCAGTGATGGTGTGTGTGGCTGAACCTAGAATGAAGATCCTTAGGGAGTTTAGCAAATTAAGAACTTAGTTTCTTTTCTCAAGTACTTTTATGCACTTTTAGACCTTAGAATGTTTAAACCATGGAAGATTTATTTAAGTTGTTAGTAATTATGTTGGAATGCTAGTTAATAGATGCTAGAACTTATTTCCATTGATTTTAGAACTCTTATATGAGATTTGCCACTAACTAGTGTCTTTGTTCTGATCGTCGCTGCGGAGCCTATCCGATCGAGTTTGGTTAGCTATTGGATCGATCCGATCCATCCACGAACAAAGAGTTGGCGATGTTGTGGATCCACCACCGATCCGGTTCCGATGATCGGTCGACCGGTCCGAACCGATCGAGTTGATCGATCTCCGTCGGCGACCGACCGCGGTGATCATGGATCGGTCATCGACGATCGTCGAGTGGGTGAAGTCACGGTGATCGGCGATCGACCGATCCATCGGTGTACCCGATCCGGTATGACCGATCGGTCCGAGAAACAATCGAGTTCGATTGAAATGCTCTGGATCGATGTAAGACCGATCGGAGCTTCCTTAGATGCGGCAAGTCAATCGATCACCGGATCGATCAAAGCGGCAATCGACCTGATCGATTGAAATGTCTCGATTACACTAGCGTGACATCGAGAGGCATAGATTATCTTCCCAGCATGTGTACAACTCCTAGGTACACCTAGAATATTAGGTTCAGATTTTTCAGTTTAGCAAAATTTTAATCAATCCAGATTAATAGTAATTTAGACATAATGTAGCGATCTTCACATACCTTAGTTAGTAGAAGGCGGGTCCACGTAGTGGTATCGCGAGTTCCATACTTCCTACACACATCATTGAACATTTCCAAGTAAGAATACCTCTACTTTAATTATGTCTTGCTTTCATGTTTATGGATAATTATGGCATGCTTATATGATAGCTTTAACATGTTTATAGTAGCTAGTTAAACATGATAGTAGAAATCCTACAAACATGAATGCTTTAGTTATATATGTCTCGTATCTAGAAATGGCACGCGAGGAGAGCTGAAGCACCATGCCAATCGAGGACGAGGCTGCAGCCCGGTTCCACCAGACCTGACTAGTGGCTCGAGGAAGAGCGGCTGAACAAAGAAGAGAGATAGCCACCCTCGTATTAATCCAGCAAACAGTCCACCACAAATACCGAACCACGTCGGCGACTGGTCTTAGAGGTTCCACTCAACATCAAATTGTCCCAACAGCACAGGTCCTAGATGGCAGCGTAATCCTGATCCAAAGCAGCGAAAGTCAAGCCGGAGAACTTGTGCACTAGTGAACCATGGGATGCACAAGCCGTTCAAAAACAGGAGAGGGCTTATCGATGGAAGCAAACGAGAAGGTGAATGTGCCTCCTTACTCGCCTGCGGAGGATGCACGATGGTGGGAGAGAATCAAGCGCGCCGCCCAATGGAACAGTATGTTGTAATCTGAGAGGAGTTCTTTGAGGAATTCTTTCACACGGGTCACGAACCGCCACTGACGAAGTTCCCGAAGTTTTCGAGGCAACCTTTCGGTGGAGGAAGTCGTGAAGAAATTCCAAGGTTGGCTCTGCCTATGCCCGAACTAGTCGCGACGTAAAAAGAACGAGTTCGGTTGATGCTCAAGATCTGACGAATAGCAATGAAGCGTGGTCAGGCATCCACGAGAAACCACAAGAACTAGTCAGTCGGCCGTTGACCACGAGCACTACCAATAGTATCAAGCAGCGAAATCCTCTCAACCTAAGGGTCAAGGAGGCCCAGCTACCCGAACGCCACTCATGGCTCTAACTAGAAAGGGAACTCCAAAACAAAGGCCAAACCGGAAGTTACCCAAAGGAGGACCAACCGCGGCAGCGTATCCAAAGTGTGCTACTTGTGGGAAATTCCATCCCGGAGTTTGTCGTAAGGGCACACGAGGATGCTTTGAATGTGGACAAGAAGGCACATGGCTACGCCAAACAAGACACTTCCTCGCGGTGATTCATACGAGGAGGCCACCATTTCGATTACACAGGTGCCACTTTAGATGGTCCACACACCTGGGCGATTAGAAGCCCCATGACCAATACGAGGATCTACTCACTCACCGGAGAGGGCGAGCAAATGCCTCGGCGTTGTTACAGTCGATTAGTATTTTCTGACAAAGTACACGTTTTATTCGACATCTGGGCAACCATTCATATGTATCCGTGGCATTTGTCGAAGTTAGCAATACCTCAAAGGTACTCAGTGATGACATCGGCTAGACGCTTCGTGAGAAATTATGGCATCCACGCCGCTTAGCAATGCGCCATTATAGCACGGAGAACTCTTCGTGATGATCGCTAAATATGATCTTACGATGTCATTTTTGAATGGACTCTTGATCGAATTGCTTCCATTGAGTGCGTCAGAAAAAAGTCATATTCCAACGGAGCTAAGCATCGAGTTCGCTTGAGAACCCAAAAGAAAGGCCAAGAGGTTTCTCTCACCTATGAACAGAGATTAATGGGTTCGGTGTGGATTTTTACACGTAGTCAAGATTAGTCGTGACAAGGACCAGCACTACAGCCAAGCGGTCGTAGAGTGACTACCAGATCCCGAAGAGTTACCGGGATTAGCACTAGAGGGGAGATTGAATTTGAAATAGAGCTCATTCCGATACCAACCCTATTTCCAAGCACCCTACCGCATGGCTCCATCCGAACCAAGGAACTTCATGAGCAATTCCGGAGCTACTTGACAAAGGCTATACGCCCTAGTCACTCACCATGGAGCGCCTGTATTGTTCGTGAAGAAGAAGGACGGGAGCATGCGTTGTGCATAGAACCTACGAGCACGAACAGTCACAATCAGAACAGTATCCTCTTCCGGCATTATAGAACTGCTCGATCACCTAAAGGGAGCAAAGCAGTGTTCTCGAAATAGACCTGGATCAGTTATCATCGGTGAAAGTTAAAGGGATATACCCAAGACAAAGATTCGTGACTAGATACGGACACTACGAGTTCGTAGTCATGCCTGCCGTGACAAATGCTCCACTACTTTCATGGACCTCATGAACAGAGTATTCAGGGAATATTTAGATAAGTTTGTTATTGTGTTCATCGGCGACATCCTTATCTATTCCAACTCGTGAAGAACACGCAGAGCACCTGAGGCAAGATTGCACTTCAAGAAAACAGATGCCAAGTTCACGAAATGTGAATTTTGGTTAGATCAGTGTCCTTCCTGGGTCACATCATCTCAAGGGATGGTATCATGGTAGACCCTAGTAAAATAGAAAGGTGAGTAATGGAAGAGACCCAAGAGCGCTAGCGAGATCGAAGCTTCGGGATTAGCAGGTTACGTGAAATTCGTAGAGGACTTCTCCAGATAGCCTCACGACTTACCAAAGAACCGAAAATTTCAGATGGGCGAGGGGCTGGAGGAAATCGTTGGGTAAGAGGAGATTGACTAGTGCACCTATTCTGACTCTACCAGATATATATAGTGATGCCTCTAAATTGGGACTAGGAGCGAGACTGATGCAAAATGGCAAGGTGATAGCCTATGCCTCCAGACAACTCAAGGAATATGAGAAGAATTACCCTACTCATGACCTTGAGCTTCAGCAGTGGTGTTGTTGCTCAAAATTGGAGACATTACTGTATGGAGCTCAGTCGGAGTGTATACAGATCATCATCGGAGTCAAGTACTTCTTCACTCGTAGGATCGAATATGCGGCGGAGATGGCTAGAGCTGGTCAAAGACCACGACATAGATATCCTCTACCACCGAAAAGCAGCGCTCGAGCCCTAGTGAAAGTCACAACACTCCTATTATCTCTACCCATGTCACCGCCCCTCTACAGAGAGATCTTTCTGGTCTCGAACTCATAGTCGGACAGCTCTCTACTATGACATTAGAGTCTACCTTCCGGTGACATCCAGACAGGGAGCAGGATCCTGAAATTCAGAGAATCAAGCAAGGTTTATGTAATCGAAGGTGGAGAGTTCGAATATCGAGAGCGGGTGTTGTATTTGATGGTGCTATGTGTTCCAAATCGGAGGAACTACGAGGAAAATCCTAGATGAGGCTCACAAGACTCCTATGCGATGCATCCCTGCTCCACCAAAATGTACCAGGACTTAAAGAAACATTTTGGTGGCCTGATGAAGAGAGACATCGCCGATATGTCACATGCCTAACCAGGAGGAGGTTAAGGCGTAACATCGAGAGACCAGAGGAGTTTGGTCCATCGATCCCGAATGGAAGTGGAGGATATTTCCATGGACTTCATATAGGATTACCAGACCACAAATGGTTTGATACCATCCGGTAATAGTCGATGGTTGACTAAACCCCCACTTCCTAGCTATCGAATATCCTATTCCATGGGCTTAGCCGTTGTATCTCAAGGAGATCGTCAGTCTCATGGAGTCCCACGAACCATTATTTAGGACGAGACAATAGGTTCACATCGCACTTCGGGAGTGTGTACAAACATGTTTGGGCACGAGTTAAAATTTACCTTTCCATCCTCGCATGGATGGTCGGCAGGCGGGCAGTAAAATCGTCGTCTCAAGATATGAGCATGTGCCCTAGACTTCAAGGGAAGTTGGTGCAAATATCCTTAGTAGAGTTTAGGCATACAACAACTGCTATCGGCCACTATCGGTGATGGCACCTCACGAGGCTCTCTCACGAGGTGTAGATCTCATGGGTATGAGAGTGGTGAACAGAAGAACTAGAGCTTCAAAGCGATCTAGTAGCAGACCACATACCACAAAGAAGCATCAGATCAGATCCGAGAGGATAAGAGCGGCAGGCCAAGAGCTATCTTTGATGCTTAGAGTTTTTCATTGGGACTGATTCCTCAGTAACTCCCATGAAGGGGTAATGCGTTTGGGAAGAAGGGCAAGCTAAGTCCCGTATATGTGGGACCATACCTTATTAGCAGGAGAGTTGGCAAGGTAGCATATGAGTTAGAGCTACCCCAGAGATGTCGGCCACAACGATTTCATGTCTCTATCTTCAAGAAGCATACCCCGGATGCCACCGGTGTGATGAGCCCGGATCCTGAAGACCTCAATTGGCTACGATCCCTATTCAGATAATAGACCGAGCATTAAGAAATTACGAACAAGGAAGTACCATTAGTCAAAGTTATTTTATCACCACAAGAGGCAACTTGGGAAGCCGGTATAGGAGAGATGTATACCCAGAGTTATTCTAAGTTCGAGGAACTTTTTATAAGGTATGGGGATTGTAAAATTCTCAAAACTACATTAGAAATATTCTATAATTATTCTGAAATTTTAGATATTTTTCCGGAAGAGTAGCAGAAGTAGCAAAAATAAATAGAAAACGAAAACGGCCTAAGCGGGGATTGAACCCGAGACCTATGGCTTAGGGATAATGCTAGTAACCAGTTGAACCCAGTAGGGCCGTGCTGAAATGAAAGGGAACCAATAAAATTTATATTGGAGTTGGGCGAATTAATTCTTTAATATAAATAGGAAAATTAATAAGTGAGGAGAGGATTTTGGATCGTGATTTCTCCTCATCCTAGCCCTCACGCCACCCCCTTCTCTTCTCCTCCTTCTTCTCTCGGCGCCAACCACAAGAGGACCTAGGGCTTCAAGGACACCTAAGAGCATCTTCCGGCAGCGATTCTAGCACGAGGACGTTCGCGAGAAGATCGTCGAAAGGATCGTCTCCTCCGGAAACCTAGCGATTAGAATCGTAAGAAATTACGAATAGGAGGTAAGAAACCCCTCACCTGCAGTATAAGTAGATTTCGTTTGATTGCATGCCTTTAGTTTAGCTATATGCAGATTTTTCGGCACCCAGGGTGTGTTTAAACCCTCCACGCAGACTAGGGATCTAGTTGAGCACCTTTAGATGGGCCAGACACGTTGTTCTCCTTCAGTTGGAGGCTCTAGACGTTGTCGGGTGCCTAGAGGTGGTCTCCCTATTAGAGGGGAAAGTTGGAGCACACCAAGTGTTCGACAAAATGATTAGTGTAGCTAAATACCACCTCAGATATTTTTAACAGCTCAGTTAAATGCATTAGTAGCATTTAAATCAGTATATTAGTCTAGTTTCAGCTTACATGGGACTACGGTCCAATGGGTGGGCTCCCACAGTCGCCTCTAGGTTTAGATAACCTAGCTTTAGGTTCAGATAACCTAGAAACAGCAAAATAAGCAATTAGTAGCTATATTCAGTATTTATTTTCAGTGGCACTGTACTGGATTAGATATCCATTGGGTTGGGCTCCCACAGTCGTCCCTAGGTTTAGATAACCTAGTAAACCCTACTAAATGCGGGACTTGCAAACCCGGGTCTAGTTAGGGATGCGCGCACAGCAAGTACAGTTGTCAGGCCCATTAGCAACATGATTATGTATTTTCACTTATTATGATAATAGCTTTCAAACTCATAATCTAGTTATGTGATTATAGTTTAAGATCAGCACTAGCTCAGTTTTAGCTCAGTTTTAGTTTCAGTTTCAGTTTAGTTCTCCTAGTTGATACCATGAGATAGCTCCATGCTTAGATTTTATTATGCATGCCATGTTTCAGTGTTTATGCCATGTAACTCCAGTATGCCATGCTTTAACAAATTCAGTGCATGTTTTCAAATAGCATTCTTTAAAAAACATGTTTGCATCGTTGCATGTTTTAGTGAGGTAGATGGTTTCTTACTAAGCTTAAAGCTTACAGATACTATTTTTCCTTATACTGCAGATAAGGGTAAAGGAAAGATGGACTAGCAGAGGAAGCTGGAGGTCAATGCAGTGATGGTGTGTGTGGCAGGAACCTGGAATGAGATCCTTAGGGAGTTTAGCAAATTAAGAACTTAGTTTCTTTTCTCAAGTACTTTTATGCACTTTTAGACCTTAGAATGTTTAAACCATGGAAGATTTATTTAAGTTGTTAGTAATTATGTTGGAATGCTAGTTAATAGATGCTAGAACTTATTTCCATTGATTTTAGAACTCTTATATGAGATTTGTGCAATATCGAGGTTCTCGAATCGAATTAATACCGATCGATCGGGGTTAATCGTCGAGTTTGCTGCCGTATCTGGATCGATCGGTGGCCGATCCGATACAGTTGAGTTGGTGGGACGGTTGTGGATCGCGTATGACCGATGATCTGTAGGCTCACGCTCGATCCGTGGTTGGCCGACCGATCGGTGAGTCAACGATCGGTCGCCGGACCGATCGGTGTTCTGCTGAGATCGGTTGACCGATCCGACCCGTACAATCGAGTTCAGATTGAAATGTCGTCCATGGATCGGTCCCGATCGATCAGGCTTCCGCACCAAGATAAAGCCGATCGATGGATCGATCGCATGCCTGAATCGACCCATGGATCGATCCAACAGCTAGCAGGACATTCGAGAGGCATAGATTATCTTCCCTAGCATGTGTACAACTCCTAGGTACACCTAGAATATTAGGTTCAGATTTTACAGTAATCAGTTTAGCAAAATTTTAATCAATCCATATTTTCGCAATAGTAATTTAGCACAGCATAATGTAGCGATCGGCCTTACAGCTTAGTTAGTAGAAGGCGGGTCCTTACAGTCTAGGCGTGGATAAAACTTTATCTACGTTGCAATGGTTCACAATAGCTCACAATGGATCAGCCTTATCTGGTTTGGGAGCTTGGAATGCTCTGAGCGTCTGGATCATGCTGATGTATCCCATTCAAAGCCTTTCCAAGGGAAGCGCCCTTGGGCTACCCCAAGGGGTCTGGGCGCTTGAACCAGTTCGGGCTCTCAGACTAGTCGGGCGCCTAGACTTGGTTTGGGCGCCCGGACTGGTCGAGTGCTTGGACTTGTTCTAGGCGCCCGGACTTTGGCCTTCCAGAATTGAGCTCACCAAAACCCATCTTCTAGCCTTCTCCTCAAGCAATCTTCCATTCTGACTTCTCGTTCCTCAGAAACGTTGTGCGCTTCCTTCTCGTTCTCCAGCGTACTCTTCCGCAGCACCTCATCCCTCGAACATATTAAGCCCATCGACTCTCTCCTCTGTCATCCTTCTCGCTAGCTGCGTCTTTTGCTCGACTTCTTGTGCTCCTAAGTTCCTGCATACTTAGACACAAGGCATCAAACACACGTAGAACCTAACTTAACTCGGTTGACCACATCAAAACTACCTTGGGGTACTTACAATCTCCCCCTTTTTGATATGCATCAACCTGAGTTAGAGTTAGGGTAAAAATATAGAATTAATAAAATGACAATTAAAATTGAAATTTTGCAAAACTGTAAAATTATAAATATAACCTCCCTTAGTCCCCTAGACCTAAGCTCTCATCTCTCATTCCCCCCTTTTGACTGTTCGGGCATCTGGACTTGGTTTAGGCGCCCGACCAGTCTGGGCTTGAGTTGAGTCATTTCGACCTTTTGGAATTGGGCTCACTGGAACCTATCTTCCAGCCTTCTCCTCGAGCAATCTTCCGTTCTAGCTTCTCGTTCTTCGAAAACATCGTGTGTTTCCTTCTCGTTTGTCAGCGTACTCTTCCGCAGCACCTCATCCCTCAGATGCACCAAGCCCGTCGACTCTCTCTCGTGTCATCTTTCTAGCTAGCTACATTTTTTACTCGACTTCTTGTGCTCCTAAGTTCGTACACACTTAGATATAAGGTATCAAACACACACAAAACTTAACTTAACTCGAATGAACATGTCAAAACTACCTTCAGGTATTTACAATCTCTCCTTTTTTGATGTGCATCATTTCGAGTTAGAGTTAGGGTAAAAATATAGAATTAATAAAATGACAATTAAAACTGGAATTTTGCAAAACTGTAAAATTATAAATATAACCTCCCACTAGTTCCCTAGACTTGAGCTCTCATCACTCGTTCTCCATTTTGATCACATCAAAAATAAAGTCGGGGAAAAAATCATAATTAGATAAAAATTGAAAACTTTTTCTAAGGGTTAAGGAAACAAAATTCAAAGTAAAATTTTTTTTCAAAAAAACTGAATTTTCAAGATTTAATAATTACAGTTGTCAAATTTAATTTAAAAATAAGTATAACACTTTGAAAATTTTTAAAATTTTTTATTAAAGTTAAATAGTAGTATATGAATATGCAAAAAAATCTTTATGAAATTTTTTAAAGTATTTTAGCATAAATAAATTAATTTGTATAGAAACATAGTTTTTGTAAGATTAATTTTAAAAATGGATTTTTAGCCAAAACAAATCTCCCAATTTTTTTTAGGTATTCAGAATAGAATAATTAACTAATAAAAAATTAAATTGTTTAAAAATAAGCTTTCAAGATTTTTTATTTTAAAAATAAAATTTTTTATAAATAATCCATAGAAAATTTATTATTTATCAAAAAAATTTAAAAAATATTTCCAAACAAAAGTTCAGCGGTGCTATCATTATAAAAAAATGGATAATAATTTATAACAAAAAATTTAAAAAAATATTTTAACAGATAGAATTATTTTTAAAAATAAATATTTAAAAATAGTTTTGCTAACATAAACATTGAGCTGATTTTTTTAAGTGTTCAAAATATAACGATAATTCTCAAAAAAAAATCAAGATTTCCAAAATACATCTTTAGCAAAATTTAAATTTTAAATTATGATTTTTTATTAAAAAATCCATTACAAAGTATTTAATCGATGAAAATTTCTTAAAAAAATTATATTAAGAGTTTATTTATTCTAGTAACAAGAAAAAAATCAACAATAAATGTGAACAATATGCATTCAAACTTAATAAAATTAACATTCCTAAATTTAAAACATGCATATCATCTATTTATACTAAACAAGATTTGGGAACCCAAAATAAATTTTTATCTACTGGGTTAACTAAAAATTTTTTAGGTATATATTTTTGTGATACTTTTCTAATTTGACCCTTATGATATTTAAGATATCAATTTAAGCTTCTATAATTTCTTTAAGTATTAGGATTAACGCATGCAGAATTTTTTGATTTTTCAATTTGGTCATTCAATTTTTCACTTTCATCCTTTAGTGTATCATATATTTCTAAAGGGCATATATTTGCTAAGATTATTTTTAATTCTAAAACTTCCTTTTTCAAATTAATACTTTTAGACTTAAGCTTATACAACTATCTAGTCATAGATTTAATACCTAAATATAATGCGTAAGGACGTAGTAGACATACCTCACTTATCAGATCTGCTCTGGAGTTGTTTCTTCCTCCTCGCTGCAGGTTTCTTCTGATGAGCCTCCCCCTTCGTCTATGCTCTCCTCCTAGTGCTTTGCTATAAGTGCAAGTCCACCGTACTCCTCCAAATCAGATTCTAATAATGACTCATCCCAAGTCGCCTTCAAGGTTTTGTGCTTTGTTGTGCTTGGTCCTTTTTTATTGTCCTTCTTCTTCAGTCTTGGGCAGTCTTCCTTGATGTACCCTTCTTCATTACAATGATAGCATCTGACATTCCTTTTTCTTCTTTTCTTGGCCTACACTTCATTAAATTTATTAGATTTAAAAAATTTCTTAAATTTTCTTATTATAAATGTCGTTTCGTCATCGTCGAGGGAAGTGTCAACCTCTGATTCGTCCTTCTTGGCTTTTAGGGCAATGCTGTTTGACTTTTCTATGTCCTAAGTATCTACACAATGAGACTCGTGAAATTCAAAAGTAGAAAATAAACTTTCAAGCATACTTATCTCGAGATCCTTAGAGATCTAGTAAGCATCTATTAAGGCTGACCACTCTAAAGTTCTCGGAAAGGCATTAAGTGTGTATCTTAAAGAGTCACGATTTATTACCTTTTCTCTGAGGTTGTTGTGTTAGTATTCCAAGATAGTTTTGATGTGATCAACCAAGTCAGGTTAGGTCATGTTAGTGTTTAACCCTGTGTCTAAGTGTGCAGGAGCTTAGGAGCACAGAAAGTCGAGCAAAAGACGTAGCTAGCGAGAAGAACGACATAGGAGAGCCTAGGGGCTCAGTGCGTTCGAGGGACGAGATGCTGCGTAAGAGTGTGCGGGTGGACGAGAAGGAGGCATGCGACGTTTCCGAGGGATGAGAAGCATGAGTGGAAGCTTGCTCGAAAGCCGGAAGTTGGATTCAAGTGAACACTATTCCGGATGGCCGAGATTACCCAAGCGAGCGGAGCAGGAGCCGAAGATCCGGACTAAGGCGAGAGGAATCGGAGCAGAAGATCAGAACCAAAAGTCAATAGGTTGTTGATCTTCTTGGTCCAGGTGCCCAGAACCCTTCTAGTCACCCAGACCAGGATCTTTACCCGAATTGAGTCAAACGTGATCCGTTGCGATGTGGATAAAGTTTTATCCCCTCCAGGCGTCTGAAACCCCTCCAGGCACTCCGACCAGGGCTATAAATACAACCCTGGTCCCAGGAGCTAAGCACAACAAGAAATTAGAGAAACAACACTTGTGATTAGTTCTATTTGAGTTTAGCTTTCTATTTTTGAGCTGTTACTGCTGTAAGAGGCTTCTCCGCTCGAAGGAAACTTTAGTGAGCTATTAACTTTCTTGGATTAACAACCTCCCCAGTTGTAACCAAGTAAATTGATTGAGTCTCTTTTTCTTTATTTAATTTCTTAATTCCTTTTATGCAAGTGTTTTATTTAACTAAGCTATAAAAGATTGAGAAAAGTTGTTTTAATTGTGCAGGTTATTCACCCCCTGCTAGCCGGTCACCCAAGGGACCTACATGTTAAGCTAGGTGATCAGATCTTTGATTTCAGCATGGAGTTGAGCTACCTTCTCTCCCTTGTTCATTCGAAGATTCGTCAGTTGACTTCGGAGGATGTGTCATCTCACTAGTTTTGCTTCCGAAGTGCCCTCGTGAAGTTACAAGAATTTCTCCCAGAGCTCTTTTGTGAAGTCATAGCGTCCGATCTGGCTGACCTCTTGGGGCGGAAGGGCGTTAAGCAGATAGAATTCTACTTTGTCATTAGCCACAAAGTCGACCTGTTCCTTCTTCATCCACATGTACTCTTCTTTTTCGACTCCTTGTTGATCCTTAGGTGCTACAAAATCATATTTTATAATTAACAAAATTTCAAAATCGTTCTTGAAGAATACCTCCATGCTCTTTTCCATGTTGTGATTCTCCCTTAAATTTCAATGAGTAGATGCTGGATCAGATCATTTCTTCTGCTTCGAATGGCGGTTAGTACTTTTGAAGCGAGCCTGGCTCTGATATCACTTATTGGTCCCTGTTGGTACGGCGGACAAGAGGGGGTGAATTGTCCTGAAAAATAAAACCAAACCTATCTAGTCTCTTTCAAACTAAATTAGAGAAACACTTGGTTGTAAAAGAATTAATTAAAATAAACTAATTAATGAAAGAAAGAGACACAGAATTTATTTGATTTGCAATCAAAAGATTGCTAATTCTAGACTATGAAAAACTTACTAGAATCTTCCTTTGGACGGAGTAGCCTCTTACAACATTGACAACTCACAATTAAAGTAGTAGAACAAAAAAGTAATTCGAATACAAGTATTGTTGTCTACTACTGAGACTAGGGCTCTATTTATAGCCTGCTGGTCAGATCTGACCGTTTGCTGACGTGGTAGCTCCGGATGCCTGGAAGGGCTCCGGGTTCCTAGGCGTGGATAAAACTTTATCCACGTCGAATGGTACACAACGGCTAGCAATGGATCATCCTTATTTGGTCTGAGCGCCTGGAACTCTCCGAGCACCCGAACCATGCTGATGTGGCCCGTTCGAAGCCTCGTCAAGGGAGGCGCCCCTAGGATGCCCCAGGGGCCGGGCGCCCGGACCAATCCAGGCACCTGGATTGGTCGAGCATCTGGACTTGGTCCAGGCGCCTAAACAGTCAACACCAGGTTGACTATCCAGATTCTCCTCCGTTCTGGGTCCATTCACTTGGATGATTTCAGTCTTCCGAAATTAGGCTCACCCGAACTCATCTTTCGACCTTCTCCTCGAGCAATCTTTTGCTTTGGCTTCTCATTTGTCGCGTGCTTCCTTATCATTCGCTAACGTACTCTTCCGCAGTACCTCGTTCCTTGGACGCACCGAGCCCGTCAACTTTCTCCTGTGTCATCCTTCTTACTGGCTGCGTCTTTCGCTCGACTTCTTATACTTCTAAGTTCCTGCATACTTAGACATATGGTATCAAACATACACAGGATCTAACTTGACTAGATTGACCACATCAAAACTATCTAAGGATATTTATAATAATAACTTTAGCAATGGCTTTTAATTAAAAAATCGTTGCTAATATAATAACTTTGCGATGATTTTAATTAAAATCATTGTAAATATTTTGTTAATATTTTAGTGACGTTTTAATCTTGAAACGTCGATAATATAATTATTCTTAGGAACAATTTTAATTAAAATCGTCGCTAACATTTTAAAATATATAGTTTTAATTATTAGCGACGAACTATTATATATCCTCACTAAAAGTTTATAATTTAGTGAAAAATATTACATATTTCATTACATATAGTACCATTTTTTATGAAATAATATTTTTTAATACACTTATTTGCGATGATCTATTATTTTGTCGCTAAAGCCACTTTTTAGCTACGAACTGTTAATTCGTCGCTAATATTTTTCGTTATTTTAATGATTTCTTATAGTACATGTTTATAAATGATGTTGAAGAACAAAATTTATGAATAATGTTAATTAATGAAACTCTGAATACATACATTTAAAAAAATCAAAATCAATACAAGTTTAATAATCAAATAAGTTTAAAATGTAAAATTTCAAATAATAAAAAAAAATTAAATTGAGAGTTTAATAATATCTAAACAAATAACGCTAAAATCAAGTTTAAACCATAAGTATTCCAATGGTTTGATTTATTTTAGACTTGACTTGTTTTTATTGGGTTACCTTATTAAACAAGTTTGAACATCACAAAACTTGAGACTACCATAGGACTATAGGATCGGTGCACGTGAAGGGGGGTGAATCACGTATATTTAAAAACTTTCTTTTCTGCTTTCATAAAAGCAAGTGTGAAGTAGAATTAAAAGAAGATAGAAATAAAGTAAGAAAATAAAAATACACGATCAGTTACTTGGTTCGAAGTCTTCGTCGACTCCTACTCCAAGATCTACGATTCCTCGAATCGTATCAATGGGCAATCCACTAAAAACATTTTCTGAAAATGCTAGAAAAGAGAATCGAGTACAAGAACAAAGTAAATGACAGTGTAACACCTACACTTTCCTAGCAACAAAGTAAACAATTTAAACTAAATTGTTACTAACACAAGATTATCGAAGTTGAGAGTTTGGGTGTTGGTGTCGGTCTACCAATAGTGGTCGGATGAAGCAGAGAAGTAGCGCGCAGCAGTAGCATAGCAGATTTTGCGTAGTCGGAGTAGTAGAAGGATCATTGAAGCTTGTATATGAGTTTTATAGAACGTGCCAGTCGAACAACCCTTTTAAAGAGTGTTGAAGACGCCTCCAACCTCAAAGTATATCTCGCAAATTTTGGCTTCGACCAACTTCGACACCTGCAATTTTTATTCGCATGAGGGCGCCTCCAAGAGCTTATTCGAGGCACCTCCAGCACACTCCAGGGTGCCTCCCAACAGTGCAAACTTTGTCTCCTTAAGGGCGTCTCCGACGGATTCCAAGTACCTCCAAGCGCTACTCCGAGGCACCTCGAACACTGTTCATCCGAAGCTATTTTTGTACTTAACTCTGCAAAAAAGAGTTAATCCCCAAAGCAAAATATACCCTACAAAATAGAGTTAACACATTAATAAAATAATATTATTAATTAGATCCTATCTTCTGAAGACCATGATCTAGTCATGGTCTCATGTTAGACTTCTAAAATGACTCTAAGCTGAAACAATGCTTATAGTCCCACTAGGAATCGTCCTCACTGGATGACTCTGTTGGTGCGGTTAGCACTAACGGTCTAACTCAGGTTTTGATGAATGACAAATTAGGTTAAGTTAGGTTTGTCGTTGTCTAACACTCTGACCGAGTGTGCAGGCGAAGTCCAGACAAGTCGACGGGCTGACCAGATGTTTGGCACGAAGTTCAAGCGGGTCGACGGGCTAACCAAACGCTTGGCACAAAGTTCAAATGGGACGACGGGTTAATCGAACATTTGG
This sequence comes from Zingiber officinale, assembly GCF_018446385.1. NCBI lineage: Eukaryota > Viridiplantae > Streptophyta > Magnoliopsida > Zingiberales > Zingiberaceae > Zingiber > Zingiber officinale. The sequence goes on from NC_056006.1 coordinate 78,929,098, forward strand.
CACGAAGTCCAAGTGGGTCGACGGGTTGACCAGACGCTTGGCACGAAGTCCAGCTAAGTCGACGGATTGACCGGATAGATGGCGAGAAGTCCAGATGAGTCGAAGGGCTGACCGGACGTCTAACAGGTGAGTAAAGGTAAGTCACTGAAAGGGATTGACTGTGAGGACGTGTTCCCGGTGTAACGACCCGGCCCTTTGGCTTTTTGCCTCCCCCGGGTTTCGAACTCTAAACCTCCAAGCTTAAGTACTAGAGTTTATGAATCCTGGTAACCAAGTGAGATGTGTAACGACCCAATTTTTCCTATTTTGAGTTCTAAAAGTTCTTAAAAATATTTAGAAATGCTATAGAAATATTCTAGATATTTTTAGGAATTTTTAGAGTATTTTTATGGAATTTTCTGAGGTTGTTTGGTATTTTTACTAAATGAGAGAAGTTTGGACAAAAATAATGTCCAAGCCGAGATTCGAACAGTGGACCTCGGACCGGAACCGAGCCTTAACCGAATGCAGCCAATCAAGTGTTCCACGGGAGTTTTGTTAATTAAGTAGGGAACTAAATATATATAAGCTATAGTTGGAACCGAAAATAACCCTAAGTATAAAGATTTAATTTCTTTTCCCGAACCCGAAAACCTTTCTCCCCTTCTCCCTCGCGACGGCGGTCTCCTCTCTCGGGCGAAAAGGGGCGACGGCGCTAGGGCTTCACTCCGACGGCCAGCGAGAGGCTCTTTCCGACGGGCTTCCACAAATCCGCGACCACCTTGTCAAGGAGGGCGCGCGAACACGAGGAGAACGCCGAGATCGTGAGCTCCTCCAAACCCTAGAAGCAATTTTTCCGGCTGTGAGTTCAAGAACACCAAGGTAAGTCGCTACTCACCTGCAGTAGGATAGTTCCGGATTCCTATCCCCTTTGTTTTCAAATTTTTCCTGTGATGATTGTTGGTTTAGGGTCTCTGCCGTGAATCACAAAGAGAGAAAATAACTCAGTGTAGAGTAGTTTCCTTCAGAGCTTGTTGAAAACCCTAGAGAAGTTTTCCGGATTTGATTGCTCCTGTTATTTCCAGTTGTGCCTGTGACCTTAGTAATTCAGTGTAGATCTTGTTGTGGCCATATACCCATCTTGTTATTTTAAGATGATTGCTGATGTGAGTCAGGGTTTAAACAAGAAATTGAATATTTCTGTTGCCTTATGTTGTGAACATGTTTGCAAGGAGTTTTAGTTCAGTAGATTTTTAGTTTGAACAGCTAGTGTGCCTTGTTTTCCTTGCCTCAGTTTTTCTATACAGCAGTAATTTACTGGTTGGTCTGTGCCATGGAACATAACAAGAAGAACAAGCACGTTTTGGGTCCATATCAGTTATAGACCTTTTGTTGAATTATTAGAGTATGAAATACTGTAGATTTATAGCTCTTACTATTTTTCTCCTTGCTGCAATGAAAAGAACAACCCTTGAAGTTAGCATACCAAACTTAGATTTCTTTGTTACCTTATTTAGCATCTCAATTTTAGCATCCCAGTTTTATTTGCATTTCTGTAACCACGAACAACTTTATTAGGGCTTAGAACAGCCCCCTTGGAGCTTGTTGCAGTCCGGATTTTAATGGCTTTGTTTCCATGCTTCATATTTTCTATACAGCTAGTGTATCATTGTTTTCTTACAGCATTAGGATAGCTTGAAGTTTAAAGGGCAGCAAGTGTTTCATTGTTTCCTTGGTTCGGATTTTCATAGCATTTTTCTTGCTACTCAAAGGACAAGAACAACCCTTTATTTAGTTAGAATGAGCTTAGCATTTTCCTTGCTACTCAAAAAGGCAAGAACGACCTTTATTTAAAGTATGTAGTGTTAGTTTCTTGGTTTTCTTGAACATGAACAACTATTAAGATTATCTTGTAGTTTGATTGGCTTTGCTTTATTTTTATAGCATGCTCAGTTAGTGGCAATTCTCTACTTGTTAGATATACTTACAGTGTTCTAGTAAGATCTATTAGGGGATTATGAGAAGTTATGAGTAGAGAAAAGACCAAGGTCTAGTTAGAAAAGATAACAAGTAATTTAAAGTAAGAGACTAGTACCCGACTTCCAAGGTTGTCGTTAAACAAATCCTGGTGACCAATTCCAAGGTCTTGGCCCTGGTAAGACCAAGGTCTTTACCCTTATAGGCCTGGAGGCTCGCTACCTCAGTCTCTATTAGAGAGCGCGCATTTGGTACTAAGTCTGGGCCCAAGAAAGAGAAGAAGAAAGCTAAATATTAATTTCAAGTATAAGGCTATAAGTAAATAAAACAAGTATCACCTATGTTTAGAACTAGCAAAGTTTAGCTCTTATAATTCTAAGCATACAGTATTGGTTTTCATTTGCTTTCCTTATGAGTTTGTTGAGCATGATTAGCTTTATTTCCAGCATGCAGATTTATTCTTGTATATCATGAGTATGCAGATTATTTTAGTGCTTTGCTATTAGATGAGCATGTGTAGCTTTTCTTTTTAGCATTTCAGTTTCAGCATCCTTTGTATCTTATGCACTTTCGAGTTTTTGTGAGATAGTTTAGTATTTACTAAGTATTTCGCTTATAGATTTATTTTCCTCCTACTGCAGATAAAGGAAAAGCTAAAGTATAAAGAGGAAGGCGACAAGGAGGATGCGCGATGGATGTGTGTGATGTTGAACTATGGAAGCCTCGGGACTTGGTTAAGAAGTTGTTTAGAGTCCTTCTTTAATGTTATTAGAGAAGTTGAGATTGTTAAACAGTTGTTTCCTTTTTCTTATGTTGCTAATTGAGTCTATTCCGCATTGTTAGTTTGGTTGTTTCCCACTGTTGGAGCTGTATTCATTTGCTATTGCTAGAATATATTTTTTTAAGTTGTTGTGTCTTATTATTGCGTGGTTGTGAAATATATATACCAGCCGCGGGAGAGACTCTGCCGAAATTTTTCGGTAGGAACTTCTCTGGGGCCGTGATAAATTTAAGTGTTGTTAATAATAGCATAAGTAACACTAGTAAGTAGAGTAATAGATAAGTAACGGTCACCCCTTAGAGAGTAGTAGTATAGATAAGAAGGCTGGTTGTTACACCCGGGAAGGGAACATTAGGCGTCGATCCGGCTTAGATCCATTTCGGATATCTAAGTCGAGATCATGACTAGATTCCGGTCTCGAAAAGACGGAATCTAAGTCATACTCTTTACGTTGAACTAATAAACTGTGCTAACACTTTATTTTGCAGAAAATTCATTATATTTGCCTCGGACTAACCTTGTCTTGTAGGAGAAGGACTCTTTCTGGAGAAAGGTGGTCCGGGAGCCCGGAAGGGATCCGGGCGCCCGGAGGCAAGTTCTATCCAGTTCGCGACGTCGACACGTGGAGCTCGCTGGTTGGGCCTGTCACGTCACACCAGGGCGCCCGGAAGGGATCCGGGGCGCCCCGAGCCTCCTATATAAGGAGGGTCAAAGGTGGAGCTCAAAACAAGAACTCAGAATTGACGATCTACTCTACTGTGCTCCTGCGACGCCACGAGGCTACTCCGACAAAGCGCTGTCTTCAGTCTATTTCTTTTCATTTTGTCGATATTTTCTTTGCTATCAGTTCTTGTACTTTAATCTTGTAATTTCATTTTCGAATTGATAGTGATTGCCCAACAAAAGTACTCAACGAGTACGGGCCTTGGAGTAGAAGTCGACACAGGTTCCGAACTAAGTAAAAAGGTTTTGTGTTAGCATTGTTTTACTTTTCCGCTGCGTTTACTCTTATCGAAATTTTCGTAATCGATATTCACCCCCCCCCCTCTATCGACGTTCACGATCCAACAAGTGGTATCAGAGCGGGTACCGCTCTAATTTGGTGCAACCACCAATCAGGCAAAGGGGGTGTTTTTTTTAAAGAAAAATTAGTTATTGTTTGTCTTTAAAATAAAACCTTACGCCTTTCGTTTTTTCCCTCCAAAATTATTTTTGAAAAATACATCATCATCTTTTCACCATTATTTAGTATCGACAAAATATTACATTTTCAAATATTTGAGATAATATTTTTTATTAATATTTTAATAATATTTTATTATTTTTTAAAAAAAATAGTGAAAAATTATATTTTTTCTCCAACACTGCTAATCCAAGACCAAGTCTTGGGACTTTTTCTCTATTTTCATGTGTATAAGACCAATGCCTCTTCAAGAAGGATGGAATCCCAACGAACCACCACCGTACGATCAAGATTTCAACTACTGGAGGAGAAGAATGGAATGTTTCTTAAGAAGTCTAAACTTTGATTATTGGATGATATTGAGAAAACCCTCTCAGAACTCAGAACTAAACACAAATGTAAATAAAATTATTTGTAATATTTTACCTAACAATGTTTTATGCAGACTAGAAAAGTACAAAGATCCACATGAGCTTTGGACCCAGTTGATCAAACTTCACGAGGAGCCAATGGAGCTCGAGGATCAAGTAAAAATCTAATCCGAACTCGGGTCAGATCCAATCGAAAAGCCTACTGAATTAGAGGATGCGGTTAAGGTGAGTAATATTTACCAAAATACCCATGCTAATAGTAGTTTAAAGAATATACATGTTAATTTGGATATTTCTAAAAATATCTGTGAAAATAGTGTAGCTGGCAATACTTGCAAAAATACCCCTAGGATATTTTCTGATAAAATAAATCTAATTAATTTAGAAAATTCAAAAAATTTGAAAATAACTAATAACCCTAAAAATTCAAATTTAAACCTAAACAAATCTGAAAGTTCAAATAATAATAATGATAAGATCAATATTAATCTAGACACAATTAATAAATTGTTTAATAATCTAGACAATATCAATCTGGAAAATCCTATCCAAACCCAAGATAATTTAATTAACAAAAAATTAAATTTTAAAGATAAGACTTATTTAATAAATTCCACTAATTATATCAACTTAAAAGATAAAGAAAATATAAGGATAAAATCAAACACTCTGATAAAATCAAAAATAAATTTAACAAACTTAAAATTAAATGTTAAAGATAACATATTAAACAAAGCTAATCTAGAAAATTCAAAATTAAACCTTAATAAAAGGTTAAAAGATAAACCTTTAAAGAAATATAATTTAAACAATTTGATTAATTCAAACTCAAAAATTAATAAAAACTCAATTATTAACGACAATCTATTAAAAAAAGACAATTCAATTAACTTAATAAAATTAAAATTGAAAGAAAATTCAAATATTAAATACACTCTCTTAATAAGGATAATTTAACCAATTTAATTAATTCAAAATTAAAAACTTAAATCTAAATTATAAATTAAACATTAAGACTAAATTGTATAAAAAATCGCAAAAAAAAAATCAATAATTTAGGGGGAGGCTCCAGAATAACTGGCACCTCCAAAAATAATTTACCCAACAGGGTAACCGAAAACAATCTACTCGGCAGGGTAATTAGGACTAGAGTAAAAGGACAAGGTTTAACTTGACCTATAGTACTGGTGAAGTTTTGGATGATAGTACGTTAAGGAAGCTTAGTCTATGCATATTTAGGAAGATATGGCTTCGACCTGGTGCATTTGGCTAAGTGAAACTAGCCGAAGCAACCCCTTACGAATCCTAACTAGTTAGACCAAGGTTTTGTATTAAGTTCCGTGGATAGAACTATTCGAAAAACCTTGAAGGCTTGGTTGCTCTAATGATGTCCAGGTGACTCACCATAGCCCAGAAGTTTATCCGAAAAATGCCTATTTGTTGAGCCCAAAGCAAAACCAAAATCTAACACAAAGTTAAACCAAACCCTATAATTGACTATAACTCATCTCATAAAATTATAGGATTCCTAATTGATAATTTAGATCAGGTGAGATGAATAAGGAAATAAAATAATTTTTATAAAATTAATTAAATTAAAAATTAAATTAAAAATTAAATTAAATTTTGAATTAATTTAAATTTCAAATTAAATTAAATTAAATTAAATTTCGAATTAATTTAAACTTCAAATAAAATTAATCAAAATAATTAAAATTTGAATTGAATTAAATTGCTATTTAAATTAAACTAAATTTTGAATTAAATTAATTAAATTTTTAATTAATTTCGAACTAAATTAAATTAAATAAAAATAAAAAAATTTTAACTTAAAATTATTTTAAAAATCCTTCTAACTTAAAATTATTTCACAAATCTTTTTAACTTAAAATTATTTAAAAATTATTTTAAAATTACTTTAAATATTCTTTAAAAAATATTTTAAAAATTCTTTAAAAAAATATTTTAAAAATTATTTTAAAAATTCTATAAAAAATTATTTTAAAACTATTTTAAAAATTCTTTAAAAATAATTTTAAAAATTACTTTAAAAATTATTTTAAAAATTATTTAAAAAACCTTTAAAAATCATTTTAAATTTTATTTTAAAAAATATTTTAACTTAAAAAAAAACTTTTTCAAAAATTCTTTTTAATTCAAAATTTTTTAACTTAAAAACTTTTAAAAATTCTTTTAAAAATTATTTTAAAATGCTTTCAAAAACTATTTAAAAATTCTTTTAAAAATTCTTTCAAAAATTATTTTAAAATTCTCTTAAAATTAATTTAAAAATTCTTTTAAAAATTATCTTAAAACTCTTTTAAAAATTATTTTAAAAAATTCTTTTAAAATTTATTTAAAAACTCTTTTAAAAATCATTTTAAAAATTCTTTCAAAAATTATTTTAAAAATTATTTTAAAAGTTCTTTTAAAAATTATTTTAAAAACTTTTAAAACTCATTTTAAAAATTATTTTTAAAAAAATTATTTAAAATTGTTTTAAAAATTATTTAAAATCCTTTTAATAATTATTTTTTTAAAAAAAAATCCTTTTAAAATATATTAAATCCTCTTAAAAATTATTTTAAAATTTTTTTAAAAATTATTTTTAAAACCCTTTTAAAAATTATTTTTAAAAACTATTTTAAAAATCCTTTTAAAAATTATTTTAAACATCCTTTTAAAAAAAACTATTTTAAAAATCATTTTAAAAACTATTTTAAAAATTATGTAAAAAAAACTTTAAATCATTTTGAAAAATTATCTTAAATACTATTTTTCACTTTAATAAAATTTTGTTAACTTAAAAATAATAATAATAATAATAATAATAATAATAATAATTCTTCTAAATTCATTTAAAATTTAGACACCTATCTTAAAAACTTAAATTCCATTAACTTAAACTTTAAACCTAAGTATGTGTAACTTAATTGTTTAAGTCTATCTTTAGTTGAGAACTAAAATTGACTTGAATTAAACCTTACTTAACTGTGTTTAATAACTTTAACTTCATGTTAGCTTCAAACTAAATTAATCCTACTTAAAAGGAAGTAAATAAAAAAATAATAATTATAACTAACACTCTCATTGACCAACTCAATCAATTAATATGAAATTTAAATTATTTCACTATGTATTAAATTATTAAATCAAGTAAAAACTATTCAATAAATTATTGATAATGGTTAACTGTTATTGAATTAATAAAATCTTATCTTATTTAACCTTAAACTAAAGTTAAGCACATGAATCTAAAATTAATTATTGATTAATCAAACTCAAATAAACAATTATACCAAGGATACAAAGATAATTATGTGTTACTAAATCCCCTAGAACACTTAGGTAGGCAAATATGTTAGGGCTTTAAAATTTAATACACCCAAACCTTAGCATTATATTAAGGGGATAATAAAATTAATAAATTAAGGGAGAGAAATAAATTAAAGAAGTATTAAATTCAGGGGGAGGTTTATTTTTTAATCTCCTTAAGTGTTATTTTTTTCTCTTTAAAATCTCTTTAGAAAATTCTACCTCAATTTATTTAAAAAATTAAAAAAAAATTACTTTGAAAATCTTATATTAAATACTCTTATCAAATATTTTCAAAAACTTCATTTTAAATGTCAGGTTTAGGGGGAGGATTAAATCAACTTATTTTCACACTTAGCATCAAAATTATTTTCTCTTTGAGTACCTAATATATCCATTTTTGAAAACTAGCTTTTATGAAACTAAACCTTTAAAATTGGATCTTATAAACTAAGTTTTTAACAATTGAATCTTTTGCAAACTTAGTTTTAATTAGTTTTGAAAAGTAAATTTTACAAACTTAGTTTTGAAATTTTGATTTTGAAAACTCATGTTTGAAAAGTATTTCAAAGTTGATACTTATTTTGAAAATTTAAATCTTGATTTTGAAATTTTGGTTTGAAAACTCAGGTTTGAAAAGCTTTTCAAAGTTGAAACTTGTTTTGAAAAATTTACACCTTGATCTTGAAACTTTGATTTTGAAAACTCATGTTTTTAAAGTGTTCCAAGTTGAAACTTATTTTGAAAATTTAATTTCTTGAAATTTGGAACTTAAACACTTATGTTTGAAAATTACTATCTAAACTTAACTTCCCTAAACTTATACTTGAAAATTAGCTTTTAAAATTTTCTCTTTGAATTTGCAAATTCAATTAATTTTGCAAAAATTACTCAAGAAATACTAAATACTAAGTTAAATTACTATGTATTAAAATCTAAAACTCCCCTAAGTTACCCTCACATCATCTCTTACAACTTTTTTTGAATTTTGTATTAGTTACTTAACTTATGACCTTATTTGATGAATGTCAAAGGGGGAGGGATAGGTGGTTAAGTTAGAAACAACAAAATGTCAAATTGAAGAACTAACTTAAACCTTAATAAACCATGCTTGTTTTTTACTTGCATATTTTCTTCACTAACTTAACCAGGTTATCATTCCATCAAAAAGAGGGAGATTGTTGGTGTGGTTAGCACTAACGGTCTAACTTAGGTTTTGATGAATGACAAATTAGGTTAAGTTAGATTTGTCGTTGTCTAACACTGACCGGTGCAAGTGCGCGGGCGTGCCAGACACGGCCAACATGTCCAGCACAAAGTCCAAGCGTCGACGGACCGGAGCCGTATGACAAAGTCCAATTGTGCGGAACGGTTGGTCGACCGGACATTTGGAATGTCCAAGGTACGTACGCTCGACTCAAGTACTGTCGACGACAGCGAGAGTCCGGGTCGCAGTAGTCCATTCAGTCGAATGGTTGATTGGATGTCTAGCAGTGAGTAAAGGTAAGTCACCGAAGGGAGGATGATGGAGGACGCTTCCTGGAAGGGAACATTAGCGCCGATCCCGGCTTAAATCTATTTCAGATATCTAAGTCGAGATCGCGCCTAGATTCCACTCGGAAGAGCAATCTAAGTCATACTTACGTTGAACTAATAAACGTCTAACACTTTGTTTGCGAAATTCATTATATTTGCCTCGACTAACCTTGTCTTCGCAGGAAGGACTTTCTCGGAGGTGGTGGTTGCTAAGGATCCAGGGGAAGGGATCCAGTTCTATCCGCTGCAGTGCCGACATGCGCAAGCTCACTGGCACAATTGGTTGCACTGGTGCAGGCGCGGACTGGATCCCCAAGCCTTCTATAAGGAGGGTTAAAGGTGGAGCTCAAACAACAACTCACTGATCGATCTTCATCGGCTTCCTCGGACGACGCAGGCTACTCCAGACAATATTTTCAGTCTATTTCTTTTCGTTTTGTGGTATTTTCTTTGCTATCAGTTCTTGTACTTTAATCTTGTAATTTCATTTTCGAATTGATAGTGATTGTCCAACGAAAGAACTCAACGAGTACGGGCCTTGGAGTAGATGTCGACACAGACTCCGAACCAAGTAAAAAGGTTTTGTGTAAGCATTGTTTTACTTTTCCGCTGCGTCTACTCTTATCGAAATTTTTGTAATCGATATTCACCCCCCCTTCTCTATCGACGTTCACAATCCAACAGACCCTCCTCTAGTTATTTACTTGGCCTTACCTGCCAAACATCTGGTCTTCCAGACCTTTTTGAACTTTCTCGGGTCCTGCTTAGCGCCTGATCAACATGATCAACTAAGAATTTTCTATAACACCAAGTTAGCATAATAGAGATGAAATAGTAAGGTAAAATAGTGTTAGCAGTTTTCAAGATTCGCTGGTCTGGTCAACCGCACGCAGTCAACCAGAAACTAGTCGGTCACATATGTTTGGAGTTTACCCCTCCAAGTCTTTTCAGTACTTAGGGTTACCTCCCCCTAGGGTTGTCTAATTCACTCACTAAGATTTCTATTGTCTAACTTCACTCACCAAGATTTCCACCACCTAACTTCACTCACTAGAACTTTCATTGTCTCGCTTCACTCACCAAAACTTTCACCACCTAGCTTCACTCACTATAGCATAACTTCACTTATCAGGACTTCCACCACCTAACTTCACTCATCAGGACTTCAATCATCTAAGTTCACTCACTAGGGTCTGACTTCACTCACTAGAATTTCCCCTTGCCTAACTTCCAGTTAGGATTAGTCACTTAGTCAACTTCTTACATACCTAACCTTCGGTTTGGACTTACCTTTTCTAATTATATAGTCTTGACTAGACTTCTCTCTTTCAAATATCAAGTCATGCTTGGATTAATCATTAGTCAACCTGATCATATTTGAATATATTATCAAATATCGAAACTTTAGAGTTAGATTTCACCAATGAGGGCAAGGATTAGAATCTCGGCTAAGCCAAGGGAAAAAAATCTTCCTGTACTAGTTAACTCCAGCTTCTCAATTACCTCCTCATAGATGATAGTGAGGCCAACCGTGCCAGACAATTAGGATAACAGATTTTAACTTTTGATACCTTTCTTGTTTTGTTTTTTTCTTTCATAACGGTAAAACTCGGCGAAGCATATAAGGAATCCATACCATCAATTAAGGCCCTACATGACTGCATTTATGCTGTGCGAGTTTGCTTGCAATGGAGGCAACACGATTGATTAATATGTCCAGAGAAGGTAGTTAGCATTAAAGAGAGGAATAGGCTCGGAGAGGTGTGGTTTGGAGTCTTTCTTACCTCATCCATCTCGTCGATTAAAAAATGAACTCGCTGTTCCGGAGACACGAACAGCAGTAAAAGTAACAAGCTCCATCGGATCCATCCCTCCACTGAATGTTGCAGTTGCAGCTTCGTCAATTATTTTTAATTTGCCATTTGTTACGTTCTTCAGTTAATGCGCAGATTTAGTATTCGCCCCATCTTTACTGCGTTCCTGATTCGAATGTTGATGCTGTAAAAAAATGCGTAGTGTCTACTTGTCAGACATCAGATCAACCCTCTTCTCCCCCATGCATGCATGCATGCTTTGTCCGCATGTTTTTATGATCATTAACTGCACCCCGAGCTGGCTCTGTTTTGGGCTGTAGTCATCCATGCGTGTGGGGATGAAACTTAACCACTCTTCATCCTATTCTCGATCGATCGGCTTATATTTCTAACAAAGCCACAATTTAACACCATGAAGCAATACCAATTGAGAGCCAATAGCTTTCGACCTTAATTTGTTCTGCAGAAAGGCAAAGCGATGGACAACGACAAAGGAAGATTGCGAGGAAGAATGATGAGGCAGCTGTGAGTTTGCATGAAGGCGAAGGAAACCGATGCATCCAAATAATAGTGAAGTTGCAGTCACGAGAATCTTGGGTTGCCCCAACCTTTTCTCTCCCCCCTCTCTCTCTCCCCAATTTATTCCCACCCTGCAGTTGATTTGGCACGGCCAGTGTGCCAACTTTTCAACTTTGTCTACGTGTTTGCCTGATACGCCATTAATGAGGGAGGTTTAGCTTGGGACCTCGCCGTTAAAGCACAGCCACACCTCTCGCATCTCACTCACTGCTGTCGAATCGGTGTCTCGTCGTTCTTTCCCATTTAACAGGGCAGAAACAGGGGGAGGAGAAGGTGCCATAAAACTCCAAAGCATGGTGAACTTTACTTTACTCGAATGATCATATGAAAGCAAAATCTATATAAGTAGAACTCACAAACAACAGCATCGATCCTCAGAACAGGCCTGCATTTGTATTTGTATTTGTATGTTTGCTACTGACTTAATCTGATCTGAATTCCATCTTTGGATTAATAGAGAAAATAAATAGGTGAAAACTGAGACCTGTCCTTTTTATTTCATTTTCTCCCTTGGAAATATATTGCGTGATGTGGTAATTATAGGGGCTATTATCAGTAGGTCTCATGTGGCTCCAGGGATTCAAATTTGGAGCTATCAGAATCTCATAATAACAACAGATTTTCTGAAAATTGCATGGTATATGTTTTTGTGTCCAATAAGTTAGATAACTTAATTTTTTAAATATCGAACTGGCTTACTATTTTATCTTTTTTGAGCAGAGGCTTTGATGAAAATGACTTAGCCATGCCAGTTGCTATACCTCTCCATCAGTTCAGCAGCTTTATTTCGTTCACATGAAGAAGATTGACCTCATTTGTTCGTATATGCATTACCACCACATGGACCATTGCCAACATGCACTTGCTCTTCCTGTAACAGTGCCATTCATCGCATACAGCTCCATTAGTAATTTCATAGACCTTGATCAACTAATTAAGCACATTTTTCATTTGATTCTTCTTCATTTTCTTAGTGAATTAGAATTCGTATGGTTTGAATGTAAGATCTACTTTATGATTAATAGGATGGTAAGATTTAAACAATTGATAAAAAAAAAACAAATGATCGCTGCTTTTGTAGTAGTCACTACTAGCGTAGACTTTATGGTCGAAACAGGTCAAAAGAAGCTGTAAGTTTCCAGGTTTTAATTATTTTACTAAAAATGAGGAGTCTTTGATCGCTTCGATTTGGAGCTTTAAGAGCAGTAACTAATAATGGTAAGTAAGAGAGGAGAAAGGAAGAACAGAGCAGGAAACGACGCTGTCAAACTTCATAAACGAAACGTAGCGTTCCAAAACCATCCCCTCTGTTACAAGTGGTAGTGGAGAGCGACCTCTGCTGCAGCAAAGCCCGACCTGCTCTCTCTCTCACTCTCTCTCTTTTTTTGTTGGCTGGAACGGAGGAGCGAGCACATGCTTTCGAGGATGAATGGCGTCGTGTGGGCTGACGAGGGCGGCGACGAGGAGGGCGCTGCCTCGTGGACGAGAATGAACGCAGCCTCCGTCTCCGGTGGTAGCGGTGGAGCGATGGGCGAAGGCAAAGACGAGCTCGGCCTCCCGAGTTTCAAGTCCATTCTCGACGACGACTGGTACTTGGGGGGTACTAACGCGGCCGCTGCCCACAACCTGCTGCCGGCGTCGGTCATCGCTCATCATCCCTTCGACGGCTTCCACCCGCATGCGGAGCTCAAAGATGTGACCTTTCCCACGAACCCTAAGTCGCATGAGGCTTTAATGCTCCAGCCCGCCGATGACCTCGACCAAAATCAGCCTTTTTTCACTGGAAAGTCGAGCTTTGCCTCTCTCTTCGGCGCGGTTTGTTCGAGTCCCTTCGACGCCGGGCTCGATCTCGGGGGCGATGCTCCGGGGTTTCTTCCGGCTTCACACGTGTCCGCGTCCTCTGTCTTGATGAACAGAGGCGTCGGAGTCGGCGGCAACGGGGAGGGAGTCCAGGGTTTCGCTGGGTTGGGAGCGAGCGACCAACTCATTTGTGCCGATCTGAGCTCCGGAGGCGAGTTTTCCGGGGTCCGTATCCTTTCGCCTTCCGAGAACTGTGCCGGTTCCATCTCCGGCGCCGGCTTTAGCCCCATGGGCTTCAACAGCTTCGAGATTTCTCCATTTCTCAACAGGTCCAAATTATTGAGGCCGCTGGAGATATTCCCTCCGGTAGGAGCGCAGCCGACTCTGTTCCAGAAGCGTGCGGCCGCCGCACTGCGGCAGAATTCAGCCACGGCCGGTGAAAAAGGCAGCTTCCTAGGGCTCTGGGGGTCAGAAGGAATTGGGCAGGACAACTGGGGGAAGTCCTCATTTGAACTAGAGATTGAAAAGAACAGGAAAGGCAATGACGAATACGAAATGGACGACGGAAGCATGGACGCGTCGGGGTTGAACTATGACACAGATGAAGGCGCTACAGAGAAAGCCAGAGGCGAGGAGAACACAAAGGAAGGTGGCGCAGGAAGCAACTCGATTGCCAACAGCACAGTGACCGGTGGCGGCGACCAAAAAGGGAAAAGGAAGGGCCTCCCTGCCAAAAACTTGATGGCGGAGAGGAGGAGGCGAAAGAAGCTCAATGACCGGCTTTACATGCTAAGATCTGTGGTTCCCAAAATCAGCAAGGTGAAGATTCACATCATCCTCTTCATATTTGCAGTATCCAAATTTCATAAAATTGTCCTTTTTTTCTCTCTCTTTTTTCAAATGATTGACTGATATTCTCAAAGAACTCTTCTTTTTGGTTTGCCAAATTGTCCAGCTGCTGAATAATTTGTTTGGAATATGGCAAAATGCTCTTTGGGGATGGTCCTGATCAGTGGTCCCTTAGCTCATGTGGTCACCATTTCAAGGAATTAAATCAGTGTTGAATCCATAAAGGAAGCCTGAGTGCTAATTATCTGATTATTTTTCAAAAATACTTCATCCATTTTCATTATCATTCGAGTTCTTATAATCTAAAAGCTACTTTATGGTTTCCTTGTTCGTAAAGCTATGGAATTGCTCAACAACTTTTCTTTTTTGTTCTGCTAGAGATTGTATCCCATGATCACTGTACCTGCTTTAGTAGTACTTTTGGCTTCTCATTAATTATTTCATTGATGATGCTGTTAATATATTTGATATGATTAAATACTGTATGTACTTTTTTCTGTCACTTGTTTGAGTGATTCTGGCTTTTATGCATTATGCTCTTTTGTGATATTTGTTGTCAATCTGGAAAATAAACATGAAGGTTCATTCTTATCCACTCTTCAATGGTTCATTCTTTCAGACAAATCTGAACATGTTGGAGAAGTAACAAATTTTGGTCATCCTTCCCAATTACTTAAAGAAATTGTCCGTCTATTCTTATCTAGTGAATTCCTCTTATCTTCGTAGATGGACAGAGCTTCCATTCTTGGCGATGCTATTGAATACTTAAAGGAGCTTTTGCAAAGGATCAATGACCTTCACAATGAACTAGAGTCAACGCCTTCGAATTCTTCAATAGCTGGTACTAGCGCGGCTAGTTTTCACCCTTTAACTCCAACGTTGCCCACTCTACCATGCCATGTGAAGGATGAACTTTGTCCAAGCTCTTTACCAAGCCCAACTAGTCAGCCAGCACGGGTTTGTGTCTTCTTCCTGATCTTTTCTTTCTTTTTCATTGTAGTTAACATTCAAAGATCCTGATTTTATTTACTCAAGAAGGTTATTATCAACATAGTTTACAATAGTTATCAGGTGAAAACTGGTTGAATTATGATTAGGTGGACTAGAGATTCAGTTGCTGAAACTATGAGTCCCTTCTTGGTGTTTCGTATGGGCTGAATTATCATTTACCAAGATAGTTCTGTGCAACTGAGCAACCATATAGAGTTCCTTTAGCTTATCCATAAGGGTATATGTTAAAACTGATTCTTCCTCTGCAATCATCAAAAGCAACTTAGGCTTGAGGTGAATCACAGTCTGTAATCAGCATGATAATAGAATGCAGTTTAGTAGTTATAAAACTCACAGGTTATCTCATATTGTGGCATGTGTTCCTTATGCTCAAAACTGTGGATTTGACAGATCGAGGTTAAGCTAAGAGAAGGCCACACCGTTAACATCCATATGTTTTGCGCCCGCCGACCTGGCCTGTTACTCTCCACCATGAGGGCACTTGATGGCCTGGGGCTCGACATCCAGCAGGCCGTCATCAGCTGTTTCAATGGATTCGCATTGGATGTTTTCCGGGCCGAGGTAAGCTTTCCTCCGATCATACTGTCCTAAAGATGAAATCAATCTAATTATCCTGGGCATGTTGCTTAACATTCTTGTTCTTTTGCCTCCTTTCAGCAATGCAAAGAGGGCTCGACTGCCCTGCCGGAAGAAATCAAAGCAGTGCTCTCGCATTCTGCAGGATTCGATAACATGATGTTGTGAGAAATAAATAAGAAAAGAAAATTCTGAGATTCTATTTGTCCCAGTGGTCACTTTATGTTCCTTGGACATCTTACAAGTAGTAATGAAATTTGGTGAATTAATTAGCGTTCCAGCAGTTTGAAGTTAGAACTTGTATCTTGCATCTGGTGGGTGGAAAGCTGCATGTGCCTGCTAATTAGCAATGTTCCAACTCTTCTCATCCTGGAATAGAATTTTACAGTTCACTGTCAGTCAGCTTGAAGGTTTCAATGATGATTTGATTTGTGTCTCAGATTTAATGGCATTGGATAAGTTGAATTTGATTAGAAGCTAGTTTCCTATGCAATCTTATTAACTCCACCACTATCAGGTGTTCTCATCCTCTTTTAAATATTTATCAGTCAGAAGCAGATCAACAACACAAAGTATTTTACAATATAGAACAGGGTCAAGAATTTTTAAAATCGTACTTCTATTATGTATTCTAAAAGAACACTTGGTTAAAATTCTTTTGCATCCCCATGCATGATTTACGTTGGCTTCAGTTCCAATTGACTCTGGCCTCTTCTGCTTGGATTTATTCTATTGATACCAAAAAGTTAAGAATCAAGAATATAATACACAAAAAGCTGAAAACTTTCTCTTTCCCTTTGGACGTTGCATCACAAAGCTTCATGCAGCTTTTATGGACATAAATACCAAAAGACTGTTTAATTGGACTCTTCTGCTTGTATTTATTCACATAAAGATTTATAGGATTGATGAAGAAATTTACAACCGTGGATTGTATCATTGATTCAAACAAACTGAGAAAAGTTGAGTAAATGCTGTTTGATTGGCAGGTACTATGATACTAGTGAGATCCATGTGCGATATTTTAGCAGAAAGAAGAGCAATTAGTGGTGGCACACTGGCAGTTTCAGTAGTTGGCCTTTTGCACCATCATTATGGTGAGCAGGAGTTAAACACTATACTAAACAATTAACAGTGCCTCAGTGCTAGTACGGTTCGACAATTAAAAGCCATAGTTTGAATTCATGGGGAAGGACCATATCAGACCTGTCTTTAAAGATTTTTATTATAGAATAATTTTCTTGTTGTAATTCATCATTCAAAATCTAAATGGACAATATTTAAGTACAATAAATTAGAATAATTATCACAACTTTTAATACACCCCATTGCATTTGCTAGACTGTGAAATGTTCTAACATTGATAGAAATATGTAGAGACCGACACATTGATATGTGACAATAAGTTTAAATATTTTTTCTAAGAAAAAATGTATTATTCCTGAAATGAAAATGTAGAAACTGAAAGTTGTATTTGAGACTTGAAGCTTTATAAATTATGGGGAACATATGCTGACTCTGACCTTCCTCGAAATGAGGAAAAAAGACCTCCAAGCACATATACCAATCTCAAATAGAGTTGATTCTCAACAACTTGTGTAACAGTTGATCACTGCTGAAACGGTTATCAAGATCCATTACATGGCCTTATAAATTTTATAAGCATCAATTATCACAAAAATCTACTCAATCAAAACAAAACTTCAAATTATATTCCTCAAAAAACTTCGTCTATACCAATAACCAGCAAAAAAAAAAGGGTGAATCACAAAGACATTAATCGGTTGAAAATGGAGATGGCATTAGCAATTTCCTTTACTAAGTTCTTCTTCTATCTTTTGTTGGAGTGACACTATCAACTCCATCAATTCCCTGTTGACCTGCAAGAAGCATATCCTCAGCAACAATGTAACACATTACATGATTTTTTATCAGTGGAGGGAGACAGATTATATACTAATTACCTGGGGCATCTGCAGGAAGTCAGATATATCTGCTGAGCAAGAAGGGCATTTTTTAACAATCTTCTGAGCTCGGAGGGACCGACCACCTGCACAAATCCTTTGCCGCACAAAAGATTTATCGGCGAATTGTCCAAACAAACAACACTTGCAAAAGTTATGACCACAGGGAGTAGTAAGCGGCTCAGTCATCACTTTCCGGCATAGAAGACAACTGAATTCTGTAGACAAATAGTGAGATACTTAGAGCAATAACAAAAAATTTAACCATGTTTGCTTTGCAGACTAATAGATAAGGAATATAATACTTATTCTTGAGAAATGAAATAGAATTGAAACAAAAAAAGAATTAGTATTGGATGGTCATTATTTGCTCTCAGTTCATAGTTATAGAATAACATAAGTAATAGATAGGAAGAAGATCCACGATATTAAAATATCCATCCATGTGACTAGGAAGATTCCTTTTCACATTTTGTAGAAGAACCAACATGATAAGTACAAACAGTTGCTATTTGGGTTGATGAGAGGAAAAATTAAGCTAACTAGTGAAAAGAAGATTTGAAAATGATATTCTGAGTTTATTTTTTGAGCCAAACAGGAAAATACATTCCATCAGAATTACTCACTGGGGATGGAATGTCATTCATGTAAACCAAGCATATGGCAAAAAGGAATAGCACAAAAAATGATAGAGAATCCTATTAACTTTCAATATCATCTTTGACAAGATAGGGTGTAAAGAACATAAGAGCATGAACTTTGCCAAATAAAAAACATGGGCTAGTTATCGAGGTAGACCTTTCAGTAATCTCTCCCTTATAGACGAGCCCGGGGCACGCCTTATTGTTTTTCTTACAGCATCTGGTTTGCCATTAGTCAATAGCTTTCTGCTCATGGGTGGTGGTTTTATCCATCTCCAACCATGTTCGTCCTATTAGTGCAACAAATACATAAGCATTATTTTGCTGAAAGGTCTTCCCAAAGTGAATGTACGTCTACTAAAGGAGAAATCATTTCAAGTAAAATCAGTGCTTGGCATTGCAAAAAAAAGATAATCTTATTTCCCAAAAAGCAGCATGAACATGATTAGGAAGATGAAATAAGACAAACAACAAATGCTACAGCAGGAAACAAGGGCACTATTACTTCTATTTCAAGAAGTCATATTAATATTGAACTAAGGAAGATGTATCATACATCGAAGTCCCATGCAGGACTTTCCTTCCTAACAGTAATATCAGTTGCACCATTCAGTTCTTCAACTTCCGGCAAGCTGCGAGGACGATCACCATGCTCTTCACTGAATTTAAAATTAATTTGAACTTGTTTTCAGATAACTCAGATTACCTTATAATGAAATAAAAATATGAAAAGTGGATAAAGAAGTTATCTATAACACAAAACCTGGTCCATGGTGCAGGCTCATTGTCACAACGAACAAAGAGATATCTACAGACCTTAAATCCCTGGAAAAATATGAACAAACAGTAGCAACCAAAAGATATACTTTCTTCAAGTATCTGCTAAAATATTGAGATAACCATTTAATGCAGAAAAGCTACAAGATTTAGGTAAGTTGGGTAAATCATGTACTTGCACTCCAATTTTTCTCCAACATTTCTCAATCCTGTATATTCCATCATATCGAACACCAGTTTCAGGAGCATATGAAGAGCGCTTCTCTTTGTGAGACCTTTCAGTGAAAACATTTTTGTTAGGCCACGAGAAGAATAAATTCCAGGCAAATTGAGATTACAACATATCCAAATCATGTTAGAGTAAACTAGATTAAAAAAAAAAAGAATAATAACTGATTCTGATGTGGATAAGTCAGCAAGACTTCAATTGCTATATTATCTAATCGATCAATAAGCAACTTCCATAACCAAATGTTTCTTTCTAACCAATTGTCAAGTATCTATGTTGACATATTTGAAAGATCACTATTCCATCTTTGCACTTGTTTCTGTATCTATGCAGAATTAGACACCAGAATATGGAAGCACAATATGCACACCGCCATAATTTAATAGGGTTAGCTCAGAGTGATCATAGACTGATACGCAAATATGCTTACAGATACAACCAAGCTAGTTGACTAAACAGTGTTTATGCTAAATTAGTGTCAGCAGAAAAGAAGATCACAGAGTATCACCAGAAAGCAGAATCAGAGTCTCCCTCAAGATTTTAGTTTCTTGCTATTGTACACTTTTAGCATAAACATACCATTTCAATACTAGCCAATGAAGAGAATATCTTTGAGAGACAACAATTAGAAGATGATGATCAGCCTTATAAGGAAATGAAAAGTTGCAAACAAGCAGGCAAAGATTTTTTTTTTTAAGTAATAGCGCATACAGAAACCAAATTCTTGTGAGCATACTAGTTGAACATACATGAATTTCTAGTTAAGCGGTAAAAAAGACTGCCTACCTTACAACTCTGACAGGATAACCTTTCAGGCAACTAACTCTTAGTGCTGCATTAAGTTTCTCAAACTTCTGGTCAAATGCCTGCTAGCAAAAAAAAGTCAAATGTTCTACTATCAACTTCTCCAGGAAAAAATACCTGCCAGTGTAAAGGAACCACTCTCCATGATCTTCGTCATCTTCATATCCTCCTGAGAGTGCAACAGATTGAGCACCATAATCTGACTGCCCAGCAATGCCTGCTACATGGGGGAAGTGGGCTCCCCATTGCCTACACTCCATACGGTCTTCCCATGTCTCTCCAACCAAAACACCTCGATTTCTCTTAGGGTCATTCTCAGCAAGTATTGGGCCAAAATGATCTGGATGGATAGTAACAAATATCTGACCACTACATGCATTGGCTTTACCAGCTTTCTTAGTAAAGCAATTAAGTAATACGAGACTGTACTAAACAAGAAAACTAATGGCCATGACAGCAAATCTGGAAATGAGTGATTGTTTGTCTAAATTTATTTGTATTGTCATAAGAACATCACTAATTCAAATAACATTATCTCAGGAAATCCACAATATGGCAATATTGTGGGCATCTACTGTGAATTCTCTTATTTCTAAATCTATCAATTCACATGGCTTTAAATCTAAGCTCAGTTATGCTTCACCAAGACACAGCGCAACCATGAGATGCAACACCTTTGAATGCGTCTTGAGGTAACGATAATGACACACTTCATTTTCTCCACCATTAATGCTTGGTTGCATAGTTACTTCTATCAACATGAAATGTGTGTGGGCATAAATCAACACAGGTGCGGAACCAAAAATTGTCACACCCTTTTCTCCACCATTAGTGCTTGGTTGCATGGTTTACTTATAGGGACATGCAATGATGTTATCATAAGTTGACACAGGTGCAAAACCATCAGAACCTTTTCCTAAACCTACATTTTTTGAACCTTGTTTCCATGATAAAATGGTTCTAAGAGAAAAAAGAATTGTTATTTGCATATCAAATGAAGAAACTAAAATTCCATTAGGTGATATTACATGCCAAATACTGTGTCAAAAAGTGAAAATACTGCATAGGTGAAGTCCATGTATTCACAATTAAAGAACACGTTATAATTTGTTGATAATCTAAACAAAGCACGAGATGGGAATATAAAATTGAAACCATGGCATTAAATCTTGTGCCACGTCCTTAATATGGATGAGACATATAGCTTTGAACCTACATTGAGAAGTGGAACATGTTGAAAATGTAAGACCACATTGGATGCACCATTTCTCACATTGTCATGCAAAGCTAATCTCAATTGGTAAGTGCAGAGGATGGTCCGATGAAACATTGCTAGCGATTGGGAAGGATAACAAGCAAGTTCTTTAGCAAACCTTGGTTTCAAAAATCACAATGATAACCAGTACACTTTGCTTGTTGGTCACCTTCTCTTTAATTCAAATAGTAATGAGCAATGAACTAAATTCATAATCATTAGTATTCAAGCATAACTTGTCTAATCAACTAGAACCGTGATAAGTTAGTTACTAGGATTTGTTAACTTATGGTATAAAAGAGGTTTGGATCATTTTGATGAGGCAAGGCTGTGAGTCAGGGTTGATAAATGAGGAGGTGTTTATGCCTATGATGTTTGAAATGTACACATCGTACGACGAATTGTACTATATGCTAACTTGATTATGAGGTTAGCTAGTGCTCTTTTGGAAGAGTGTTAGCTAGCTCAACGAGTAAGGAAGCATGTGTTGCCAAGATTTTGGGTTTTAAAACCCCCTTCATCACAAATGGAAACTTGAGGACTTTCATCATATATGTAAAAAAAAGGCGGCCCGTGCACGAAGCTCCTGCTAATATGGGGAAAAAAGAATTATTATCGTGGTCTACCCCGCTTTGCAAGAGACTATTCTAAAAAAACGAACTCGTTCGTCCTCTCACGACACAACTATAATAACTTTACCATTAAAAGTCCATCCCCCATCATATATAAAAATCTAAAAAAAAAAATTGCATTCATTTAGATAGCATAATATGATGGTGTTGCATATGGCTTGTAAAGATGGCAAAATCAATTTCCATTAGAGAAGTGTGTCGATGGGCAATTGAGAAAACTTTCAAATTCACCATAGTCTAACATACTAATCAAAACAGTTAGTGTGATGTGCATATTCTTTCATGTTTTGGGCACAAATTTAAAAGTGGAAGGATATGCACAAATTTAAAAGTGGAAGGATATGCCAGAAGAGATTATTATGTATTTCACGAGGTCCCAATATGTAATGGACAAGAAGGTGGTCACGTTGCGCTAAATCAAGGTCATATAGGCATATTGCTTATGCAAAATTAAACCATAGTGATCAAAATCAGACAATTTCGATACACATCTACCAAGAAAGGAAAATTCTCTCTTTTCAAAGTTTATCATCTCAAAAACATTAATGGAAAAATTAAGATATATACATCAAAAGAATATTGGTGAATAATAGTTAAAGTCATTTGAATGAAAATTAAGATCTGATTATCTACCTAGCAACATGCAATTTGGCCACCATATAGAGCATGCATAGCTTATGGTGGTGCATATGCAAATTCATATGACATTGGTGATCCAATTATTTTTTTTAAAAAAAAGATCAATTTATTTTCATATACATAATTCAAGTAATGATCGACCTCATAATACTTGATGATAAACAAATCATTTGACAAATGACATTCTCATCAAACTCCTAACACTCCTTGCTTGCTCCACAAGAGAAGAAATATGAAGAAGTGTTAAATCATGGACCCTCGTCATTTCAAGAATTGTTCCTATTGATTTATAAAAGAAATTAAGCTTGAAGTTAATTGCTTTGACAAATCATTTACTTCAAAGTCAATAAGTTAGGTTGAACTTAGAGATTCAAGCAAAGATAAAAATAACATACAATCCACCAATGTCTATGGTGTCATATGTTGAATCTTCTATCTGATTTCATGTTCCATGATTCAGTGAACCAATGAATTATACATATCTTCAACATATGCAATTGCATACGTGGTTGCATGCACTGCCTTAAAATAATACTATCAATAGCTTAGTTTGATTAATCATGTTATTGCCAACCAATAAGCATATGTCATTTAAAGTTCCATTTTATGTTCCTTATAATTTCCTACCAGATGATTGATACTAGAAGTGGCATCATAGGCTACCATGGGAATTATATTAACTTATTAAGAGCAAGCATATTGGTACCAATTAGTTAATCTCAAGTAGTTGGGGGTGACTCCGGTTGTTGATGTTGTTATTATATTGATAGACTT
The DNA here is from genome assembly GCF_018446385.1 of Zingiber officinale. Taxonomy (NCBI): domain Eukaryota; kingdom Viridiplantae; phylum Streptophyta; class Magnoliopsida; order Zingiberales; family Zingiberaceae; genus Zingiber; species Zingiber officinale. The sequence goes on from NC_056006.1 coordinate 78,952,584, forward strand.
TTAGGATCTTAGATTGCCAATGAAGTTTATGAATTCTCAAATACTACAAATAATGATAAAATACTTGCCTCATTAAGTTTCAAAGGCACAAAAAATGACTTCGAAGATGAGATGCTCTAAAAGTGGTAACATAGGCTATTACTCCCTTAAATAGCCAAGTAATTCAAGCAACAGATTAGTATTACTATTAAGAACAATAAACAGGATGGTGCATGAAACATCTAATCGATAGAAAGACATACTACCTCCGTAACTCATTGATTAAATTAACTATGAAGAATGAACCAACAACCTAATTCCATGGGATTAATTAAAAGCCAAAACTGGCTTATATTTATAAATACTGACATTTCAAGGAAGATTTTAAGAATGATCTAATATACTTTCCATTCCTCATCTTCTTTGAGAGTAAATCTCATTATTCCTCCTACAAGAAAGGCACATGCCAATCTTCTTTGCCATCACTTTTCTAAACAACCTCTTTCTTCAGTTCCCTTCACCACCGTGCCATCTTTGACCATTCATTTATACCTCTGAACTTGTGAATCTCCAATGAAGAAGAAGTGCTCATCAAGGTTAAGATCACCATCTATTGCACATGCACAACATCGTAATATGCATTGTGCCTCTCAGAATTTGAAACCTCTGAAGCCATCTTGTATTGATAATGACCAACCACCCATTCTGACAAAAAAAGATCGCATTGTTGCACACCATTTCTACATTTGGTAAGAGCTTTAGAACTCAATCAAATCATTGGCTTTCAACTTTCTGTAAGCTCATTAACTGCATAGTTTGTCACAAAGTAATAAGGGAAAAAAATTCTTTTGAGATGATTCATGTCTTAAAGCCAATTTGCCATGATATACTAGTTCATCCATAGGAATACAAATTGGAGATGTTATAGGTGAACCATCTATTCATTGCTACAAAAGAAGAAACTACAATGGTTTTGTCATTATCTATTGTTGAAGGTGGAAATAATGTTTATATACATAGCCATAGATAGTAATGAGTAATAAATTGAGTTGATAGTCCAATTTAGTATTGGAACTAACCATGTGGGTACTTGAGTGGATGTTTGGTTTTGTTAACCATGCACCTCTAATCCACAAACAAAAAAAAAAAACAAAGGAAAAAAAAGAACAAAACATGTTGAAAGCAACAAGGACTGTAAATATGTATGTTAGCCTCTCCTAGCAACTAGCAAAAGAAAAAACATTCCATTTTATTATTCAAATTAAAAGCATGAAAAGAGAATATTGGAGTCTTCAAAACAACAAAGTGAGAGACCTTTAACTTGGCATATATATGTTTATACAACAAACTTGCACTTCCACATGCCAAGAGTTTCACCCTTCCAACAAATCCAAGTGCATCTCTTAATATTTCTTAACTAGTTATTACCTATGTCCATGCCTATGGCAAATCTTTGAGACTTATGGCAGCCACAAGTTATCAAAATAAGAGAAAGTATAGTAATATACATGGGCGAAGATTCAAAAGGGTTATAGGATAAAATTTTAAAAAAAAAAATCTAGTATTTATATTTCATAATTTGCATCTCAAGTTTTTCTCTCCCCCTTGTTTCAAGTATATACCATTTGATTCTATCTCATCATCTTTCATACATCCTATGTGCATGACTTAATATAGATTAGGTATTTTGTGTCTCTTCTAACATCTTTCCCATCGGTATCAATGTTTCTCCTAAAATCTCTCTCGCTTGGAATACGTGACCAGAAAAATGTTGGAACCATTATTGCACTTTTTTCGGTTTATCAGTCTATATGTCTATTGCAATTCCAAAAAGATTGATTCATCTTTGTCTCTTCCAATATCCTACCCTCTAATAATAATAATAATAATAATATCAGAATTTCACATCTTCTCCTCATCTCTTGGTGACATTACTCAATCTCTCTTGATATTGTCTTCACTTCTCAAGAGTAGATTTTAAAATTCTAATGTATCCTCTCCACTTTGTAACCTTTCAAATAAAATTTCAAAATCCCAAGTTATCTTTTATTGAAAAGGAAAGTTGATGAAGAAAATTATATCAAGCCATTTGAAGAGCACCAGCTTCACCATTTTAAAATATCTCTTAAAGTTCATGATCAACCCAAGGTTTAATCATCTAAGTTTTGGTTCCCCGGTCACAACAAGTCGTATTGGTGGTGCAATGCAATTGCTAGTGGTTGTGCCAAGTGCTAACCCTAGTGGCGAAAGAGGTGGAAACACCAAAGGAGGAAGAAGAACCTTAAGGCTACCAAAAATAAATGTCCATCTATATCCATGCTATTAACCAAGTTCAAATTGTAAAGAACATGTGGATTTGGATAGATAAGAGGAAAAATTCTGAGCATAATTAAGTTTATTAGTGAATGACACTCTAAACAAGATGGAAAAGAATGAAGGGATCAATTATGAATAAGTTGAATGGCATGTTGAAAAATGAAATGAAAATTTGGAAGCATCACGTTCAAGAATTTCCAATTCTAATATATATATATATATACAGAAACTCTTCTATCTCGATAAATTTATCCCTTTCTTAACTTTGTATTTAGAATTCACTAGAATAAATAGTCGAAAGAGCAACGAGTAAAAATTGCACTAAAATAATTCAAAAAGGGAATCAGATTGTCAAGGCCAAAAGAAGGATGTGGTGACAAAGTACTCCAGTAGATGGTTCTTCCTACCACCCTTTGCCCCCATCAACACAATTGCAACACGGCCTCAACTCTCCTATAATGGACACTACATAGAAGTCTTTGGACAGCTTGGGTACGGACTGAATGGGTGTTCACCTTGGTAATGTAAATGTGGACTTTGAAGCCCCATTTGGTATGTGTGTTCTTTGTGTTATGACATCAGAAGCTTTCATTGGAGTCAGATGTTATTGCCTCTATGTGAAGCATTTGTCCTTCTGGAGCTGGATAAGATATGGCATTGAGTTCCTACTCCACTAGCCCTCCAACGAACTTGCTAAGGCCCCAGATGCCTTGGTGTTGAGTCCTTCACACTCCATTGACACTTCTTGAGCCCCTTTCCTGTGGGTGAGCCCTTTATACAATCTCTATTATTATGATATGCGTGCACATAATCGATATTCCAGTAACGAAATCGACTCGTTAGGATGTTGACCTTCCTAATCCACTCAAAAAAGAAAACAAAAATAAAAAGAAAATTCACTGAAATGTTAAAACAGTTTTGGCAATCAAAGAAGGAACTTCTAAATCGGCATCCTAATACCACACAAGTGTACATTAAAATTAAAGTTGAAGCTATAAAATCCCAGTTCCGAGCAGGATTCCCAGTTAGACATTGAAGTACATATACAAAAAGTAATAAAGCATTCAATGACACCAAGAAAGGCTTACAGTAACAGGCCGGTCCGGCAACTGCATGCAGAAGGCACAGCTGAACTTTTCATCGAACAAATCAAGAAAATCATTGCCGCCGGACGCCTTTTTGTTCCCACTCCCGCCCTCTTCGTCTCCATCCTCTTCAACCACAACTTTTCCGCCGCTCAATAGTACCTGCCTCCGTTTAGCTTTCTCCCGTTCGGTCAGGGACGCATCCGCCTCGATCGCCCGGATTGCAGCGATCAGGTCTGACTTGTCGCCCGCCGCAGTCGCCACGGCAGAAGTCGAGGGAGCACCAGTTGCGCCGTCCTCCGCCGGCTCGCAATCTGGGCACTGCCACTCCGCGACGACCGCCAGGGTCGCTGGGGGAGCCGAGAGGCACTGCCCGTGCCACGGCGTCGTGCACGTGCGGCATACGACGATCTCCGCCTCCGGCGGCGTCGCACGACACACCATGCAGGCGCCTTCGCCGTCGCAAGGAAGGTCGGGGGCCATCGGCAGGGCAGCGGCGGGAGGAGGAGCAGAGCGAGGGGCTTTGACTTGCGAGGAGAAGAGAAGGAGAACCGGTTTGAAACTTCTCAAATGGGGTAGGAAAGGGGGCTCAGCGTCCTAAATGATCGGTTTGTTTTTTATATAATTTTATAGCGCACATCAAAACGGATTTCAAATATTTTATTTTATTATTTCATTTCTTTTCCGTAATCATTAAATCTTAAACAACAAGCAACTAAAACAAAAATAAAACCAGATAATTATTTTAAAACATTTTTATTTTTTTTTCTGCTATAAAAAGAAGGTACTTAAAATAGGAAGGCAATTCTTTAAAATATGCAGCCCCTCAAACCCTGTCGCAAAAAGTAGGAAAGGAAATTTTGTGATGAACAAATGCATGCATGTCTTTGCTTTTCCAATTATAGACTTTTTTGGCATGCATTTAATTATTTTCCGTTTTACTCCAATAATAATAAAAGAAATGAGTAAGTTGATTTCTTTGTAACGGCAGGCGCATCGCGTTCGTGTGAATGTCTCTTTGTAACGGTTGGCTCTCGAGTTGACACGTGGGGAAAAGGGAAGACACGTGATTGTGGACGCCGCTTCCTGTTAATTGTCGTCGGCGGTTACATTACTGGGACCATGCCTGCAACGAATGCCTTTGGGACTCACACGTGCGAGAGATTCTGGGATATTATAAAAACGAAATGCAAAAATATAATTGGTTACAGAATTTGTTTCGCCAGTAATTACGCTTCAGGGATATTATTTCTCCATTAATCTAAAGATTTTTAAATAGAATAGTTGAAGAGATTTAAGCTACTTTTAATAGGGTGTAATCTATCTTATAATATAATCAAGATTATGTTATAAGGTTGATTATTTTATTTATTTTAATTTTAAACCTGTAATGTAATATCGATTATAAAAGGTAGTGAAATTTTATAATTTGGATTATAAAGTAAATACAATGTAATCCGATTACATTACGAGTTCACTGTTTAATCAAACTTTGAATGTCGAATATCGTCCGTCGACCGCTGTCCGCCCATCGGTCGTCGTCGCCACCGCTGTCACCGACCGCCGCCGTCGGTTGTCGATCGTCGCCGCCACCGGTTGTCGACCGTCGTCGTCGGTCGTCAATCGCCGTCGTCAATCGTCGACCGTCGCTGCCGGTCGTCGGCCGCCGTTACCGGTCGTCGCTACCGGCGGTCGCCAGTCATCAGTCGACCGTCATCGGTCACCGGACGCAAGCTCCGACATATATGTGACGGTCGTCGGTAGAAATCGCAGGATATTTTTATAATAATATGAATTACATTCCTTATAGAAAATATTGGATACCAAACAAAAGAATGTAATCATCATTGTAATCAAAGATTACATAAATTATATTACCAAACATAATAATATAATTACATCACATCCAACCAAACGTAACCTTAATTGCTTTTCAAATTTATGAATCCAACATAATCCATAGTGAATGAAAGAAGAACACCACCTCAAAAGTTTAAGAATAACATAAAAAAGTTTCTTTTTGAAGAATTAATGACATTTATACGTAATTTAATAACCTTCAATGTATAATTTAATAATATTTATAATTTGATTTAATTGCACATAAAATGTAATTTAATAATTATTATAATAAAATTAAATAGAATTCTAACGTTAATTTGGTAACATTTAAATCCTAGTTAATTTAAGAAGCCAACGGGAAATACTGGTTCTAATAACTTTCAGATTTTTTTTATTGTTGATTCCCAATCCGATTTAAATCCTTTGAATTGGGAACTAGGAAAAACCAAGAATTATAACAGATTTGCATCAATCCGTTTTAGGCCACTGGAAATCAAATAAAAATTTTTGTCCGCTCTAATTTGAATTGAAATTGTTTTTTTTTTAAAGAAAAACACACACAGAGCAAATGTGCTAACACAGAGCAATTTTTTTTAGTCGTTCTTTCTTCTTTTTTTTAATATACAAAAAACAAAATTACCATTTTTTTATTTCTCAATGCGATAATATAGTTTAATTTTTTTAAAAAAAAATTACTAGCTCAGCTTGCAAGTCCCATTGAAATAATCGGGTCCTCAAAAATGAAGATGTGAGGAACAAAGGAAACAGCTATATTAGTCTTGAACACAATAGATGAAGGATCTGAAATTTCAGACATAAAACTAATGTTGAAAAAAAGGTCAAAATGTGTTTTAAAAAAATTGCATTTAAAATCTCCAATATTTAAGGAAAAGGTATATATATATATATATATAACGATATGTAAGACTTAAAAACGTGCAAATTCGACATGCAGATGTCTACATGGTCGTATTACGCCTTCCTTCTCTTCGTAGTGTCGCCCGGATGTCGCTCATCAAAGCTCGCAACAAAGCTAGGCAGAAACAATTCATGCAACTCCTGTCCTCTCCTCGCTGTTGCTCGGTGACGAGGCTAAGGCAAAGCAGGCAGCTAAACGAGGGGAACAGGAAGCTTCACCCTCATCATTGGAGTGCTCGTAGCCCTCCCTCGGTGCTCTGGGTCTCGTCAAACCTCGTAGCGAAACAGGAAAAAAGTTTCGCCATCACCATTCCTATCTAACTCTCTACTGCCTAATCCTTCTCTCGAATCCTCACCAGCGGCATATTACTCGTCAGGCTCTAACCACAACCCCTCACTATGAGACTCATGTTCTTGTTATTTGCACTTCGCTTGTCCACTTCATGTTAGATTTTCCACTCTAATTTAGGGTTTATGGTTGCAATGCGTCGCACCACTTACTACCTCTCATAGAAATCGCTAGTGTAAGTGGCTACATGGGTGTTGCCACCAGTTCAATCTGAAGTCAAATGCCTCCATTAATTATGTGTTGTTCGGCCCCAGCTAGTAGTCGCTCATGATTTACCTTCGTGTTGATCCCGACTCGTACAGGCGCGCGGCCGTATTCACCTTTTACCACCATAAAAATCACACTTTGTTTTCAACAATAGATTTATGATGTTTCTCGACACTAAAATCATTGTTGATCTTTGTTGTAGAATGTTTATCCACTTTAAAATTTTCTATAAAATCATTATAATTAGCTTGCAAAAAAATTTGCGAGATTTACTGTACACCTAGATATTCTTATAATACATGTGTTAAGTGTTTGTTTTCATTCATTAGATGTATAATTTAACTATGCTCCTGATACAATTTGGGTAATATATTACTTATGGTATCTGGTGATACTACTCATGGATTCGTGATGTTTATTAAGCCATTCCTTTCAAAATCCTTTTAGTTCTTAGGATTTATGGTGCTTCAAATTCTGTTACACTTATATATGCAAATGATAGATCATATGTGTCCTTAGGTGATTTATTTGGCTATCTGATTTCAACAATTTGAAAAATGCTCTGAGGCTGAAAATTAACCGTGTTGATACTATTGGATCTTATCCATTTTAGAATATGTCCATTGCCACTTTAATTAAAGTTTTCTATAAAAATCATTGTGGTTATGGACAACTTTGTTTCTATTTCCATGCGACTTTAAAGGATGGATTATTCTTACTCGTACCACATGAGAAATGATGTTCGATATTGGCAACATTCTTTGTTTATGTATATTTGATTTAGAATGTTTTTCTTACTATATGATGATGAAATGCAGAGTTTCATTTCATCTGAATTTGAAATTTCCTATCAATGGATGAAAATTGTGGTGAAGATCAGCTATACATTCCTCAAGTTGCAGATGATTGAAAGCCACAATATGGGATAGAATTCACATCAATAGATGAGGTATTTTCATTCTATAATCAATATGCACGTGAATCCGGATTTAGTACAAGGATAAATAATAGCAAGAAAAATAAGATGGTAAATGAAATTGTGTGGAAAACATTTGCATGCCTTAAAGAAGGTCATACAGATGATCAGCAGAAAAGCAAGCAAAAGGTGATCAATGGACAAGGGAAAGAGCACGTGGTGAAGTTTTGTAAGTCAAGGATTTCACTTGTCAAGAAACAAACTGGACCTACATGGGTATCCCCTAACTTCACCTAAGTAGTTGTTTTCATGCTCCCTATGGTTTGTTCGGCCATGACAAGATTAGGAAGTTAAAAATCTAAGTTATATTTGTTATGATTTGTAACCCACTACATGATGTTAGGTTAAGGTTTCATGTTGCTTAGATCATGAAATTTTGCTCTTAGGTTTGACAAGATAAAAGGGCTTAGAGGAAGTTTAAAATCTAAGTTATAATTGTTTATGATTCCTTATGGTTTACATGATGTTAGGTTAAGGTTTTTCATGCTTCATGTTGCTTAGATCTTGAAAGGTTGTTCCTTAGGGTTTTGGCCATGGAAAGATAATTAGGCTTGGAGAAAGTTAAAAATCTAAACTATGCTTGCTTATGATTCTTTATGGTTTGTAACCCACTACATGATGTTAGGTTAAGATTTTCATACTTTATGTTGCTTAGATCTTGAAATATGGCTCCTTAGGGTTTCGGCCATGAAAAATTAAATGGGCTTAGAGAATGTTTAATACCTAAATTATGCTTGCTTATGATTCCTTATGGTTTGTAACCCACTACATGATGTTAGGTTAAGATTTTCATACTTTATGTTGCTTAGATCTTGAAATATGGCTCCTTAGGGTTTCGGCCATGAAAAGTTAAATAGGCTTAGAGAATGTTTAATACCTAAATTATGCTTGTTTATGATTCCTTATGGGTTGTAACCCACTACATGATGTTAGGTTAAAGTTTTCATACTAAGAAGAAAAGATTAGGTTAAGAAGCTACCTAGGATTTCCTAAAGTCCTCACATGTTATACTAAGAATTATGAGATGTTAGGATATTGAGTTCCATGTTTTATGTTGCTTGAAAACCCATGACCATGTTTTATCATGATTGAGACTTAGAGTTCAAAATTTCCAACTATACATGATTATGATTGATATGTATTATATATACTTCATGCCATCATGTTATGATTCCTATGATATGCTATATGTTATGTGCATCATATGTTATGACATATGATGCTATGTGCACCTTATGACATCATGTTATGTTTATGCAAGGCCTATAAGATGAAAAGCCTAAGAGATGCTTCCTAAGTTGGGATCAAGAGTTCTTCATGATATGTTATGATGAAACATGATATGCTATGCTATGACATGTATGCTATTTTACTTTTGTATGGCTTGTACGGGGATGGGCTCCTAAGTTGTCCCTAGGTCGATGGTCTATTGCGCCTAGTAAAAGGATGGGCTCTGTGCCCCTAGGTCGATGAACGGGCCTAGTTCCTAGGTTCAAGATTAGCTATCTTGGATCTACTTAGATCGACATGCATGTGGTACAAAAGTCGCCTCATGTTGTTTAAGTACTTATATGATATATGTTTTCAAAAATCTTGCATATATTTCATGCTACATGATACATGTTTTCAAAGAACATCTTGCATCCACATATCTCATGCTATATGATTTATTATGCTTTAGGTAGATGCTCTCTTGAGATGTTTCATGCTATATATGCTTATGCTTTATGATTATGCACTTTTGAGATATGTTATGATGCCTAGATGAACATGCTATTACCTTATGCTTATGCTCACATGTTATGTTATGATTGGATTAAGTGAGTATGTCACTACGTTATGCTAGCATGTAAATGCTCAAGTTATACATTGAATAAAAGAATATGTCACTACTATATGTTTAATTCATGATTCATGGTTTTTGTGAGTAGGAAAGGATCTTACTAAGTCTGTGTGCTTATAGTTTTATTTTTTCCTTGTACTGCAGAGAAGGGAAAAGAATGGCTAAACTAAAGGGAGCAGCAGGAAGGGCAAAGATGTGTGTGGAAGTGGCATGGTGGATGAAGATCTGTCTTGTGTGTCAAAAAAATTATATATATGTTTTAGAATATGCATGTGAACTATTCTATGTTTTCTACCTTAGGCTTTGATGGTTGCTACAATATAATAATTAGAACATGTTTAACCGGTTTGGATATTTATGTTTCCACTTGTTCACATGCTACTTTCTAAGTCAAGTTACATACATGAATGCTAGTATGTTCACACGATATGTTGAAAGGATTAGTAAGTTAGCATGTTTAATAGGTTGCATGACTACCCTGTTCACATGTTTAGTTAAAACAAATGAAATTGTGTGGAAAACATTTGTATGCTTTAAAGAAGGTCATACAGATGATCAGCGGAAAAGCAAGCAAAAGGTGATCAATGGACAAGGGAAAAAGCATGTGGTGAAGTTAGAACTGGTTATAAGTCAAGGACTTCACTTGTCAAGAAACAAACTGGACCTACATGGGTTGTCACTAACTTCATTGAAGGTCATAATCATCCATTCTCGACTCCTTCAAAGGTGCATTTGCTATGTTCACATCGTAATATTTCACCAGCAAAAAAAGCATTGATTCAACAATTTTCAGAGGTCAATGTGCCAACTTGCCAATAAATGTGATTACTGGAGAGAGTATGGAGGGCCCGAGCGAGTAGGTTGCACAGAAAGAGATATTAAAAATTTTGAGAAAGAGCTAAGGGATGAACGAAAGGGTATCGATGCTAAAACACTAATCGAGTTATTTGCATCTGAGAAAGAGAAAAATTTAGCTTTTTTCTTTGAATACGAGACTGATTCAGATAACAGATTTAGTAGGTATTTTTGGGCTAATCATGTATCAAGAATAGCACGCAGTGTATTTAGTGATGTAGTTGCATTTGATACAACATATAACACCAATAAATATGGATTGATTTTTACACCATTTGTAGGAGTTAATTAATCATCATCACCAGACGATTATTTTTTGTTGTAGCTTTATACGTGATGAGAAAACTAAATCTTTTGTTTGGCTGCTTAACAAATTCATAGAAGTCATGCCTACAAGTGCACCAAATGTGGTTATCACTGATCAGGATCCTGCTATGACAAAAGTTATTGCCCAAGTTTTCCCTTAGACAGCGCATCGATATTGGTTGTGGCACATATTGAATAAATTTCTAGAAAAATTGAATCCTTTGAGTTTTCATGACTATTATCAAAGTATAAATAATATCATTAGAAATTCTACAACACCTGATGAATTTGAGAAATCATGGGAAGAGGTTATCAAGTGGGTGCCACTTTAGCCATGTATGTGAATGTCTGTGTATGGAATATGTAATCTTTCAAGAGGTATATCACAAATAAGAACTCATTGATGGATTTTATCACCCATCATATTGATATGATTGAGCATCCCAATTAAGACAAACTAGCCAATGGAAACTCAAATGGTTGTTACTAAATAAGGAGTTTTGATGAAAGTCATGGTTATTATATGCAACAAATATCTATAGATACTGGGTTATCATGTGATGAATTTTTAAAGTTGTTTCCAAACCATGCTCAATGAAGGATAACATATCCATGGGGGGAAATTTGAGTTCGATGGCATTCCATGCAAGCATATGTTAGTTTTTTTTTCGTATCAACCAAGTGTTTCATTTACCTGATAAGTATATACTCAAACGATGGACACGAGATGCAAAGGTTGGAACAATATATGCTTTGGGGGTGCAAAATTTCATTGATGATTTAGATAGGGTTTTGATGCCAAGGCACTCAAGGTTATTTTATAAAGCTTCAGTATTAATTGATGATGTATCTTTGACTGATGATGGGACAAACTTCTTGGATAAACAATTGGATTATATTTACAGTAAAATTCAAGAGATGAACATTAGTAGAATATAGGACAATAGAGGTCAAAGGAAGAAATCTATGGATGAGTCCCCTAATATTATTGATCCTTCTTTACTAAGAACAAAGGGGTGTAGAAATAGATTGAAATCATCAAGGAGAAGTTAACCTCAAAGTCCCAGTTATGTCGTGGATGTGGGCATCGAGATGTGTCACATGACAAGCGAAATTGTCCAATTTTACAACAAGGGTATGTGCCAATTAATTCTCCATTTGTATGATAATTGTTTTTGCAAATCAATTACTTTTATTAAATTGTGTGAATATAACGATGTGTTGATTGTTAGATCAACTTTGGATAATCATCATAACAATGATGATGACATATATGAGGAAGAATTTGTAGGACCGTGATCGTTCGATAGAGTGTAAAAGTACGCAGCGGAAAAGTAAATGAACACAATTGATTTTACTTCGTTCGGACGGAACTGTGTACTCCAGGGCAAGGCCGTGATCCTTGACCACTTTCAATCACACCAAATATGATTACAAAAAGTACAAGAAATGCTAATGAAACAAAGCACAAGGTAAAAGAAAAAGAAAACTTAAGGAGCAGGGGCGTTGTTAGAACTTTGTATAGCGTTGACTAGGACAATTCAGGGAGAGATGTTGTTTTGGAAGCTCCACCACGCTTTTTTTTGGCGCCTGGATAGTCGGGCGGCGGGAGGATAAACCTTGCCTCGGGTGCTCGACCACCTTTTCGATTCTTCTCCGCAAAACAAGGTTAGTCCGAGGCAAAATATACTCACACATATTGTTAGCACAATGAATTAAAGTAGTATGACTTAGATTCCGCTCTTTCCGAGACCGAATCTAGTCGATCTCGACTTAGATATCGAAATGGATTCTTTGGATGCCTAATGTTCCCTTCCGACGCGTCCTCACAATCACTCCCCTCACCTTACTTACCCGGCCAGAACCTTCGAATTGCCCACTTCTCCGACTACCCGGCAGCTCGACTTCTTATCGCCCTCAGCCCTTGCCTGTCGGTGGACTTCTCAGTATCGGCCATCCATTCGGTCCCTGACTTGGCAGCCACCCTTCGCCGACATCCGGTCAACCCCGTCGGAACACTGTCTGGACTTATCCTACACATCAGTGTTAGATCAACAATAAATCTAACTTAACCTGTTGTCATTCATCAAAACCGGTTAAATCAGCTAACCGCCATCTGATGGAATGACAACTGATTAAGTTAGTGAACGTGCAAGAAAAAGCAACATCATTATGTGGAGATTTTTTAAGTTAGTTTGTATTTTCAATTGGTTTGGCTAACTTAACCCACAAACTTAACCCACCTAACTCTCCCCCTTTGGCATTCATCAAAAATAAGCTTGGATTAAGTAAGCATAAACATAGACTTCAGACAAAGTAAGGAATCATGTCAAGTTACTCTGGGGGAGTTAAACTTAGTAATTTATCTTTTGTAAAAGAGCTAAGTTTTGAGACAAGTTTAAAAGATCTATTTTTCAAAACTAGGTAAAATTGATTTTCTAAAACTGAGTTGGTAAAGGATTCAACTTTCAAGACTTAAGTACATAAAATACTTTCAAGACTTAGTTTTGTGAAAAATAGCTTATTTTTCAAGTATAGCTTCTAAGGTTAAGGTTTAAGAATAAGTTCTAAATTTCAAGAAAAACAATTTAAAACAGTTTTCAACTCTTTTCAAACATAAGCAAAATTTCAAAACTAAGTTTTAAAATATATTTCAAGATTTGATTTTAATTTTCAACACTAAGTTTGTAAAAAAGTTTAAAAAAAAACTTAGTTTATAAACTTACACTTAGTTTACAAAAATTAATTTTTGTAGAATTAAGTAGAATTAAGTAAAGTCAAATTCTCAGAACTAGATTTTAAATTCAATTTTCAAAACTACGTTAAATCTAATTTTGAAATTCAATAACTTAGTTTTCAAAAATAGGTTTAAGAAATTTTTAATAAAAATGTTTTTTTTAAAAAATTGAAAAAAAATTTAATTGATTCCTCCCCCTGGACCTGACATTAAATCAAATGTCTAACCAGCTAGTTACTGACTGACTTATCAAAAGATAGCAGCTTTCACTTGGTTAGTCAAGTTAAGGTCAATCTTAACTTGATTAATATATATTTTGTTTTTAACGCCCAGACTTATGTCGATGCACTGAAATAAGCATCTTAAGTCTTAGGCAAGTGGCCTATGCATCTCACCCCATTCTATTGTTCGGCAAACACAAGCAAGGTAAGCCTAGGGTTTTGGTGAGAAGCTCAAAACTAGTCCTATGGGTACATGTTCTCTAAGGATTTTGAACTAGTCTAAGGCTAAAAGTTTATTTAAAAATCTAAAAATAGGAAGGTTTTAAAAACTGACACATGTTTGAACTTATGAGTTAAAAACAATCATCTTTGAAAATATTTCTGAAATTCAAAATTCCTAGGCTACCAAGATAGAACATAATCAATGCAGGTCTGAAATATCACTAGATAGATCCAAAATATTTTACATGTAGTGTATCTACAGAAGTTAGTCATAACCATGAGACGAGGGGTGGTCCAAGGATCTGAGAAAGCGCCATCATGTGTCAATCTCTGGTCTCTGGTAACTTCAGCAGAACCTCATGGTCGCCCGTCGTCGAGAGTTCTCCACCTGAGCCATAGCTCGCTCTAGTCCGGTCATACGGCTAGAGTGCGGGGACATGACGTGCTCGGTGGGGGCGTCGGGTGGAGTCGGCGCGGCTCCTCACAGGCATGAACTCGAACTGCGTCCACACGTCACGTGCGGCTCGAGGTACGGTGCTGTGCCCCCTCATAGGGCCATAATCCCGTCATCCACTCTATCTACGTGGATACCGGCTAGGGGAGAGGATTCCGTGAGCGTGCACCGATCGTATAGGCAATGTCTCCTCCTAGTGACATCAATGTGCAACGAGATCGTATGACAGAATGGGTGGACTTATACATAGGTCCAAAGAGTGAATGTGGTGGAGATATATATGGTGATGTCAATATCTAACCTATGACTGGGGCATAAGTAAAATGAAAGGAATGGGCGCATGTCCCGCAGTGATGTCAGGAAGCGATGGTAAAATCGAAAGGACTAAGACCATAAAGGCGTAGTCCCGGACTCAAGCTCCCACCACCCAAACTGGGTCACAAGTGATCTCGCCTCCAAAAAATAATAAATCAGACGAGAGTAATATGAGTATGATCTCGAATGAGGATCCCCGGGAAAAGGAGGGAGGATCTTACAAGGGTGGAGACGGATATCTCGTAGTAGGAAACAAGTCAAAACCGTGTTATGTGTACGACATACGCAGACGGGATCAGGTGAGACCCGTTGTGCGGAATGTTTCTTTGGGTTTGAGATCAACTTTCACTTAAGAACCAAAACACGGAACCTATGAATGACGATCTATACTAGAATCTCAACTTATTCAGACGCGACTTATTTAAAATAGATGCTAGCACTAGAATAATGATGCTGAACGAAGACAAGTATACACCGATAAACGGTCTATCCAAAGAATCATCGCTTGAAAAAGAGATATTTAGGGTCAAGCATTATGAGGATGTCTGCTTCCCTCGGATTAGAGTCGATCTCGACGACCCCTGGCGACGTCGCCTCCGCAAAAGAACCTTCAAAACCTCGTTTTTGTGGGCGTCTGGGCAGCCAGGGTTCTGATTTTATACAATTAAGGTCGGGCTGTTGGGTCCTAAACGGAATACATAAGTTGGCAGATTTGTATATCTCCCTAAGATTGATTCTCACTGGAGTGAACCTGGATATGTCGGGCTATGAGAGTAGTTGCCTCCGGCGCCGAGTCTAAGTGCCTAGGTCGCTGATGCCGGAATAGTAGGGAGGTAAGGCCGGGGTCAGACCTGGGCTGGGCAGATTCCCTCAGGCGCCGGAGTGATGATACAGGCGCCCCTTTAAATTAAATTAAAATTTTGAAAATTTTTAAGTTTTAAAATTAAAATAAATTAATTAAGTTAAATTAAAATTTGAAATTAATTTTAATTTAAAATTAAAATTTTGATTTTAAAAATTAAAATTTGAAATTAATTAATTTTAAAATTAATTAATTTTAAGTTTAAAATTAAAATTTTGAAATTAATTTTGAAATTTATTTTTAAGTTTAAAATTAAAATTTGAAATTAATTTTTAAGTTTTAAAATTAAAAATTTTGAAATTAATTTTAAGTTGAAATTAATTTTAAGTTTAAAAATTTTGAAATTAATTTAAAATTAATTTTTAAGTTTAAAATTAAAATTTTGAAATTAAATTAATTTTAAGTTTAAATTGAAATTTTGAAATTAATTTTTAAGTTTAAAATTGAAATTTTGAAATTATTTTAAGTTTAAAATTTAAATTTTTTGAAATTAATTTTTAAGTTTAAAATTAAATTTTGAAATTAATTTAAAGAAATTTTGAAATTAATTTATAAGCCTTATTCATCTCACCGATCTATATTGTCAATCGGAATCCTATGATTTTGTGAGATGAAATTGATTTTTAAATTTTGGTTTAATTTAACTTGTGTTAGATTAGATTTTAGCTTGGTCTCCACAAATAACAATCTTCTGGATAAACTAAGCTTGGTGAGTCAGATGGACCATTAGTAACCAACCTTTCGAGTTTCTAGTCCTATCCACGCTTAGTATTAAATCTTGGTCTAATTGGTTAGGATTAATTTAAGGGTAGACACTTGGCGATGCAGATCGAAACCATATCTTTCTAGAACTGCGATTCCCTAACGCTATTACTCGCTGTGGGTTGCAATAGTCCCATGATTGAAAACACATGGAAAAGATCATGGGTTTATAAGAAAGATATCTCTATTGGCATGAGGCTTTGAGCGGCAAAACCATGAGGGCTTAGGCCCAAGTGGACAATATCATTGTGGAGATATCTAAATTCTTTCGATCCTAACAAGTGGAGCGGTGCTCTCTTGGCCTTGGACACCCGAGGAAGCTAGAGATGGATCAACTGAGAAGACATCACCATTCCACTTCTCTACACTATGACTGATGACAGCGTGAGAAGGTAAGAATGAGGTATTTTCTGACTAACCTTGAAAATTGAGTTGTGTTCAATTAGGTTTCAAGCCTCCAATGGATAAGGAAGGAAACCACGAGAAGAATGGAAAGGACAACAAATCCACCATTCCACAATCAACGATGAGGTAATGAAAGTATTTGAATTCATTACCTAATGACATTCTATGTAAGATAGGTGGATACAACAATGCCAAGGAGTTGTGGAACAACTTGGCTAAGTTCCATGAGGGAATTCCACTTCAAGCCATGAAGAGGAGTCAAGCCAAGTAGCTCACATCATGGAGAAGAGGAATTGAAGTTGAGGCTACTCAACATCTAAGGAAGAGGAGTTCTTCAAGAATGGAGCAAGAGGAAGAAGCCTCTCGAGGAGGATGAAGAAAGTCTTCATCCATCCTCAACCCTAGGTAACTCAAGCATTTCAATTTCAAATAAATTACACATATGCTTGAGTGAGGAGTATGGACATTACAAGAGTAAGTGTCCAAGGAGGATTAGGAAGACTCCACCGCACAAAGTCAAGGAAGCCGAGTCGCGATATGCAAGAGCAAGGAGCACGGTGCTTCCAACTGCGCAAGGGGACACTATAGGAGCCAATGTCAGGGGAGGCAACACAAAGGACAAGAGATCGACATGTATAGGGGAGCTAGGCCTAAGGTAATCTCTAAGCACACTCTTGCAATTCTAGTAGCATGCTAGTAGCCTTAGCTATTGTCAAGATTGCTATTATCATAGGAACCTGTATGTTAACCAGGTGCTTGATAGGATAATACTAGAAATGTCAACCCTAGAATTAACTCATCCAAGGTTAGAAACCTAGATAGGAATCCCAAAACTAGACATATGCCTAAGAGTACCTCAAGAACAATGACAAATTAAAACTTGAGGTATTAGAAGGAGAATCAAGTCTTGAGGTCAAGACTTGACTAGAAAAGACCATAAAAATTTAGAAGTCACTCCTTAGGTCTAAGGGTCAAAACCAAGTCCAAGGACATGAAAGGTTGGTCACAAACCTAAGTCCCAAGTGGTCAAGCCCACTCACAACCATTCGATTATGGAACAAGACCTAGGGCTAGAAAGACCATCACCAAGGTCACAAGGGGGGTCACCCCTAGAGTTGATCTTGATGAGTCCCAAATGACCAAGGCTTTAAAGCCTAGGAGGGTCATTAGAAGGGTTGCTAGGGAAGTCATCCCTAGTGAATACTTAGTGAACCCAATGAGCTCCAATAGGTATTGGGTTCCTAGTAGCGTGTTTTCATCACACTAGATGAGTTAGGGTGTGCCAACCTTACTTGAATAGGTAGTTAACCTAATCATGGCAAAAGGTGGCACTTTAGGAATTTTCAAAGTGTAATCAAGCCTTGAAAATGAAATGGAAAGCTATTCCTAAGGTGATTAGGATGTGCCAATCACATTTGAGGAGTTCTCTAGAGTCAATTGGCACATAGTGATCTAAAAATCTTTGGTATATGATTTTAGGTCTATTAATCTTAGGAATATAGAACCTATGGCAAAATGATCAAAACTGTCAAAAATGGCAACTAAGGCTAGAATTAGGTATTTCCTATACCTTTACATGTTATTTGCCATATATTGTTTGTCATATGCCATGTCATGACATCATATTTATTTTATGATCATTTAAAATGTCATGATAATGCTTAGGTTGTTTAAATGTCATGCTTTATTTAAGTTTCATACTTTATGCCATGACATCATGACACTGGCACATGTTATTATGTATGATATCATTTTATGCCATGTCATCTTCTCTTGCATTTATAATCAATGAAATTGATTTAAGGTTAAAAACACAATTTGATATGGAGATCAAATTGATGTTTAGAAAATGCATGAGACCTTAGCCTAAGATAACCTAAACTCATATCTCACATCAAAATTGACTTGGATGTGTTTGATACACCTTAGATGTGTGTGAGATATTAGGATGATGAGTTAGGAACAAGGTGCATAGTTCTTGTACCTAGATGAGCCTAATTCAAAATTGGGGATCATAGGGAAAGCTTATGTACAAGTCATGTACATTTAGCCCAAAGATTGTGGTCCTAAATTAAATGGTTTAAAATCATTTCAAAATTAATTTGAAAAACCTTGATGAAGCTTTTTTAGTGATAGCATTCATCATTGAGCAAAGTGATACAAAGATGAGTTAACTTTGAGCTATTTCAAAGACTTGTGAACTTTGTATCAAGATTGAAAAATGGAAGTTATTTTCATAGAAAACTATTTTTCCTTGATAGTATATGTTATGAGGAATGTATCCTCAAAATTTCACAATTTTTAGAATTTTCTGTAATTTTCTAGAGGTTTCTGAATTTCGTGGAGAGAAATCAAAACTTATCAGACCTTTATGACGACCGGAAGGTTTTCGATCGGCTCGGCGTCCAGATCGGCTCCGGCAATCGGAGCGATCAATCTAAGCACCCCGATGGCTGGTGTTTTAGAGTTCTAAAGGTGAAACTCTCCAAGACATTGTTGGTGCAATGGTCAGGGAGTTGACCTTTGGGAGTTTACCTATTAGTCAAGGAGAGGTTGACTTTAGGGGAGTTTTTACCGTAAAATTTTGAGGATGAGTGATATGAGATTATCACTAAGTTGATTGTTGAATTTAGTATAAGGGGAAATTAGGTTTCAATGAAAGGTGGGACTTTCATTAGGAGAAACTCTTGACCTGATTTACCCTTTTGATGTGTGTCAAGGGAAGAATGTCTAGAGAATGTTCAAGGAAGAACATGGAGTTAGGAGAGTTTGTTGATCAACGACGTGAAGTTGTGAACAACAATAACTTACCTTCGGGAGAGTTTGTTGATGTGTGCCAATAGGGGAGAATGAAGGGTTTAAGTTAGGCCTTCATTATCTAAGAAGGAGGTTGCCTTTCAAGGAGAATGTAAGGTTGTAACTTATATTTCATTACCTAGTGGCATGAAGAAAGTTGAGGCTATTGGATTAGCCTAACTTAAAGGTATTGTCAAACATCAAAAAGGGAGATTGTTGGTGCAGTAAGGTCAAGGTTGAGACAAGAGGTAGACCAAACCTGGT
This sequence comes from Zingiber officinale, assembly GCF_018446385.1. Lineage (NCBI taxonomy): Eukaryota > Viridiplantae > Streptophyta > Magnoliopsida > Zingiberales > Zingiberaceae > Zingiber > Zingiber officinale. The sequence continues at coordinate 78,972,298 of NC_056006.1, forward strand.
CACACTATGTTTGACAACACAGAAATAAGACATGGACAATGCAGTGCTTGTCCATGCGAGAGATACCGATCGTGGTCGATCAGTTGATGAAGAAAGAGTCAAGGTCAAGGTTGACCGGATACTTGAGTCCTAGAAGTCCAACTGGGAGGAAGCGCAGTCGTGAGTTGAAGCCGGCAGTTAGCAGTCCCTGGAAGTAGTCGTAGGTTGAAAGCCTGTAGTGGAAGCTGTGGCTTGAAAGTCAGTCCCGTGAGTGAAGCCAGGCAATGGGGTGAACACGGTGAGTGAAGCTGTGAAAAGCTAGTGAAGCTAGTGAAAGTGAAAGTCCCGTGAGCGTGAGAAAGCTGTGAGTGAAAGAAACCCTGTGAGTGTAAAGTAAAGACCTAGTGAGTGAAGCTAGGCTTTAGAAGTCCCGTGAGTGAAGCAAGGAACCAAATGGGTCAAGGTTGACCGGACATATCTGGTGAAAAGTCCAAGCGGAGCTGCGCAGGAAAAGTCCAAGTATGGAGACTTGGCACGGCGAAGACCAAGATGGAGACTTGGCACGGAAAGTCTGAGAGGGCCTTAGGGGCTCTCCTGACGTGGTCGTGGGAGGGCGTGAGTCGCTGCCCGGATCGTCGACCGTCGACCCACGTGGTCTAGCTGCCTGCCCTGAGCTCGAACAAGGGCTCGAGGAGCTTGTAGCTCGTTCTCGACCAGGGTTTAGGGTGGGAGCTCTAAACGATCGATCGGCCTAGCGATCCAATGATACGTTGGTTATTCGATCGGTCCGTGACCGATCGCAATCAAGTATTCGCTGTTTATCCGATCGCGATGAAGCCGACCGATCGATCAGCGATGCAGTACAAGTTCCTGATCGTGTCCGGCAGCGACTCGTGAGACGATCGGGGAGATCACCGGAGGAAGGTCCTCCCGACATGGACCGATCGAGGAAGGACCGATCGGCTCCATGACCGATCAGGAAGGGCGATCGGTCTTGCTGGACCGATCGATGACCCTGTGGACCGATCGGATGATCGGTCAGTCTCTAGCCGTGTGACGTGCCAGTTTCTTCCGTGTCTTCGCAGTTATAAAAGGAGATCAAGGGCTTTTCAAGAGCTTCGCTTCCTCTTCTTCTTCCCGCTGAGCTCTCGCCGCTGCGCCGCCAAGTGTGAGCTTCGCCGGTCGATGGATCGATCAGCGCTATCGTGATTCGCCGTCCGCGCAACGGCAACAAGCCAAGCAAAGGTTTTACATTCGATTGTTCTTGTTTGCTTTCTCATCACCGTACTTTTATTCTGCAGAAGAGATTGCAGGGTTTCTCCACCCACAAGGAGTATTTATTAGCCGCTCGGGACTCATCCACCGGATTGATAGGGCTCGCCCACCACTACGCACCGAGGAGTAGGAGTTTATCTCCGAACCTCGTTACATCGACGAGTTTGAGGTTTGCTATTCTCCGTTGTCGTTTCTATTGTTTATTTCCACTGCGCTAACCTGATTTGTAGAAAGAAACGAACGATTTGGGGTCGGCTATTCACACCCCCCTCTCTAGCCGCGATCATCGGTCCTAACACTATCATCCAAAAACTTCACCAGTACCATGATTCAAGTTAAACTTGGTCTCTTTTTAACTAATCCTAATTACCCTACCGGGTTAGTTAATTTTGGAGGTGCCAGCTATTCTGGAGCCTCCCCTTGAATTATTGACCTTTAATTTAAATTTTCATTTTAGGTTTGTGTCTTTTCTTTTATAGTTATAATTAACTTGGTGATAGTTTAAATTTTGTTGAGTTTTAAATTTTGAATTTTTCGATTTAGGTTTGAATTTTGGTTTTTTATTTGGTTTAATCGAGTTTATGTAATATACTTTTTCTTTAGGTATATAATATTGATTAAGTCCTACTTGCGTGGTCAGACACGCTTTTGGAACCCAAGCTTGATTAGTTGATTTGTATTGAGTTATTAATGATTTAAAAGTTTTATTTGAGTTCGACTTGTATCCGAGTCCGGTTTTATTATAACATGCTTTTTGATTGTTCAGGATTAAGTCAAGATTTTTTGATCTTGTTGTAAATTTTTCTAGCATTTCTTTTAAATTGTTAATATCATTTTTTAATGATAAATTCTCCTCCTCAAGTGTTAGATCTTAAGTTGGATTTGAATTTTTGATTTGTTCCTTGAGGTTTTGATTTTCCTCAAGAAGTGATTTGTTTTCATTTTCTATTTTAATTAATTTACTATTTAAACAGGAAATGATTCTAAAAAATTTTTTGTTTAAATTAAAATATTCCTCATTCGGCTTAAACGAGTAGCCGGACTGTGGCTTTTTCGGGTTCAAACCGTCTTCATCTTCTCCATCTTTGCCTTGTTCCACCGACAAGAGGTGGCTCGGTTTCTCCGCTTCTTCCTCCGATTCATTGAGTCCACGTTGCTTTGAGGGCCTTCTTTGGTTGGCTTTGTCGAACTTCCTTGGGCATTCTGCTTGTAGTGCCCCTTTATGCAAATTAAGCAAGTCACTTTTTGTTCGAGGGAGAAATGATCTTTTGAAGGTCCTTTTTGCTGAAACTCCTTTTTCTCCCGGTGAACATTTTTCTTACCAAGTTCACCGGTGTTCTTCATCTTGAGTCTTGGCTCAATCTTCTTCATATTCGCTGCCTTTTTCTTTTCTTGGAGGAACCCGCAAATAATGTTATACCCTTCTTCAGCTCAAGATTAGTTTGTTCATGTAATTCTAATTCACGTAAAAGCTCGCCTAATTTTAACTTAGAAAGATTTTAGAAATTTTGTAGGCATCTACGATTGATGCCACAAACTATTACGTGAAAAGCATTTAATGCGTTATTAAGTCTCTATTTTCCATCCGGTGGCCTATCGCATGAAGCCCGCTGAGGATGTCCTTGATCCTCACGTGAGCTGATTCGCCGCTTCACCTTCCATTTTATATTAAGAATTTTATTTAAAAGCGTCTCGTCTCGCTTTGTTACACCTGCTCCTCGTGCGATCAATTGTGTCCCACAGCCTTTAGCGCTTGTGTGGACCGACTCGGTTCTTCTCTTGTTAATCCTCCGCATCAGAGTGCCGATTGCTTTATTTTCTGGACACATTTTTCTTCAAATCATCTGTCCTTGCACGATCCATATTCCCGAGTTGTCCGCGGAATTTTATAGGTCTCGTAACGCTCATCCAGTGCTCTGTTTTGAGGTAAACCTCCATGCGCTTCTTCTAGTACGGAAAATCGCCCCGCTGAAGAGTGGAGGTCGATCAGTCAAATCTTCTGTTCGAGACATTTTAGTCCTCGCAAGAAAGAAAAGAAAAATAAAAATCCCAAGACATGGTCTTGGATTAGTAGTGGAAGAAGAAAAATAATATAAGTATCTAAATTGGTGTTGCACAATTTAGTTTTAATTGCAACGAAAAAATTCAAAGCGGTGTAATACCAGTTTGAAATTAAACGAAACTGAAAATCGAAAATAATTAATTTTCACCCCCGTCGTACAGGTCGACCAACATCGGATGTACGCCCGATACCACTTGTAGGACCGTGATCGCTCGATAGAGGGTGAATATCGATTCGAAAATTCGTGTAAAAGCACGCAATGGAAAAGTAAATGAACACAATTGATTTTACTTGCTCGGAGCCTCGGCAACTACACTAAGGCCGTGGTCCTTGACTACTTTGGGCAATCACTAGCAATTCAATGTGATTACACAAAAGAGTACAAGAAATGCTAATGAAACAAAGCACAAGCGACAAAAAAAGAAAACTTAAGGAGCAAGCGGCTTGTCGAGCTTTGTTCGGCGAACGTAGAGCAACAAGCAATCGGAATTCGAGATGTTGTTTGAAGCTCCACCGGGCTTTATACCGATCCCTTCGCGCCCTGGCGACGTGGTAAGTCCAAATGATGCTTCACGTGGCGAGGCGACGCAGAAGGATAACTGCCCTCGCGCCGGATCCTTCCAGCGCCGATCCTCCGCCCGACCACCTTTTCCGTAGATTTTCTCCTGCAAAACAAGGTTAGTCCGAGGCAAAATATACCGCAATACAGATTGTTAGCACAATGAATTAAAATAGTATGACTTAGATTCCGTCTTTCCGAGACCGAATCTAGTCACGATCTCGACTTAGATATCCGAAATGGATCTAAGCCGGATCGACGCCAATGTTCCCTTCTGGCCCTCGCAATCACTCCCCCGAGTGACTTACCTTCTTTACACTCTTACCCGCCACGTCCGGCCCCATGACCCACCCGCACCTAGCCGGCTGCTTTATAGCTGTCGGTCGGCCTGGCCTCTCGACTTGACTCCCGCCTCCGTAATCGGCCGACCCGGACTTCTTGCCAGACATCCGGTCAGCCCGTCAACCTGTCTGGACTTATCCTGCACACTCAATCAGAGTGTTAAATCAACAATAAATCTAACTTAACCTATTTGTCATTCATCAAAACCTGGGTTAAATTGTTAGTGCTAACCGCACCAACAGAATTGGCATCAATAGCAGGCAAGTTTAATTTAAAATTAGTGGTTGATTGATTGAGATATTTAAAATAATAATTGTCTTTATTATTGTAGGTTCTAACAATATGCGCTAGCAAATAATTCAATGGGGTAATATTAAATAAAGTCTAAAGTTTGGTCAATACATGAAAATCTATGTTGAAGGTTTCTTTTTCACTTTTGTTAATTATGTATATTCAGTGGCCTCGATTTAGTATCATTTTTCGATGGTAGAAATAAATTGGTTAAAGTAGTCCATGAAAATATTGTTAAGCTCTTCCTTAGGGTTCTTTCTTGCAAGCAGGTGAATGAGCAATCTAGGAACGAGGAGTTGGGTCCTCTAAATCTCAATGCACTTGATCTGATAATTCTCTCAGAGGGGTTGAATCTAGCAACATTATTTGACTGAAGGCAAGTAGGCATCATCCTACAATTGGTTTGTCCATGAGTTTTTTTTTACAAGGATTAAATATTTAGCATTATTTAGCTTATGTTTTTCATCTTGCTTGAGTTGGTGATGCAGAAACAACATAGATACAACAATTTAGATTAAATCATCGTTTTAATTTCTATACAACACTTGCAACCACTCAAAATAAAATTAGTGTTTGAAATTTAACTCATATAACGACTTGAAACTGTTAGAACCCCAAGATTATTTTGGTGTGATCAACAAGTTAAGTTAGGTCCCGTGTGTTTTTAACCTTGTGTCTAAGTGTGCATGAGCTTAGGAGCACAGATAGTCGAGTGGAAGACCCAGCTAGCGAGAAGGACGGCACGCGGTGCGTTCGAGGGACGAGGCGCTGCGAAAGAGTACACCGGCGGACGAGAAGGAAGCGTACGGTAATTCTGAGGGATGAGAAGTCGGAGCGGAAGACTACTCGGGGAGCAAGAGACGCAGCTAGCGAGAAGGTCAGCACAAGGTGCGACCGAGGGACGAAGACTGCGGATGAGTACGCTGGCGGATGAGAAGGAAGCACGCGACAATTCCGAGGGACGAAAAGCCAGAGTGGAAGCCTCCTCGAGAAGACTGGAAGTTGGGTTCGGGTGAGCCTTATTCCGGATTGCAGAGATCACCAAGCGAGCGGAAGACTTAGACTGAGGCGAACGGAACCGGAGCAGAAGACCCGGGCTGAAAAAGTCAATGAGGTTGACTTTCCCACCCGAGCGCCCGAAACTGTCCGAGGCGCCCGGATTGAAAATATATTCAGATCTCAGTCAAACCGAGATCTATGCATTGGGGATAAAGTTTTATCCTCCCCAGGGTGCCCGGAACACTTCGGGGCGCCCCGACCAAGGCTATAAATACAACCTTAGTCCAGAAGGTTAACATCAACTCAGAAATTGTGTATTCCAATACTTGTGTGCTTTTAGTTGCAGTTTAACTTCTATTTCTCTGTGTGTTATTACTGTAAGAGGCTTCACCTCCTGAAAGAGTACTAGTGTGATATTTTCTTTGGATTAACAACCTCCCTGGTTGTAACCAAGTCAAATCTTTGTGAGCCACTTCTTTTACTTTCTGCTTATTTATTTTATGCAAGTGTTAGTTTAAGAAAAGTCGAGAAGCTAAGGGTTTTGTGTTTTTATGTTTTGCAGGCTATTCAACCCCCCCTTCTAATCGGTCGCCGCAATCCAACAAGTGCGCTTCAGGAGGACTAACCATCGAACGAAGCAACTAAAATAATGGTCGGACCAAGTATCTACCCACCGAAGTTCGAAGGGGAATTCGCTAGCTGGAAAAAACGAATGTAGGTATTTTTTTAAGACTAATTTCGATTTATTATTAATAATGGAATTTGGTTTTACAAGACCAGAAGGCAAAGAAAAGTATCAATGGATGAAAAAGGAGCAGTCTGACTACGTGGCAAACAACAAGGCGGAATTCCATCTGCTAAGTGTTCTGCCGCCACAAGAAGTCAACCGGATCGACAACTACGACTCCGCGAAGGAACTTTTGGAAAAGTTCCTTGAGCTACACGAAGGAACGTCAGAAGCCAAGCTCACAAAATGAGATTTACTCCACAACCAGCTCATCAGCCTGCGACTTGGGGAAGACGAGACTATTGCGCATCTGCACTCAAGAATAAAGGAAATCATCATCAGACTTTCGAATCTCGGAGAGACGGTAAGTAACGGAGATTCGCTAAGATACGCACTAAATTCCTTTCCTAGAAATTCACAATGGGTGTCACTGGTAGATGTCTTTTATATTTCAAAAGACTTAGAAAAAATTACATTAGAAGAATTCTTTTCCACATTTGAAGTGCATGAATCAAGATATGCAGGTACGAAGGAGCCTAAGAACAACGTCACCCTCAAAGCATCGAGAGACGAACCTGAGTCGGAGTCTTCTCTCGACGACGAGGAAATGATAATAATGGTAAGACGATTCAAAATTTTTTGTAAGTCTAGAAAAACTAACCATCCGCAGGGTAGAAAGAAAAGGACCATCCGTTGTTACCACTGCGACGAAGAAGGGCACATCAAGGACAATTGCCCCAAGCTAAAGAACAAGGACAAAGATAAAGATAAGAAGTATGTTCAAAAACGCAAGGCGCTAAAAGCGATGTGGGACGACACGTCGTCCGAATCGGAAGCCAAAACTTTCTCCAGACTTGCATTAATGGCGAGTCATCAAGACTACGACTACGATTCAAGCTCTTCCGAAATGAGCATCGAAAGCATCGATGAAAGGGGAGCTATGTCGGAAGAAAGCAGTAGTGCAGGGGGAGACACGGACAATGAGGTCGACAAGGTAAGTCAAGTACGATCTCTTCCTCCCGACAAATTGTTTAAGTTTGTTAAATTGTTAACAAAGGATTGTTGTAAATTAGAAAAGAAAATTAAGAATTTAAAAATAATATTAACTAAATCTTGCCCAATAGAAGAATTCGACAGAATTAAATTAGAAAATGACAAATTAAAAGTAGAAAATGATAATTTATAAGTACAAGTAAATAACTTGAAAAACTATGCATGCTCATCTAATACCAATGTTAGAAACTTTAACAATTTAAATTGGTATTTTAGATATCATAAGGGACAAATTAGAAACATTTCAAAGAAATATGTTCATAAGAAATTCTCAGTTAATCCAGTAGGTTGAAACCTTTATTGGGTTTCAAAGTCATGTTTAAATTGAACCTTTAATCAAATTTAGTGCTTTCAGTGAGAAAATTAACAGTCTATTTTTTATGGGGGTTTTTCTAAGTAAGTGGTTGTTGCTCCAATAACCAAGAAGGCCTAGTGCCTCGCCATGACTTGGAAGCCGAAATATTGAAATAAAATGTTTAATTAACTTTCTGATAAAGCATTAAGGTTGAAATATAATAATGCTTTAAAAAGTCTTTTAAACTTTTTTTTACTTAGAAATTTTTTTCATAAAACTTTTACTTAGAAAAAAAATAAGTTAAAAAGTTATTCTGAAATTAAAAAATTTTTCTTAAATTTTTTACTTAGAAAATTTTTTCAAAAATATTTTTGTAAAATTTCCTAAGTCAGAATTTTTTCACTTAAAGCTGTACTTAGAATTTTTTTTAAAAAGTTTTAGTTAGAAATCTTTTAACTTAGAACATTTTTCGTTTAAAATTATTGCAAAATTTTTTTCAAAGTTACAAATTTTTCCCTTAGAGTTTCTCTTTGAACCCCATTTTTTTTGTGATCAAATGGGGAGAAGGAAATGTATAAGTCTAGGGGGAGGTAGACCAAAATTTTCTATCTTTTTTGCACTTTATTGCAAAATTAGTTAGTTTATTTTTATGTCTATTTACCCTAGCTTAACTTGGGTTGCTCATATCAAAAAGGGGGAGATTGTTGGAACCCCAAGATTGTTTTGGTGTGATCAACAAGTTAAATTAGTTCTTGTGTGTTTTTAACCTTGTGTCTAAGTGTCCAGGAGCTTAGGAGCACAGGTAGTCGAGCGGAAGACGCGGCTAGCGAGAAGAAAGGCTCGCGGTGCATCCGAGGGACGAGGCACTGCGGAAGAGTACACCGGCGGGCAAGAAGGAAGCCTGCGGTGATTCTGAGGGACGAGAAGCCGGAGCGGAAGACTGCTCGGGGAGCAAGAGACGCACTTAGCGAGAAGATCAGAATGGGGTGCGACTGAGAGACGAAGACTGCGGATGAGTACGTTGGCGGACGAGAAGGAAGCATGCGACGATTCCGAGGGACGAGAAGCCGGAGCGGAAGCCTGCTCGAGAAGACCGGAAGTTGGGTTCGGGTGAGCCCTATTCTGGATTGCAGAGATCACCCAAGCAAGCGGAAGACTCGGACTGAGACGAACAGAGCCGAAGCAGAAGACCTGGACTAAAAAAGTCAACAGGGTTGACTTTGCCACCCGAGGTGCCCGGAACAGTCCAGGGCGCCTGGAACCCTTCCGGGCGCCCAGACCGAAAATATATCTAGATCTCGGTCAAACCGAGATCTATGCGTTGGGGATAAAGTTTTATCCTCCCTAGGGCGCCCGGAACACTTTGGGGTGCCCCGACCAAGGTTATAAATACAGTCTTGGTCCAGAAGCTTAACATCAACTCAGAAATTGTGTATTCCAACACTTATGCGCTTCTAGTTGTAGTTTAGCTTATATTTCTCTGTGCGTTAGCTTCTCCGTCTGAAGGAGTACTAGTGCGATATTTTTCTTGGATTAACAACCTCTCCTGTTGTAACCAAGTCAAATCTTTGTGAGCCTCTTCTTTTACTTTCTACTTATTTATTTTATGCAAGTGTTAGTTTAAGAAAAGTCGAGAAGAGTTTTGTTTTTTTTTTTTATTTTTTGCAGACTATTCAACCCCTCTTCTAGCCAGCCGCCACGATCCAACAGAAACAACATGCCTAATCATCATCATTATCATCACTGATCATAAGAGAATCCAACTGATACTCTATCTCTTTCAATGCATCTTTCAGCTTAGTAATTTTTCCAATTTTTGAAAGTTTTCTCTCTAAATTTGAACTTGGCCTTGAACTTGAAGTTGCACATGATATTTTATTTCGACTTGAAGTTGGTGCAGATTTTTTTATCTAAGTATGCCTCAAAAGCTTTTTCTGCCTCCTCTCTACTTTTGAAAGATTTGTATATGGCGCCCTTAAAGCCAATAACATGATCAGAAGTTTCTACCCACGTTTCATAAATTCTCGGTTCACCTCCAACAAATACAACATATATTTGCCCCTACATTTAAAACAACATTTAGAATCTTATATAGAGAAAATATTAGAACTTAAATGAAATGATTTACCATGAATTGTATATAAAGAGTCAAAGTTTTGCAAGTTTCCTGTAAATTATAGAACCAAAAGAATATAAGTTATTAAAAGTGTTATCCAAAATGTTTCAACTGTTTTAAAAATAAAATCTATCAACTCTACAACCAAAAGATATATAACCCATTAAACTAATAAATTTATTATGTGCATATGAGACATGCAAATTTTAGAGGAATTTCATAAATAACTGATTAGTATAATATTGATGCAACCGATAGATAAAATCATAACCTTTCCTACCTTATACAATTGAATTCCCAACATCTCAATTCCTATAATTGGAATAGTTGCATGGTGTTAGTTTCAATTTAACATTTCTCTATTTTTAACTAAATTTCATTCATAACACTTCATTTGACGAAGGAACCGTATTCATAACACTTCATTTTTGGAAGATAAAAATATATAAATAAATAAAGAGTTTATAATTTGTTCATGCAAATAAACTATAAATATTGAAACTCTAACATGTGACCATCGTATTGTATGTTTTAGTTAATCAAATTAAAGCATTATGTTGTGACCAACTTATTAATGGTTAAATTATACACAACAAAAAGACCAGTGCTCATAGACATAGAAATGAGAATGACCATAACTAACATGATTTTTATAAAATACTTTAAGTCTGGTGTGGGAAAAGAGAAAAACTATGAACAAATGGGAAGTGGAAGAGAGACCCAGCAAAGACAAGAAGTCTCCCTATATGGATTAATAACACATTAGCTTAAATTTATAAGTGCTTTGACATTGCCTTCCTAAGATTAAAATTATCAACGATGAGATTAGGGATTAAGCTACCAAATATCCTTATGCTTTGCACTGTTAGAATTAAGAAAGATAATCAACTTTTCAGAAATGCTTCAATAGTTGGTTGTATGGTTTTCTTGAATAAATAGGAAGAACGCAAATTTTTGCAGAATAAATTATATGTTAAAAAAAATTAAAACAAATCAAGCATTCGAGAAAACAGAGATGAGATCATTTAGCCTCATAGAAACAAGAGAAAAACTATGAACAATGGGAAGTAGAAAAGAGGCCCAACAAAGACAAGGAGTCTCAAGGCGAGGGGTGCGATCTGGAATCTTCGTGGCCGCATGAGGATGTGAGAACGAGGAACACCGGAGGGGCGAGGACGGCGTCGCGATAGTGAAATAGGGTTGCCCTAGCTTCTCTTCGGAGGTTTGATGAGAGATATAGTGAGGGCGCGAGGAGATTCAACCGTTCACGGCCCCGCGAGGATCTACGCCAAAGGGGAAAGGGCAACGAGGATCTGGAAGCTTTGCAGCCGAACGAGGAGCGAGGAACACCAAAGGGGCGAGGACGGCGGCGCCGCGGTGAAAGGGGCCCTCGACGAAATAGGGTTTTTGTGACAAGAGGAAAGCAAATTAAACATGTTCTGTGACACAACGCAAAAGCTAAAAGAAATCCACATCCCACATGCCAACAACGCAATCGCGCACATGCGCATTTTTAAAATCCCGCAACATAACAGCGTTGTCTATATATATATATATATATATTACACACACAGAATTGTTAGCCTACAGACCTATTGCTGCAGAATGCTACGGACTTACTCACGTGGCATATCCCTATCAATTATTTCTCATCCGCGTCATTCTCTTTTTTCCCCTTTTATTTTCCTCTCCTCGCCTCACGATTCTCCAAGCCACGAGCACGACAATCTTTCGCCTACCCTCTCTCACCGCACCCTGCCTCGTCGTGCCCTACCTCGTTGGGCCACAACAATCTCTCGCCGCACCCTCCCTCACCGCGACATCGAGCTTCATCGCGACACCTTCCCTCTCCCTCAACTGCCAAAACCCTTCCAACCCTATTTCGCCGCACCCTCTATCGTCGCACACTCTTTTGCCGCGACGTCGACCGCCGCCGCACCGAGACCTCAACCATCCTTTGTCGTGCCCTCCCTAGGGGTTCCCTCACTCACCGCAATGAAACTAGGGTTTCCCCACACATCCCTCGCCGCAACGAAGCTCCCTTTCCGCTATTGTTTCATCATTGACTGGATATACTTTTTAGGCATCCAAAAAGAGCAAAGACTTTAGTTACAATTGGCTATTCATATTTTCTGGTCTCATTCTTCTTCTCATCACTGGTACTAGACAGGTATGACTATTCAATCATTGTGAAAGAACTTTCAAATTACTGCAAATCTAAATTATTCGGTAAGAAACTGTAACTGAAAGAGTTAACACATATGAAAGTGGTACCAGATTGTAGAAGCATGGATTTGTCATATTTTGTCCAACAATTTTATAGTTGCCATTGTTTTATTCTATCATGATATAGGGTGTAAAGTCTAATTTTGTTGTATTCCATTCACACACACACACACACACACACATTATTTTTATGGTGTTGACCATATTTTACATGTCACGTGGCACCCCAAATTGATTAAAATTGAAATTCATTAAAAATAAAAAAAAAGTGTTGTAGCAACGAGTCCCAAGTCATATTTTTCCAAGGATAACTAGTAGGTTGTGTATACTCTAGAATTAATTCAAATCAAAATCTAATTCAACTAGGTCAAGAATAGCATCAAAGAAAGATAACTCTCGTCTAAACATGATCCACTTCCTTCTAACCAAGTCAACATCAATTAAATTCGGATTCTTATTCATCATTGAGTCAAATAATGCACTTCCCACATCTTCACTCTATAACCACAGTAACTTCAGATGCAATAATTAAAATAAGAATTCAATATTCAAGGCTTGAAACTAAACCCAATCTTGCATGAATCGAATTAACATTCAACTCCGAATCACACTCATAGATTAAATAATTCATTCACACCTCAACTTGCACCATTGAAACTAATCCATTAATTAGAAAAACTTCAATTCACAACCTCAATCAAGAATGTTAACAGAGGTAACAATGTTAAGACTAAGTGATTCTTTCAGCATTTGAACTCAATCACTATCACAACAAATCCAAACATAGAACAAAGATTTTCTGAATTGAATACTAAAAACTAGACACAGAAATACCAAATTTAAATCAAAAGTTAGATTGCAAACTCGGTTAGAAGTTAAACATGACTGGGATTGCAGTAAGAAAAACAGAAATGGAATTGCAGTAAACTGAAACAAGGAAAAAATGGTAAGGAAACTATCAGATCTGATGATCTGAGCAATTCAAACACAATTCAAATACTAAAACAAAGAAATCTAAACCCTAAATCATTCCACATCCAAATCCGTAAACAAACCTCATCAATCTGCTGTTAAACAAATATGTTTTCGAAAACCTCCCTTAAAACATCCAACAAACAATCTCTGAGCTTCCAACTATTACCAGAGGATGCTCATAGCTCTTGGAGACCTCCCTCAAAGCTCACATTCAACTGGTAACCTCACCATCCGAAAAATAGAGCTCAGGTTCTGTGAAGTGCAAACTGGATCGAATGGCCAAATCGACACATCCTTGCTGCGGAATTAAGATCGGAAAGGGATCAGTAGCTCCCGGAAACCTCCCTTGAAGCTCTGGTGGAAGCGAATAATGTCGATCTAGAACCTCCCTCGATCGAGTATGCGGCGGTGGAACAGAACCCAAATCGCGATCTGGAAACTTCCCTCGATCACTCTCTGATCACCGGAAGATGAACGTCGGCAGCTGATGATCGTCGTTATTGAAGAAGGTAAGCTCTCGGATCTGATCTAAGGAATGGGAACTCAGCGTCACGGCGGAGAAGAAGACACTACAGTGGAGGAAATCGCGAAGCCAAGCCCAAGTGTACACTATAGCTTCTCGCGGTATTTAAATCATCCTCACATCTGATCAAACGGTCCAGATTGATTTGGATTGGATCAACGGTTGGATTGTCTCGGATCTGGATCAAAATCTCTGGATCTTCATCAACGGATTAGATCTACTCCTCATTAGGTTGGATGAGTCGGATCTTCAATGGATGGCTCAAATCTGTTTAATCTTCAATGGACGGTCCAAAACACTCCAAGGCTTGATCGCTTCATTTAGCCCTAGATTTGAGCCCAAGTGTGGCCTGATCTGATCGGGTCCATGACCCTTTTGATAACTACAAAATAATAATCGAATATTAGCATCAAATACCATAATAATTTGTTAATTTGCAATTAAGTCCAAGATCACATGCAAGTTATGAAATATAGAGTAAACATGAGTTTAAGTTATGAATAAACCAATAAAAACCTACATTATAAGTCTAAATAATATAACAAAATCATGATTATCATTGCCATTGTTTTATTATATCATGATATAGGGTGTAAAGTCTAATTTTGTTGTATTCCATTCACACACACATTCACACACACACACATATATATATATTCGTTTTTCCTATTCAGTCTATTGTAGAATCATTGTGGAAGAACTAACAAATTACTGTAAAACTAAATTTTTCATAAATAAACAATAACTGAAAAATTTAGCACACTTGAAAGTGGAATCAGATTGCCTATAAGTGCATAGATTTGTCCTATCAACACTTTTTATAATTGCCATTATTTTATTCTATCATGATATATGGTGTCAACTCTCCTAACCATACTTATATAATTTTAGTTGTATTCCATTCACACACACACTACAATAGATTGAATATGAAAAAGGAAATATATATATATATATATTTATTTATATATATTTCTTTTTTCATATTCAGTCTATTGTAGATTTAGACACACAACATATTTGTTGATTATACAATATATTTAAGATTGACTTTAAATAGTATGCCTGAAGAAGCATTTGATTGAATTGTCCCTAGGAGTCAAATTATATAGAAATCCTATAAAGATGAGTAGTATGTATAGCTAAGGGGCCAACCATAATGATATTTGTAAAATATTTCCTTCTATATCATGGAAACCAAGCTATTGTTATGACTATCTTATTTGATTTGATTTGGTCATTATTTTTTTGAAAGCCTATAGTGGTACTAATTAGATATTTTTGATTGAAGCAACTAAAAATCTGACAAATTATCAAATGGTAGAAATTCAAATTGAAATAAGTTGTAGTTTTTATCAAATGGTCTAATATTTGCAATTTTGAGTTTAAATTGAAATAAGTTGTAGTTTTTATTTATTTATCTACTTATCCGTTCTCAAATATAATATGACATTCTCCAGAAATGGAAGAAAATAGAGTTGATGATCAGGAATACATTCCCCAAGTTGTAGATGATCGAAAGCTAAAAATTGGGATGGAATTCTCATCACTAGAGGATGTATATTCATTCTATAATCAATATACATGAGAAGCCGGATTTAGTTCAAGGATAAACACAAGCAAGAAAAATATAACAAATGAAGTGATGTGGAAACAAATTGTATGCTTTAAAGAATGACATACTAATCTAATACGAAACTCTAAACATGCAAAAACTTATCAACTAACAAGGGAAAGAGCACGTGGCATAGTTAGAACGGATTGTAAGTCAAATATTGCATTTGTTAAGAAATAGACCAGATCTAATTGAGTTGTCAGTAACTTCATAGAAATCCATAATCATCCACTCTCGACTCCATCAAAGTTGCATTTACTATGCTCACATCGTAATGTTTCAGCAGCAAAGAAAACATTAACTAAACAGTTTTCATAGACCAATGTACCAACTTGTCAACAAATACGTTTATTAGAGATAGAATATGGAGGGTCTGAGGGCGTAGGTTGCACAGAAAGAGATATTAGAAACTTTGAGAAACCCCTAAGAGATGAACAAAAGAGTATCGATGTCGAAACACTAATCGAGTTATTTACATCTGAACAAGAGAAGAATTCGTCTTTTTTCTTTGATTACGAGACTGATTCAAATAAAAAATTTAGTAGGTATTTTTGGGCTGATCATACATCAAGGAGGGCATATAGTGTATTTGGTGATGTGGTTGTATTTGATACAACATATAACACAAACAAATATGGCTTGATTTTGACACCATTTGTAGGAGTTAATTTTCATTATCATCAGACAATTATTTTTGATTGCGGGTTTCTAAGTGATGAAAAAACTGAGTCTTTTTTTTGTTGCTTAAGAAGTTTATAGAAGTCATGCCTAAAGGTCCACCAAATGTTATCATCATTGATCAGGATCCTGCTATGACGAAAGTCATTGCATAAGTTTTCCTTCAAATAATGCATCGATATTATTTATGACACATACTAAATAAATTTCCAGATAAATTAAACTCTTTGACTTTTCAAAATTATTATCAAAGCATAAAGAATGTCATTGCAAATTCTACAATATTTGATGATTTTGAGAAGTCATGGGAAGAGGTTATCAAGCGTGCTAACTTAGAGAAAAATGATTGGTTATCGTCGATGTATAAATTGCGACACAAGTGGGTGCCAATATATTTTAGGCATGTATTTCGTGCTAGAATGTCAAGTAGTCAGAGATCTGAAAGCTCACATTCATTTTTCAAGAGGTATATCTCAAATAAGAACTCATTGATGGATTTTTATCACTTGTTTCAATAGGGCACTGAGACACCAAAGACCTAATGAGTTAGCTGCGGACCATATTGATTTAAATGAGTAACCCAAGATTAAGACAAATTGGCCAATGGAAACTCAAATGGTTAAGTTGTATACAAAAAAGAAATGGTTGAAATTTCAAAGTGAAATGGATAAGAGTCATGGTTATTATATACAACAGGCATTTACAGAAGTTGACTTAGTGGTTTATCATGTGATGAAATTTCAAAGTTGTTCTTCCTCCCAACCAAGGGTGCTTACACATGACAAACAGAGGGATTATATATCATGTAGTTATACAAAATTTGAGTTTGAGGGCATTCCATGTAGATATATGCTGATATTTTTTCATATCAACCAAGTGTTTCATTTACCTGATATGTATATACTCAAACGATGGACACGAGATGCAAAGGTTGGAGCAATATAAGTTTTGAGGAAGCAAAATTTCATCGATGATCCAGATCCAGAAAGATTTTTGATGTCAAGACACTCAAGATTATCCTATAAAGCTTCCATGTTAATTGATGATGCATTTTTAACTGATGAGAGGGCAAATTTCTTGGATGAACAATTCGATTGTATCTATAACAAAATTCAAGAGACAAACATTAGTAAAACATGCGGTGATGGAAGTAAAAGGAAGAAATCCATGGACGAAGGTCTTGGTATTATCGATTCTTCTTCAGTAAGAACAAAGGGATGTGGGAAAAGATTAAAATCATCAAAGGAGAAGTTAATCTCAAAGTCTAGGATATGTCATGGATACGGACATCGAGGTGTGTCATATGACAAGTGCAACTGTCCAATTTTACAACAAAGGTACGCGTCAATTAATTCTATATTTCTATTATTATTTTACTTGTAAACTCAAAATTTTTTATTATATTACATTTTGTAAATATGGCGATGTGTCGATTGTCAGATCAACTGAAGATAATTATCATAATAGTATCGACGACACATATGAAGCAAATTTGACATCTAGAGCTATTACTATCAAAGTTTTATTTTCTTAAATTATAGTGGATCATTGAGAAAATAAAGTTAATAATTATCTTTATGGTTGTAGGTTCTAACAACATACGGTAGGATATTTATAATTATCTATGACGATTGGTAATCGTCTATTTTCTTTGTTTGCACAATGAGAAAGTACATTTCATCTTTCTTTTATTGAGCTAGATCAGTAATACAAATATAATTACTAACTTGCTTTTTTAATTTTTATAGATAACTGGTGCTTTACTTTTTGATATTTTGTTGTTGAAATACAATTCAATGACTTGTTTAAAACTTACATACAGTATCTAGAAAAAGAACTGAAATGTACTCTCTTTTCAAACTTTTTTGTATCCTTAATTTCTTCCTTGAGCATTATGTCATGAGTCTCAAGGATATGTAGGATGTGATGAATCAGAATATTAGAGCATGCATACATTTTTAAATCTCTGAATTATTTTCAAATTGAGAATTATACCAGAGAATTTAGTAAAGTTTTCATAATCAGAGATGCCTTCTTGCACTCACCAAGAATTTAGTCCTGAAATTTTTTCCTTTTATCCAAATGAAGCTTTTAGTGGTTTCTCTGGTTACAGTAGTTTGCCTCTCTCATAAAAAAAAGTAGGGAAGAGCATCAGATCCTTTTCTTTCTCATGCCCTTCCTTGTTCAAGACTAAGAAGTCAAGTTAGGAATGATGCGAGTTAGAAATCTCTGATAATAGTTAGGGCTGCAATATGTTTTTCTAAGATTCTCTTGTGGTGGTGTGCATCTCATTGACTAAACTGCGAGAGATAACAATTTGGATTGACATTGTCCATGTTTATGGTCATTAATGCCTAAGAAAAGAGAGATTCAAATGTGATCCTTTGCACACAAGTGGTAGGTGTTAGTTAGAGCCCTAGAGCCAATTATATGATGATTATTGTATGGACTCATTGTATCATATTCCTATATATATATAAAGGCTTTTGTTTTGGTTATTATACTTACTTGTATTGGTACCAAATAACTAAGTATAATAGCGTCCTTGAGTAGAAGGTTCTTACCTATATCAATCGATTGGTTGAATCGATAGTGAGATGATATAGGGAACACTACTCTTAATCATTCCTAGTCAAGTATTAACATTCAGGGACAATGTTAATGCGATGAGACTAGCATGTAGGTCAACTCGATAACTTGATCTCACAAGTCATGGATATAGAGATATCAAGTTGACACATGGGTATGCATTAGAGAATGTATACTGAATGACCCGCCATGAGAAAGTATCATGGATCATTATATGAGTGTCATATACTTTCTCATGTGGCTATTAGTATGACTACTAGTCCTTGGACCTGCAGTCGCCATGGTTTCCTACATAAGGAGTTGCATACTTTGGCTTCGTCAAACGTCACCTGTAACTGGGTGGACTATAAAGGTGATTACTGGATATGTAACAAATTATGCAGAGAGATGTGAGTGATGTAGATGGGATCTATCCCTCCTATATGACGGGAGTGACATCATTATTCTTGATAGAGTGAGACCACTAAGTGCATGGTCATACCCAAATGAGTCAATATGAGATATTGAGCTCATTTGATTAGAGTGAGTCTACTTGGAGTTCAAGATTTAGATTGATTAGAGAATGACATGGTCTATGCCTCACATTGATCAATCTAGATGTCAAGGATAGAAGGACATTGTCATATCTTGTGAAGAGTCACAATTAGTAGTCACAAGGTGATGTTGGATCTCAACATTCTTGTAACTTGGGTAGTAATGATGTGTTGCTAGATACCGCTCATTACTTATGCTTCTAAATGAGTTTAGGAGCATTGCCAACGTTACAAGAACCTATAGGGTCATACACAAAGGACAAATAGATGGAGATTCGGTTCATATGATGAACCAAGAGGATTAGGTTCATGTGATGAACCGAATTGGATTAAGAGTAATCCAAATTAGATTAATTGAGTAAGACTTGATTGAGTTAGACTTGAGTTAGACTCAATTGAGGCTAGACTTGAGTTAGACTCAAGTGAGGCTTAATGATGATATTCATTGAATTTTGAATTCAATGATAAATGAAATTCAATTTGAATTTTAGATTCAAATTTCGAATGAGTTTCAAAATGGTCATTTAATGAAGAATGAATATTCATTAAATATTCATTAAGGCTCATTAATGGTGTTAATGAGCATTAAGTATTTTCATTAGATGAAAATACTTAAATCATTTTTTACTCTTATTTTCAAAATCGATCATTATTATTCCTCCTTGCTTCTTCTTCTCTCCCTCTCCTCCTTGGTCGAAACCCTCAAAGAGTGCTAACATACTCTAAGGTTTCCTCTCCACCTAATTGTTCGTGTGGATACACATAGAGGGGTGTTCACTTGACACACTTGAGATCCGGCATCTTCTTGGACGAGCGGGATAAGCGAAGGGCTTCGTATCAAATGTATAAACTCCTAAACATGTAGATCTAAAGTAGATCTAGGATTAGAAAACACGTACATGAAAATTTTAATATTCGTACGGATTCGGTGGCATGGGATTTCGGAATTTTCGCAACACAAAAAGCGATTTTTGCGACCCGAAAGACCCTACAGTAGGTACATATTCCTGGTTGTTAGATTAATTTTTACTGGTTGCCATTTGTAGATGACATTGAAATATTTGAAGTCTATCTCTTACTTTTTGCATCTTGCTTGTGTTTAGATGATTCAATTCTTTGTGCTAATCTTCAATTGCAAGAATAACTTATAGTGTAATATGTATTATATTCGTTGGAGAGTTCTTGGATGATCTGGTAATATCTATTATATGATGTTCAATTTGGTTACATTTCCTAGATTAGAATAGCAAAATATTATGCACTTGTCTTCATTTGTGCTCACAAGTTTGGCAACCTCATATTCTTCAATTGACTTCTCTTCTCGAGATAGCTCTACAGGTTGTAGATTCTATAAGCTTTATGTTTACTGGGAAAAATTGGTATGCATTTCTAGGTTGCAGTTGCATTTGGCTACCTGTTCACAGTTCTGGAGTGCATGGGTTGTAGTTGCATTTGGACCTCTTCCAATCCTCTTTGTTTTAGCAACTGAATCTTCGGAAGAGAATCTTGAACAAGTTGTAGAGATCTGTATGCTATTTGATTGTGACTTTTAAACTAATTAAACAACTATATCAACAATAAGCTGGAGTATGTTCTCCATGTACATTGTTTGGTAATGCGGGTCTATGTCTGGGTTGAAAATTTTCTTGTAGTTGTTAACTTTTTTTCTTAGATTTCTAGTATCGGTTGAACTTTATCATCTGAAAGGCAAACTTCATCTCATATTCCAGGAAATAAAAATATTTTTATATCAGAGAAGTTTTTTACACTATGGATTATTCAATAATTTATATCTGATGAGAAGGCGTTGCCCTTTTCATTCTTCTTAATAAAGTAAGTTTTCCTTGAAAATCATAAATAATCATTATAAATGAGAGTAAAAGATGTTTTGAGAGCATGGGAGTTTGGATAGCATGGCAGCTTGGATATCACCATTTGAATCAAGATTGAACGAAGTGTCTCTTGTTTGGGCGAATGTGGATCATACCATGTTGATTAGCTGAAGTCTTACTTGGATTATTCCATGTTTCTCTGTCTCTCTTCCTTGTCAACCTTCTCGTCCTTGTTTCTCTGAATCCCAATGGTATGATGTCCAGTGCATATACATTTAATTTATACGAAATCTACATTACCAATTTTCATATTGATAGATTACATTAAGTGAGAAACCTCTTAATTTAAGGAGGATAAGGAATCACACCCTCAACATCTCTTCATTGTTTACTTGCTCTGCCATGCCCTCACAATTTACTATTGGTGCTCGCTTCCCTGCCTGCTCCAATTGTCACTAGCTGATTATATTCGTAACATCCTATTGTGATGTAGTTGGAAGGTCATGTTTCTGACATAATTATTTTCAGTACACTACTATTGTCCTTTTGTTTACTTACACTTAATGATGAATGTCAAGAAATTTTGTCAAATGATTATTTTCAGCACAAAAGGATCATATCGATACTCCATTTTCAAAAGCTTCCATGAGTACAAAAATAAGAAATCCACCGCCAATAGCACAATAATGAAATCCAGCAAATACTAAGAATTCCACGGCTTCATAAATCCTGAAACCAATTTCTTTGCAGACTATCCACTAACAAAACATTAGCCAAAACTTCCCAACACACCCTGCACTTTCTCAGCTTCTACATAGATACCATGGCACGAAAGCTCCACCATAACATCATCAAGTACCCACATAAATTTTAAAAGCTTCCAACTCCAATCAAAGATAAAAACGAAACTGCACACCTGTTCCTGGGCACAACACTGCAAACATCTTCAATAAGTCATACAAGCCCAACACACAACCATTAACAAGCAATCAACACACCAAAAGGTAATCCAAAATTTACCAAGTGTGTATCCTCATATTCTCTACTTATCTTTACCAGAACTTGCACACCACAAAGATCATTACCATTTTACAATAACATATCCTGTACAGATATTAACAAACTTCGTACATGTTTGAAATATTACTCTTCCACATCCAAGTGACTACAATTCCACACCCAAAAATAATTCAAAAAATTCCAAACGAAGTCCCAACCGAAGAGGAAAACTAGCTTTACAATGGAACAAAATAGTGTAAAATTCAGCTCACCAAAACACACACCTTGGTTGGAGGTATAAGAGTTAGCAGGATTAAATAAAATTTTGTTTAATGAAAAATCGAAATTGAAACTCAACCAGGACCATTTCAGTTTGGTTTGAAACAAACCCAAAATTTTCAATTGGATTCGGCAAGAAAAGACAACGAATCAAAGAAACAAAGCATAATACAATCAAATTTAACTAGACAACTGATGTCCAAGATGCACAAATCCATACTAGTTTTCTAAGTGATGTATTATATTGACATTCCTTTGTCTCTTTTCCCTTCTCAGTTCTCATGATAGTTTGGGAGGCGACGAACCAAGATGCACCCTATGCTCCTAGATCCACGTACTGGCCCTAACCCTAGCAACGTTTCCCCTCACAATGCGCCCCTCCTAAGGCTCGACCCCTCCATTGGAGCTCCTACCGCCATGTTCCATGCCCCCTCCTTGCCAATGCGAGGCTATGAGGATGACCTCTTCTACACTTTCATGGATATTGAGAAGATGGGGTGCAAGCTGGAGGCCAATGGATCTGGATTGGAGGGTGGCGTCGTTGGCAGCGTCACTAAAGAGGGAAGGTGTCAAAACGAGAAAGGGCAAGGTGCGACAAGGGAGGGTTGGTGAGGGTGCAACGAAGGACTTTGGCGAGGAGAATCGTGAGACGAGGAAAAGTGGGGAAAAAATAATAATGATAACGACAGGGATATGCCACATGAGCAAGTCCGTAACATTCCACAGCAATAGGCCCATAGGCTAACAATTCTCTGTGTGCGCGCGCACACTTCATTAAAAACAAGAAAATATTACTACCATACAGACGAATGCATGGTTTAGTTAAAGCATGATTTACAGATCAAGATTCATGAAAATTCGACCTTACACAATTAGTTATAGAATTCTAGCATTTAATTTAGTACAAGAAATTCGATAATATATATTCAGTGTATTGGATATAGAGTTGAAATGTCTTCAGCATCTTTATTGCAAATCAAATACAAGGAGGCAAAAGATAAAACCAACAAGGATGCCTAATTAAGAACAATGGTGTTTCTTTATCGAGAAATGGTGTTCATGGTCGCTCAGATTTCTGCGTGATAGCCAAGAAGCAAATGTATTTCCTGGTTTAGGCATCAACACAAATGTCCCCTGCAGTTCATATGAAAATTAATCGTTTAACTCTAGTCAGACGCACTGTACAAAAGAAGTAAGAATAGACCTTGAACAAGCTCCAAGTATGAGGGCCGCATCTGCTCCACCTTAAAACCTTAAGGTCACTTTCCCTTCATCCACTCAACAAAATTGTCTAAAATTAAGGGCCATGCAAGCTCCTCATCGTAGTTGTCAAGAGATGGGAAGTTTATCTATGACAAAACGAATGTCAAGTGTTCCCATTACATCTTAGAAACCAGTGTAGAAGCAAAAAGAGATTACATCTTATGTTCTAGTGATAAAATATAAAATAACTCAGCACAATGTCCTGAAAGTTTACCTCATTACAGAATCTAAGAAAGCTTGTCCATTGGTCCATGTTTATAACCTTGTAATCACGTTGGGACTGGAGTTTAGCAGATTCGACATCACATTAGTAATTGAGATAGAATATATATTAACACGGGGAATATTGTTGGTAAGATTAGCAAAAATACTGATCAGCAATAAACAATGGTCTTAACAAAAGAGCAAAATACGTGAAAGCATTACTTTAAGGTATTCAACAAGTTTGTCAACTTGAAGTCGGTATTGTGAGCCTAGTACAAGTTCAAGCAGTTGACAAGCACTTTCAATGTCAATCGACTTTTGTTTATCTTCTGATAATACATAAACATAAAAAGTCAAGGATGTCAGTGAACTATAATATTACAAAGCAAATTTGTACAACCAAAGGTTTGGAATTGAACTACCTGTCAAGCAATAGCGGAATGAATACGAGAAGAAAACTAAGAAATTTGATGGTCTTGCCACCTGTAAAATGTGTATGGCACATCATAAGCAAGTAGTCAAACTGCTCTTCTCAGTCTATTTCAGTTTCCCCTCAGAGTTATATATGGATCTGTACATCTGAATGTCAAAGCATATTTCAAAATACAATTACCTGTTATTTCATAATCCACAAAAAATGTCATTCTTTCAATTTTTGGTCAAAATCCAGGGCCAGCTTGCATTTAAAAAAATGCAGTTTTAGAAGAGTAAGAACATGGTTCATGGTCAGCACTTATAGAAATTTGCATTTACATTGGTTCACAGTAAAAACTTAAAGGAAATGACATCTACTTTGGATATGATGTGTGTCAAACCCTTCTCCACAGCAAAAAAGGGAAACCCTAGCTTCCTCCGGCACCTGCTAAGTTCCTCCACTCAATGTATTCATTTCTTACTCTTCTTCCTCTTTCTCTAACATCAGTGTTCTTCCTACTCTCCTTCCTCTTCCTCAAGCATTGGCACCCCCTTCTCCTTTGGCACACATCTAGAACCAATACCAGCTCTTCCCCTTCCCCTTCTCCTCTTTAGGCACATCTTTGGCACCGTCTTGAGCCAGCCAGGGACCAAAAAAGCTCAACTCAAGATTTCAATCACACACATCCATATCCAAATCTGTATCTTCACTGATTTGCATATTCTTAATTGCCGAATTCATATATCTTATCTATTGAAAAGAAGGTATCTGTGCATACATTTATCATTAAGTACTATACCTCTTTTTCCAATTCCGGAAGTGCCTTTTTCAGTTTACTTATAGTATCAGCATGTAGTGCTTTTAATCCTCTACGCCATTCTTCCTATTGCAAACACAAACAGTGTACAAAAGAAATAATAATAGTCTAAATTTAAGTGCACTTTTATTAAGAATCTGGATTCTCAAAGACATACTAGAGTGAAGTATCCTTGTTTCTCAGCTTTCATTTTCCTGCAAAGAGAGAGTTTCACTGTCAAAATAAGACAGCAAAGGTAAGATAGTACACCAACATGTTAAAGATATATTAAGAATGGAATTCATACCACGCCAGCATAAGTATCCTGACATCTGTACAATCCACTTCCAGATCAGAACAGAAAGACTCAATGCCTTCAGGGCTGTTGACAAGAATCAACTATCAGCAACACAAAGACAAGAAGAAACCATTAAGAAAGCCAAGATTGATTAATATTAGTATATTTTTGAACTTAACACATGGGAAGCCATTAGAGTAATCTTACTGAATTGTCTTAATTTAAAAATTAAGTCTGTCTTAGGCTGAATTTCAAGGAGTGAAAAAAACAGGGGACTGAAAATTGAGCTAGGCAAAGGCACCTAGGATTTTTAATTAATATATTATTACAGAAAATGAATGCAAAAAACAAATACAATTTCACAGGGTAGTAGCCAAATGTCGTAGGCTACCCAAGCAGATAAAAATTCATCATGGAAATTGCCATGTAACTATAAGTCTAAAGCCTTGATTTCCGAAAAAACCAGGATTAAGCATTTGGTTCACAATGGAAGAAATGCCCGCCATGGCTCCAATAAGGTTGCATGAGGCCATCATAGCATCATCATATAGAATAAATAAGGTTACCGAGGACCATTAAAGTGAAGCCTCAGACCAAATTGTCCCAAATAGGCACGTAATAGCACATATAAATTAGCTATATAAATTTATGTTTTTAAAATAAGTCATCTGGCCCATTGGGAAATGGACATGGATCAGTCTATACTAAACCAATCGATGCAGATATGGAAGGATTTGACTTGGACAAATTTTCAATTCCAATTGTTGGGAAATAATATGTAGAACAATTTGATTTGGCCAAATTTAGAATTCCAAATGTTGAAAAATGATTTATATTGTTTGGTAATTTGTCAGCTTTTATTTTGGTAGTCAATTAATTAGGGATATTGTATTTTCCAATCTGCTTGTTTCATTTGGAATAGTGAATTAATTGCTGAGTTCGCAATTGTTTATTGGCAGTCAATTAATTGGGGATATGTGTTTTCCCAATTGCTTATTTGCTAGTTTTCAAAGTCAAAGTGTAGTTTATAATAGTGTCAATGTCATCATCATCTTGCAATTAATGAAATTTCAATTAATCTTCCAGTGAGGAAGTTTTTTATCCCTCTGTTTTACTGTGTGAGGTTCTACTTATTCATCCACTGTGATACATCACCAATTCGCCAATATGAAGCTACATTTGGCAAAAATGCCAGCCAAAACTAAGATACCTAATTTGTATTTCATAATAATGACCATTGGATGCTTATTGGCCATTTCTTTCACTCTGTCAATTTCCACAAGAACCCTCCAATCTCTATCAATTTGTACCTGATTGGATGCTTATTGGCCTTTTCCTTATCATCTATTTAGTTGCGTTTCCTAGAGTGGGAGCACCTGAGGATGATTTACAGCTCGGGGAAGAATTTAAGCCACCTTAGTGTGTTGTGTTTTCTTCGAGGGAAGGAAATAGAATGGAAGTTAAATAAGTTCAAATGAAATGCTACTCCATGTATCTTGTTTATTTAGAATTAAAGGGAGAAAATATTCAGTTATTTGTGTTTATAAGATGTGTAAATTTTATTGTCTGATTTAGGGGGGAATTAAATAGAGGAAATAAATGGAATTTGATTCCTTCCACTTCTCTAGATTAATTCCTAGTAAATACCAGTAACTGATCATTTTATTTCATTTCATTTTCTCTCTTATTTTTATCCAAGTAAAAATATTATTAGTGTTTTGATCATACATGCACCTGATAGATCAGAAAAAATCAGGCTGGAGTCGGCCAATTACTATCCAACTTGGGATTGGTACAAGTTGAACTTTCATACTATTTCCTGGTTGTAATATTAGCTTTATGCAGAAACTAGGCAATTCTTGAGGGGGGAAATATTACAAGTCAACAACTGTACTTAAAAATTTATTACAGATTCATGATTGAATGTGAGGTATTATTTTATTCTTAAGCAATGTAAATACTGGTTTTTAAGGCATCTACAAAATTTCAGAAAATTTTCTAGTCTTAACACTAACAAGTAAATGCAGTGGATACAACACCAGTATGCCTCACAGAACCAGAACAAAAAAAGAAATCTTATCACCCTGATTCTGTAATCCAGTTTAGCAAATCTTGATCTTTTCTTGTCATGTTTATGCACTTGTTACACCCTATGTAAGGTTAGCACAGAAATTATCACTACTACAACAACAACAACAACAACAACAACCAAGCCTTATCCCACTAGGTGGGGTCGGCTAAATTGTCACTACAACAACTACAATGAATTTACTGAGAACACATTGAATATGGATAAAGTTATAAAGCAAATGGATGCCAAAAGCATTGCAAGAAAAATAGCAGAAAATTTGAATTTGAATCGTCAACTCACCACAAACTAAAATTTCTCACTGAAATTTCTGCAAGCTTGGCAGTATCCAATATTTAACTATACCAATCAAAATCCCATTCCAATGTTTGCTGAACTAACCAAATACATGGCAAAAACTTATAACTAAGATATGATAAGGAGACTGGATATATGCAGCAGCACAAACAGAACAGAAATTTCACCTTCACCAATGATCTTACACATAACTGTTCAGACAATGCACTGCTGCTGTATTGCACAAACATCAAATAATAACTAAATAAAACCCACAAGACAATATTGCAAAAAATATCGAAGACGACTTTAAATGAAGGTAAGAGGTATCATGCATCATGCAGTCATGCTATAAGCTTACAGACATAAATAGTAGAACTGATGTATACTTACTCGATCAAGCCAGACGAAGCATCTGCGTATGTATAAAATAGGTTGTCAATGCGTTCCACTTCCTTCGAAACAGCTTTACCAGAAGCTAAACAACAAGAACCGACTTAACTTCGGATAAAAGATACCAATAAAAATTTTTATGGACAATGATACAATGCATGAAGGAGTCAGATAATATAATTTTTTAAAATGAAATACTTAATGAAACTAAACCAATTTCTGATGAGAAGAAAAAATCAGCATCCATCTCACTGATATTAAATAATTATAAACATATTCTTAGCCTTCATGGTTATATTCTCAAATTTATCTGAACTCCCTTTAGTTGATGGAATTAAAGGTTGTCTTCGGGTCTATAGTTGCTTGCTCACGCATGCACCACTTTAAGAAAGACTCAAAAGTTTCACTTGAACAGAAGAATAATGGGAGATTATAACACATGCATCATGAAGGTCTCAACAACAAAAGACAAGAGAAGATGAATGTCAACGTAAAAAATTAATGGTAGAAATACAGAACTTTAAAAGTACCAAAGGACACATGATCCTGAACACATCAATTGCTCCAAGAAATTCTTCAACGCAATCATTGTTAAATAAAAGTATCAATCACATGTTACCGACTATAGTAGTTAAAGCAATTTCAATAGGTTTGTAATCCCAAGTTCAAAAGTTTTTAAAATCTTTTCCCTATCAATCAATTGGTTTGGATTCTGTCCACCAAAAGATATAACTACTGTAGTGAACACCAAAAGATTTACAATCACCACGTAGCATCATCTTGTCTATTGGTATACATACTCAAACATCATCAAAAGAAAAGCTTCCTCTCAATATGCATGTCGAAGAACCCAGCTACATCCTAATAGGAAAAGTCTCCTCTCCGTATACATGTGAAGAACACCGCTTCTCCGGACCAACATTGACAAAACCACCAAATATCAACAAAAAAATACCATTTTTTTCAATTACTTCAAAAACACATCAGAATCAGAGCATAGTCACCGCCTGACAGTAGAAGGCTGGTCAAATTCACATACGCAACGGAGTCCAACTCACAAGGGAAACTCCCGAGTAATTAATTGTAAAAAAACTCGAAATCCAGAGCACCGATTGAGCCAGTTTCGAAGAGAGACGTGGATGGATCTGGATGGCCATTTCACCACTTACCTGAGCGGTAGGCATAGGACGAGCCGGAGGAGGGGTTCACAGCGGCGGCGGAGCCAGACTTCCGGGTGGAGGAGCGCCTCATGCCCTTCCGACGGGGGATCGAACCGAGAACGGAGGAAGCGACAAGGCGTGGTTTTGGGGGCGATTCGAATCTAATCGGACGGGAATGGGAGAATTAGGTTTCCCTCGATTGCTTTCTTTCAACAATCCAGATGCGACGAGGGAGTGTGATATATATGGGTGTATGAGACCGATACGATACGTTACGCTACGAAGTCGGTTAATCAATTTATCATCTACAACGAATATGTTATTGAAAAATAAAAATATTTGCCGATATATTACAACTGTTTTATATTTTCAAATTAAACATTCAAAAATATAATTTTAAAAACTAAAATAATGTTGATCTTTATTTTTTAAAAAAATAAAAATGGCTACGATGATATTATTGCCAAAAAAAATCCTTCATAATTACACATAAATTTAATTTGATATATGAGCTAAAATATTTTAAAATTAAAAATATTTAAAAATAGGTATCAAAACTACTCCCTTGTCCCAACATTTCAAGTGCTAATTTGAGGGCCAATGCCAATATTTATGAAAGACCACAGAACGAAAGTCAAAAGATATAATTTGTTCAAATTTTCTAAAAAAAATAGATACTTGCTTTTAACTTTTAAAATAGAAAATGCACCACAATGAATGTATAAAAACGTACTGTTCGAGTAGTCTGATTACAGGATGTTGAACATACAACGCAACTAAATACAGCAACTATGACTAGCATGGATGATAGAAATTGTTAGTAGATAAACTAAACAGTTCTTTTTACCAAAAATTAGCAAAATAAACTACAAACGACAGTTAGTTAGGGAGCAGCTACCATTGGATTGATGAAAAATTATTGTTGATTTAGTTGTTAGGAAGTTCTATCACATTGCATGACACAGTGCTAACATCCTCATAAATTAACTCCACAAGAACAAACTTCTGACCAAAAATCATGTGAAATTTTTAATCTCATGAAAGGCTATTGGAAAATCATCAATTGCTTCTTGTGCCAAGCAACAACGTCCTTGTATGCGAGACCACCTCCAAAGATATCCCAGGGCACGACCTTAACTGCTGTTTTTATCTTGTCCAGGTTTGCCATTGTGGTCACCCCACCAGCACAACTGGAATCTAATGACATCAATGCGTTCCAATTAGGAGCACAAACACTAACAAGGAATGTTGATTTGCCATGAAGAATTCAACAAACTAAGAGTAACTATCCTGATTTTACTGCAGCGTGCATGCATGATTTTATATCATAGATACAACTTGAGACTCAAATTTTGAACTAAACCAGAACATGATTGCATATTATAGGAAACTTCAATTTTCACTATGCAGAAATTCCTTTTTTTTAAATTATGATGATGATGATGATAGTTGAAAGAGCAGACTCCGCTTACTAATTTTTAACTACAAGAAAATATGTAAAAATAAAAATATGAAGTCTGAGAGAATCAAATAAATTTTCAGTAAAATTATCATCATTAAAAAATTTTAAAAAAGACAAACAATGCATACAGGTGAATAACTGCCGAGTAAGATCACAAGATCTTCATCAATTCCAAGCCTACAACAATACAAACACTAAATATCAGATTGCATTCCAAATTACGTTTCTCAAATCAGTTATACATGGAATTTCACCAAAACAAGGAACCAAAACCAAGGTAATATATAAATCACAGAATAATGTTGTTGCTCATTGTAGAATTGTCCAAAAAAACAAGGGCGTGGCGCAACCAGATCGAAGACAACTCAAACTAGAAATCAATACAAAATAATTTGAGTCGCCAAGTAGTTGTTCCTTGAACAGGAAAATAAGAATTAGTAGAAAGCAAAGAACAAAACAACATGACGATCATGGGTTAATGGGCATAAGAATTTGAAAGGATTTTCTCAATCACTTTATCAGATACTGAGCATATCTTATTAAACAAATGCATACATTTTTTAGGCAAGCCCACCAAAATTTAGAAAATACCTTAGCTATTAATGCCTCTTAATGATTAATATGAAATGAAACGTTCATGATTAGAAAGAAAGACAAGGTAAAATCCAAGAAAACCTATAATTTATGACGTCTGAATGGTTAACATTTCAAATAAACAATGAATAAATTGTGAAGCTTAAGATAAAAAAATATCTACATTGAAATTTCAAGGAAAAAATTGGAATACATGTGTGCTAAACTTCTTTGTCATAATCTAACACGAGAGAATGCAAACCCATATATAATCATTATTTTGTAAAAGAAGTGTCAGATTGTAAAATTCAGATGTCAGGCAACATTTGCTACAATGCATTGTCTACAAGATATACACCCTGAATTATTAATTCAAATAGAGATAGCTTATATTCACTATTCAACAAACGAAATGAAGGAACAACTTCATTAATAAACTTCTTAAAAAACATGGAAGCAGCTTGGAAACGGACACGAATAGTACATATGCAGCATAATTATACATTGGAGTTCAGGTGGCAGAAGTTCAGTGATGTTTCTGTTGACAAGGAAACATTGGAGTTCCTTGCCAAATATACAGATGAATTTCTAGTTCATGGTGTTGATGTTGAAGGGAAGAGGTAATGTTTGCTCCTGTAGACTTTCCTCTATGGCAGTGTGTAGTTAATTGTATGTGCGATTTGTTGTAGTTGTTTTGGTCTTTGTTTCTTTCATGTTATCTTATGGTATAGTGATTTAGCTAGACAATCTTAAAGTTAGATGGCAGGTAACTTGTTTCTGGCTGAAAAACTAAGGCGGCGTTTGGTTTAGGGGAATAAGAGTGGGAAATGAGAATGAAAATCAATGATTGTTATTGTTAATGTTTGGATTACATGAATGAAAATACAAATAAGGGAATGAATCTTTATAATTGGGCAATGACTCGTTCCCATGTCCACCCCTCAATCAGTGATTCCATTTAGTTGACTCATGTATATAAGATCATCATTTTGTACAGTTTACTCCCAAGGTCCAGAATCCTTTCCCAATACCAACCCATGAGGAATGATAGGCAAGGCAAATTTGGGATAAAAAAAATTAATTTGTTATTAGATAAATCTTTGGTGTGATATTGGCTTTACATTCACGCTGTAAAGCAGGAAATCAGGTGCATCAAATCCACATTGCACAGCCGGCCTAGTTTCACTTGGTATATAAAACAACAAATATGTCAGATCTTATGCTACTCGAAGAGAAAGAGATCAAACGGGTGCCTCCAGAACACCGAAAATATTTAAGAACTCTAACATGCAAAGTAACTAAATTATAAAAAGACAGATAAAATCAAGGTTTAAAATCTTGACCCATGTCGAGGTCTCGGTTCCAGACCGGAACGAAAGCCCAATTTAATGAGAAAACAACTAAGTAAAGGATAAGTGAATGATAAAGTGGTCACCCATTCCTGGACCCTCTAAACTCAAGGTGGAGACTTAACTTTTAGCATTTGGGGTTTCTTTATGCTAAACAGAATGAACGCCAGACCTTCATCTCCTTACAACTTCTCTCAGATTCCAATGCAAAACTCCCCTTCTTATTTTTTTAGTCGCCCAAATAAATAAAAACACTTTCACATCATCCTCATTGAGCATTTCCCACACAGCATCTTCAAAGGCAATAGCCGATTTGAGGACAAGAACCTTTCATGATGATCCTATCTTTTCAATAGAAAACCCAAAAGGTCGCTAATACCTTGATTGATCCCCTACAGCCCAAGCTAAACACAAATGTCGTCCAAGAAAGTAGGCAGATCTTATCTCGAACGAAGGATCGTTGATGTGCAGCCGATTAATTCCTCCTGCAGCAACTTCCTCAAATCAAGCAAACAAGGGTTTTAGGAATAAACCAAGACAATGAAAAGGGGGAAAGGGAAACACCAACTGCTGATTTCTCACCGTATGCCAAGTTGTTGCTCAATTGAAGAAGAGGAAGGGACTCTCGGCTCACGATATATCTAGCAACAAGTCGTTGCCGCTTCCTGCAACTTAGAAGAGAGGAAGGCTTTGGCTTCGGTCAGCAACAGGAAGGTAAGAGAGGCGAGCACGCCTACTGTCAGGGGCGGTAGAGGCGGTGGCGCTGCTCGTCGGAATCACGAGAACGGAAGCCAATAGTCGATGTGCTCACTTCCGACTCACTCATCGCTGCCAATAAGGACTACCGACACAAATCACGAGGAGGGGAATGACACTTGCAAGAAGCTAGATAAAATCACGAAGGTGACCTTCGTCCATCCGCAGTTATCCGCCGATAGAGGTTTAGCGAACTGTAATGCCGATGCAGAATTGAGTTAATATTATTTTTTAGTTTTTTATTAATTTTTATAGCAATTAAAAAATCATTTAAATATTTTAATATTTTAAAAAATAAATTTAATGGACTTAAATCGGACGGCCAGGCACGATATCCTTAGACTAGCTTAAACTAAACCGATATCCGGCCCGGCCCGATTCTTATTGAGCCTATTATCTAGACTGGTTTAATATGCCCAGTTAAATCAACCTCATCTGTACTTGACAAAAAATACACCGTTGCTACGTGATTTGGAGTTGTCGGAATCCGACCTCGTCGATGTCATTACGATGCACCCAATCATGATAACCTTTAACATCTAGCATGTGCTTTCCCCTGAAATTGAATATAGGGGAAAGTCTCTTCGGATCAAGGGAGTTGCTCGAATCTAGAACATCTTCAATAATTAAATCTTTTAATAATTGTTTTAGCTTCCAATATGGAATTTAATGTCACATCAAAAATTTAAAAAAATCTATAATCTCTCCACAATTAAAAAAACCTCCATACAACTTTTATTTATTATTTTTATTTATTATCTTTATATAATTTTCATTTAATATTTTAATTAATTATAATATTTAATTTAATTTATTTATAATTTTTAACTAATAAATTAATTAACTTATGATTTTTAATTTAATTTATAATTTTTATTTAATATTAAAAAAAATGCTAAAAGATCCACTAGAATTTTTATCTATTTCACATAAAAAGAATTGTAGGATTAAATAAGCAGTTTGGATGAGAAATACCAAAGATAGTTTAAATGAAAAAATAAAAATAAAAAGTGCCTATTTATAGTAAAAATTTAAAAAATAGATTAAATTAATATATTGATGTAAATATATTAGCAACTGTTAATAAACTGTAACACTATAATAATTAAAATCCACCCAAGTTAATGTTGCAGATTGAAGCTCATCCACCGTTGCAAAGCAACGACTAAAATAATTAAAACAATTCATTTTTTTTAATTATTTTAAATGGTGGAACATTTATTCGCACCATGTTAAAGAGAAAAAAAATAGATTTGAAAAATCAAACTCACTCTTAACTAAAAAAAATCCCAAATCTCATCGCTACACTCATTCAAGTTTTTTTTTTTTTTAAGATTTTAAATTTTATAAACTTTGTAAAAGCTTGTAATGGAGATGCTCTTAGAAAACGCCATTGATTTTTTAACATCAACATTAAAAAGGTGGTACATCTTAGAGTATCTTCAATAGTTAAATTTTTCCATAAATTTTTTTAAAATTTTCAATATATCATATCAATATCACATCAAAAATTTAAAAAAAAAACTTACTATTCTTTCCATAATTAAAAGCCTTTATACAACTTTTTTTTTTATCCTATACATTACAAATCACATATCTTATTTATTATTTTTTATTTAATATCTCTAAATAATTTTTACTTAATATTTCAATTAATTTTGATCTTTAATCTAATTTATTTATAGTTTTTAATTAATAAATTAATTAAATTATAATTTTTAATTTAATTTAATTTATAATTTTTATTTAATATTTAATTAACATCAATTTTAATTTAATTATAGACATTTGTATTTTTTTAACTTATCAAATATATTTGTTTTCAAAAGAAATGAGTATAACTTTAACCATTAAACAAAACATTTTAATTGTTTAAAAATTTAAACATGTAATATTATTTTTTCAATATTTAATGACTCCATCTCCAATAGGAAAAAGTATGTTTAAAAAATAAAACTTAACTAAACCCCTCAAAATTCATCTCCACACATCAAAGTGTTTTTTTTTTTTTTTTTTTTTTTTTTTTTTTTTGAGCTTTTTTAATTTTTCAAACCTTTTTAAAAACTTACATTAAAGATACTATTAACCTGAACTTCTCACAAGATGAGTGTGGCATTCCTTCTTGTTGGATCGAGACGCATGTGAGAGGAGGGAGGGTGAATCACGTAATTTTGAAAACTTTTTCTTTTCAATTTTAAACCTAAGTATGCAGCGAAAAAACATGAAAACAAAAAGAAAGTAAAAGAATAAGTTCGGTTTTACTTGATTTGAAGTCTTTGAGAACTCTTACTCTAAGACTCAAGTCCTGTGGACCTATCAATGGGTAATCCACTAATAACTTCTTCCGGAATCACTGAAAGAGGGGATCGAGTAAAAAGAGAATCGAACGAGTGTAACAAACTATACTTTCCATTTTCAGAAATTAAGTACATAAATTTAAGCATTGTTACCAAACACTTTTGCAGACAATTGGCTCAAACTCGGTGTTTGCACGACTTCTCGACAGCAGTCGGGCGTAGTAGAGTCGTAGAAGGGCAGCAGCAAGAACCTGGAGCAATTAGAATGCCAATCGGACGCGTAAATGCGTGTATATGAGTTGATGTTGAATGCTTGGTCGAGACACTCATATTAAGAGAGTGGAAGGCACCTTTCATAGCCTTGAAGGCGCCTTCTATAGGCAAAACTTCATCCCAGACTTCTCTGCTCCTTATCACTGACGAGGTCTAAATTTTATCCATTAGAAGGCATCTTCCATAGCATCGAAAGTGTCTTCCATGAACAATACTGAAGGTGCCTCCAATGTTTGAAGGCGCCTAGGGTACTATTCACCCGAAACCTTTTTGCTCCTTTTACCCTACAAGTTAGGTTGGTCCAACACGACAATATCTAACCTGCAAAATACAGTTGGTATAATAATAATCTGATTAATTTATGACTTAGACCCTGTCCTCCGGACCAGGATCTAGTTAGGGTCGTAATTTAGATTTTTGAAATGGACCAAAATTGGATTGACATCTACTGCCCCTTAACCAGGGCGTGTTCTCATATAGTCACTCTCCTTCAATGACTTACCTTCATTTATCGAATGCCAAATTACCTCCTTGATGTCAATCTGACCACCAGGTCTTCCTGCAGGAATCGCAAATCCGGATTTCCTCATGCCAAAATTCCACATCTGGACTTTGCCTGGTGTTAGGTCCTCTTGACCCATCAAGTTAGTCAACCCTATACACTCGGTAACAAGGTTAGATCACGATACCACCTAACTTAACTCACTTGTCATTCATTTAAATTTGAGTTAAACTGTTAGTGCAAATTACACCAACAATCTCTCCCTTTTTAATGCACCAACAACCTGGGTTAGAGTTAGGAAAAGATATGCAAAAATGAAATAGTACTGACATGATTCAAGAAAACTTAAGATTAAGTAATTTAAATTTTTATTCTCTTGATCATTTTAGAGTTAAAATTTTTAAGATTTAGTTTGTCTTTTTCTTATTTAACTCTTACCCTCCCCTTTGATATTTATAAAAAAAAACCATGCAGATAAACATTATAAAAATTATAACAAAACTCTAATAAGTATAGAACTTACAAAAAAAATTGCAAGTTTTATGAGAGGGAGGAGTTAATATAATTCTTAAAAAAAAATAAAAAACTTTCCAAATGGTTTCAAAATGTTGAAAATTTCCAAAGCAAATTATTTTGCAAAGCTTTAAACTATAAAAGAAGTTTAAGAAATTGTTTTTCCAGATAGTTTTTTAAAAACACTATGAATATTGTAAACTAATTTAAAGTGTTTTCAAAGAAATTTTGCTAAGTAAAATTAGTGTGAAAGTATTAGTACCCATTTTTTGATTTTTCACAAAGTTGTCAACATTTTGAAAATTTGACTTTGCAAAACAAAACATTTTGTGCAAAATAAATTTTGCAAGAATTATACAAAATAGATTTAAAAAATATTTGTTAAAAAGATAGTTTGTCTGAAAGGTTCATTTTAAAATTTCAATTGTTCAAAGCTATTTTTTGAAAAGTTTTACAAAGAGTTTGTCTAAGTAAAATAACTTTAAAGTATTTTCAAAAATATATTTTTCAAAGTGGAAAAACACATGTTTTAAAAAATAAGACTTTTTACAAATAAGTATTTGAAAGGTATTTTTGAAAGTAAATTTTTATAAAAATGAAAGTGATTTTTGTAACAAGTATTAGAAAAGGAAATAAATTATTTTAAAAATCATATTCAAATATTCTCCCTCTGAACCTGATATATTTAAACACAAAATATTTATCTAAAAATTTGGCCTTAAATATTTAAGCGTTAGTTGCTAAGTAACTATTAGAAGATAACAATGTTCACTTGGTTAGTCAAGTTAAGTAAATGTATCCAGTTAGTGTTTGACTAAAATGGATTACTTAACTTGATCACTGCAATTTTGGTATTTTTTTGCTAGACTTGTGTTGATGCACTGATATAAGCATCTGAAGTCCAAGTAATAGGCATAACATCTTACGTTGTTCTAAGTTTTTGATTATACAATCAAGATAGACCTAGTATGTCTGTGAGATGCTCGATACCTAGATCTATAGGAACATACTTTCTATGGATTTGATCTAGTCTAAGACTAAAATTAATTTTGAAATACTAAGAAAATGAGAATTTTTAGAAAATATAAGTAACGAATTTTTCTAGAATTTACAAACCATTTTAAAATTATTTTAAAAAATAATAGTCCTAGTTTATCACACACATTCCTAATTTTTGTCGTAAGTTGCTAAATTTGAGTTCTGATAATGGTTTAGTAAATATGTCAATGAAATTCAATTTTGACTCAGCATAATTAAGTTCAATATCGCCTTTGGCTATATGATCTTTTACAAAATGGTGTTTAACTTGGAATCACTATCTATAGTACTTTAGGTCTACTAGTGTTCCATTGGGATCACTATCTATATTTTCATTTATTGTCATGAGTGCTTTTATTTCTGAAGAGTTATTCATTCTAAATTTTCTAAGTAATTTCTTTGTATATTTTTCTTGATAGACATAGTTACCTTTAGTTTATCATTGTTTGCAAAGACAATTATTCCTAGTCTTTTAAAGGTTAATTTTGTGAACATTGTTTGATCCTCAATCATGTGTCGAGAGCAACCACTATCTAATATCCATTTAGATTTTTATAAAGAGTAGGAGAAAGGACTTTAGCTCATGTGTGAAATTAATTTGACTTGATTTTAATTTTTAATTTAATTTTGAATTTGAATTTAATTTTAAATTTAATGAATTTGAATTTAATTAACTTGGATTTAATTTTAATTTGAATTTGAGTTTGAATTTAAATTTAAATTTAAATTTAAATTTAATTTTAATTTTAGTTTAATTTGAATTTGAATTTAAATCCTTATTCATCTCACCTGATATATATTTTTAATTAAGAAATTTTATAATTTTATGAGATGAGTTAAGTTAAATTTTAGGATTTGGTTTAACTTATGTTAGATTCAAGTTTAGCTTTAGGTTCAACAAAAACATGTAGTCTTTAAATAAATGTCTAAGCTGTGGTGAGTCAGTTGGACATCATTAGAATAACCGCGCTTTTAAAATTTTCTAAATAGTCTTATTCACTAAACATAATACAAAACTTTAATTTAACCAGTTAGGATTAGTAAGTGGTAGCTTCAGTTAGTTCCACTAAATCATATATACCAGGTCGAAGCCATATCTTCCTAGACATGTATAGGCAGAGCTTTCCTAACCTACTATCATCTAAATTTCTCCAGTACTGTCTATCAGGTTAAACTTTGTCTCTATTTATTCTAATCCTAATTACCCGACTGAGTAAATTATTATTTTAGATGTGCCAACTAATTTTGAAGCCTCCCTCTGAATTATTGAACTTTGAGTTTAGGTTTTGGGTTTGTGTCAATTTGCTTTATAGTTATAATAAATTTGACGATAGTTTGAGTTTAGATTAATTTTGAATTTATTTAACATAAATTTAGTTTTTGATTTATTTGATTTGATTTTATTCTTTATGTTTGAAGTTTTAATTTTTGAAATTAAGAGTGAGTTATTTGGTTTATTTTGATTTAGGTAGTGAATTTTATTTCTTGGTACATAGAATTGATTGAGTCCTACTTGTGTGGTTAGGTACACTTTCGGAACCCAAGCTTTGGTTAGTCTTTTATTCTGAGTTAAGGTTAAAAATAATTTAAAGATAGAGTTAGACTTGTATCCAAGTCTTGATTTATTGTACACAACTCTTTGGGATCCAAGTATTATTTTTAAATACTTGGATATTAAGGTAAACTTTTCCGATTGTTCCTTTAACTCTTTAACTTGATTCTCAAGACAAAATTTTATTCCTTAGCTTGAGTTAAATTTCTATCTTGAACTTAGTTAGTTAAAGAGATCAAGCTCAACTATTCCTTAAGAATGTTGTTTCCCTTAAAGAGGAGTTTAGCATGTTTCTCAGTTTTTGTTAATTTTTTGTTTAGATAGGAAATAATTTTTTAAAAAAATTTTATATAATTAAATGTTACCCCAGTTGGTTCGTCCGAACCGGATACGGATCCATTGCTCAACTCATATTCGGACTTTTCTTCTAGATTTGATTCACCTTCGGTTGTCATTAGCGCGAGGTAGCAAGTTTATTTTGGTTTGTCAACCTCTGATCCATCCAAGGAAGACTTGTCCCAAGTCGCCTTTAGTGTTTTTTTTTGCTTTGTCTTCTTGATCTTGTTTTCGTTCTAGCATTCATGTTTGAAGTGCTCCTTCTGGTTGCAACAGTAGCATGTGATTTTTGCCTTTGAGTTGTTGGATGCATACTTAGGCATTTTCTTCATGTCGCATTTGGTGAAGTTTCTTTTACATCTAGTGAGCATCTTCCTTACCATGTTCACTAGTTGCTATTCTTCATCTAATTTCGATTTAGATTCAGTTTCCACTTCGGGTTTAGCTCCCTTCGAAGTATCGGCAAGAATTGCAATTCCTTTCTCAACCTTTAGGTCGTTAGTTTATTCGTGCAGCTTTAATTCACAAAATAATTCATCTAATTTTAATTTTGAAAGGTTCCTTGAAACCTTATAGGCATCTACAATCGATGCCCATAGTGAGGTTAGAGGGAACAAGTTCATAGGGTACCTGATAACGTCTCGATTCTTGAGTTGATGTCTGATCATATGCATGCCATTGAGGATATCTTTGATCCTTGCATGTAGTTGACTTGCGATTTCTCCGTCCTGCATTTTAATGTTAAATAGTGAATTCAATAGTAGATCATGCTTCGTTACCCTTGAGTCAATGGTTCCTTCATGTAGTTCGATGAGCTTGTCTCATAGCTCCTTGCATTCTCGTGCGGGTCGACTCGGGTGAGTTCTTCTTTCATGAGTCTGCACTGGATCGTGTTCAACGCTTTTGAGTCGATTTGGACTTTCTTCTTATCTTCAGGACTCTATCTTTCAAGATTGAGTGGTACTTTTATAGCTTCATCTATAGGCACCTGGTACCCTCGTCGAATGGTGAACCATTGCTCGATGTCCGTCTTCAAGTAAGCCTCCATCCTCTTCTTCCAATACGAAAAATCATTTCCGTTGAAGAGAGGAGGATGAGCGATGTTGAATCTCTCAAGTTGGGTCATTGATTACTAAAATAGAAAACTAAAAAGATGTACTAAGACTTGATCTTGGATTAGTAGTGCTTGAGAAAAAATATGTCGATGACTCAAGTGGTGTTGCACCAATTTCAAGTAAATATCAAATGAGAAATAATTATTTGAAGAGGTAAATTTTACTAATTCAAATAAGATACGAAAAATTGAAATCCAAAAAAAAAAAATGGTTTCCCCAGCTTGATTGGTGGTTGCACCAATTAAAAGTAGAACATGGTTCTGGTACCATTTGTTGGATTAAGACGCACGTGAGGAGGGGGGGAGGTGAATCACGCGGTTTTGAAAAACTTTTTCTTTTCAATTTTAAACTTAAGTACGTAGTGAAAAAAATATGAAAACAAAAAACAAGTAAAAGAACAAGTTCGATTTTACTTGGTTCAAAGCCTTCGATGACTCCTACTCCAAAATCCAGAGTCCGGAACAACCGAAAGAGGGGATCGAGTACAAAGAGAATCGAAAAAGTGTAACAAACTACACTTTCCATTTGTAGAAATTAAATACAAAAATTTAAGCCTTGTTACCAAACACTTTTGTAGACAATTAGCATGAACTCAGTGTTTGGACAGCTTCTCGGCGGCAATCAGGCCTAGTAGAGTCATAGTAAGGTAGTAGCAAGAAGTTGGGGTAGTCGGAATGTCAATCAGACGCGTAGAAGCTTGTATATGAGTTGATGTTGAATGCTTGGTCGAGACACCCTTATAAAGAGTGTGAAAGACGCCTTCCATGGGCAAAACTTCATCCCAAACTTCGCTGCTCCTTATCATCGACGAGATCTAAAGTTTATCCATTGGAAGACGTCTTCTATAACATCAAAGGCACCTTCCATGAACAGTACTGAAGGCACCTTCTAATGCTTGAAGGTGTCTCGGGCACTGTTCACCTGAAGTCTTTTTACTCCTTTTGCCCTATAAGTTAGGTTAGTCGAACACAATAATATCTAACTTGCAAAATAAAGTTAGTACAATAATAATATAATTAATTTATGACTTAGACCTTGTCCTCCAGACCAGGATTTAGTCAGGGTCTCAGTTAGATTTTTAAAATGGACCTAAATTAGACCAACGCCTATTGCCACCTCAACCAGAACACGTCCTCACTTAGTCACTCTCCTCCAGTGACTTACCTTCACTTATCGAATGTCAAGTTACCTCCTTGACGTCAATCTGACCCACCCGATCTTC
Organism: Zingiber officinale; assembly: GCF_018446385.1. Lineage (NCBI taxonomy): Eukaryota > Viridiplantae > Streptophyta > Magnoliopsida > Zingiberales > Zingiberaceae > Zingiber > Zingiber officinale. Next base: position 79,014,127 of record NC_056006.1, read on the forward strand.
CTATCGAAATTGCACATCTGGACTTCCTCCTGTCGGGAATCAAATATCCCGATCTCCTGCCAGGATCACGCATACAGACTTCCTCTTGCCAAAATCCCACATCTGGACTTTGTTTGGTGTTAGGTCCTCTTGATCTGTCAAGTTCGTCAACCCTGCACACTCGTTAACAAGTTTAGATCATGATAACACCTAATTGTTATCATTTGTTATTCATCAAAATCTAAGTTAGACTGTTAGTGTAAATTGCACCAATACTCCCAAAAGGACATCACTTGTCATTGAAATACACTCGACCTTCATTACACAAAATCTAGATTCACTCACGCTCTGGTAGATAGAACGGAGGGAATGAGATTTACTAGGGGATCTTGGAATTTCCTCTAGGTCCTTGACATTCTGCTTGGAGTCAGCAGAGAATGTTGAGGCTCACTTTAAACTCATGAATGGTGGTTGAAATCCGAGTTCTATGATGTGATCAAGAAACAACCAAACTTTTTACAAGTTTCCACGGAGCTCTTGCAGAGAGAGATGGAATTGTTGGTCAAGGATATTGGGCTTACTCCGTCCACCATTGCTATCCGGCCGAAGATTTTATCATTGGGTTTGAAACGAGGTTAATTCCTCAGTTTCATGTCATGAATATACTAGAATTGGAACGACCAGACCTTCACAGGGCAAGCTATATATGTTTCTTTCAATATCACATCCAAAATTTTAGAAGAAGTTTGTTCTCCCTTATAATGACAAAATCCCCAAACTTTTTGACATTTTCGAGAATAGTTGTAGCTGAACCATAGTTGGGTAGTCAAAACTATAAAGAGAGATATAGCCAGATGATACAAAGAGTATTGAAGCTACCACAAAGGAAAAGTAGGTTAAAATGGAGGATGAGTTGGGTCAAAGTCAAGGGAGCTCAATGACCATTTCTTTCCGGATGAGCTGACCGACCAATTGGCCGACTTGCCGACCGACTGACTTGCCAACCGACCTAGCCGACTAGTCTTCTTGGCTAAGTAGAGTAGGATCAACCAGTCCTCTTGGCCAAGTAGAGTAGAGTCAACCAGTCTTCTTGACTAAGTAGAGCAGGACTAACCAGTCCTCTTGGCCAAGTAGGGTATGTTGGTGCAATCATGCCCTGGGTGTTTTCAATGTGTTGACAACTATTTAAGTTTAGGTCAATACGGTTGGATCTAACGTGTGCTGCAAGTTTTACAGGAAGAAGTCCAAGAAGGTCGAGTACCGGAGTCTTGGCAGGAGAAAGTCCTTGAAGGTCAGAAGACCGGGTGCAAGGCAAGAGAAGTCTAAGGAGGTCGAGGACCGGAGTCTTGGCAAGAAAGTCCAGGGATGCGTTTATCTGGCGCGAGGTATTGGTTGGGAAACCAACAAGCAATCGATTGGTAAATCGATTGAGGCGCATAACTGAACAGAATACTACAGAATCGATCAGCCGATCGATTGGAGGAAACCAATCGATCGGTCGATCGATTGATGGCCTCTGCGCGAAAGCACAGAATGAACTTGAATCAATCAGCCGATCGAGTGGAGTAATCCAATCGATCGACTCAGATGCTTTCTGCGCAAGAACACAGTGCGAACCTGGATCGATCAGCCGATCGATTGGAGATACTCAATCGATCGATCGATCAATTCACAAGGTTTCTGCACAAAGGAGCAGTGCGATTTCGAATCGATCAGCTGATCGATTGAATCCACTTCTATACCTATGAATTATGCGGCTGAATCGATCCAGTGTTGGTCCAATAGATCGTGATGATGCTCAACAGCTATATTTGAATCGATTGGAGATGTGCTCAATCGATCGAAGGCGACGGTTATGTGAGAAACGGCTACTTTCAAACACATATAAAAAGGAAAAAACAATTGTAGCAAAATACATCTGGTATACTCATTGTACTAAGAAAAAAGAGAGCTCTCCAAGTGATTTCAAAGAAAATGATTGTGAGTCTCTTCCTCCTAAGTCTAGATCTCATCTTGTAAGAGGAAGAGGCAACCTTGTAAAGGTTTCTCCACCTTCGTTTGTGATACCGAGAAGGAGAAGTTTATATTGGAGCTTAATCGTGTGGGTGTGTGCCTTGGATTAGTCACCTCAAGGAGGTGGAGACCAAGTAAACCAAGGAGTTAGCATTGCTTTCTTATTTTTCATTTCTTTCTATTTTGCTTTCGCTAACAAGTTGTAGGTGAAAAATCGAAGAAAGGCTATTCACCCCCCTCCAGCCATACGCAAAGGTCCTAACAATTGGTATCAAATCAAGGAACGCATCGGAAGAACTCATCGTCAACTGAAGCATCAAGATGGCATTTCAAGAGGGATATAGCACCACTAGACCACCCTTCTTTGATGGCAATGACTTTGCATATTGGAAAGGTAGGATGGAATACTATTTAATGAATGATATTGAAAATTAGTTTAGTGTTGTAGATGGATTTGAGAAGCCAAAAGATGGGTCGGGAGCGCCTCTTTCAACCAAGGAGTGGACAAAGGAAATGACAAAGAAGGCTCAAGCAAATGCAAAGGCCACAACAACCCTACAATGTGGACTCTCAAAAGAGCAACTAAGCAAAGTAGGACCATTCGATTCCGCCAAGGAGCTTTGGGAGAAACTCATTGAGTTAAATGAAGGATCAAGCGAATCAAGGAGGGCCAAGAGAGATCTCTTGTTGGGGCAACTTCAAACTTTCACTATGAAGACCAATGAGACCGTAAGTCAAATGCACGGTAGATTCAAGGAGATAGTAAATGGTCTTCATGTAATAGGTGAGAAAATTGACAATAGGGATCTAGTAAGGTATGTTCTTCAATCCTTTGATAGAACCACCTTATGGGCATCAATGGTTGATGCGTATAAGGTTTCTAGAGATCTTTCTTTAGTTAAGCTTGATGAATTATTTTGCGAATTTGAACTTCATGAATAAGCTAATGTGGTTTCAAAAGAGAAAGGTGGAGCCCTTATTGTAGAAAAGAAGGAAAAGAAAAAGAAGAAAGAAAAGCAAGTGGAATCCTCATCATCCGAATCCGAGCAAGATTCATCGGATAGTGATGATGAAATGTTGGCAAGTGAAGTGGCTCATTATGTCAAGAAGATGATGGGAAGATCAAGAAAATTCACAAGAAAGGATGTGAAGAAAATGTTTCAACCCCCAAAAGGTAAAAGTAGTCAAAACTCAAGCTTTAACACTAATATCACTTGTTATGGATGTAACAAGAAAGGACACATCAAGCCAAATTGCCCGGAATTAAAGAAGAAAGAAGAAAAGGAGAAGAAGAAGAAGGAGAAAAAGAAGAAGGAAGCCATGATGGCCCAAGCTACATGGGATACACCAAGCATTGACTCATCGGATGAAGATGAGCTATGTCATGTTACTCGACATATGACATTTATGGCATTTGATGATGACAAAGAAGAATCAAGTCAAGAGAAAGTGTCAAGTGAGGAGAACTCATCAAACGAAGAGGAGTCAAGTAATGAATCATCATCAAGTGATGATGAAGTAAAAGAATCTCCTAAAATATAATTTCTTTATAAAACTATTGCTCATCTCAAAAATACTTTTGTTAAGTCACAATCTAAGGTAAAGACCTTGAAGGAAAAGCTTAAGTCTATTAAAAATGATATATGTTCATCTAGTGAGTCAAGTATGCTCAAGGAAGAAAATGAAAAATTGAAGAATGACGTGATTGAGTTAAGAGCATGTCTAGAGAAATTCACAAATGGATCCAAATATTTAGATATGATCATTAGAGACCAAACATTCATTTACAATAAAGTCGGAATAGGATATAGACCTAAGGAAAAGGAAGTTGCATACATGTCTCTAATCAATGGTACTAGAAATGATGCACTTAGAAACAATGTTAAGAAGAATCCTAAAGGAAAGGTAAGACAAGCTTGGGTGCCTAAGAAATATTTGAACGATATTTCCGAATCAAGTGCATGGGTACCAAAGAGTTGTGTGTTTTATGTTGTTTAGGTAAAAGAGAAGAAGGATGCGAGTATGTGGATTGTGGATAGTGGTTGCTCAAGGCACATGACCGGTAATGTGAGCAAGTTCTCCATAATAAATTATATAAAGAAAGGAACGGTATCATTTGTGAATAGTGGAAGCTCAAGATTATGGGTAAAGGTACAATTGAGGTATCACCCACAATTATCATTCATAAAGTCTTATTAGTTAAAAATATGGGGTTTAATTTGCTTAGTGTTAATCAATTATGTGATGCTGGATATAATGTAGAGTTTCACCCCAATAAGTGTGTAGTTTAAGCACAAGAATCTTGAAAATGTGGTGCTAGAAGGATTTAGAAAAGCAAATCTTTATTATGTTGATCTTTCATATGCTTCTAAACCCTCTATTAAGTGTTTGATATCAAAAGAAGAGGAAGGGTGACTATGGAATAGAAGACTTGAACATATCAATATGAGAAACATAGCCAAGGTAGCCAAGATGGAGCTAGTAAAGGGACTACCAAAGATCAAATACATCAAGGACAAATTGTGTGATGCATGCCAAGAGGGTAAGCAATCAAGGTCATCACACAAAGGTAAAACTTTAACTAGCACTTCATTACCATTAGAATTATTGCATTTGGATCTTTTTGATTGTCATAGAACACCTTCTCTGATAGGTAACAAATATTGTTTGGTGATAGTAGATGATTACTCTAGATACACTTGGGTTTATTTCTTGAAACATAAGGGGGAAACTTTAGAAACAATTATAGGGTTTACCAAGAGGGCAGAAAACGAGAAGAATCTCAAAATTAATAGAATTAGGAGTGATCATGGTGGAGAGTTCGAGAATTTGAACTTTTCTAAGTTTTGTCTAGAAAATGGCTATAAGCATGAATTCTCTTGTCCAAGAACACCTCAACAAAATGGTGTAGTGGAGAGGAAGAATTGAGCTTTACAAGAGGCGGCTAGAACCATGTTCAGTGCATATTCCTTACCTAGCTATTTGTGGACCGAAGCGGTTAATACCGCTTGTTATATTCAAAATCGTGTCTTGATTCATAAGTTTTTAGGAAAAACACATTTTGAATTATGGAATGACACAATCCCTACAATTCACTATTTTAAGGTCTTTAGTTGTAAGGTCTATATTCTTAATACCAAAGATGACTTAGGAAAATTTGAGGTCAAGTCCAATGAGAAAATTTTAGTTGAATACTCATCTACTAATAGAGGATATAGAGTATACAACAAAAAGACTCAAACGGTTGAATAATCATCCAATGTTGAGTTTGATGAGTCTACTAGTACTTACCCTAGAAAATCATTTATTGATAAGGAGATAATTGAACATAATCAAAGTATTACTCAAGAAATACAAAATCTACATTTAGGGGGTATTGATCAACGGGGAGGAAGAGATGGTTCGGATGATGAAAGAAACAATGAACTTCCCAAAGACAATGACCCCATAACTTCGATGACCATAAGGCACCATCAAGATCATCTTATTGATCAAATAGTTGGAGATGTGGCTCAAGAGGTAAGAACTAGATCCTACTTTAGAGATCATACTAGTCAAATTGCTCTAATATCACAACTTGAACCAAAATCAATTGATGAAGCCTTAATTGATACGGATTGGATTCTAGCAATACAAGAAAAGTTGAATCAATTTGAAAGAAGTGATATATGGGAATTAGTTCCAAGACCAAATGATAGTACAATTGTTACAATAAAATGGGTTTTTAGAAATAAATTGGATGATCAAGGAAAAGTCACTAGAAATAAGGTTAGGTTAGTAACTAGGGGTTTCAATCAAGTTGAAGGACTTGATTATGATGAAACTTATGTCCCGGTTGCTCGATTATAGTTTATTCGGATACTATTAGGATATGCCGCTTATATGAGTTTTAAACTTTATCAAATGGATGTGAAATCGACATTCCTAAATGGGTTTATTAAGAAGGAAGTGTATGTGAAACAACCACCCGGATTTGAAGCCATAGACTACCCAAATCATGTTTATAAGCTTAAGAAAGTCTTATATGGGTTAAAACAAGCTCCCCGGGCTTGGTATGAAAGACTCTCATCCTTCTTGATCTCCAAAGACTTTAGAAGAGGAACAATTGACCCAACCCTATTTTTAAAGTCTAAGGATGGAGATATTTTTGTTGCACAAGTTTATGTTGATGACATCATTTTTGGTTCAACAAATAATGAATTTCTTCAAGATTTCATTAAACATATGGAAAGTGAGTTTGAGATGAGTCTAGTTAGAGAGCTAAGTTTCTTCTTAGGGTTGCAAGTCAAACAAACCAATGAAGGAACTCATGTCTATCAAACAAAGTTTGCTAAGGAGCTTATCAAGAAATTTGGGTTGGAAAATGCCAAAGGAGCATCTACTCCTATGGGAACTAATACCAAGATAGATAGTTATCAAGAAGGAAAATTAGTAGATCCAAAACAATATAGGAGCATGATTGGTAGTTTGCTATACCTAACCGCTAGTAGACTAGATATATTATTTGCGGTAGGAATGTGTGCAAGATACCAATCATGTGCCAAAGAGTCACATTTAGTAGCAGTAAAAAGAATTTTGAGATACATCAAGAGCACTCTTAATGTCGGTCTTTGGTGTCCCCAGGGCGTAGCACAGATGGGGAGTGCATGGTTCCGTGGCTGAAAGGTCCAGGGGTCGATCCCCGGGGTGTCACTGCCTGGGGTTAACGTCTCCGCCATGCACTTTCCACCTGTGTACCTGCATTTACTTCCCTCCATATCTGTGGGACCGGCTCTAGGGGGGCCGCTGATGTGGCGGTTCCACATTTTTTTTTAATGTCGGTCTTTGGTACCCTAGAACTCGAAAGTTTGATTTAATTGGGTATACCGATTCCAATTATGCGGGTTGCAAATTGGATAGAAAGAGTACTAGCGGTGGATGTCAATTTCTTGGACCTTCCTTTGTAAGTTGGAGTAGTAGAAAATAACCTTGCATGACCTTGTCCACAACCGAAGCCGAGTATGTGGTCATGGGTAGTTGTGTAGCTCAATTACTTTGGATGATGCATACTTTAGAAGATTATGAGCTTTAGTATTCCAAAGTTAAGGTGTTGTGTGATAATGTTAGCACTATCAACTTAACTAAAAATCCGGTGCACCACTCTAGGACAAAGCACATTGAAGTGAAACATCATTTCATTAGAGATCATGTGGCAAGAGGAGACATTGTACTAAATTATGTTGATTCTAAGTCAAATCTTGCCGACATATTTACCAAGTCACTACCCGAAGCGGAATTTACCTCACTTAGGAGAGAACTTGGTATGTGTTTTGTAGAATAGTGAGTATAGCAGTACATGATCGCATATCACATTAAGAATTTACCTCATTGCATCTCACAATAGACCTAAGAAGCCTTGCTTATGTACTTCTTCAATTAGACATTATGTGAGATGATTAGGATGATGTTTTTGGTTCAACATGTTAGTCATGATACATTGCCTTAAGCCAATATGACATCTCGTAACATTAATCCTACCTTACTTTGGTCCAATCATAGGGAAAACTAGTGTACAAATCATGTACACTCAGCCCTACGATTATGATTGGAAATTTAATTTAAAATACCTATACAAATTATTTTTGAAATCCTTGTTGAAGTTTGTCTTTGGATGGGAGTTATCATTGAATAATTAGATACGAACTTACCAAAATATTGAAGTTTTCGACAACTTTCAATTTTGTGTAAATCTTCACTAATAAGAGTCTATTTTTGTCAAACTTTATTTTTCCTTGATAATATGAGACATATATAATGTCTACACAAAATTTCATGATTTTTAGAGTAGTGTACAATTATTTGTGCATTTTCAAAACTTGGATTTGAAATTGTTCATAAATGCAGTAATATCAGAATTCCCAATCGATCGGTCAATCGATTGGGGAGCTCGCACTTTACCACAGAGGGCGTCTGAATCGATCAATGGATCAATTCGGCATATTTCGATCGATCAAAGGATCGATTGAATTGCCTTTCCGGAATGCACAGAGGACATCTGAATCGATCAATGGATCGATTCAGCATGTCTCAATCGATCAATGGATCGACTGAGATGCGTTTTCGATTTTCACAGAGGATATCTGAATCGATCAATGGATCGATTCAGTGTGTTTGAATCAATCGATGGATCAATTGAGACGCATTTTTCGTTTTTCACAAAGGTTTCATGAATCGATCGACCAATCGATTTACTTGCTCTCAGTCGATCGGTCGATCGGTCGATCGATTGAGAATTTAAACCCCACCTTAAATCACTGATTGACCTAAGTCCACTCTCACTTTCTCTCTTTTCCCTTTCAACTCAGTCTGTGCCCTAGCCTGGGTGATTCTCCCGCTTGCATCAGTCGTCTTCTCCGACGGTCTTCTCCAGCTAAGGGCACTCTTCCATCTCTCTCCCACTTCCGCTCCTCCTCTCTCGATGAACGGGGTAGCCCCTTCTTCCTCGTCTCCGCGTCGCTCGCACACAATGCGGACTCAAAACCCTAAGTAATTTCTTCACACTTTTCTCATTTTCTCTTTGGCTCTTGCCTCTAACCCTTGATTGCTAATGTATGTTGTGTGTTTTTTTTGGCGCACTGCCTTTCACTCATGCATTGCATTGTCTGCCTTCTTCGCATTCTCTACATTTTCTTGCATCGTCTTCCTTGCCTTCCCTGTTGCTCTACAATTTCTCTTGTCAATTTTTTTTCATCTACTATCGAATAGGAAGAAACAAAAAGTTCGTGAATCGGGCGAAGGATCGTCCACACCACCATCACACCCATTACCTCCCACTGATCAGTGCTTTCCTAATGCTGCTATGCAGCAGGCCTTTAGCAAGCATACCTTCAAACTAATCACCCCTAGATCTGTTGATCTTCAATTCTACAGGGACTTTTGCTTTGATGTCTATTCCTGTTTCAGGCACTATAAACTTGAGTCGGTGTTATCTTGTGAGAGGAGTATCAATGTAAGACTTGTCTCTGAATTCTATAACAATTTGCACACTTCTGATGGTGCCAACTATCGTACTCGCGTTGCGAAGCTGAGTTTGGACTTTTCCTATGAGATCCTTCAGCCCTTTCTAGGGTGTCTACCATCCAACAATGATTTTATTTTTTATCCCACACTTCCTGATGAGTTGCCTCCACCATTTGAGCATTTCAGCATTGCATCTATGCATCAGTCCCTTTTTGGTCATCCTCGTCCGGACGGGCCGAATGCACAGATCACTACTTTCTCTTCTCTTGAGTTATCGGCTGAGAACGCCACCCAGTTTAAGGTGATCATTAACTGTCTCTTTCCCATTGTCTCACGTGCCTTAGCCGCTCTTCGACCCCCTCACATGTTTGCACTATATGTCATTCGGCATTCCCTTGACATCAACATTGCTCTGAATATATTTCATTGCATCATTCATTTTACTCAGCCAGTGCAGCAGACGATTCACATGTCTTTCGATCATCTCATCACTGGCTGGCTAGAGTTCATGAAGATAGATGTCTCTCGGGGATGGCTGGAGACCATGACCGTTGCCTACTCTCGGATTTCTTCACGCTCTTTCACGAAGACAGACTTAGCGGTTAGTCTAGAGGGAGTTCGATGGCGCGATGAGCATGCTCTTGGTGAGGGCCCTAGGGCTCGCCAAAGGGAGGTCGTGCAGGCACTAGTTCCTGTGGCGCCTTATGCCGAGGAGGATATGGCGGAGCCTGCTTCTCCGACATTTGAGGAGTCTGTGGATACCCGTCTTGAGGAGTTGCATATCAAGATGGTTGCCCTGACCACCAAGGTTGACATGATGCAGGCGACTCTAGATACTCTGGTGGGTTTGGTTAGCTCTTGGGTGATGAGTCAGCCGTCTCCGTCTATTCCTCCTGCTGCGGATGTTCCTGCGGATGCTCTTGCTGCTGTTGTTGCATCTGCTGATGCTCCTACTCCTGCTACTACATCTGCTCCTTTTGATCCTGTTCCTACTCCTCCGGGAGATGGTATCATTGAGTTTTATGTATCTCTATGACCCGTACTCTTGTATATTATGTGGATGTTTGTTGTAGAGTCCCTCCTGTGAACTCCACTTTCTTTTGGGTGTATGATATACTGCTTTTCTATATTATCTTTCGTTTCTAAATTTCTGATTGTTCTAATATGTTGATATATGTGTGATGTAGGCGGAGTACCCCTCGAGTTTATCGTGCTTACTTAGTGCACAAATTGAGGGGGAGTTTTATTTTTGATCTTTGACAAAGGGGAAGATGTAAATTGAAGTTTATGCTTAATTAAGAAGGAAATTCATGCTTAATCATATATGATTTGCTATTATTGCTTATGATCAAGTAAGATGACTTTTATGCCTAGTTAATAACAATATTGTATTTACTATTAGCTCATGCTTGTTGCTATTTATTGCTTATCGTTTTATTATTATGATGTGTTGGAAATTAGCCTAAACTCAAATAGATTGTCAAACATCAAAAAAATGGGAGATTGTTGGTGCAATCATGTCCTAGGTGTTTTTAATGTGTTGACAACTATTAAGTTTAGGTTAATATGGTTGGATCTAACGTGTGCTGCAAGTTTTGCAGGAAGAAGTCCAAGAAGGTCGAGGTCCGGAGTCTTGGCAGGAGAAAGTCCTTGTAGGTCAGAAGACTGGGTGTAAGGCAAGAGAAGTCCAAGGAGGTCGAGGACCGGAGTCTTGGCAAGAAAATCCAGGGATGCATTATCTGGCACGAGGTATTGGTTGGGAAACCAGCAAGCAATCGATTGGTAAATCGATTGAGGCGTATAATTGAATAGAATACTGCTGAATCGATCAGCCGATCGATTGGAGGAAACCAATAGATCGGCCGATCGATTGATGGCCTCTGCGCGAAAGCACAGAATGAACTTGAATCGATCAACCGATCGATTGGAGTAATCCAATCGATCAGTCGATCGACTCAGATGCTTTCTGCGCAAGAACACAGTGTGAACCTGGATCGATCAGCCGATCGATTGGAGTTACCCAATCGATCGGTCGATCGATTCACAAGGTTTCTGCACAAAGGAGCAGTACGATTTCGAATCGATCAGTCGATCGATTGGAGGTAACCAATCGATCGGCCGATCGATTGAATCCACTTCTGTACCTATGAATTATGCGGTTGAATCGATCCAGTGTTGGTCCAATCGATCGTGACGATGCTCAACGGCTATATTTGCATCGATTGGATATATGCTCAATCGATCGAAGGCGACGGTTATGTGAGAAACGGCTACTTTCAAAGACATATAAAAAGGGAAAAACAATTGTAGTAAAATACATCTGGTATACTCATTGTGCTAAGAAAAAAGAGAGCTCTCCAAGTGATTTCAAGAAAACTTAATGACGAAATAAATACCATAATTATAATGATTTCAAGAATAACCAATCGATCGGTCGATCGATTGAATCCACTTCTGTACCTATGAATTATGCGGCTGAATTAATCCAGTGTTGGTCCAATCGATCGTGACGATGCTCAACGGCTATATTTGAATCGATTGGATATATGCTCAATCGATCGAAGGCGACGGTTATGTGAGAAACGACTACTTTCAAAGACATATAAAAAGGGAAAAACAACTGTAGTAAAATACATCTGGTATACTCATTGTGCTAAGAAAAAAGAGAGCTCTGCAAGTGATTTCAAAGAAAATGATTGTGAGTCTCTTCCTCCTAAGTCTAGATCTCATCTTGTAAGAGGGAGAGGCAACGTTGTAAAGGTTTCTCCACCTTCATTTGTGATAACGAGAAGGAGAAGTTCATATTGGAGCTTGATCATGTGGGTGTGTGCCTTGGATTAGTCACCTCAAGGAGGTGGAGACCAAGTAAACCAAGGAGTTAGCATTGCTTTCTTGTTTTTCATTTCTTTCTATTTTACTTTCGCTAACAAGTTGTAGGTGAAAAATCGAAGAAAGACTATTCACCCCCCCCTCTAGCCATACGCAAAGGTCCTAACAGAGTAGAGCAGAGTCAACCAGTCTTCTTGGCCTAGCAGAGCAGAGCCAGTCAATTTTCAAGATCCTACCAGTCTGGGTCAATCCGACCGGCTGACCCGCCCAGGTTGACCCGACTGGCAGACCCACCAGGGTCGATCCGCCAAGGCCAAGCCAATCGACTAGTCTTCTTGGCTAAGTAGAGCAGAACCAACCAATCCTCTTGCCCAAGTAGAGCAGAGTCAAATAGTCTTCTTGGCCTAGCATTAAGCCAACTAGTCTTCCTGGCTAAGTAGAGCAACCGGCCACCCAATCACTCTTCCAAAGCCAACTAGTCTTCTTGGCTAAGTAGAGCAGAACTAACTAGTCTTCTTGGCCAAGTAGAGTAGAGTCAACCAACCTTCTTAGCAGAGCAGAACATCAAGCCAACTAGTCTTCCTAGCTAAGCAGAGCAACCGATCGGCTACCCGGTCACTCTTCCAAAGCCAACTAGTCTTCTTGGCCGAGCAAAGCATTCAACCGACCAGTCTTCTTGGCTGAGCAGGGCAGAACCAAGTTAATTTAATAAAAGCCCATTAGAACACTGGGCACGACACCCTTTTTGTCATATCTACTGACATCTAGATAGAGGTAACATGACCTCTGACATCTTTACCTTGACAGGACCCTATGACACCTAGACAAGGGTATTATCATCCCCTAATATCTTTTGTCTTGATGTGACCCTCCTATAAAAAAAGCCCCTCCACAGATCAAAGGGAGGGGAGAGAGGAGGAGAAAAGGAGAGAGACTCCTTACCACATATATTTATCTTGTCATTTATTCTCTTGTACTATTCATCTTCTTTATACATGATATCATTGAAAACTAACTTGAGCGGTGGCGACCAGCATTACGACTAGCTCATTGATCTACCAGAGGGCACCCCCTGAGCCTGGGTACGTTTCTCATGCTTATTCTTCATGCATTTCATCTCTCTATCATTTAGCTGACTCTAAACAACTCTCTGCGACTACCTCCAGCTTCTAGATGGGATCACCAGAAAATCTATTGACCCGAGCTGACTGATCTAATAAATTAAATTATCAAATGCCTTAGAAAATTGAAGAACAATTTAGTAGAACCGAAACCATAAACTAAGGTTTCGTATTTTAAATTGGTTCACGTTTTACATCCCGAATTTGATATCAAAATGAATCTTATGATATGAGAAACAAAAAACCCTTAATCAATTTTTAGATTGCACGATTAATTTTTTAAAAAGAAAAGTAAGCCTGGGCTAAAATCCATCCAAGTCTTTCGGGTGGCCAGGATTAATAATGATGTTGAACCAATATCGTAGTTTTTATATGTGTTTTGTATCTAGACAGGAGAAGGCTAAATTTTCTAAACTTCCATTTAATATATTGAGTTTTAAGTTTGTTTATTTTAGAAAATTTAGGGTTGCTCTCTATGTAAATCAATCAAGTCATTCATCCTCTTTTTCCTGGTTCTAGTTGGAGCTGTAAACGAGTTGAGCTGAATTTTAGAATGTTTAAGCTTATTTAATAAGGTAACTAAGCTAAGCTGAGTCGAGCTTAAAATGAACCAAGATTTTAAAATGATTATTCAAGTTTGGCATGGTTTATTTTTTATGAGTTTGAGTTTGTTTGAAGCTTGGTTCGTTTAAATGTTATCGAACTCTCAATTCAAGCTTGACTTGATCTTGATTTGAGCTTGATTTGTTTAAATATTATCGATCTTTAAATTCAAGCTTATTTAATTATTTGAAGCTTTTAGTTGTTTGATTGGTTATTAAACTTGATAATTCAAATTTATTTATTTATTTTATTTTATTTTATTATTTATTTAGTATATTGATAAAAGTTTTATTAATGAATATGATTTATGAACATTATTCATGAACGTTGTTTACGAACATTATTTACGAACGTTAACGAGAGCTGAACATATATGTATTCAAGTTTATTTATTTAGTTTAACGAATTGTTCAAACTTATATATTTAATTAATTTTATATATATTAAACGAACAAAAACAAGCTCTTACCAAACCGAACACTAAACTTGTTCACGAACACTTGGTTTATTTATCGTCCTAATTTCAGTAAAAATTTCTTTTGATTTTCGTAGCAGCTTAATATTTCTTCTACAAAATCCCGTGACTTATATATCTGCACCAACTAAATACATACATGATGAATCAGATGTACAAGTTAATAATAGGTGATGTTATAATAGATATGTTGCTCGATATGAAGCCTTCATCCTCCTCAAGTTAGCCTCCAATGTTCACGGTTGTCTCACCCCAAAACACTGACATGCAATTTAACCAACCAACCCAGCGAGGCACGAAGCAGGGGATGAAGGCCCTTAAACTAGAAAGCAAATCTCAAGTTGATAATTTGAATAGCAAGTCATATCAGGGGATGAAGGCCCCTTACGAGGGCCCAGGGTTGCACTCCAATAGAATTTTCCCTGAGGTTTCACTTTCAGCGTCTTTTGTTAAGAAGCATGCGATAACAGACACATGTACAGTACGAGTGCGCTACAATTTATTAGGAAATTAAATGAGCCAAGAATTAAAAATGCTTCTATTTTGCCTTTGCCATGGGAGTTTATCTACTAACAAACAGTTCAGTATCAGCTCTTATCATTTGCTCCTGCACATAATTTGAAAGCATCAATAAATGGGCACAGACTCATATCCAAGCTTTATTGATGCTTTCATTTTGCTACAATGAAAACATCAATAAAGCTTGGATGACTCCACACCTGCAGAAACTATTGTAGAATATTCTCTTGATTTACACAGAAATGGGCACTTGCATTCAATCAGAGAGATGGACAGTTAATCCTAAACAACACTATATAGTCTTTAGTTAAATTCATTTCAGCAATCAACATAAACATAATGGAGACGATGCCAAGGGTTTGACAATGTGCAGTGTTAGAAAAGAACAAAAAATAATCATGTATGCATTGAAGATATTGTGTTAGAAACCAGAAAAATGAGATTTCATCTCTTCTACTGAGGTTCTTGGATTTCTCTTTTTGCAGTGTTGAAACAACGCAAACCTTTGGGAGGGTTTAATGTGTTGAACACTTAAATCTCTTGACCAGTTGGCCCTTGGGTTTCTACTTTTATAATGTGTCGAATACCATGCCAGATAGTCATGCTCAAGAGCCAGTAATATAGAATTTCATTGCTCATGTTTCGCTTGCATGCATATCTGACCACTTTCAGTTGGAGAAATTTGGCACTCATCATCACATAGTTTTGATTATTTCTGACTATTAGAATTTGACAAGCATACAAAGCATTACCGGAACGAGTGTGGTTCTATAAAAAATGAAACAATAAATGTGTGTATAAGTGTGTGAATATAACTAACAAATATATTTAAAATAACATGAAAAAAACATGGTGAAGAGACATAATAAATACTTTTGACAATTGATAAACATTCTGTCAAATAACCTAAAATATTCACAAACCACAAGAAAGAGAATAAACTACAAGTTATATCGAAGTAATGGAGTTTATAATATATATTATCCCGAAGCTCACTTTCCACACCATTGCTGCTGGAATAAGGAAAAAAAAAAAAGGTGTAATATCTTGATCAGTATGGAATCCACCAGGTTTTGAGGTGACTACTCTTTGGATTGCAGAAATTCATTCCTTCTTTTGACAAAATTCAAGAACTCTATTTCTGTAGACCAGACAAAAGGTTGCATTTAGTATATATCTCTCGTTGGATTTACATCCTGAAACACGGCTGCTGATGTACCCAACAAAAAAGGAACAATTTAGATCCAAAGAAGTCAAATATCAAGGACCTGACAGTTTACAAGCTCAGCTGTCCCAAAATCCTTCGAAGCAATCACTTTCCAAAATTCAGGTTCATCCTCTGTCCAAGAAACAGAGGTTTCATTTCTGGAATCACTTGAAGCACCAGATGAAGTTGAAACATTTAAGCATTTAGATTTCTGTAAATCAGCCTTCAATATCACAATATGGTCGTTGGTACCTTTTGTAATAACATGGAGAGTCCCAAGAAAACCAGCAAGCAAATATGGAGATTCAGAGTCGGTAAAATGAAGAACTGGAACCTTTTTTATAACATCTCTCCAAACATCCTCCTGATAATCATACATCTTTATCTTTCCATTATCCAAGTATCTAGAAGGATCCAAGGTATACAAATCTCCATTGACGACACAACCCAGCTTTGTCCCTACCTGCTTTGTAGGCCAACCATCACCCATACCAGGAGTCATTTCTGACCAAGAATTTTGTTTCTGGGTCATAGACCTCACCGCCCATATCAAAAAAGAAGGGCCAGGAATATAAGCTCTGAGGCACACATAATCTTCCCATATATGAAACCATTCCAGTTGCGATAGGCTTCGACATGTCAGCTAATAAAACATTAGGCCACATTTGAGTTTTCAAAAAAGGCATGCTTGGCAACTCAGTCCAAAGACCTGTTACAGGATCAAAGACTTCAGCTGTTTGTAAAGGAGTTAAGCCATTTCTGCCGCTGATAACCCCTCCTGCAACATAGAGTTTGTTGTTTAACAGGCCTGTCTTACAAAAAGCTCTAGCACTAGTCATGGAACTAACTTCCTGCCATAAGTTAAGGCATGGATCATATTTCCAGACACAATTGATCGCAGAGTCTTGAGAAAACCCCCCTAATACATAGAGGCAACCATTGACACTACCAACAGCACAACCACAAAAGGGCATTTGATCCAAGCTATCCCTCTGTCCAAGCCACCTCCTTATGATACCAGCAACTGCAAGTTTGATGCTAGACCCCACTGCACTCGACAATTTAAGTCCAAGTAACCCCCTCTTTGATTCCTTACTGACAATATGTGGCATCAGAAGGGCCAAATGCCAATATTTATGAAAGACAACTGAACGAAAGCCAAAAGATATAATTTGTTCAAATTTTCTAAATAAAATATATACCTGCTATTAACTTTTAACATAATTTATTGAAGGTTTGCTTTAGAAAATGCCCAAAATGAATGTATAAAAAGGTACAGTTCAAGTAGTCTGATTTCAGGATGTTGAAGATACAACGCAGCTGAATACAGCAACTACAATTAGCATGGATGATAGAAATTGTATGTAGATAAATTAAACAGATGTTTTTACCAAAAATTAGCAAAATAAACTACAAACGACAGTTATTTAGGGAGTAGCTACCATTGGATTGATGAAACATTATTACTGATTTAGTTGTTAAGAAGTCCTATCACATTGCATGACACAATGTTGGCATCCTCATAAATTAACTCCACGAGAATGAATTTCTGACCAAAAATCATGTGGAATTTTTAATCTCATAAAAAGCTATTGGCAAATCATCAATTGCTTCTTGTGCCAAGCAACAACGTCGTTGTATGCGAGATCACCTCCAAAGATATCCAGGGCACTGCCAACTGTGACATCAACACGTCCCTTACCTGCTGTTTTTATCTTGTCCAGGTCTGCCATTGTGGTCACCCCACCAGCATAAGTAACTGGAATCTAATGAGACATCAATACGTTTCAATTAGGAGCACAAACACTAACAAGGAATGTTGATTTGCCATGAAGAATTCAACAAACTAAGAGTAACTATCCTGATTTTGCTGCAGCGTGCAAGCATGATTTTATATCATAGATATAGCTTGAGACTCAAATTTTGAACTAAACTATAGCATTGATTGCATATTCAAATCATGCAATGTGTAACTATAGGAAACAATTTTCGCTATCCCGAAATTCTTTCATTTTTTTTATTTGATGATGATGATAGTTGAAAGAACAGACTCCCCTCACTAATTTTTGGCTACACCAAGGAAATATGTGAAAATAAAAATAAGAAAACATAATTTTGGTGTACTCTATTCTAAACAAGACCAGTGAAAGTAGTGTGAGAGCATCAAAATTTTCAGTAAAATTATCATCATTGAAAAAGAAAAAAGGCAAGAAATACATACTGGTGAATAACTGCCGAGTAAGATCACAAGATCTTCATCGATTCCAAGCCTGCAAGAATACAAACATGTAAATGTCAGATTGCATTCCAAATCATTTATACCTGGAATTTCACCAAGACAAGGAACTAAAACCAAGATAATATATAAATCACAATATACTATTGTTGCTCATTGTAGAATTGACAAAAAGGAAGGAAAAAAATAGGCGTGGTGCAAACTAGATCGAAGACAACTCAAACTAGAAATCAATACTAAATAATTTCAGTCGTCAAGTAGTTGTTCCCTGAACAGGAAACTAAGAATTAGTAGAAAGCAAAGCACAACAAAACAGCATGACAATCATGGGTTAATGGGCATAAGAATTTGAAAGGATTTTCTCAATCACTTTATCAGATACTGAGCATATCTTATTAAACAAATCCATACATTTTTTAGGCAACACAACAACCAAGCCTTATCCCACTAGGTGGGGTTGACTATTAATGCTTCTTAATGATTAACTTGAAACATTCATGATTTGACCGACAAGATAAAATTCAAGAAAATCTATAATTTATGATGTGGGGACTGTGCCCCCTGACCGTCATTCTAGCCTGCTCCTCTAAGTGTGTTCTTCATCTCATGTGCTTTTGAAGCACTTCGCAAGATTATGTGGCCTGGTGACCCCTCAGGAAAGTCAACATCAATGACATTCCACCTGCGAGTTGACCATCAACGTTCTCAAGCAAGATCAAATTGACATCGTTTGTAGGAACTAAGTTAAGAGCTGAAGTGATACGTTATAAGATGGGCGACACCGACAGATCCAATGCGGAAGATAGTGAAAAATCGAACATCATCATTATGACGACGAAAGACTTCAACAAACTAGTGGCGGCTATGGTGCAGGCCATGTTGCGAGGACAACCCCAACAATTGGTACCGCCTGGGCTCAGCCTCTTAAATGAGCTACCGTCCCAACCCGCGAAGGCCTCACCAACATTACAACAAAAGTCGACTCGGCTTGTAGAAACGTCCAGAGAGCCTTTCCCTACCCAAGTCAGTATTTCCACAATCAGAGAAGAATCTTTGGGATCTTCAGAGGGAACTCCCCGTCGAAGCCCTCCTAAGGAAAAAGTGTAAATATCGGGCAGAGTACTGGAATCCAGAGGTCTCCCATTCTCGCAGAATAAAACATGTCCCACATTTAATGACTGTGGCGGCAATTAAAGCGTAGATCTTGTTGAAGGATGTCCTGCCACATCACTTTAGTCCAGTCAATCAAACTTTCGCCTCCTTCAACTAGACTTGTGGGGAAGATTAGTGGTACGAGAATAATCAACAAAGGTCACGTGACTTTCAAGGTCAAAAGTCTTGTCATGATAGTAGTCAAAGTCAGGAAAGGCAGACTCTCAACTCTCAGCTCACTCTCGTCTCTCCTGGCTCACTCTCATCTCTCAAAGATTCTTAGCCCTTAATTCAGTTCTTGGATGAACTGTTATTCATGAGGGGCATGGACCACGCAACTATTATTGCGAAAACGGAGGAAAATGCAGCTATTTACTCCGAAATAAATGAGTAATTCATCAACAACGTCCTCCTCTCCAAAGTTTTACTTAAGCGTCGGAGTATAGCTGAAAGCCTTCATTCTAACCTACTCCTTTGGGTGTTTTCTTCATCACAGGTGCTTTTGAAGGGCTTCGCAAGATTACGTGGCCTAGTGACCCCACCAGAAAGTTAACATCAACGTCATCTCACAGGCGAGTTGACCATTGGCATTCTCAGATAGGATCATTCACTATTCAGCAAACAAAATAGTACATATGCAGCATAATTATACATCTATGGTTAGTATCAAAAACTCATTTGGCTATGTATTTGTGTTCATCAACAAGAGAATTTAAGATTTCTTTAAACATATTCCTCATCCAAAACAATTAGTTGCAAGCATTAACTTCCACTACTAGGTAGGGATATGTGAAAGTGTAGCTTCTTGGTCAAGATAGCTTTTTATCTTCCAAAAGTTTTGCAATTAAATCCACATCAAGCCCCATGCTAATATAGTCACATTTTTCTATATATGAGCACTCTTTCACAACAATCACATATTTTTAATATAAGACTTAGCGTCTCCTCTTATTTAGTTGACTCATGTATATAAAATATCATCTTGTACAGCTTACTCCCAAGTTCCAGAATCCTTTCCCAACACCAATCCATGAGGAATGATAGGCAAGGCAAATTTGGGATAAAAAATTAGTTTGTTATTAGAGAAATCTTTGGTGTGATATTGGCTTTACATTCACGTGGTATATTAGGAAATCACAGAGTAACTGAAATTCTAAACAGACAGACAAAACTACCACTTCAAGTTACCTGCCTTCTAACTTTAAGATCGTCTAGCTAAATCACTATACCATAAGGTAACATGAAAGGAAAAAAGGACCAAAACAACTACAGCAAATCATACATACAATTAATTACACATTGCCATAGAGGCAAGTCTAAAGGGCCGAACATTACCTTTTCCCTTCAACATCAACACCATGAACTAGAAATTCATCAGCATATTTGGCAAGGAACTCCAATGTTTCCTTGTCAACAGAAACATCACTGAACTTCTGCCACCTATCAGTAACTATGGCATATTTACCATTCTGTAGGAAAGAAAATTCTAAGTTGTAAGAGACATACAAGTGATTTATTATTCCGTACAAAACTCACAAAACTTCAACACATCAAATCACAATTTCCCAATACAAAGGTTGCCTCTTCTCCTAGAGGACCGGTTATTAACATGCATGGTATAAGCTAAGGGAGAAGGATCATAAACGACACAAAGAAAAGTGTGTATGTATGAATTTTAAAAAAACAAACAATTGCAATAAAATCAAAAATATAGGGATAGTTTAGTAGTTACTATGTTAATGTAATAGGAGAATATTAAGATGGAAGAGCTAACAAACTGTTTGTCCATGAAAAACATACTAAAAGCAGAAGCAATTAGAGTAGCTCCAATAGATGATAAGATGAGAGGGGAAAAAAAGGTAAGAAGGTGTGCAATGTAAAAAGACAAGGAAGAAATTTCATAGTAAGATAAATAAAATTGATCAAGTATATAATAGGTAGAGAAAAACAAATTTGTTTTTTTAAAAGCAAATTAACATAATAAAAATTACTCAAAAATTTTGAATATTATTAGTGATATATCATACAACATATAATCCAAAGGAAGAGTGCAACATCTATGCAATTGAGCAAAACTACTAATATGACTAAATGATGATGGTTTATCAATCAATTTTCGATATGCTAAAATAAAAGGTTAAGATGGTACGAAATGTATGCAGCAGATTTTAGAGTTGAAGGTATATTGAGTAGAGACTAGAGAAAAACCCTATTAATGTAATTAAAAATGAGTTAGAAGTAAAATATTATTGGTGAAAGAAATTTGCATGTAGTTCAATGGAGGGAACACATGTATGCACCTAACCCCAAATTTAAGACTAATACAAATTGGGGGTGATGATGATTTCTTCATAATTTTTGTATATAATGTTGCTTTTATCGATAAAAATATAAACTCATAAGATAGCTATATACACAAGATATTTTATAAATAAAGGCACAATCTCGTTAAACAGCTATATGTACAAGACTTGATGGCAATTACTATCAATAAATAGATGAGATGGGCAACATAAAAAGGGATCTAACCATGGGGATGACTTATTTTAATGATGGATAGTTAACACTACCACTTTTAACTAGCAAACTTATGCAAAAGAAAACACGTGAAATAGAAAATCAATCAGACTTGACGCTGGAAGTATGGTAAAAAAAAATTTCTGCAGTAACTAACTTTTAATATTCCAATAAAGCTCACAGTCACAGATATATCAAAGTCAAAAATAGTCGTTGAATAAGGAAACAGATGTTATGTACGATCCTGAGGTCTTGTTTCAGTAACAACATTCAATGTAGTTGAACTGCTTTGAGTTGATTAGTATATCAGTGAAATCTCAATTTAGCAAGAAATCATATACCTTCTTTCTGCAACTAAGATCCAAGACAAGATTATCCTTGCCAATCAAATTGACAAGATGTTTAAGCCGTTCAAGGTCCATTTTCCCATCATTGAAGACATACTGCAGCAGAAGAAGAATGTATCACATAGTAAGTAACACAACCTTGTATGCAGTCTATAGTCAAAGTATATGAAGACAACTCAGTAGGTCATATTATCAAATCAGGATAAAACATCACAAAACTTTCCGCGGTATGTAAACAATTAAAAATGCTTCTTAATATCACATTTGTTTAAGAATCAAGAAGCTAAGATTGTCTTGGGATAGTAGCTCGAATAAGTCTTGGAGTCAATTCCCAGCAAGTGCAAAATGTCTCGTTGGGTGTCTGGCTTCCCCAATGCAAATTACCGTTGTACAAGGGCAAAATGTTCCCCGTGATTTACCTGCCTGTATCTAGTACCAGTAATACTGGGTCGCCTAGGATAAGCATTATCACCTTTTGCTCCCAAAGAAGCTAAGATTGTCCTTAGACTTTTCCAAGTAAATTTTCAACTCTTGTCATTTTATATTTACAATGCAAAACCTAGTGAAAAATCTGGAATCCTGAGGAATAGGATCAAGTTGGCGCTAGTAAATAGCTTCATGCACCATATCCCTCCAACCCTTTGAGAGAAATATGACAAAAGGAATGTGGACGTCTTCGGAATTATTGGATTGTAGGCCAGCATGGACCAACTCCATTCATGTGTGTATCTAAGCATGTAATAGAATTACTAGTCTACATTTTAAGTAAACAACCTATGACATTGATGATAACACCATTTAGTAGAGGTGAACGATGATATTTATTATGTGCAAGAAATAATACATACTGATGTGACTATCACATGACTAGCCCCTTCCATAAGATAAGCTTTGGCATTATCTGCACTGATTCCACCTCCAATTTGCATACCACCTGTATGATTATCGACCAATGAGGAAAAAAATGACTAAATAAACCTATCAAGGACATCACTTCAACAAATCTGTTGTGTTGTTAGACAGAAACCGAAAAAAGAATTCACATTTGCCAAAAAAAAAAAAAAATGGCTAGCAACATCAACACCAAGCATAATGACATGTCCACCAGTAAGCCCATCCTTCTTGTACAATTTAGCAAATTCTGCAGGGGACTTGTCTGTCTCAAAATTAGTCACAAGGGCAGTTGCGCCACCATCAGAACCCAAATCTTTGAGGGTGGATCCGACAATTTGCTTCACCTTACCCTGACATTTTTATACATTAATCCACTATATGGAGGCAAGAAAATCCATGAAGAAAGGAAAGATAATAAATCACAAGTACCTTGTGGATGTCGATGCAAGGATGAAAATGAGCAACACAAGAAATTGAACAAGAGAAAAAATTCTTCCTCCTCGCATGCCCACAAAATGAAGAAAGGAAAGGCAATGGATTTCGAACAGGGTTTACGATTGGAGGAGATAAGCTGAGGGCACATACAGTGTTACTAAGCATTGTCATTAGGTCTCAGGTATGCAGCTACAAAAGAAATTAACAGACTGAGCATCAATAAAAACATCAATGATGAGACAACATTTTATCTACCGAAAAAAATAATTTGTCCTTGGTGTTATAACCTAATTTTTAAAAAAGTGAGAATTTGAAATTTGAGTAAGTATACAGAAAATTTACAATTACTTAGTGGAGGCAAAACAGGGAAATCAATAATTAATTTCCATGTTGTTATTTAGTTCCTTGCTTTGCAAGAAACTCTATATATATAATTGAACCCCTAGCTTTTTTCCTATAGTCCAATAATATATATACATATATATATATTTATAAACAGAGGGGAGGTTAAACAATAGTGGAAGAGAAAAAGGGCCTTCTGCAAGTATATCATTCGCTCTTCATTTATCCGTCTCTAAAATATGCAAGGGCTATTTATGTCCATGCAAACACCTCAAACTCAATACATGTGAGTGTGACTTCCATGTCACCCAAAGGAGCAGATTCAGCATAAAGCCAGAACTCTAAGGCTTCTCATTAAAGTCGGCATGCTTAACAGTCATGAACTCATAATATCTCTCAATGATGCACTTGATATCTAGTTAAATGTTACGGTACTTAACCATCACATGCCCCAAATATCTCATAACAATGTACTCCAATTAGTGTCAAAAAAACCTAACCGTCCTGAAGCGCAAAATATCACAAGTACCTAACTCTCTTAATCTTCCAATGTTATCACAAGTAGTTCATCCTAAAATTCTCCGAGTATGAATCATCTAGTTATAACCATTTCTAACATGCATCAGTAAGAGAATAACATCAATCTATGTTGTGTATGATCAAATAATATAACCCTAGCGTGCAACACCCGGATAGCTTCAAGCATGAAAATAAATGGATGATACAATAAGCATTGTTATGCACAAAAACCCAAGTAAAGGATAAGTGAATGATAAAGTGGTCACCCATTCCTGGAATCTCTAAACTCAAGGTGGAGACTTAACTTTTAGCATTTGGGGTTTCTTTATGCCAAACAGAATGAACGCCAGACCTTCATCTCCTTACAACTTCTCTCAGGTTCCAATGCAAAACTCCCCTTCTTATTTTTTTAGTCACCCAAATGGATAAAAACACTTTCAACATCCTCAATCACATCATCCTCATTGAGCATTTCTCACCCAGCATCTTCAAAGGCAACAGTCGATTTGAGGATAAGAACCCTTCATGATGATCCTAGCTTTTCAATAGGAAACCTAAAAGGTCGCTAATACCTTGATTGATCCCCTACAGCCCTAACTAAACACAAATGCCGTCCAAGCAAGTAGGTGGATCTTACCTCGAACGAAGGATCGTTGATGTGAAGCCAATTAATTCCTCCTACAGCATAAAGGTGTAAATGAACCAAGCTGCTCATGAGCTATTCGAAGTTCGATTCGATAAAAGTTCGTTTGAGTTCGTTTAATGAGGCTCGTTAAGATAAACAAACCAAGCTCAAACTTCACAATATTCGGCTCGTTACCTCGTGAACATGTTCGTTAAGCTCATGAATCAACTTTTAAATAAAAAAAATAATAGTTTTGATATTGAAATTTTAGATTTTACTTATGAAACATCTGGACAAATATATTAATAATTATATTATTTAATACAATTGTAAATATATAATTTAATTTTAAAATTATTTAAATTTATAATTTTATTTATTAAATCCTTAAAGCTCGAAAAGTCTCTCTATCTCTGGATTAAGCTCAAGCAATTTATTCGCGTGAAGACCTGGTCATAAACCACAATCAACAAGTAGCAAACAAAGGGTTAGGAATAAATCAAGACAATGAAAGGAAAGAAAAGATGACACTCTGCTCAATCCAAAATCAAACAAACACTACGAAAACTCTAGTGTTTACCGACAACGGCGCCAAAATTTGATAAGGCTAGAAATTCTACGTGTCACAAATAGACTTATCAAATTAACGTAATGACGACTCACTCATCGCTGCCAATAAGGACTACATGACACGGGTCACAAGGAGGGGAATGGCAATTGCAGCAGCTAGACAAAATCACGAAGGCGGCCTTCATCCATCTGCAGTTATCCGTGGATCGGGGTTTAGGTTTAGGGAACTGCAATGCCGATGCGAAATTGAGTTAATATTACTTTTTAGATTTTTATTAATTTTTATAGCAATTGAAAAAATAGTTTAAATATTTTAATATTTTAAAAAATAAACTTAATGAACCTAAATTGGACGGCCTGACACGACATCCTTAGACCAGCTTAAATTGAACCGATGTCTGGCTCGGACCATCTCAGTTCTTATCGAGTCTGTTGCCCAAACATATTTATGTCCAGTCAAATCAACCACATCTGCACTTGACAAAAGATGCACCACTGCTTCGTCCGCCGACATGCTCTACTCCCCTTGTCCCAACTCCATCGCATGCACTTCGCCACCTCTACTTCCTCCTCGCGTCTCTGTGGTGGCACCAATGCTAGTGATCCTCACTTTGTGGTAGAATACCTCGTGAATTCATGCGGGTTCCCCGTAGAGGAGGCGGACAAGGCCTCCGAGTCCCTCGCTCATCTCCAATCGACCGAGAAGCTTGACGCCGTTATTGCCTTCTTCAGATATCATGGCTAACATAAGGAAGATAATATCTTACAAGCCAAGATTCCCCTGTTGGGATGTGGAATCAAAGCTCGCCCCTAAGTTCCAACTTCCAATGCTACATGATTTGGGGTTGTCGGAATCCCGCCTCGTCGATGTCATTATGATGCACCCAACTATGATAGCCTTCAACATCCAGCATGCACTTCTCCTGAAATTGAATATATGAGAAAGTCTCTTTGGATCAAGTGAGCTGCTCGAATCTTAGGGAATTTCTAATAGTTAAATCTTTCAATAATTTTTTTTTGTAGTTTCCAATATGCCACATTAATGTCGCATCAAAAATAAAAAAATCTACAACCTCTCCACAATTAAAAAACCTCCATACAACTTTTCGTGGGTCCTACATTACACATCACATATCTTTATTTATTATTTTTTCATTTAATATCTCTATATAATTTCCATTTAATATTTTAATTAATTATGATGTTTAATCACTACAAGAATAATGATAATTAGCAACGAAACTTTTCGTCACTAAGTATATTCGTCGCTAAAAATTATTTGCGACGATATATTTTCGTCGTTAGTGTCGTCGTTATAAGCTTGTCGTAAATATAACTTAGCGCTAAAAACAAAGTTTGCAACGAATTAGTAAACATTCGTCGCTAAAAAACAAAGTTAGCGATGAATTACACAAATTCGTCGCTAACTTTGTTTTTTAAAAAAAAAAAATCTTTTTGTTTTCATTATCCTGTATGCAAATTTACAAAAAGTAACAACAATCACAACACATAAAGTAACACAACATAGTACACAACAAGTAACAAGTTCACAACTAAATGTTCAAGTTCACATCAAGTTGAAGTCTAAGAAATAAATTTCACAACATCATGTTTATATCCAAAAGTCCACAATATCAAAGTCTAAGATTGAGGAGGAGGAGGAGGAGGTGGAGCTGAAGACGAATCATGGATCAGAGAATCTAATGCTCCAGGTGTCAATCGATTAAGAACATAATCCAACTCATATTTAAATAAATTGCCACACCTATAAAGATGTCCTCGAACATAATCCAACTCATATTTAAATAAATTGTCACACCTTCGACATAGACAACGAATATTGGATAAATTTAAACTTATCATATAATTCTCTGCCACCTTTAAAAACTGATTTAACCCATTTATATATTTAGCGCTAATCCGATTCTCAATCATTATCTAACTTTTATCCATATTTATAAACCCTGGTGAAACATATAAAAAAATTCATATTATTTAACAAATAACTCTTATAAGAAACAAATAACTCTTATAAGAATCAAAATAACCCTATTGGTCCTCAGTATTTGACAGTGAAATATGGCAGCTTGAAAATGAGGAAGACAAAGTGTTAGCTATACCAAAGTTGAGCTATGACACTCTCCCACCACGGTCAAAGAAGTATTTCACATTTGGCTCCTTATTCCCAAAGAATTATAGGATGGCAAAGGACAAATTGAAAAAACTATATTAATAAATGGTTTCGTAAGTTGAAAAGGAAATTTTGATGCTGAAACAAATGGCAACCATGTCTTTAAGCTTAATTAAAGGAAAAAGCTGTCAAATGTTTTTTTAAATATCATTCAGCTATAGAATAATTAGCTACTACCTTGTTGCATGAATTAATTAATGAAAAGCTTCCAAGGTTCTTCTTGTTCCAGGAGACAGTGCATAGGCTTTTTCTGCACAAGTATACTTGGGAGAGAGATGAAAGCCAATATGAGAATCTTTTGAACAGATTCTGAAACCAAATTTCTTTCATGGGAGTTTGCCTTCCCCGAACAACAAAACATAAAACCACTACATGCCCTCTTCCTTTTCTTTCTCTATACTTGACATTGACTACTCTTGGTCATCTTCCCATAAAAACCAGGTAAGGTTTAGAAGGTTTCTGAGTTTCAATTCATGCTCACTCCTGCAAAATTAACACCATCTTCTCCTGTCCACTACGTACTTTCGAAGCAAATCAAAGACTAAAGGAACAAG
Organism: Zingiber officinale; assembly: GCF_018446385.1. Classification (NCBI taxonomy): domain Eukaryota; kingdom Viridiplantae; phylum Streptophyta; class Magnoliopsida; order Zingiberales; family Zingiberaceae; genus Zingiber; species Zingiber officinale. The sequence goes on from NC_056006.1 coordinate 79,042,254, forward strand.
AAGCAGAACAGTGCATGTGGTTTGAATGGAAAAGAGCAAGCTTTGACGCAGAGAGATACAAATATAATAAATACTACATTACGAACCTGTTTCATGGAAAGAACTGATGCGAAGCTCGTTCAAGAGGAAGAACACAAATACACAGCAATAACAAACAGGGCGACAATCGCCGGAGCAGGGAGGAGGGAAGAGTCGCCTCGCCGGAAGGAGGGAAGAGTCGGGGCGTTCGGTTCGGCGTCGGGGGTCTCGCCGGAGGAGGGAGGGCGCCGACCTACACTTATGTTACAAATTGAAGCTCATCCATTGTTGCAAAGCAACGGCTAAAATAATAAAAATAATTCATTTTTTAATTATTTTAACTGGTCAAACGGGCAATATTTATTAGCTCCACCTTCTAACGAAAAAAGTTGGTTTGAAAAACCCCAAATTTCATTTCCATAATTATTCAAGCTTTTTTTGTTGGGCTTTTTAATTTTACAAATCTTGTAGAAAAAACTTGCAATAAGATGTTCTTAGGAAGCCCGGTTGGTTTTTCAACAGCAACGTTAAGAAGGTGATACATTTTAGGGCATCTTTAATAAGTTAAATTTCTCCATAATTCTTTTTTTAGTTTCCAATATATCATATCAATGTCATGTCAAAAATGAAAAAAACTTAGAGCATCTCCAATGCAATTTTTTAACAAATTTGTAGAGTTGAAAAAGCTCAACAAAAAGTTAAGTAAACATAAGTTTGATTTTATTTTAAGAGCTCGATTTCAAATTTTGAAGATTGAAGATGGATAATCATTGAAAATTAATATCGCATGTTTGATTTTTTAAAATCATTAAATATTTTATTTAATAGTTAAATTATACACTTTATTTGAAAATAAATATATTTGATAAATTATAAAATGACTATAATTAAATATTATAAATAAATATTAATATAAATTAATTAAATTAAAATCATAAGTTTATTAATTAATTAATATATAAATTAATTTAAAGATGAAATTATATAAATATAGAAATAATGAAAAATAAAAATAAAGACGATGATCGTCATGACCCACAAAAAGAAGTTTGATTGGATCTGGCAATAGTTAGTTTTTCATTTGGATGCGATGTGGCACATCGAAATTTAAAAAAGCTACGAAGAAGTTTAACCATGGAGATGCCCTTATCAGTCCCCCTACAATTTAAAAACCTTACAACATTGTTGTTTTATATTACAAATCCATATATCTTTATTTATTATTTTATTTAATATCTCTATATAATTTTTACTTAATATTTTAATTAATGATCTTTAATTTAATTTATTATCTTTTAATTTATAAATTAATTAACTTATGATTTTTAATTTAATTTAATTTATAATTATATTATTTAATTATTTATAAATTTTAATTTAATTTGTATTTATTTTAATTATCAAATATATTTTTAAAAAAGAGTATAACTTTAACCATTAAATAAACATTTTAATTATTTAAAAGTTAAAATGCAATATTATTTTTCAATATTTATGGCTCGTTTCCAATAGCAAAAGGATTGAAAAATCAAAGCTAGAGCTAAAAACCTCTCATCTCCACACTCATTAAAGGTTTTGTTGAGCTCAATTTTAAGCCTTAAAAAGCTTACATTGGAGATACTTAACTAATTTCTCTCGAAGGTATTCTTCCTTCGATCGAAATGCATGTGAGAGGGGTAAATCATGTGATTTAATAACTTTTCTTTTCAATTTTAAACTTAAGTATGCAGTGGGCGAAACAAAAAACAAGTAAAAGGCAAGTTCGCTTTACTGTTCAAGCCTTCTTCTATTCCAAGATCTAAGTCCACTGACCTATCAACTGGGTAATCCACTAATAACCTCTTCTAATCGCCGAAGACGGATCGAAGTACAAGAGAATTCCAAGAGTGTAACAAACTACACTTTCCGCTTGTAGAAATTAAGTATAGAAATTTAAGTTTTGTTAACAAACACTTTTGAGATAGTCGACTAACTCGGTGTTTCGATGACTTCAAATTGATAGTCGAAGTTAGTAGTCAGAAGCAAAGCAGGAAGCCTGAGTAGTCAAAATGTCAATCGATGCATAAAAGCTTGTTTATGAGTCGATGTTGAATGTTTGGTCGTGACACCCTTATAAAGAGTGTGCGAAGGTGTCTTTCATATTGAAGGTATGGTGCGAGCACCCATTTATCAAACTTATGATAACGGCAAAGGGTTCAAGTTAAGGTTATTTCGTTAGTGAATGAGCTTGCATGAAAGTCCTAAGTGTTCTTAGGTAAAAGTCCTGATTCTAGATAGGTGGAAAACCTGGAGGTAACCTAGATCATAGGGATGGTAATCCTAGGTTACGGAAAGTCTTAGCCACGTGATTGGGGCATGACCCACAACTACGATAAATAAGCGATGGCACACTTTAGGTGAAATCCTAGAGTCGGGACCCTAGGTGAAAATTCTAGTGGTCGAGGACCGTGGAAAGACGGGTTGTAGAGACATGACATGAAGTCAGAAGTCTTGAATGACAAAAAATCCAAACGGCCTAGAAGACCACCGAAGTAAATTCTCTCATAGAAGTAGGTGAGGGCGCATTCTCGAGAGGAAATAGTAGGCGTGGTTAGACTTACGATTTTGGGAATCGAAGTCAAAATTAAATTCAAAAACTATCAAAGTTAAATTTCATATTATCTACTATTATTCTAACTCGCTTCGCAGACAACTAACATTTTACTGAGATTGAATTGATCACCTTTCGACCTCCAGCAAACATATCCAATTTTCCGGTGCTGAGTTGATCGATGACTATGGATTGAACTTGATTGCGTCTACCGACCGACGTGGATAGCTCGGAACCAGTTGACCGACGAGGAGTAGCAGAAGAAAAGTGTAACATTCCCTCCTCTTAGCTAGTCTCGAGGTGTGGTCACATTTAACTATAAACTTTAATTAACTAGTGTTGCTCACGCTATTGCTAGTGATAATTGAACTCTCGAAATTTCATAATATTGATTAGGCATGCAAGTAGCATTTAATTTCTTACGACGGTTAAGAATGCCAAGAAACATTTAAAGTAAGTGCTATAACTCGAATGATGATACGATTAAGTAGCAAATGAAACATAAAGGATATAGGTAGTCATCTCAACACTCTACTCAAAAGATAAAGAGAGTTCAACTGCTATACCAATGATGCATACACGTACAAGTACACTATACAACTCAAATAACGGGACTAACGATAGCAATCGAATGAAAAGAATTTGCAATGTACAATCAAAGTACAATTCCAGCAGAAGGCAAAAAAGAATTAAACCATCTAAGTTTCCTATCACTCTAAACAAATTTAAGTAAATCTCCCAAAGCTTTTCCATTTCATGACCACCACGTCCCATCTCATTGTCGCTTTCCTAATATAGCTCTTTTCCCTATGCGCTGATAAGAAAATACAACTAAGTGGATGCTTAGTAAGTATTTGTCTAACTCACAAAACTCAATGCATTGACTATAGCTGAATCACGTGGCACTCTCCGGGCACGTGAATCTCCATTGGAAATTAAATGTGATCTCGGCCGAACACCGCAAAGCCGGGCCGGCGACGACCCACGACGCTCAAGTCGGGGCAGAGTGGTTAGCAAGCTCGAATATGCAGAGGCGCATCTGCGTGCCTCGTTAGTCACGAGGCTCCTTATATAGAGCCGGAAGGAGCTCATGCACACATAACGCGATCGTATCCGGTATGCTTCACCCAGTAGGGCTTGTGGAAAGAACATGACACCATCTTTGCTCTATGTCCAAGCACGTCTTGATGGAGACGGTAGACCTTGTCGCAGTATTTGATTAAATGAGCATGCCCGCCGTGTCAGATGATTCCTTGTCCTCTCTGCGTCGAGACCGTAGGCGGCCTACACCACTATAGTGGGCTAGTTTGGGAGATTCTCGTGTGTGTGTGCTCCGCTGCGGCGATACCCTGTCTTATGCAGCGTGCCATCGCTCGGCCCCTATGATCTGTTCCGCGACCCGACTCGGCTTTTGGGATTGCCCGTAGGCCCGGTCCGACCACACCGGTCGGTCCACGTATCCAACCTTTCTCGATGCGATACGGGTCCTCCTTGTTCGATCACCACCTTGACTTCCGTGGCGGTGACTCCTAACCCGCGGTCCCCTCGGAATTTGTTCTTACCGGGATCCTTGTCTCCCCTTCCAAGTCTGATCGAAGGAGCTTAGTCATTTATCCGATAGTTTCAGAGCAATCGTACTTGCCCGCTGTCGCAATCAGGCAGCGCCGGTCAGCGACCACATTCCTCGACATCTCGCCAATCTCTATCATTAAGGTACGCCCATTCGTCGTTCTGGTGGTACGGTACGTCGCCTGCGTGGGCGTCTTTGCCGTCATCGTCTACGGCGGTGGCGTGGCTTTGATGGGATCGAGGTGAAATGAAGCAGATGCGGCACCCGATTCTCGTTTGATCAGGTGGGCGCTCGGGCTCCACCTAAGCTTCGTTTTCTTTAATAGCCTTGCCTGCTCTTGCGACCTTCCGGCTTCTCGGCGTGCGCATTTCAGCCGATCTACGCCTCCTCCGTTTCGATCCTGCTCCCGATCCTCCTCTTCTAAGGTTCTATTCCTTTCTTGCTGTTTCGTGTTGTTTCTTTGCATTTCCCAAGTTTCATCCTAAAGTCGTCGCCGTCCTCTTTTACCGTTTTTTTGTTCGTCGTCCTTTCGAACAATATTACAATCTTCTCAATCCCAAGACAAACCCCATGGTACCACCAGTCGGCGCTGTCGGCGCGGACGATGTACTTTTGAGATCCCCTCCAACCTTGAAATCATCGTACCCACCGACTCCGCTCGGCCAAACAAACCGCCGCACGGATCTTTTTGTGTTTTTCGTGACCAATTTACAGCCGGTCTGCGCTTTCCCATTCATCCCTTCTTTGTAGAAGTTTGCAACTTTTTCGGCATTCCTCTCGGAAGCCTAGTCCCCAATACTTTCCGCCTTTTATGTGGTGTAGTCATCCTCTTCAAAATCCCCTCTTCTATTGCCCCAACAGTACAACCGAGCACCTATAAGTTCAAGCTTGGCCCGGCTTTGGTCTTCTTCAATAAATGACTTCCTAAGCGATTGAAACAGATCTACTACTCATTCGCTGAAAAAGACGACTTGCCCTTGAACCCGATTGGCAGGCTTAAAGGGTTTCAAATTATCTCCCACGTAACATACTTCAAACAGCCACGTTTAGCAATTTTCTCCTAGAGGCGTTATGTACATAATCTTGGTCTGTTGGAACCCCAAGGTTGTTTTGGTGTGATCAAGTAGGATCTGCCGGTGTTTCTAACCCTTGTGTATGTCAGGAGCTTAGGCCCACTCAGACGAGGCGGAAGGACAGACGCTAGCGAGAAGAGACATACGTTATAAATGGGAAGAGTACACCGGAAGAAGAGGTGGGCGAGGAAAGAAGTTCTGTGGCCATTGGGTAGAGAAAGAAGCTAGGAGGCGGAAAGCTGCCAAGAGAGCCCGACCATGTAGTGCGAGGGACCATCTCGCGAGATGAGTACGCTAGTGACGAGAAGATGATAATTAGGGGAGGAAGCACGCTCGAAGGGCGGAAGATGGGTTGGGGTGAGCCCGGATGTCGAGATCACCCAAGCAAGCGGGCGAGATGAGAAAGAACCGGACGATGGTGAGACGGAGACCAGAGAAGAAGCAGGTTGACACTGTTTGGCCTCAAAGCATGAACAAGTATGTCGGGCCGGAACCATCAGGCGCGTCGAGATGGATTTCCAACAGGTGGATTGACTCGATCCGACGATGGAGATAAATCTCCCCCAGTGGCAGGCGCCCTGCAGGCGGTGGTAAATACTCTTGGTCCGAAGCTTAAATGCACTCTTGATTGTAAATCGCACCTCTCTTTTAGTCTAAAGCTTACATTTCGCTCATACGCATCTTCTCCGCTAGAAGGAGTTTTACTGAGTTAATCTTCCTTGGATTAACAAACCCACACGGTAAAGTAAAATCTTTTGCTAGCTTTATGCTTTTAATTTCCTTAGTTTATTTATGCAAGTGTTAGCTAAAGAGTTGAGAGGTTGTTTTCCTTTTTGTGTTATGAGGATATCCAACAACCTCTGTGACCCAGCGGTCCTACCATAAGTGAGCCTTGCGCTGTATGGACCTTGTGGTGGCAACAAAGCGATGGTAGCGAATATCCACCAAAGATTTAAGGGGAGTTTCTTCATGGAAGAAACAAATGGAGGTATACCATAATTGATATTGGTATTTCTTTCATATTAATCCAGCTATGAAGCACCCAAGACAACGATGGAGAAGAACTGATCTACGCCGAACAAGAAGCGATGCGACGGTTTGTTTGTGACAATGAAACAATTCCATCTTCTAGCCACGAAAGAAGATAAGCTGATGGAGAGAGTACAAAATGCAAAAGAACTTTGAAAGTTCTTGAAGATCTACTGAAGAATTAGCCTGAGGATGAATCCAACACTTGGTTCAGCGAGAAACGAGAAGGCTATGAATGGTGATCTCCATCCCGAGGGACACGAAGCTCATCAGTGAGCATCAATGAAGGGGGAGATAAAGAAAGCAACTCAAGGGGAGAATCGGCGGCCAGGCGGGGTAAGTAAGGTATGGTCTCTTAAACTTAATTCAATAAAATCACAAGATTTTAAAAATTAAATTACCGAAAAAGTTTTTGAATTAGAAAATCAATTGTCAAATTTGTCTTGCAAATTAAATATTATCAAAAGAAATTTGCAAATTTAAAAATATTTTGACAAAAGAATTATGAATTAGAAGAATTTTTGAATTACAAATTTCTCTCTCGAAAGAATTTTGCGTTAGAAATTGAGTCACTTAGAAAAGGTGTTTCGAGATTAAGAAATACATGTTAATAGATTCCTTTGTTGTTAAAAATTCTTGCAAATTCTAAAATATTCTTTCGAACAATTTTGCACATTCTAAAGAATTTTTTATATTGTCGAAAAATTTTATCAGAAGAGTTAGAATCTATGCTATTTGAATATTTTTGTGAACTTGAAATTCAAAAAATAATAGAAATTAACATGATACAAATTGTTGCATGTTTAATATTTTTGCTTTAATCTGAAAAAATGTGACATAAGAATTTCTACAGTAAATTAAATGGAAATTTAAACCTTCGATTAAAGCATAAAAATATAAATAAATAAATGCATAGAAAATTTCTCTTTATATTATTAATTTTGAAATTTTCTTGCATAAAGCTTCTGCTTAAAAACTACTTAATCTTGATGTTTTAATGACTTAAATTGTCTTGACTTAAGAAATATTTCTGAAAAATTATTGAATATAGTTTCAAAATTTTTTTTAATGTCAACCATAATGTTACATGTGATTGTGTGATTAGGAAGGAGAGTATAAGTATAAGTCTATCAATTCAAAATGCATGTTATTAATACTGTTATGCGATAAACTTAATTTCTATCTATTTTTTCATGTTGGTTGACCAAAAGGGGAGAAGGGGAGAAAGGGTTTCGGGAGACTACAGGTAAGGTCTGTGATATTTCTACCTGTGTTAATAGTGTCGGCGGAAAGCTGGCGACAAGTTACGTTGGCGAGGACACTGCTTAACGAGAAGAGGACACTTTATGAGAGCAGGTGTCATGCACACCAGAAGGAAGTGACGAGGTAGAGCGAAATGTGGCCGGTATGTCTCGAAATGAGGCGGGAGCTTGACGCGATTGCGGTACGGGGGAAGACGTATGAGAGTCGGGTCCAGTGTGCAGACGGACCGCGGGTGCTGAAATCGGATGAAATGGTGAGCCGAAGAGAAAGCGAAGATAATGACTACGGGAGCTACGCACGCACGAGCGAACCAGCGACAATGGATTGATGGAGTAGAAGGGATTGAGACTGGAGCGCAGAGCTCCGAGCCGGGCCCGAAAGAAAGAACGGGAGCGAGAGCGAAGCAGGACCGACAAGGTTGACGTCGCCTCTATTCGGTTCGACTTTTCGCCCTCGCTGCGCGGAGGCGGATGACGAGCCCTCTAATGGATTCCATGTGTCAACTCGACTGGTTGACTTTGGACCCGGACTGGGAGAAACTCATCCGTGGCGGACTAACCAGGCGCGGACTGAATGGACATATAAGTTCTTCCTAAACGAATGCTAGCACTTCCGATGCTGCACACCTGTAAATAGTCATCTGTGTTCAGATAACTACTAAATCACGAGGCAAAGGTTCCTTTCTAGTACGAGAGTTCTCACTGTAAGGAGTTTTATAAATCCAAGGAGCTTAACAACAACCAGGCTTAACAACCACTTGGACCTTTGTTAGCCCGGCTAAATGCCTTTAGCCTCGCTTTACCATCATCGCTCATAGTCGCTTAATTTGCTAGTTATGCAATTTATGCAAAGAGTTCGAGGAGTTTGTTGTGTTTGTAACCAACAACTCTTGGCAAGCCAGTAACGGCCGGTCACTTCCAAGTCCCACTGCACTCCGATCCTTCTTGTAAGAAGATCACTGTCTTCGCAATGATTGATTTTCATCCTGCCCCAATAATAGCCTGGTGTATTCGGAGCCTTTGAAGCGATTCTGGCGCACACCAGAGAGAAGGTTTGGTACGGTCGCATCGAAAAACGGAAGACAAGCGAGTCAGCCATCTTTGAGGCTTCTCTCCAGAGAACCAGTTTTCGGTGGGCAAGCGAAAGCTGCCCGAACGGGCCCGCTTCCTGCCCGGGAAGCAAAGTGGTGGCTTGGCCCCAAGAAGAGCTCGCTCGATCCTCAGTCATTATCGTCACTTCCGACTCTTCCGTCTTAAATGCAACTGGCAACTAGACCTTCAATCGCGTTAATCGATCGCGTCGCGATCGCTCAATTTGGCGGATTGGCCCAGCCGTTCGAGGCTATTTCGGCAAGATTTCGCGTCTAGGAACGTCCTTCAATTGATCGATCTTCCGACCTCCTGTCAAGCATTTCCGAACGTCCCTCCATCGGCCGGTCTGCCCAGATCCCAATTCTGGCCTTATCTTACCCTCCGGATTGCCTGAGGTACGAGGAATCGATCGCATATAGACGACCATGACGAGGAATTGTCCTAGCAGCATGACCTTTAGGAATGTGAGCCAGCCGGCTGCTGCAGGCGTGTGGGGTAGTTAGATATCCGTAGAGATAGAGTAGGTAGTAAATGGTCACATGTACCGGTAGGTGTATTCTCTCCAACTCTCTACCTTCGCATCAACATTATTAAAATTTCTCAGAGATGAGGAGATACCGTTTCGTTTCAATCTTGGCGGGCCATGGCAGGCTTAGCCTTGCCGCGCGCTCCATCGTCCGCCGTATGCAGGTCGCGTCAAGAAGGAGCCCAGACTCGGATTCACCGGTAAGAAAAGTCGGTGGTGATCCGGACTCCGCTACCTGTCGTCCGGCAAGCCAGTCATTACACAAAACAACCCACTCCCCACGGCCATGACCGGAAGCACCACCATTCCCTCCTGCGAAAAGAATGTCAGGCTCGGTTGGCAGAGAAGAGCTTTGGGCCGGGTTAAAGCAAGCAGGCGCCAGCCCGACTTGTAATCAAGCATAAGGACAAGTTGAAACTGCAAGAACATCCTCATTCGCCTGGCGGCTCGCGAGGAGTATAGGTCGAGTGGAGTGTATCTCTACCGCCTTCATTTCTTGAGAAGGTCATCGGAGCGATGTTATCTTGTTGATCTTGACCATGGACACGGCCGCGGTGACCTATCTGAATCAAGGGCCTTCACTGAGTCCGCCATCATCCCATCAGTGGCACGATAACATCCGAGAAGGATTCGATTATTTAGAGGTAGTAGAAGCTTAAATGTAATTGCTAGTAAACGCCATTGCCGACGATAAACTATCACCTTTTGTAATTCGTGGTCGCTCGGCCTTAGTTTCTTTAATATAATCTCCTTTTGCTTGTTTTGTCCTTTTGCTAGTCAATATGTGTGCTATCAGCTCCTGCGTCTCTTATCACCTCTCGTGATTCGAAAGGATTTCTGAAGTTATATTTGAGTATGTATTACATGTCTTGCGAGAGTTCACCGGACGTTGTGGTTGGAAATACATCGCGACGGTACAAATACCTGCGGATACACAGGATAGAGGCTGGGGCATGCCGGTCTCGTAAACGCGGAGGAACTGGCAATATTTATTTGTGTCTTCTTCTCTTCTGCACTTAAGGGCTCGGCGCCTGCTAGGCGTCGATCGAGGGCTCGTCGATTTTTAACATCGGAGCTAAAACTCGGCGGTTTAAGGCGCTGCCCCACGCCTGCTCTGATTACTTCCAGACGACGCTTGAGGTTTATGAGGCGCATTGCCCCCTGGAATTTTAACGTTGGCGAGCCTCGCGCCGTGGAGGTTTTATGATAGGCGCCTGCAATTTAAGCGCCGAACTCGTCTTCCTCCCTGCTCGGAGTTTAGGGCAGGCAAGCTGGCTCGACGTCGGATTTTTCGGGTGAGCGTCGTCTTCGAGCTTCCGGCCTCCGCGGTTATAATGACACTGCCTGCCTCGGAGCTCCCTTGCCTTAGCACGGAGGGTTTGGCTCGTCTCTCGATAGAGGTTTTCCGAGAGCCGATTTTGTCTTCCTCTTGGCGGGCCGTCCGCCGGGGTTTATGGAGCTCGCTGCCGCTCGCCCGTCTCTCGTTTTTAACGGGCTACCCTCACGAGGTTTAGGATGCTCTCTCGATTTTAGCTCGGCGGCGGTCATCTCTCGTGATTCTAGCTAACCGTTTATGAACGATCGTCGATCGCCGCGATTAACTCGCTAAGCGAAGGCGTCTTCGGAGGATTTGCCCCATCTTTATCATCATAGTCGGCCCTCGGAGACATTATCAGATCATCGTGCAACTCGCCGGCAGGATCGATATCGAGAATTACGCCGGAGTTGCTACCTACTAGTATGCTGTACGCTTTCGTTCATCATCGATCAATCGAGTACAGCGACCAAAACATATCGGTGATCGCTCCCGAGATGCTCGCTGATCTACCCGGTCACCCATGAGCCACGGTATCAGATTTTGCCTCCTTAAGCGAGTAGCTTTTGCTTTAACTTTTCTTCAGACACACAAGAGGCTCGGCTCCAAAGCTTCGGCTTTCGGCTTAACACCTTAGAGTGGCCCTCGGAGGTATCTTGGATCGGCGTGCGGGTATGCTTTACTTCATACAGAGACGCCCTCATGGTACCGAAGACCGACGGCTTTCATGCTCTGTCGCCAAATCCGACTCCACCGATGTTCCCTCTTCCGCCGTTGATGTCGCATCGTTACTGGACAGACCACCGACTCGACTACACTTCGTGGCCACATACCAACGCACCATACATGGAAGCGGCGAGTGTGATCACTCCTTCCTTCAGGCCCATAGGACAGCCCGACATATTCATCCACCAACTTCCTCCCAAATGGCGGAATTTCGCCCGCGATCAGATCTTCCGATAACTCGCCGGCTACGGACTTTGGGGGTGGGCACACCCAGTGCCGGTGAAAGTGTGCCGCCGATGTCATAGCTTTGCACCAATCTTCGAAAGCAACTCCGCAAATAAGCGGGTCGAAACAAGTGCTTAGGAAGGCGGCTGATGATCGACGGTGATCTCTTTGGCTTTGAAATAATCACCGACCACCTAGTAGATTTCCATGCTCCGCGACTGCCCTACCGGACACAATATCCATTTCGTTGGTCGGAAGACGCTGCTTATTGGTAGTCACGCTTCATCCTGTCAGAGAAAGTTATGATACTTTTTTGCGAGCGCGACACTGGTCCCGGCGTGTACCCTCTAAGAGTCTGTGGCATCTGGTATCCATGGATCTTCTTAGCCGGTGCCCTCGATGTCGATCGTCGGCCTGACCTCTCTGCCCTTGATACTTTCGAGGATGTCATCCGTCTGCATGCTTCAGCATTAGCTATAGCGGAAAAGTCTTCTATAGTTGGTTCCAATAATGTGGGCAGGCGCCTCCTCCTCTCGGAAGAGTCGGCCTCCATCGGATGGCGGACTAGAGAGTGACGAGGCTCGAAGGCCTCGCGCTCGAATCCACTACGCCGCGCCAAACAGACCGACCAAGCTGGCCTGTGTAGGGGATATTAATGAACTACAGTTTCGCTAACTGCACATCGGTTCCTATCTTCCTGATAATACCTCTAGTTGGCCTCGCCTTGAGGCTTTTTTTGAGAGGAGCTTGAGCCGAGAGCGTGTTAATCTCAAAAGTGCCCGGGGAGGGGTTGTTGTTCTGAGCGAGCGGTGTCTCCTCGATCGATGACTTGACCGGCTTCTGGTACATATGGCTTTCGTCTGCGCTCTGCCGTTTGTGGCTATAATAATCCAGGACGGATAGATGCATCTCTTCTTGGGACCATCCCACCAATCCCCTCCCGCCCCGATCCATCGACAAATATTTTCCACACGGCCTTCGGCTGCCCTGCTCTCTGTATATGTACATGACCAATGAGAGGATCTGCCAAGTCGAGGGCCTTTATCGCGATCGCGGGGTTGAGAATGTCAAATTAAGCTCAGTCGCTCGATCGCTCGGCTCGCCAACCAGTGCGGGGTCCATCATCGAAGTCGTCCGCTGACGCTTCCGGTTCATAAGACTTCCCAAGGCTCGTCTCGACGATGATAAGTATGCGCCAGAAGCTCTCCGAGTGTATGCGGGTCCTACGCGGTTCACACCAAAACCGGGTCAGCAGATTCAAGATCTTTAAATACGGCTTAGTATACTTCTTCTCCTTGAAACTAGTGCAGAAAGTCTAGGCAGAAATCTTGAAGATAAAGAGATAGATAAAGTGGCTCACCCGGTGGCGGTGGCTGGTAGCAAGTTGAGCGAAGATACGCTTCAAGACGCCTGATCTTTGCATGCCGCTCCCGTCCCATGAGCTTATAGTGCGCCCTTAAGATTTGAAAAAAGCGCGGTGTCTATTGGGGGTCTGGGATGATCTGGAGCATGTGCGATTCGGGGGCGTCGCACTCGATTCGTTCTGGGGGTATCTGTAATGCCTTCACTTTCTTTCTCAATACCCTCAATGCGCCTATATCCTAATCCCGACGCCGCTTTCCCGTGTATGCTCCTGTAATGTGCACTTACTTGAGGTTTAGCTGCTCATATAGCGTCGTCCATGGTAGAGCGCTGTTCTGAAGTCTCTCTCCATGTCTTCGAGTCGGCCGCTCGCGTGAGGACTTCATGAGAATATGTAGATCGTCTCACGTATACTTCCATATTTACGAAGTCGATCACACCTGCTCAGCAATGATAAGTGGGCTGCTCCCATCCGATATTATAGCATTAGCAATAATAGGTGCTCGTGTACTAGACTTTTTCTTGATCTTCTGACCATGACGCTTGACTGACGGTAGCCTTATAAGGGTCTGCATATCAGCTTCATGACCGGTGGCCGAGTCAATCGGTGTGATCGTCGCAGGATAAAATCTCATGCCTGAATCCTTAAAATCGATGCACTTCCATGTCGCCCTCGGCTGGCCAGACTAGTACCACGTTTGCCACGTTTGCCAACCACTGTGCCAACTCTGGAACAAACCGGGAAGGCTGGTACCTCGAACTGAAGGCCCGTACTTGGAGTCTTCACCGCGCACTTTTTGCGTTCCTTCTGAAGTCCATACACGGTAGTGGACCCCCGATGACGTGTGCAGGTAGGTCCATATTGGAAATTCTGGCGCAGCCAGTACGCGCGCCTCTAAACCTACGAATGACTCCTCGCGCGGGAGCACATTACCTTCCCTCTCTGCTCAAGTTCCGTGTCTCCGTAACAGTTAGGGATGCTGTGGCCAGGCCTCGGAGATCGGAATTGAATCCGAATCTCACTTCATCATAAACCAGAAGAGTTTTCGCGCCTATAATTACCCACTCGATCCGGTAAGCGCCTTCAAGCCGCTTATATGCTTCGCGATCTCGGCATAGCATCGGCCGTACATCGCATCGCTTAGTTGATCTCTCGCATTACTTCTCACTTTGTCTCAATGGAACTTGATTCCTGTGGAAGTGGAGGCTGTCCAGCAAGTCGGCTCGGTCCATTATTGCGAGGCACCTGCTTCCCAATATGACTTGATGTCTGCCTTGCGGAGTCCACATACGCAGTTGGTCAGTCTTCATTCGAGCGTCTTCCCAGCAGTGGAACTATTCGACCGAAGCGCATAGCGCTGCCTAACAAAGGGTAGGAAAGTTGTGGTGTGCTCGCTCGCATCTCGCCGGATACCACCAGTCTGATCGGCTTTTTGATACGATATTGCCGGCTTCCATAACGGTGAATAGTAGTTGGAGTTGGTCGACACCATACCGACGAGGAGAGGACGTGGTACTGACACTCACCCTCAAGGTCCTTGATTTCTTCATGCCCGTTAACGGACGGTATCAACCGACAGGTTGTGAGTGGGGCCGCTCGCCTTGCGCTCCTCCGCCGGATCGGGTCTGTGTGATTTGTGCTTGCTAAGCGGTGCTGTCCTTGTCCCAACTCGGAGAGAGGCCGCTCCGATCCTTCACGCGGAGGGATCTCCGCGGAATGCAATTGTTTCGCTCTTTGGCCTTACGCTTTGTCTACTGATGGCGGGATGGGAACGGAGAGCCGCTATAGGCCCAGAGCAGGTGAGTGTCCGAAGGGAATCACTTGTCAGGCGGTGTCCATACTTTCTTTTTCTTCGGGGCCTGATGAATGCGCCGGAGAATACTTGGCCTGATGCCGCCATGGGATCACATTGCACTAATACATGGACCCGTGCCAGTCTGCAGGTGCCCGAGGCTCATAAGCCCGAACAGCTATCCTTTTCGGCGGGGGTCGGAGGGTGACGAGGTTGTGTCCACGCACAAATTTGACCGCGAGCAAGCAAACTTTGTTTCACCGGGCATATGGCGGTGCTGTGTCTCTTAGTAGTCGGAAGCCTCCAATCATATCGGATCGAAGCCCTAGCCTTGTGTGAAGAAGGTGGTAATGCTGAACGTAGGGTGGGCTCGGAGGCGACCTGTAGGCTGAACGCTGGATACCTGCTTCTTTTCGCGGGCTTGTTTGATCCAACGCCGATACGCGGCAACGGGGATCTCGGTGAAGTATTGCTTTGCGTCGGCTGATAGCCTAACATGCTGTTGCAGTTCAGGCCGCGTCCGGACCCATCGTTGAGGAAAGACACTAGATCGCTGTTAGCCGGAGCGTAGATCCCCGCGCCCTACGGCTGAAAAACAAAAATATAGGCGATCGCGTTTCCCATTAACGATTCGGAACCGGCCGTGTCAACAGGTAAGCAAGAAGCGTCGATGTGCGAGGAGTCGATACTCCTAGCAAGGTGAAGTACTCTCGGCATGATCGGCTGAATTGTATGAAAGCCTAACCAAAATGGTCCGGAGGCGGGGCTTAGAGACGAGAACACCGCAGTCACCCACCGAGTCCTTGACAGCAGCCGGCATGTACAAGAAGTACAGGAACAGCAAGATATTGACGAATGTGACAACAAACACTAGCTTGCCTGCGTCGATCGGAGGCGATGAAGCAAATGAGCGGAAACCTACAAACCCACACGCCCGGCAAAATATGTGCGGGCGATCGAAGTAAGGCTCGACAAAGCTCGTAACCTCGTGTGAAGCGTAAACTTCATCCAGGAAATAGCGAGAAGTTTTCACGAAATCACGGCAGAGTTATACCGATCACGTACATGGCCCGGTGCGGAACGCTGAAGCTGGTCCATACCAGTCAAGCCTCTTACCTCGATCGGTCGGTAATGACACCGACTTGGATCACACCCAAGGCGACGTGCAGATCTGTCCCAGACCCGCCTAATCGCCTCAAGCTACTGTCAGTAATACCCGACTCCGGTACGTAACGTTCGGATCGCAGTTTCATGACACGTGTGCTCGCTCCGATCGTCGTTCATATCGAGGCGGGTCGATCGACGTCGGACTTTTCGCTTTCTTCGGCCTACTCGGACTTTTCGATCGCCGGTGGTAAACGATGCGTCACCGATCGTCGCCTGAACACACTTACCTTGCAGCGGGATCCGATCAGACCGTCGGACACCGACTGGTCGGTCATCTGGAGCAGTGTCGTCGGTCTGATCCGAGCGATAGGCAAGACTTCCAAATATCAATACCCGCCATTCGTATTTAATCCTCCATCCAGCATCCGTGCTCTTTCCGTATTTCTCGCTCCGTAACTCGCACCTGAAGGTCGGTCCCAATCGACTACTCGACCTACTTGGACTTTCGACCCGATCCTGTAAGATCGTCCTGATCATATCGGATCCATTTTCCTCTCTTCAGCCCTGTGACTTCACCGGCTTCACGCTTCTCTTCACACTCCGGGTTTCCACTCAACATCCTTAGCTTTACTCCTTTGCCTGCCTGCTTCACTCACGGGATTTTCCACCGCCTCCCACCGGCATGCACGGCTCTCCACTGTGCTCCTAACATCCCCCGTTAGGACTTTCCCCACTAACTTCTCAGCACTTCAGGATCACACACACAGTTTTCTGTTTTCTTCTGGCCTCACGAGATTTTCCGTTCACTCACAGTGATTCACCTCACTCACCTCACCTTACTCCAGTTTTCCTCACCGATTCCTCACAGTACTCCCAGATTTTGACTTTCTCACTCCCTGCTTGACTCCTGTTTCTGGATTAAGCGTCTGCTGGACTTTTCCAAAGGTCTCAAGTCCCTACAGCCTCATGTGGACGTGGTCCTGACCTCTACGGAACTTGACCTACGCTACGACCCGGTTGCGATAATCTCCCGAACATCTATTCTTGTCCCACACCAAGAATAGAACTACTCTCTCACGAGTGTCAAACATCAACATGCAATTCAATCTTCCTCAGTCAAACATCAAAATACAAAATATCAAGCCCTCCGATCCGATTGTTCCGGACCCTGACTGTGTTTGACTGGGTTTATCAATCCTCTTCACCGATGTTGGCAAAACCATAACCGTTAGTTAACTTGAACCTCTAACTTGTTTTCAATCATCTTCTTCATGTCCATGTTTTCCTGAACATTCTTTCGACATTCTCTTTAGGTTAACCAGATATAACTTGGTTCTTGTTCCTCCCTCCTTTCATCATCGAAAGGGAGGAAATGATCATGTCGGTCGAGAGATCCTAAAGTCCCACTTACTTCATGACTCAATTTCGATAAACTCAATCACCATTTAGTGATAATCCCGTCACAATCCTCAAAAGTCTTAAGAGTAAACTCTCAAAAGTCGACTCTCTTGTCGATGGTAAACTCCCAAAGGTCAACCTCACTACTGATTGACCATTACATGTCTTGGTTTCCAAACCTTAGAGAATCCACAACCACCTTGCTGAAATCGGAAGCGGCAAATCGAATCCTCCGACGCTCGAACCGGAAACCCGACCATCAGACGCATCCACGCTTACGGGGCCGGCACCGTCGGCCCCTGCGGCTTCAATCCACACGTCCAGGCTTCCCGATGACATCCCTATGCAAATAAACTTGACATTTCGGATTTCAGAAACTCGAAACCCAAACCCTAAAATTCGATTCATTCAAAATGTTGAGGATACATTTCATAACACTATCATGGAAAATAGTTTCTCTAATAATCTTCCATTTTCAAATCTTGATACAAATTCAAAAACTTGAAATAGTTCGTTGTTTAACCTTAACCATTACATGTTCAATGATAGATGCTATCACTGAAGCTTCATCAAGTTTTTCAAATCAATTTAAATGCTTAAAACCATTTCCAATTTAGACCATAATCTTGGGCTAGTATGACGATGACTTGCAAGCTCCTACGATCCTTAATCTTCGAATTAGGTCATCTAGGTACAAGGACAACGCACACTTGATCCTAACTCATGATCCTAATATCTCATATCTAAAGTGTATCAAACCACATTCAAGTCAATTGGTGAGATATAGGTTAAGGTCAACTTAAGGCTAGTTCATGCATTTTCAACGCAGTTTGATTTGATATCAAATTTATATGTTTGTCTCAAATCAATTTGATTATACGAATGATGACGGATGATATAAGTAAAACACGTTAATCGTCGATGTCATGGCACAGTTTGAAAACTTAACATGCATTAAATTACTAGCCTCAGCAGCATTATCATGACATTTCAAATGATAATAAGATAAATATGATGTCGACATGGCATATGGCAACCAATCATGGCAAGTTAGTACAAATAAAATACCTAGATTCCTCTAAGCATCCTAGTAACCAAAAATCTATCCCAGTGCCACTATCCCTTAAGAGAAAAAACCCAATTATAGTATTTTAGGTTTTCTTAAATTAGCCAATAGATTAAAATCGATTTATGGCACATGTGCACTTTGGTTTACCTCAAGGAGGTACATATTTCTTTTTTTTCAAGTTATCAAACCTAGAAATGCTCTATGTCAATCCTCAAGTTGTTGTTGCTAACTATACTTCATTGAGTTGACACTCTCTAGCCACATCTACGGGTAGAGAGAGATGCTCCTAGAACCAGCCTATTCTGGCTTATTGTCACTTAATATTCACTAGGATACCCTAGCAAGCCCTCCCTAATGACCTCTGCCTTTGAGCCTGGTCATTTTGAGATTCATCGAATCACTCAGGTGGCTTCCTCATGGACCAGTGGTGGTCTCAGCCTAGGTTTTGTCTCCTGTCAATGGACAGAAATGGTCTATGACTTAGGTTTAACATTGACAAACCCAACTCAAAACCATCTCTCGACCCAGATTTCTTCTTTCTCTCAATGACTCAGTTTAATTTATCATTATTGAGGTATTTTAAGTATAGGCTATCTAGATGATTGGGTTCTACCCAGTTCTAACCTTGGATGAGTTAATCTAGGTGTTATCATTTCTAGCATGTCTTACTTCTCAGACTAATATGCTGCACCATAGATTTCTATGATATATTATGCTATCATTCTGACAATTGCAAGACTACTATGTATTCATTAGAGTGCAAGAATGAACTCTAAGAAAGATATACCTAGGCTCTCCCCTACACACTCTCTTTGTCCTTGTGAGGTTGCTCTCCTCTTCGACGTTGAGCTCTAATGTCAGTTGTTGTATTGAGCACCCGCCACCTTCTACCTACTTACTGGATCTTGTCGATCTTCTAGTCTAGTCTCTTTCTCTTGACACTAATGTCAATTCACCACAAACACATTATGTAAATTTGAACAAGGTGTCAGGAATTTGAGATAGATCCTCTTACAGGAGTGTGACTTCCATGGGTCCCTTGAGAATCTCTCTCTCGTCCCTAGATGTGATAACCCTCCTCAATTTCTCCATGAGCTGTTGATTCCTGTCTCCTTCGTGATTGGTGGAGCCTCCTCCTTATTCCTGCATCCCGCATATCGTATTGTGTAAACCTCATCACAAGATGTTATTAAGCGATGAAATTCAATTATCTACAACAGCTTTCGATTTCGGATATTGAATTGTCTTGTCACTCTTCCTCAGAGTTTCCTCCTTATCAATAGAGGTAAACCCTACTCAATTCATTATATTGCTTCATGAGTATCCTCAAGATCCTTAAAACTTGATCGAACACGATCATGAAGTGGGTCAAGGTGACATCTTCGAGATCATCCTGCCCGCCCCCTGTTAATCGGGAGGAAAACCTCGCTCCTGCTCATTAGATCCCGCTTCAATGCACGTGCCTAGGTGATGTAATGACACCAATGATCGCTTCTCCTAACGTAAAAACACAAGCGACAAAATCGAACAACACGAAAAACAGTTCGAGATCCTCACTGGTCAAGTAGTGGAATGACGCCTCCTTCTTATGATGAGTCCTGGCCCTAATACTCCCTCAGGGTGGAGCCTACCGCGAGTCTCTTCTTGAGTGCCAGTAAGGTTGTGTTGATATAGATAACAAAACACAGTCTTCTCCGATCCACACCGTGCAGGCGAAGCCAAAGCGCTACAAGGGTGGCGGTGGGGGCGAAGCCTCTGTTAGCCTGTCAACAGCTTCCAACTCGGTGAGGCATGCGGCTTCGAGAGGAAGAAGAAATATGCAGAGAGTTTCACCAATCCCCCGTAGCTCCTTTATACTGCTGCTAAGGCAGGAAACTAAGGTAGTGAAGAGCCAGCGGCTCACGCACTGAATGTCTCCCTGCTACTGCGTTGACCCGTCGACGACGCCTGCCTCACGGCCGGTGATCTGTGATCAGTCTACTGAACTGTACTACTTCCGTATGATGACCTGTTGTGTTGTCAAGACCGGGTCGGTCGAACCCTTACGGGCGAAGCCAAGCTCTCGGAGACTCCCCAGCAGACATAAGGCTTTAATCGCGATCGGGCATCGCGATCGTTCGATCGAGCGGCCACAGGGTCACCAGATTATTGCCATCGCCGACTGACGTGCACCAGTAATAAACTTCGGGTAAAATGGGTCAGAAAATATACATAGAAAAACAATGGTCTCACGAAAAAAAAAGAAAAAGATGGGTCGCAACGTCCCACTTGATACAACCCAACTGTGGTCATGCCTATGACCGACCTGCGAGGTACTTGACCGCGATACGGAGTCCAGGGCCAAGTCCGTCCAACACCAGTCGGCACAGTAGTCCTGATTCTCGCGCTTGCACTTCACTGGACTTTCCCACGTGCTCCTACCCGTTTCCTTAGTCTTTGGCCGTCCGGTTAGACCCACGCTGCTTCACTTTCCTGTGTTGCTTCTAACGCACAGTAACACGAATTGCCTCTCATAAGTACCTCACCTAAAGTTGGCACTCCCGAAGCCCTGCTTCCTCCACTCACCTAGCCTGGGACTCACACCACGGCTCACCCAGCGGGACTTTCCACTAGACGGACTTTCCACGATTGCGATTCGATACTCCTCGATCGACTCTCATGTCCAAGTCAAGTCTCTCACGTGATTTTTGATGCCTGATTTTCCAGCATACTTGGATCTTCCGCGCGTCCACGCCATAGTCTCCTGGACGTTTCGATCAAGGAATGTCACGTCGACTGACCTCTTTACTACACTAGATAATTCATATCTTGTCCACGAGAGATAGGATTCTCTTGTCCGAGACGTCATGCATTCACTAGTTCCCAAGCAAGTCTTCCCAGGTACTACGAACGCTAATTGAAACGATACGACCGAGGCGTCGTGGTGGTATCGTAGGTCAGACCAACACTGCCACTTCACATCTGTGTATACAGTATTGGAGGAGCGGCGTTGTCGTTTAATCTCACTACATCAAATGATCATCGATGATCTGTCGGTGGTTAGTCACCATCGGCGGCTACACGTGCTCAAGTCTGAATAGCCTCACACGAATTGCTGATCCTTCGGGTCGGGAGGTCCGGGGCTTCGAGCCTTTCTTCCTTTCTAACATGTGCGGCTTACCATCATTCAAGACCATCATCACGATCACAGCACTACGCAGTGACTTGAAGGGCTGGAGGCGATGGGCGATGACTGGGCTTTGTCGTACGTTTCTACCGCACGACGCACACATCGTCCTGTCAATCCACTGCATGCAATCTCTCAACGACCTATGAGCCGTTGATGGTAACGTCCTAGCTTTATAAGGATCACCAAGAACGAAATCTTCGAGGCTTGTCGGGCCGGTCCGTCGACGATCGTTCCCGAGCCGCAGAGCGACGGCACAAATTCACACATCGAAGCTGAGCAACGTCATCTCAATGGCTCGGATGGCCTTCCCCGTCAGTCCAGAATCGCATCTCGGCGTCGATACAAGATCTTCCAAGGCGTGTCGAAGGTCAAGATAACCGCGACGCTTGCATGATAGCGACTACTCTCTAATACGAAGTGTGATTTCTCGGATCACGGGCTCATAGTTAGGCATGCAACAATATGCAAGTAGTGAGCGTCAGTGTCACTAGTACCCAAGTAAAGTGGTGAACCACTGACTATTACCTTACAAAGCACGCCATGCGGGCAGTGACAAGTAGACCTATGAATTGAGTATAATTCGGAAAGATGCCCCTGGAATGTCTTCCCTTTCCTGCATCGCAGGTCCTCTCGACCTCAGATACCCTCGCGGCCCGCGATGTTCGATCGCAGTAGTGCTGCTGGATTCTCCTCGAATTGACTCTACCACCTGTCGACCGTGCCGCATCTTATGCCCTGTGATCGCTCACTGGAGACTCAGCCCCGGACGCGCCTTATTGGGACCTGACGACTGTAAGCTTATCGCACGGTCTTGCACGATCCCCGACCTCGGTCCTGTCACCCATCCTTGTTGACCGACTCGACCTTTCCACACGGGGTGACTCAGCGGCAGTCCCCGCTGCTGTTTCTTACTTCCATGACATATAAACAAACCTAACCATCATGCTAAAGATTGACCTGAAAGCTGCTAGATAGCATGCATGAATGCTAAACTACTAACTACATACTAGCAATCGAAAATTTATAACAAGTCTTAGCGTAGATTAGATATTACAAGTTCTTAATATGATCTATTCAACACGGACATATTCTCGTCAGCAATAAAACTACCACCATCAGCGCATTGGGCTCCGTTACTAAGTGAACAAAGCGCAACAGACTAAATCTGTAAAACGGTTTGTTCATTTTATTCAAAACTTATACTATATAATTCAAAATATAACGACCCAAGTATTGCTCAGCTCGTAGCGAAACCCGGCTCTCCAGTGAGAACTTCTTGAGCCGCCTGCAGTCGATTGTTGCCCAGCCTAGACTTGATGCAAGTATTAGCTTCTAAAACTTGATGAAGCTTAATAAATAATGCTCTCTCCTTCGAGTGTGGCTTTCGTGGGCGGAGTTCAAATGTTCAAATCTTATAAAGACCTCGTCTCTGTCATTCGCAACCATTGTGGCCCTTAAACCAATAAAGTATAAATTACCTGCTTACTTCCTACCTATAATAAGAATCATTCATTCTATTCATGCGGCATTGCTGTGCGAGGAGGAATCAAAATAGATGTCCATTACATTCTTATATATAGTTAACAGAATCTAAGTAAAGAGCATATTTTACTGCCCCATTAATTAATAAAAAAACCATACTCAAATCTACGTTTCATGTCTATTTACTACACATGAAAACACCACTGACTCAATAAGAATGTCGCTTGGCATAAATAAAATCTAAACCTGACTTAATTAGGCTAAAGAATCTAACCATGTCTAATCATACAACTTTTCTTTATTCTTCGAGATTCATGGCAAGTGAGGAGCCCAACCCTACATGTGCGTAGAGTGAAGATTGATTCACTTTTCATTTGCATAGAGAGCTTTGTACCGTTCTGACTCTAGGTGGAAACACTCGAGTATTTCAACGTGTTCTTGCTCTGCAGTTCATGATGGTGTGAGAAGCAGGTCCGAGAGAATGTGGCGCCTACGACGAGATGGCCCTCCAGCTCCCTTTCTTCTTCGCCGCCCATAGCAGAGGACAGGTAGTCGTCATGTGTAGCAGAGGAGGTTTGTTTGATTTCATTCCTCTTCTTATCCTTTATACTTTACATCATACAGCTGTACTTCTCCTTTATTTGAGGACACTTTGTTGTTCTTGGTCATCCCAGAAGAGTGTTAGGCCCGGATCCGACCCTTTTATTCAACTTTGTTTCTCTTTGATAATATATATATACCAAACTACTCACTCTGAATTATATACTACTAAAAATCTCTGAGAATCTAAAGCATTTCTAATTTCTAAGTTTGTAAGCACTTTAACTCGTGGATAGAGATTACTATGCCGCATTGACGCCGATCGAAGGCACGATGGATTATCGATCGAATGAAGACTAACTGAGTCGTTCGGCCATTGATAACTCGGTCAAAAAAGTTTGGTACGAATCTCATTAACGTGGGAGTCAAACCCGATAGTCCTGGATCAGTCAATGGACCTCTCAATCCATCGGCATAGTCGGTGAAACAAAGCGAGTAACTGTGACTTCTCTTGTCGTCACTCCGAGGGGACTCCCGAACGAACCGAAACTGCGTCCACTAAATCAAGAACATCTTCTTAATTTTTCGTTATCGCGTAATTTTATAACAATATCTAGATTATAACTTCTCAGGAATCTATAGTGATTGTGTCAAATTCAATCAACAGCCTCAGTCGCATTAAGGCTCGCCACGAAACCAGTAACCAAAGTGTTAGCGCTTTTCTTTTGCTCCTTTCTATCTCCACGTCCATCTTCCCCGCGGTTATTCTGTGTTGTATTAATAGAAAGCAGGTGAAAAAGTCAAAGTATTCCACCTCTCCTTAGCACCTCCTCCTTCCTACACACTTCCATAAGCCAACTTCATCCTAATCACCATGCCTTATCGTTGATAAGGTCAACTTTATCACTGAAACCCTTCCAGCAGTGGTCTTATAACAATCTCCGCCAGTAGAGGCGCCTTCCATGAACAAGATTGAACAAGAATATCTTAGCATGCATCTTCGGAAATCGGCCCGTTGAAGCGCCTCATGAATACAAGTCAAGGCGTCAAGGGGCTGGGCCTTCGATGCAAAATCTATTCACAAAGAAGTTTTTACATCGCCTCTGAGTTAGGGTTAGTCGACACGATATCAACCGCTGTAAAACAAAATTAGTACAATAATAATTTGATTAATTTATAACTTGGACCCTGTCCTCTAGACCAGGATCTAGTCAGAGTTTTAATTTATATTTATGAAATAGACCTAAATTGGTCTGACACCTACTGTCCCCTCAACCGAGACGTGCCCTCATTTAGTCACTCTCCTCCAGTGATTTACCTTCACTTACTGAATGTTAAGTTACATCCTTGACATCAATTTAACCCACCAAGTCTTCCTGCCAGAATCAGACATTCGGACTTCCTCCTGCCAGAATCTCACATCTGGACTTTGCTTGGTGTCAGATCCTCTTGACCCGTCAAGTTAGTCAACCATGCAGACTCAGTAACAAGGTTAGATCATGATAACACCTAACTTAGCTCACTTAATATTCATCAAAACCTGAGTTAAAATGTAATGTACCTAATATATATTTTAAATATAATTAAATATATATAATATCCAGGAGGGAAATACTAAACTGGCTAAGTTTGATTTAATAGAGTGTATATATGAAAATACAGATAAAATAATTGATAATAAATAAAGAAATAAATATAAAAGAGTTTGTGTGAATTTTAGGAATTTTCTCATATTTTTATGGATTTTAAATGAGACGTTTTAGATTTTATAGGGATAAATGGATAGGATTTAAAGTGGGTAGGAATTTTCTCATATAAAAGAGTTTTAGAATATCCAATTAAGGTGGGAGTTGATTAAATCAATTTCCCTTAATAATTACCTAAACCTAAGTCTTCTCCTCGCATCGTCACTCTTCGCTAAGCGCCGCGGCGCTGTCCCGCGCGTGGTAACAGAGCCGCCCCGTCGTGCTGACGGTCGGTACCCCACCTCCGGGCCCGAGGTTGACCGACGGTGGCGTCGTGTCCCACCGCTTCTCTCTAGGTACCACCGTGCAACACAATCACATTGGCGGTATTCCATGCGATGTCGCACGTCCGCTTGGCATTGCCATTGTCGTCCCGCTGTCACTGTATCGACTTCATGAATGTGCGACAGCGCTTCTCCGCCGACGTTGTGCACTGCTGCAACCACCACCAGCTCTCCTCCTCGACGCTGTCACTTGGCGTCACAGATCACCGTCGCCACTGCCTTCCCCATGCGCGATACGCGCCTCACTGTCAACCTTCAACGCCATGCGTCGCTGCCCACACTACCGTCCTTGGTGGTCGGCCGAAGGCAAGCCACCCGTCTGCACACCACCGCTATCTTAATTGATTCTGTTCAACAAACATTCGTGGCGGAAAACTCTAGCCCCAACGATCGTCGTGGCTTGTTCGGCCGCGGGAGCAGCGCCGGACTTCTTTCCTCCTTCCGACGTGAGGCAGTCGAGTACCTAGTAGCGGTCTTCGCCCTGTTCCCTTCCCCGTCACCATGAGCAGCTGCGCTTCTCCACCACACGAGTTCATTGCTACGTTGTTGTTGGCATCTCCTTCCCCTTGCTCTTGTGCGTCACCACCTCACCGTCGGTTGCCGCTTTGCTCCACCGTTGGAGTGACCAACAAAGAGCACAACCTGTTCCTTACACTGCTACTATCATCCGCAATGAGCGAGCATCCAAGGAGAAGAGGGTAACGTAGTAGTTGACTTAAGTTTATGTAAAATACGACAATAAAATAATAATTAAATAATAAGATTATTTAAAAAATAATCTTATTAGAATTTTTAGAAATTTTCTGAAAATTTTTCGGAGCTCGTAT
The DNA here is from genome assembly GCF_018446385.1 of Zingiber officinale. Taxonomy (NCBI): domain Eukaryota; kingdom Viridiplantae; phylum Streptophyta; class Magnoliopsida; order Zingiberales; family Zingiberaceae; genus Zingiber; species Zingiber officinale. The sequence continues at coordinate 79,068,456 of NC_056006.1, forward strand.
GATGAGTTTAAGGGGCTGAAACTATTCGGGTTTGGTGGAAGCCTATTTAGAATACTCATTTAGTTAGGAGTTGATTAACTTAACATATAGTTGGTTAATTAAAACCTAGGTTATAAATATTTAACCCTAACTCTCTCTTCTTATTATCGCCGACCCCCTCCCTCTCCCTCTCGTTATGCTGATTTCTTCTTCCCCTCTCTCAACGCGGACGATTTCTTCATCTTCCTCAACCCGACGTGACTACTCTCCTCCCATGCAGACAAAACCCCTCGCACCCGAGCCCTGTCCCTCTGCCCTAGCTCCCGATCCACCGCCGGCCAAGTGCATATCTTCCCGATCTGAGGCGCCACCTCTGCACGAGTTGGTCTTCGGCCAGGAGCAGGGATCCAAGCCTTAGTTTCTCCTTTCGTGCCCTAAATTTCCACCGTCGGATCTCTTTTCCACACTACCATCGATCGAGCCAGCACTGGTTGCTGATCACTATAGTGGCCCAAGATCTATTGGAGCTCGTTGATTCGGATCTCCGATATCGCTGTCAGATCGTTCAGTTTCCTACACATCTCCTGGATTCCAATCGCATACAGCACAAGAAGAAGTAGTAAAAATTAGTGGGATATCTGCTAGAATTTTTGCCTTATGGTTTGGAAAGGTTAAGGTTAATGAAGTTAACCTAGTTGCCATGGCCATGATTGAGGAATTTGGGAAGAAATTTTCGTCTTTTCGATCGTTAAAGGTTGCATATCGTCCTTTTAATCGCCAGTTGAATTTAGGTTTCATTATCCTACTTCGGATTGATTAGGATTTTCCCTGTGTGTTGGTATTTTATTTAGCTATTTAATTATAGGGACTTGGCTAAATGAATATACTTGACTTTCTCACAGTTGGCGGCAATTTCACGGCGATTTCAATTTCTGTGATACCATCTTCTCTCTAGTCAGGCGATCTTCTCGAGGCGGGTCAGCAGGCGGGTTTATCTCTTTTGATATTATCATTTTAATATGCATAGTAGGTTATAGCTAGTAGTAATGGTTATGTTTGCATTATGCCACTTAGTACTTCAGTTATTATCGTTATCTCGATTACTTATTACTCTCTGATTGCCGCCTAATCTAGTTGTCGTCTCACTCTATGATGGATTTCCGATCTGTCTAGACTCAGGTACGTTTATACTTCATTATAATTTATTCCTGATATATTATATGTACTATCGCTGATACAGTGTCATGAACCATCCGTAATGGTAATAATGTCATTGTTGGCATTGTTGGAAGTTATCGATCGCCGAGTCTATATACATTTGTGGATATAGTAGTACACGTCAGGCAGTGAGGTAGTTTAGTTCGAGGCTCGCCTGTCAGTTCAGCTCCTGTCCGCCTACGGGTAGATTGACGACTCGCAAAGCGCTGGCGAGCGATCGCAGCTGACACAAGTGATCCTCCAACTATAATGTAAGGATATTACGGCTGGACTTCACCTTCATGTTTGATGATAGGTGTACTCGACAACATCCTGACACCAGCATCAAGGTACTCAACATCACCAAGACTGTAGATCGACGCGCAAACGTCTACCCACCTGTGGCGCCACCCTCGCCTCACCATCATGCCCTAGGGTATGGTCGCGAGTAACTCATGACAGATAATTGGTATCAGCCATTGTGAGAGATGTGTACGATCTGGTCATTTACGTACATTGCTGGCCATATGATACATAGCATAGCACATATGTGAGGGCATATGCGCACGTGGTGCGATCTTTATGTGAAGATCTGGTTGAAGAGGCTCGGCCTGCAGCCTGTGTGAGTTACGATCGATCGGGAATCGATCTCGTCAGAGACCGACTCTTGTGATATCTTCTATACACGCATCACGTACTGATACCACCCGCACATTGGTAATTGACCTTCAATCTATTATCGTTATTTTTCTATCTCGCTGGAAGTTCGTCAGGGTTCATCGCTGAGTCTCCTCAATCAGATGTTATCTATTTCTACTCTCTCGACTCTATCGTCTCTTTCCTCCTGTTAGTGAACCACACTTGATGTGTGCTGCTTGTTACTTGATTTATATCATTGATTCGTGATTCTGATTCATTCGCATCTGCCCATTTTCCATGTCGTTGTTTTCATCGCCAGTGTGGTTTTCAACCTCGTTGTGGATTATCGTTGAGGTCAGATATATACTGTGGTGTGATATGTTTATTTATTTGTATTATTTATATATTCAGATAAACTGGGTGTAGAAATCCAGGGCTTGTAGATAAGTTCGATTGTCACCCGTACGTATATACACGCGAATCAATCAGCTCTGATCTCGAATGTACCCCTTTAATATCAACTTTGTTTATTATTATATTTCGTGATGATTCTAATTAAGATATTAATGTTAGTGAAAGAACTTCGGGGATGGATTGCCTATTTTCTCTCTCATATTAGTAATTATTATATATCGTGAATATGTGGTCAATCTAAGAGACCACACTTTAATGAGGCTCATGCTACATTAGTAGGATATACAGGTGCAGGATCGAGGATCCCTATCGCTTTGTATCCATGACCATTGTCTCTCTCATTAGTGGGTCGAGGTACTACAGATATTCTCTGCCATCCATCCGCCTCATTCGGTCGAAGAGTCATCACGCATATCGAGTCCACGGAGTTATTGGTTGAAGAGAGAGTTAGCCATGGTATTATTATGTTCCCACACATGGACCGTATTGTTCGTGTAGTGAGAGTCTTGCGCAGAGCAAATGAATTTGTAGTAATCCGCCCGACATCTGACCATCATGAGTATAAAACATTTTCCATCCACAAGGTCAGTTACCTCTAATCTTCCTACACACTTTACGACCCATCATAGTGGTGTAGCTTTGATCGTTTATATACTTAAATATGTATGTCGCCATTTATTCATATAGTTTTAGATGTCTTACCGTCATAATCGTAATCAGTATATCCGATGTATTTATATTAGGTTGAGCAGGTGTTAGTGAAACTATCTTTTAATAAATTACTTTTTGTTAGTTGGCATGCAAGTAATTATGTTCACCTTTCTATGCTTGTGGTTAATAAGTATTTTACAAGTACACGGATCAGGCTGCGTCCTCTGATCTCATTTATACTATACTATCTTCTCATCACTGTTGTTATCCCACCTTGCTCCTCACTCTCGTCTGTGCTTAATCTGAATGCCATGTGATGGCCATTCGCTTGCCAGCTGCTAGTGCACATAATCGCATTCCCACTATTGCTAGCTCCGCTAGGTCTTATTGTATCTAGTTGTCTATATAGTATTTGCTTGTCATATTACACACCATTTGTATTTCAAAGATAGCTAGTCCATCCGTCGCATCTTCGTGGCCTTCGGCTTCGCTTGCAGCGCAGCGGGAGATGCGTGGACAGAAACCATGATGCTTACATGGAATTTTATAGTATCACCACAGGGGACTTTCAATCGAGATCCACCATGCTCCTAGCAAACCTCTCCGTGCTAACTCTCTGACAAGGAGCCTTCATCTACACAATGAGAAAGCCAATACAATAGATCTACAATATTGAAAAAACGCCTCTTTCTTGTTCTGTTATAAGCTTGCTTCAGAACTTGAATAGCTATGAAAAGATATTGTGCGCTATGGTCTTGTCTGGAGAGAGTATCGTATCAAAGCAGTCTATTGCATCAGTCGTGCACGGATGTTGCTCCCCGATCGATGAGCTATCGTCGGCGGTTGATCGTGAAACCTCACCGTTGCGTACCCCCGATTTCGCAGTCGAGTTCAACTCCCGGGCTCGAATGCCCTTGCCTGGAATTGGAAGCACCGATGATTGTGGATTGAATCTGCTTCGTGTTATAGCCTCACTAGGACTCCTTCCTCCCAATCAACAGGCACAGACATGAAAGATTGACCCCAGACATTGGTCGAGTATTCACTACCAAATCAGCAAATCCTAATTTATTCTCACCACAATCGATCCACTGATGGATAACTTCCGATCGATGCCATCGATTGATTCAGCGCGAACTATGGGGCAAATCCAAGTTTAGCAGATCAGGATTCACCATTCTCGTGTCAGGCAAAATTATGGTCTTCTCTGGTTTCATCGAACTGTTGCAACTCCTATTGGACTACGGGGCTAAGACTTCTCGGTCAACCTTTTGACTCATCTGGATCTCTTCGCGCAGTCCCGTCTCCATTACCCACTGGACTCCAACATGTCAGAAAACCTCGATCATATTTCCTCCTACAGTTCACGGTTTCCTGTGACCTGCCCCTTCCTTCACTCTGGGTCTTTTCACTCACAGTGTCCTACTTACTCTCACCCTATTCTCACCGGCAATTCCAAGATCCTGTACTGCAAGCTGCCCAGGCTTAGAAATCATCATCAAACTGCGCCACCTTTCCTTCCATCTCAGACTCGACAGAAATCAGTCAACTAAACGAACAGCAGACTTGTGCGTATCATCTAAACGATATATATGTCATCAGAAACTTAAAACAAGACTCAAGCTTATCGGCAGGTCGACTCACCAAAGGATGTCGACCAGACCTGTCACACAGCAGAGCAGATTGCTGTTGTCTAATTTATCATATTGATTATTTGCATATTGTCTCACTAGGTATCGTCCAGCTCTGTTCATCGTCGACGGGTACCGCATGCGGTAAGTACGATGCTTTGATTGATCCCTAATATGATCTTTCCGATCTGATGAATTGAAAGTTAAAGATACGTTGCAAAACAATACTACTATGATTCAAGATAACCCAAAATTAAATAATTTAAATTTTTTCATATTAATAATGCATTCTCATAGTTAGGAATAATAGTTATTGTAATTTTATATTATTCTGTCATTTATAGATTTGATTTGGTTTCTTCTGCTACTAACTCCTTATTCATTAAAAATCCATCTGTAATAAATAATTATTAAAATATAACAAACCCAGTAAGTATTTAACATAAAAATATAAAGTATAATGATTGAAGGTTTATATCAAAATCAAATGTTTCATAGAATTTTCAAAAATTATTTGCTTAAACTATAAAAGTTATGAAATCGCTTTCGTGCAATAGCTTAAAATATTTTAAATGTTATGTTATGTTGGTATTGTAAACCAATTTAAAGTGTTTCAAAGAAATTTTGCTATGTAAAATAAGTGTGAAAGTATTAGTGCCCATTTTTTGATTTTTCACAAAGTTGCCAACATTTTGAAAATTTAACTTTGTATAACAAAACATTTTGTACAAAATAATTTTTGCAAGAATTATATAAAATATATTCAAAAAATATTTATGAAAAAGATAGTTTGTCTGAGAGGTTTGTTTTAAAATTTCAATTGTTCATAGCTATTTTTTGAAAAGTTTTGCAAATAATGTGTCTAAGTGAAATAAGTTTAAAGTATTTTCAAAAATAGATTTTTCAAAGTAGAAAAACCATATTTTAAAAAAATAAGACTTTTTGTAAATCAAGTATTTGAAAGGTATTTTTTTAAAGTATTTTTTTAAAAAAAATTGAAAGTGATTTTTGTAACAAGTATTAGGAAAGGAAATAAATTATTTTAAAAATCATAGTCAAATATTATCCCCTGGACCTGATATATTTAAACACAAAATATTTATCTAAAATTTTAGCCTCTAATTGTTAGTTACTAACTAACTATTAGAAGATAGCAGTGTTCACTTGCTTAGTCAAGTTAAATAAATGTATCTAGTTATTATTTAACTAAAATGGATTATTTAACCTGATCACTGTAATTTTGATATTTTTTTCCCAGACTTATATTAATGTACTTATATAAACATCTGATGTTTAGACAATAGGCCTATGCCTCTCACACCATTCTATATTTTTGAATACACGATCAAGATAGACCTAGTATGTTTGGTAGATGCTCGATACCTAGATTTATAGGAACATGATTTTTAGAAAACATAAGTAATGAATTTTCCTAGAATTTACAAATTACTTAAAAATTTATTTGATAATAACAGTCCTAGTCTATCGTACACATTCCTAATTTTCATCTTAAGTTGCTAAATTCGAGTTCTAATAATGGTTTAGTAAATATATTATATAACTAAATTTGATCGACCAACGATAAGTTTAATATCACCTTAGCATACATATCTATATGGTGTTTAACCTTATGATGATACTATTAGATTTTTAAAATTTATTGAACTATGTATCAATAAAGATTTTATATATTTATAATTTAAAAGTCTTGTAATATGTATACACACGTCCATACAATGTCGCGCACACAGCTATTAATCGCGCCCACTTCAATGTAGATAAAACCATATTTTCTACTAAACTAAATTGAAATCACGATCGTTAACATCACCCTACTTTTTTCTATCTAATTTACAACTAGCGTGAAGTATAAAGGTGAATATTCAGAGGTCGAAATTAGATTCTAATTACCCACGTTCTATTTGTGTCTAGATATTCTCAAAATCTTTAACATTTTTCATATGATTCCTTAACATGGGTCGATATCCAGCATATCCTATTCGAATAGATGGATCAAACTGATCGCAATATATAGTACTACATGACTGAGTACTTTAGGTATACTAGTGTTCCAATGAGATCATCTATATTCTCTTCATGGTGTTTTATTTCTTTAGTGGTTTTAGTTGGTTATCGCCTAACCTACTTTGTATTATTACAGTCCATGTAATCCCACGGTTGAGCCGAAACAACGATCGCCATGATATAGGAATGCATCAAAACTGTTGTTAGATGTTTATTAGATAATCTATTAATATTTTATATTACAGTTCAAACTAGACTTACATTAATTTATAATATATAATAAATATTTATTAAATATTTTGAAATGAGAGATTTACTTTCTCATTTTTCTATTTTATATATTATTTATTTATTTATTATTTTTTTTATTTTTATTTTGCCTTTAATTTTTTATTTATATATATTTGTTATATGTAAAAAATGTCTTTTAATATAATTTTACGTTTTTACTTTATATTATCATAATTAATTTTACTTAACCTTTAACCTTGTTCTATTCTGTCCCACTTTCCCTTGTATTATATATATTTTTTAACGTTTTATGTTTAAGTTTTTCATTTTTTATGTTAAAAATATAATTTAATTTAATTAATCTCACCTACCTTACCTTCTCTTCTTTCTATCAGTAAAAAAAGATGTCAAAGGTCGAACCACTAATCTTTAGGATCTCCCTAGAGTGTAGCACTCACGGACGCTGGTGCTTGGCATAACATATTCGGTGAATCATACAAAGCACAAGTTGTGATAACAGATGGATCAGGAGTTATCGAATATACTTTACACTACCAATCACGGCTCTCTCATCACGTAGACAGCGGAGCATCTCCGCATCTGTGTTCGAAGACCCACCCTACCGAGATTATGATCCTCGGCATCTTTGTCATGATCCTGTAAAAGCCTACTGAGGGGACTCTCTCCCCTTATCTTCATTCTCTTATATTCATCTTATTTTGGACACATCACATGGCGGCGGCTGTGTTCTGAGGAACAAGTAGGTGTAACTGATAGCCATTCTAACCATTCTTCTCTTACTAGCAGCCTTGCTTGAGCAAGGCGATACAAACAATCTCCTCTTCATTCCCACTGTCTTCCCTCTAGTCTCTCGAGCCAGCACTCCAACGCGATACTACCTGCAACCAGGTGGGATCACAAAAATCTATGACCCGGGACGGTCGCTAATCTAATAAATTAAATTATATCAAACCAAAATAAGAAACATGTAGTGAATCAAACCATAAACCAAACTTGATATCAAAATGAACCTTATGATGTGAGAAACAAAAAACCCTTAATCAATTTTAAGTTTGCACGATTAATTTTTTAAAAAGAAAAGTAAGCCTAGGCTAGAATCCATCTAAGTCTTTGGGGTGGCCAGGATGAACAATGATGTTGAACCAATATCGTAGTTTTTATATGCATTTTGTATCTAGACAGGAGAAGGCTACATTTTATAAATTTCCATTTAATATATTGAGTTTTAAGTTTGTTTATTTTAGAAAATTTAGGGTTGCTCTCAATGTAAATCAATCAAGTCATTCAGCCTCTTCTTGTTCCAGTTAGAGTGGTAAACGAGTCGAGCTAAACTTTAGAATGTTCAAGCTTATTTAATAAGGTAACCAAGCTAAGCTAAGCCGATCTTAAAATGAACAAAGATTTTGAATCAAGCTTGGCTTGAGCTTGATTCGATCTTGGTTCGGTTAGATGTTATCGATCTTTTAATTTAAGCTTATTTAATTGTTTAAAATTTTTAGTTGTTTGGTTGGTTATTGAGCTTGATAATTTAAATTTATTTATTTATTTTATTTTATTTTATTATTTATTTAGTATATTGATAAGAGTTTTATTAATAAATATGATTAGAATATTGTTCATGAGCAACAAGCGTTATAAGTGAACATACACGACTTTTGTTTAGTTTATCTCGCTCAGACTTATTCATTTAATTAATTTGTATATTAACACAAAAAGCTTACTGAAGTTCAACACCGCATATTGTATATAGATTCGTCTCGTCTTTCGAGTTTTAGTAAGATTTTCTTTGATTTTCATAATAGCTTATTCTTAACCTCGGATCTATATGCACTAAATACATATGATGAATATGCAAGTTATAGATGTTATAATAGATATATGTATATAAAACTCATCCCAGTTAGTCTCAAATAAGAAAGTGTTTAGTAAGATGAATTGAGTTAGGAAAGAATTATATATGATGTTTATCAGTTGATGTCGACATGAAGTGGATATGGATGTGGAAAATAACAGAATAACTTTAACCAACAAAGTGGAAAACTTTTTATCCCTTCAGACAATCACCTGGGTGGTTGTAGATTGGCTGTGTCAAGTTTGCAACATCTCCTCTGATCTTGATCTGACACTCGAGACATTCATGGAGATTTTCTAAAGAAATGGATCTCGGTAGTAGAATAGAAGCTTATAATGTATGTATCTTGCCGAAGATCTTAAAGCAATATCTCGAGATATTGATTGATCATCTCGGCGGATCTGAATCATCGTTCCGAGATGCCAAGATTATATCTGAAAAAGTACCAGAGAGTGTATAAAATCTAAGCGGGGTGTGAAGCTTTGTCGAGTTCAAATGCAGAGATGTCAGGAATTAGTTTCATTATTTTCAAGAAGCGAGGCAATCATCACAAAATCTAACTGTGAGGCAATGCGAGATGTTCTCATCGATCAAAATTTCTCATCTGATGATCAAATTTAATTTGTTGTTCTATGTGTGCCATCAAGTATAGCAATGATGTAATACACTCAATTGAATTACAAAGTTCATTATTAGTACGTACATGAGAGAAAATCAATCAATGAAAAAGAAGCAAGCATGAGCTATTTCAAAATCACTTTAATGATGATAAAGAGATGAAGAAGCAGGAAGGAGGAGGGACAAAACAACAATTGAGACCAAGCAATCAACACCAAGTATTTCAGAGAGAGATGAGGGGGGTGAGCCATTGTTCTACAACAACCACTAAGAAAAGAGTCATGAAGTCAATGTTGAATATTACATGTCTGTATATAATAGATCAAATATATACTAATTTGAATAAATGAAATGGAATCGGCACTAACTTAGAAGAAGAGCTCTTTATGGTATATGAAGAAATCATGTATATATGATATTTAGATATTTGTAATCATAAAGGATACATTTGCACTTAGATATGAATCTGTCACTCATTCATATGGCACTACATTTATACAAGGAAAGGAAGGTATATACAAGATATTTTACATGTATCTATTCTTTTTGATTTAAAGACTAATTTACTGTGTGAGTCAATTGAAAGGATGGAAATTGAAGGTATTTTATCTGGAAGTGGGTTTAATGCATTAATATAACAGTGTGTGTGTTTCACCTTTCTTAAGCTACATCATATCATGGTCGTCGAAATGATGACGAGGCATGTTTGCTATTACTGAGCCCAAATTTTTTGAAACACTAAAACAAAGAATATGGTGGCTTCTCATTACAACACTCTTCAGTTTACGGATATGTTTAGTAACAATAAATTCCAAAATTGAGCTGAAAACGATGAGCTCATTCATTTTTATTAAGTGGCGACCAATAACGACATTCTAATGAGAAAGATAAATCGCTAATAATGTATCAGGCCATAATGAATTTATTCTCGATAAAAATCGAAGCTATACGCCTTCATAAAGGACAAACCGCGATAATCATAGTACATCTCATCGTTAGGAGAATATAACACATTTTGATTTTCAGGTTGAGTCATGGAATCAATACTTACATCTTACTTCCAGCAACAGCAACCACAAATCAAACGGTAACTGTGTGTGAAGAACATCCATATATGAATATGTTTCTAATGACCAGTGGCAGCAGATTCAGGTAGAGCAGGCCATGAGCATCATATTAACAAAGTCACATACATCGTCAAACGAAGAAGAAAGAGGAAAACAAAGCTCATTCGATCATTTCATTTTGACGTATTTTATGCGTATTCGTCCGTATTTAAGAGGGAGAAGACAAACATGAAAAATGTATTTTTTCATGATATAGTAATATCAAACATAGAATATATAATCCGACCTGAAATCATCAAGTTGTGGTTTATTAAAAAGACATGTGGAATCAAAACTAAAATTATCGTGGATTTGATGATGAGCACAATCTGGGATATGAGCAGGAGTCTCTCTCAAATATTCCTACACGATCGAAGTTTTGTCGTCAAGGCCGTAAGGTTCGACCATGGATGTTTGATTGGATGTCGATCAATGATGATCCTTACATTTCTGTTTGTTAACTGTATTGAGTATGAAGATTAAATGAAAAACTATGTATTGATACAACAATTGAAAATAATATATGGAGTTATGTATTTTCCTAGCGACAAAGGCAATTGGAGTATAAGGATTACAAGACAAAGAACGATATGATGATTTGACACAACAACGCTGTGTGAGACTAAGCAAGTCGGTTGACTATAAAGTTCCCACATAATACACGGAAGTAGCTAGCGGCAATATTGATTCATGCCTATCTTCCAATGATGTAAAATTCCTCAGGGAGATTTGAAGAAAGTTTGAACCTCAGTTGGATATGCAATGAGAGCATAAAGTTTAGATTAGAAACTGGATTAAACAGTCCCCACTTGGTATCGATAAACTAATTTTAAGGGCTTAAAGTTCTATGAACATACTTTTTGATGATTGATGATGAGAAAATTTATAGTTTATTATATTGACTTAATCTACATTGAAATAAATACATCTATATTTGGAAGATTAAAATCTGATGAAAATCAAATCCTGTATATCTGTGCTTAATCCTTCTTTGTATTGATTTTGTGAGTGGTGCAAACTTAAATAGGATGCAATCTCAAAACTAAATAATGTAGCCCTCATACATCTCTTAGTAAGCAGATGGGATGTGAAGGGTTTTTACGAATTACCTAAAGTCATGATTACTGTGTCGAATAAAATTGAACTATTTATGGGCCATGGTGCTTATGCTTGTAGCTATTTCTTCTCAGATTGGTTGGTGTTAAAATCCACGAAAGCACCATGTGGATGAGTCATTTCCGCGATTTCCAGTAAAAGTCATTAATCTTGTTACCAGCGACAGTCAATTACCTGATATTGTATGATATACTAAACTTTTCAAAATGTTATTTCGTATTAACGGTGTTTATGGGTTTAAACTTTAGCGGTTATTATATTTGAATGTCCATGGGAGTTGTTGATAAAAATTAGTGTTAGTGGGCATTTAATTGAGTTAATGGAGAGAAAAGGATAATTGTTATAATGTGGTTAGTCAATGGGTTGACAACGTTATGGAGGATAGTAAATGATGAGTAGTAGAGTTAGTAGATTTTATATACTGATGTAAAACCTATAAATAAGATGATCAATGAAAATATAAAAACTTTTTTAACTATATCCTCGACTCAGTCCATTTTCTTATCAAATATTCACGGTTGTCTCGCAAAACGATGCAACAACAACAGCGGGCAAGGGGATGAAGCCATAAACTGAAGCAAATGATTGAAAATTTGAATAGTGTCATTATCAGGTAAACTAAATAATCTTCAAAATTCACATGTTTCAAAAAAATCAGGTCAATGAGGAGAATGGACTACTCTTGTTTGGAGTGTCACGTTCCTTGAACTGAAAAGGCACAAGCCTTACGAGGGCTGCAGTCCAATAGAATTTCCCCTGATGTTTCACTTTCAGCGTCTTTTGTTAAGAAGCATGCGATGGCAGACACATGTACAGTTCGAGTGCGCTACAATTTATTAGGAAATTAAATGAGCCAAGAATTAAAAATTCTTCTATTTTGCCTTTGCCATGGGAGAAGAACTATAGTTTATCTACTAACAAACAGTTCAGTATCAGCCCTTATCATTTGCTCCTGCACATTATTTGAAAGCATCAATAAATGGGCACAGAGTCATATCCAAGCTCTGTTGATGCTTTCATTTTGCTACAATGAAAGCATCAATAAAGCTTGGATATGACTCTGTGCCCATTTATTGATGCTTTCAGATAATGTGCAGGAGCAAATGATAAGGGCTGATACTGAACTGTTTGTTAGTAGATAAACTATAGTTCTTCTCCCATGGCAAAGGCAAAATAGAAGAATTTTTAATTATTGGCTCATTTAATTTCCTAATAAATTGTAGCGCACTCGAAGTGTTAGAAACCAGAAAAATGAGATTTCATCTCTTCTACTGAGGTTTTTGAATTTCTCTCTTTGCAGTGTTGAAACAACACAAACCTTTGGGAGGGTTTAATGTGTTGAACACTTAAACCTCTTGACCAGTTGGCCCTTGGGTTTCTACTTTTATAATGTGTCGAATACCATGCCAGAGAGTCATGCTCAAGAGCCAGTAATATAGAATTTCATTGCTCATGTTTCGCTGCATGCATATCTGACCACTTTCAGTTGCAGCAATTTGGCACTCATCATCACATAGTTGTGATTATTTCTGACTATTAGAATTTGACAAGCATACAAAGCATTACAGGAACGAGTGTGATTCTATAAAAAGTGAAACAATAAATGTGTGTATAAGTGTGTGCATATAACTAACATTCTGTCGAATAACCTAAAATATTCACAAACCACAAGAAACAGAATAAACTACAAGTTATATCGAAGTAATGGAGTTTATAATATATATTATCCCGAAGCTCACTTTCCACACCATTGCTGCTGGAATAAGGAAAAAAAGGTGTAATATCTTGATCAGTATGGAACCCACCAGATTTTGGGGTGACTACTCTTTGGATTGCAGAAATTCATTCCTTCTTTTGACAAAATTCAAGAACTCTATTTCTGTAGACCAGACAAAAGGTTGCATTTAGTATATATCTCTTGATGGATTTACATCCTGAAACACGGCTGCTGATGTACCCAACAAAAAAGGAACAATTTAGATCCAAAGAAGTCAAATATCAAGGACCTGACAGTTTACAAGCTCAGCTGTCCCAAAATCCTTCGAAGCAATCACTTGCCAAAATTCAGGTTCATCCTCTGTCCAAGAAACAGAGGTTTCATTTCTGGAATCACTTGAAGCACCAGATGAAGTTGAAACATTTAAGCATTTAGATTTCTGTAAATCAGCCTTCAATATCACAATATGGTCGTTGGCACCTTTTGTAATAACATGGAGAGTCCCAAGAAAACCAGCAAGCAAATATGGAGATTCAGAGTCGGTAAAATGAAGAACTGGAACCTTTTTTATAACATCTCTCCAAACATCCTCCTGATAATCATACATCTTTATCTTTCCATTATCCAAGTATCTAGAAGGATCCAAGGCATACAAATCTCCATTGACGACACAACCCAGCTTTGTCCCTACCTGCTTTGTAGGCCAACCATCACCCATACCAGGAGTCATTTCTGACCAAGAATTTGTTTCTGGGTCATAGACCTCACCGCCCATATCAAAAAAGAAGGGCCAGGAATATAAGCTCTGAGGCACACATAATCTTCCCCTATACGAAACCATTCCAGTTGCGAAAGGCTTCGACATGTCAGCTAATAAAACATTAGGCCACATTTGAGTTTTCAAAAAAGGCATGCTTGGCAACTCAGTCCAAAGACCTGTTACAGGATCAAAGACTTCAGCTGTTTGTAAAGGAGTTAAGCCATTTCTGCCCCTGATAACCCCTCCTGCAACATAGAGTTTGTTGTTTAACAGGCCTGTCTTACAAAAAGCTCTAGCACTAGTCATGGAACTAACTTCCTGCCATAAGTTAAGGCATGGATCATATTTCCAGACACAATTGATCGCAGAGTCTTGAGAAAACCCCCCTAACACATAGAGGCAACCATTGACACAACCAACAGCACAACCACAAAAGGGCATTTGATCCAAGCTATCCCTCTGTCCAAGCCACCTCCTTATGATACCAGCAACTGCAAGTTTGATGCTAGACCCCACTGCACTCGACAATTTAAGTCCAAGTAACCCCCTCTTTGATTCCTTACTGACAATATGTGGCATCGGAGGCAACCGTTGCCACCTACTCAAACGAGGGTCCAATGCGTGCCAAGAAACCTTGTCTGTTTCAGCCTTTGTCATCACATATAACCATTCTTCAGTCACCCCCAGTTCTCTCCTTGTCTGAAAAAGCTCATCGCTCATGATCGCTACTTCCCAACTCCGTGAAACCATTTTAGCATTCAGGTAGTAAATTCTAGGCAATCTTGCAAGTATTTGCATCGAGATTTCATCTGGAAGACTAACAAACAGCCTTGGCTTGTCATCCAAACAGCACATCCTCGTCCTCTTGTTTGAATCACCATTGGATGTGCTGCAACTCTCACCTACTGAAATAGACTTGCTGACAGACACACTTGAGCGATTCCCCATCAAGACCCTCTTAAGATCTCATCAATCTTTGAGGAAGAACAAGAGACCTACGCAACAGAATCTTACAATTATTCAATCCATAGTTTAGCAAAAGCATGCAACCAAAAGTAGTACACACGACAAGATTCAATAAAGATAGACCAGCTAGAGCGGAAGCGATCCCAAATCAAACAATTTCCCTCAAACTGATACCTCTTTACTATCTCGAATCTGTCAATCTTTTCAAACAGAAGAGAAAGTCCAAGACAATCCGCCTATAGTGAAACCTAACAACTCTAATCCCCAAGCGCTCCCGCATACATAGGGCATGGGTTCATAATTGAAGCGAAAATTGAAAACGTACCGTATCTTGTAGAAACACCGAACCAGAGTCAAGAAAGAGGAAAAAAAATGAACAAAGGCATGGAAACAAATCAAGATACGGATTTCGTGAGAGATAAGGAAGGAAGGAACCTTGCTGTGCTCTTCCCGTTTCCTTGTTTTTTTTTCGCCGTTTCGCTTTCTTCCTTGCCGTGCGACGAAGATCAGCCGTAATCGGTTCGCTGCCCTGGTTGATGGACCACGCCTTGAAAACCGACAATAGACGTGGCAAACATCGACATTCGAGGTTACACTGAATAGGCTGCTGTGGTTAGGCATGGCCGTTACTTAAGTCGCTGCGAAAGAGTTTCAGCCGGATCTTGTTCAATTTGTTCATCCATTTGTTTTTTTAGCTTAGGATTAGCTATCCAATTGATCGGGTCGATTAATTTTAATTTTAATTTTAAGAATGATGGATTCGATTTTAGATAAATTCTAAAGTATTTATAGCGGACGGCCTAGCAATCAACATCTTAAATTTATCATCTTATAAGAGAAATGTCCTTATAGTGCATTGTAGTTAGAAATCGGTTCTCTCGGATGAGTTTAGTGGTTAGTACATAGGTGTTGTCATCATGAGATCTGGGATTCGAATCTCGGTAAAATCGAAGTAAATACCTCCCTCAAGGTTTGTGATATCACATGTATCTCCCCTTGCTATGATAACCAAGTGCCAACTACAAAAAATCTTAATGAACAAAGCTGTACATAAAAACTAAAGTATAGAACTTATGACAACAAAAAATGACTAAAACTTATTTGGCTTTATTCCTATATCTTTAAAAAGTCAAATATAAGAATAAAATTAATAGAATATATCAATGATAATAATTCAATCTCACCTATTTAAGCGGTGCTCTACAATAATTTATAACGTAATATTCATCAATAATAGAATCTACATATATATTCATTGAAAATTCTTGTTCAATATAAATGATTATATAATCAGCAAGAAAACCATCCTTCATCTTGTTACGAATTATAGTTTTGACATGTTTCATGGTTGAAAAAGATCTTTCAACTGTAGCAGTAGATACAAATAGTCAACACAAGATAAATCAGTCGTATCAGTATAACATAATTCTCTGACCTTCTACTTACAACTAACTCCTGACATAATTCAGAAAGAGTGAATACTTGAAATTGAGGTTTAGAAATGACATCACTCTGATAATAATGATGTAACTCAATTTTCTAGGAATAAATATCTTGTTTTGTAAATGATTAAACTCTTCCTAGAAAACAGACAATAATATCATCATGCTGATGATTAATGAATTTTTAGGTTCATGCGCGAAATTCTGATGTCGTTAACTGTTTAACTCCAAAATATATTATTGAAAAATCAAAATGATAATGCTCGACTTATCAGTCTGACTATGTCCTACGCCGCACCTTAAGCCCATTCTCGTACTTTCGGTCATATAACTCGAAGGTTTTTCACGTGCCCATTACACATTAGCCTCAATGCCCTGATTGTTCAATTTCTAGCAACTTTATCTCTCTGAATAATCAGAACTCCAAACTGGGAGATGTCACGTGTTAACATTATTGAAGAGGAGAGAATGAATATCTTAACATCCTTAGCTACAAACCAGTGTTGTCAATACGAAAACATGCATCGTATTTATATATATACAATATATTGGAAATAAAGTCTCCATGATTCATTTCAATCATCCTCGTGATCATGCCATATACATATCGCTACACTTACACTGGCTACTTTAGTCTGTTGAATTTAAGAAATATACGATGTTTAATGATGAGTAATATCCACAACACTTTGATTACAAATCTTATAAGAATTATTTCCCGCCCTCGAGATAAGTCATTTGTTAGATTCATCCTCTTCAACAAGAATCAAACATCCACCACTGATTCTCTTGCATGTGAAAACTCCTGTACTGAGATGTCAGAGTGTATTTAGCGACACTACCAACATTTCCAACTTTATTAAGTCAAGCATCCAACATTTCAAGAAAATCATTCAATGACTTAGATGATCATCCTAAGAACAAGTGCAAGCAAGCTGACACAACATTGCGGATTGGGTTATAAGATGGATACAATCTCTCAATCACCATACAAACATTACTTTGTCACAGGATGATTTCATGTTCGACTTTCAATGTACACATGGAAGATTGAGGTAGGTAATAACATGGTGATAAATGCATATTTATCACCATTATATCTTGATCCCTGAGGCGGGGTCGGATGGACAGAGGTGGATGGAATGTGTGCTCAGCTGAGAGAGATAGATGACTTCTATGTATCGAAGCAACACTGCTGAATCCCCGCACTTTAGACCAAAAACACCGCAGGATCGAGACGAATAAGTACAAATTAAGAGCGTAATAATGATGATGAGAGTTGCATACAGCAGCCGCAGGGCTCTGATGGTCATCGCCTGACCAGCGCGATGGATAAGTCTGATGAAAAGGAAATTGATCCGTCCTGATGAAGCGAGCGGGCCTGCCTAGCCAGCCACCAGCCAGGCACGACCGACGGTAGTCGATATCGACCGACATAGATTAATGGAATATAAATCGAGGGCCGATCTGACACCAAAGACACGGGAGGAGAATCTTATCATTCGGTACCTGGGTCGTCGTGAGATCATACGGGTCCCCTCAACTCAAATGCGGTGAAGTCATGGGAATAGAAATGTACATTCCCTGTCTCAAATGTCCGCGGTCAAGGAGAGAATCTGCCATGACCATCAGTGACGTATGCCACATAAGGATCGTCAGGCTAGTGGGTAAGAGTGGACAGGCCTGCAAGTGCAGACACCGTAGTAGTGAGAATCTGAATATGTGATGCATATCTGATAGGTGCAGCCACAAGAAATCTCAGAGCTCACGGAAGTGTGTACTCATGTAGTAAGACAGTTCCTGCTGAAGGGCATGAAGGCAGGGTAGCGTGTAGGCAAGAGGATGTAGTCTGGGAAGAGGGGTCAGTAGCCAACGCCAGATGGACCATTGTCCGGCCAGGCAGTCCTGTCGAAGAGCTTTGCTTGCTGGCACAATCATCAGCAGCGATCTGATGAAGGTCAGATTCAGTCAGAAGGCCGGGCCACCGATTGGGAAGTCCTGAGCGCCGGGGTTGCCTCTCGCTGGAGCAGAGCGGACCTAGTGTCCAGATCAAAAATCGAAGAGTCTAGTCTTCGAGACTAGGATTTACTTCTTAAGTATAGATCCTATAACCCGTAGAGGGCCCAGCCATAGATACACCCTGATGGGGATCGCAGCCAACTCTGTTCATCCATCCCTTGAATATAGTGAGTCGTGAAAATATAATAAACTAACCACCCAGACTCCAACTCGTTCCAATTCGACTCTTCACCCATGGTGGTAGATAATACGTCGGTCGTGATACTACTCTAGGACTATGATAATCGTCGAAACTCAACCGCTCATCTTCGTTAAAAAGGGAAAAATTTCCTCCACCGATGGCCAATCGATCCTCCGTCACCCAGTCAGATGGATCTAGATGTTCTGGATTGTCGAAATTATCAAGGTAGGCCCTGTATGTGTACGTGATGACTCTTCTATGTTACAGTCACAAAGTCCTAACAACGCCACATGGCGACACCTAGTTATCCTCCCTTCTTGTACAGCAGTGCGCGGATCACGAGTATATAAGTACTGAATTAAGATGTAATAATGAAATGAATGAGTGAGTGTACTAGTCGGGCATGGCAGACTCTGTGCCCTTGGGGCGCCGAGCCTCTATTGGTGCATACTAAAACCTAGGGTTCCACATAAAAATTATGTGACAAGGT
This sequence comes from Zingiber officinale, assembly GCF_018446385.1. Lineage (NCBI taxonomy): Eukaryota > Viridiplantae > Streptophyta > Magnoliopsida > Zingiberales > Zingiberaceae > Zingiber > Zingiber officinale. Next base: position 79,087,511 of record NC_056006.1, read on the forward strand.
CGAATTTCCTCCTAGCTACCTATGTCTTTTAAATTAAATTTTGGGCCATTTGATCAAACTTAATATTCGCTCTTTAGGGTTTGATCTTCTTAACGCTCGCGACCTACTCACTGTTAATTCCATTAATTTCATCCATTGGTTAAGTCTCCGACCCAAGTGCGTAGAGCTGCCTTGAATAAGAACTGCACCCGTAAAACTTTTTAGCTAATATTTAATTTCAAATAACTTTGGGTTAATCGAAAAAGAGAGAATCAAATGGAAAAAATAAAAAAAAGAACACACAATCGGAAAAACATATTGAAGAATACTAGAGATCAATGGTTTGTAGATTTGGTATGTATTTCCATAAAAATATAGATGATGGAAAGGAAAACTACTAGTTATACCTTCTAGAAGACCTGATCTTTCACTCAGATCCTTCTTCTAACTGACTGGAGAGCATCCTTCCCAATGAACAACACCTGTTCGGCATCAACTTTCTATGAAGAGGTTAAATACCACCACATGCCCAGGATGAAAAGCTTTCCTTCTTCTCTCCTTAGATTCGGTACAAAGCTATTCTATGAAGGACCAAAAACTGAGGAGAGGAGAGCCACCAGAGGAGAGAAAGAGAAAATAATGAGTCTCTTTGAGCTCACCTCCTTTTATAATCCTGGTCTTGGCAAATAGAAATTTAATAAAACCCTAATTTCTCTGCCATTGAAAGGAAATTATTTAATTAAATATTTTCTTCAATTATATGCTATGACCTCTTCTCCCTTAAACAAGGAGTTTAATTAAAACAATTAAAACTTCTATGTTTAAAATTTATAAAAATTTCTCCAATAATTTAATCCTCTTCATGATTGGTTAATAAAAATTTTATAAATTAAAAATCTTTTAAACATGTGGATATTTCAAAGATTTATCTACTAAAATTAAAATCTCCAATCATACTCTAAATAAGAAAGATAAATCTTTAAGAAACTAATAGAAAATTTTAATTTTTAAACTCTTTTAAATCATAATGATTTAAAAGAAAGTTTACAAATTAAAATCAACCTCTACAAATGAGGAAAGAGATTTAATCTCTTCTTAATCTTTTGTAGAATCTTATATAAGGAAATTTTTAATTTTTAAACTTTTAAATTATATTATCCATAGAAAAATTTAAATTAAATCTTTTTATTAATAGCCACTAATTCACTCATAATACATATTCACGCTACCGCATGCAACACGGTGTGGTGTATAGTATAAGTAGATAATTACAGGGGAGGACCGACCGAGAGGGAGAATCGGTTGGTGTCGTCGGATAAATTAAACATCCCGCCGTGGCCACCGAGCACATCAATTTTATCGTAATAACATTCATTACAGTACTTATTATATTCATACTGCGCTGCTTTTACCAATCAATTATTTGGCTTTCAGGAGTGTTAACTCCGTGTGTTAAGATAACAAATGTCGCTAATTAAGTACTACACTCATTTAATTCTCTAGCCAAGTGAGAGGTACCACACTCTTCGCGTATCGTAATGTCCACTCCACCACCTCTACCGTAGCACCTCCCTCAGACATTCTCAGCTAGATTGGAATGCCGTCCATAATCAACAACAACTCACACTATAACATGTTTCCCAACGGGCTATATATTAGATTATTGACTAAATCTCACCGTTGATAAATTAAAATAATATGTTATATGTGATTGTTATATAGATTAAAAACCGCACTCAGTAAGGGTCTATTCCCTTTATAAAGTCAAGATAGTAATAGAGACGAATTCTAACGGTCTACGATACACTCTTGGTGTACTAGTGTAATTATATTAAGATACCCACCACTACACGCTCGATATAGTGCAGCTCCAAACGTGGATAGAGCATACTACTTATAATTTTAAGGTCGAGAGCAGCTTTGCGATCTGCGACTCCTCCTGTTGACGCACCGTATTATGAATAATAAATTAATTGAACCTTGAATCATTTATCACCATGTGATTGTGTAGATATATTTAATGGAAAATACACCATTTCACCCCTTATAAAGAACCGTATCATGCCATCGTCACCATCCTCCGTCGGCTATGGGACCTTAGGTTCTGATGCTGCGCATCTGCACCGTAAGATCTAGCTACCTCCTAATATATATTGGGGGTAATTCTTGTTTACTGTTATGTAGACTCATGGTCATGCCTTATAGACTCATGGTTTCTCCAGTTTCTTGATTCTCTGTCATATTATTGTGGGGTGTAATCTAATCTTTGAAAAACTAAATCGTCTAAGTAAGTCATCTCGAGGTAGTGTCATTCATATAGCTACGACCTTCGTAAAACTAACACTCACTCTAGTGGTCCAAAAACTTTATGCTTATCACCTTAATTATGAATTTCCTCCCAAAGTAAACACAAACCCTGAGATCGACTTATTATTGTCCCTATGAAATCAAAATCCGATTACCCACATAGTGGACCAATTAAGCTTTGTGCTAGTATATACTTCTTATGCTGCTCTAGGTACTAATATATAATGCTATCGCAGCCGCAGCCTTATCGTCTCGAGGTTACTGACTGTCTAAGCCTTTGCAAAATATTACTGATCTAAATCTTCTAAATGATGTGCCATGTCGTCACTGGCTAAGAATCGCCTTTATTCCTTTATCCTCTGATACAGGGCGTATCTTGATAAAGTTACTCCATCACGAAAGTAAAAACTTTTCGCATGCATCATGCTTAAACGAGCGAGTTTTACTGATATATGGCGGGATAAGTATTTCATGACTACTACTGATCAAGAATATATATTCTCCCATCCTTTATCGGTTGTTTCGACCATACATCTCAACATATTTGATATTGTTTCCAACTAAAAATGTATATCGTATCAAAATACCACACAGTGCTTCCTTTTTATATACAGACTTATCACAAATGATCAGATTCCTTTGACTTTGATTTAACTGATGTTCCAAGACGCTGAAGCAAGACGTTGAGATCACCTCACCATATCACCATGTAGACATTGAGCATAACATATTGAGACACACGCTCTTAGCCCTTGATGAACCTTAGTTGCTTTATATGGATACTCGAGACTTCCGTTAAAGGAATGTCGCTTGACATCCACTTACGAATAGATAAAAAGAATCCTGACTTACATGGCAGTCTTTTCATCAGCCTAGCCTCGCCTCGTGCTTTGATTCTACTTCGTCTCCCTCTTCCTATTATAGACCTTTTATACCCAAAGGCTTTTTACACCATTTGGTGGTCTACAAGCTAGATTTTATTAGAATATATATTCTAATTACAATTTCATTATCTCACCTTTTGTCAGATATTCAGCATCTTTATCTCTGGAGTGTTTCATCATGCGGAGATCGTTCATGTCCTCCGGGATCGAGTCAAAACTCTCCCAAAACATGAATCTTTTTTAGCTTAACAAGCCCTCCCACGACAACAGCATTCAATTGTATCATTTGTGTCATTGTCGGTGTCGCGCAGTTTGGGTCATACTACATTCTTACAATTAGAGTTTAATATCCTGATGCATTCGACTAACCTTTCAAGACTATGAACCCACTTCTTTCATTCTGGATAACCTAACAAGTGAATTCCTCTCCGCCAACTTATCATTGCTCTCTCTTCTTACATGAGCATGATGATAAAAGGCTATAGCTTGAAATGCCCACAACGCTTTCTCTCAGTTCTCTATAGAGAATTCTCGCTCACTTCGCTCCTCCCAAAAATGATTTTGGTAATATTAAATAACTCATCAATCTACTTATTTACAGAGTCCTATACCTTTTACGTTCACCCTTACCAGATTAGTGCTTTGGGATTCAATCCCTACTTAAGTGACTGAATTCTCCCAAGGTTTGCACTATGCCTACATAGTGACTTTTATTTAACATTCTCTCTCAGTCGCATCTTGTACTATTTGAACTAATCAAAGTACTTAGTTCTGGCACATTTAATAAATTTATTTGTATTGATCCGTGTGGGTGAAATGGGACTCGTAGATTAGGGCGGATGGAGGTGGCTGTCGGCAATAATGTCCGTCATGTAAGTAGCAAGGTGTTAGTAGGTCCGTTCCGGATCAGTCCGAAAAGCCAAGATAGTAGCTGGGCAAGGCGTGTGCCTCATGAGCACAGAGCGGGCGGGTTAAAGCTGGGACAGCGTTGTGTGTTTTCAGCCAAGAGTCAGGAGATACTCAGCCGTAACCAAGCCTGGGTCCATATCACGAACATGGGAAGAGGCAATGTACACAAGCATGTCGCCACGAAGATTTTGGGATGTGTGCCATCCGTTAGGCATTGGAGATCCTGGTGCATACAGAGCTGATCGGATGCATCAACAGTGATTATGGTCAAGAATGGGCTCATATGACAAGACAAGTAACGGTCAGACACCACTGTGGCCTTCTGTCTTTATACCCAGTCCCCCCTCGGGTCCCCTAACATTCCCCTAAGTTTGACAAGCCCATCTGGGTCAAGGTACACAACTTGTCTTATTTTTGGAGCCTCAGTCACTCTCATCATCTATAAGGCCTCACCCAACCTGAGGAGTACACTCGCTCTATCTATTTGGCGTGGACACCTCTTGATCGCACTGACACTCGATATGCGAGCTGCAGCTCAGAAGCAGGGGCCACATCCGCTCCAGCCCTCTGTCAAGCTCGGGACGTTCCTCGCAGGCAGGAGCACTCAGGATCAGACGCCGCAATCCTAAGCGTTCGTTGACTCGAGTTCGACGGTCATGAGATCAATTTAGCCGCGCAAACAACTGTTTGCATGCCAGGTAGGACAGCCTGTGCTGTTTTGAAACGAATATCTCGTGTCAAGCCGATTCGTTGGCCGGTGCCACACCACAGATGGACACATTGTGAGATGCACCACTTGAGCCCTGGCCATACCAAATAGAGGATTCCTCATGCCTAATGCCTGGCAAGAGAGCTCCCGAAGCGTCCAGTGGCAAGAGATTCATTCGTCTCCGAGCGCACCGGCGGCGGACTCTGTGACACTGCCACGTGCCTAGATATGTCTCAAGACAGGATGCTTCAGGGAGTGGAACCAGAATTGGAACAGCGGGAACCGGTGATGATAACATACATATTCGGCTCCGATCACGACTCAACACTCGGAGTGCTTACGGACGGATATCTACTCTCATCGGTTCTATCTCACTCATCCAACGGCACTAGTTCCACGCGTGAGCGTTATCAAGAACGTATATGGTGTCATCCTCGAGAGAAGACAAGCAGCACATCGATTGACCAAGGATGGATATTCTCAATCGAGCCCGGAGCGGTGATGATGATCCGCGCAATGAGCTCGTGGTGACGCGTTCGTCGAAAGTCCCAGATTACGATCACAATCTTTACCGGGGCCATGATGAATATCGGCGGGAAGAAGCAGACCCTGCGAAACAACCCCGGCATCCGAAGTGCCAAGCGAGGGCAGGGCGCAATCCTCGTCCCATATCCATATACAAGAGGTAGCCCCTCATATACTCCCATAGCCCTCGGCTAAGCGAAGATGGACCTCCTTCCACCGCTGATCCAGACGGATCCTTACCTTGAACATTTGCAGGGACGTCCTTCGCTAATCCTGAGCCGAATTGTTTCCTTCTTCATCGTACATCCGCTTAAAAATGCGAACGACAAAGCCGCGGCGATTTGACCCACCCATCAGGCGGATCTTGGCGAGCATGTAGATCAAGAGCGCGCAACAGCATCGATCGATCTCCGACATCGGTGATCTCAATCGAAGCAGCATCCGAGATCAGTGCATCCCGGACCGGGTGAAGAAATAGAGCATACTTCGCAGTGAGATCAAATGATATCCCGACCGATTCCTGACCGAGCCGCAGACCGCATCCACGATCCATCCTACGCGTACCACGAGAGAGGGACCTGAATCAGCAGGACTTAGAAGAGGAGAGAGCGTGACGCTGCCCCCAGGGACAGCATTATTACCTTTCACGGCATACCGATAATAGCAATCAGTTCTATTGTTATTTGGGGTCAACGAGGCATATTCGCGCCGAATCGATGTCAGTACGGTGTACTCACAACCCTCGCGGGAAGATGGTACTGCAACGAATGTGAGCATCGACGCAGTGGCTTGACACCACACTTAGAAGGCCGCGCTTAGGAGGACGAGGATAATAAATTTTGTGGTGGTCGACTCCTCTCGCCCCTAGCATATTATTTTCGGACTCAAGTCGCGGCCTACGAGTCGACCTCAACCTTCCACCGATAAGAGTTCCTGTGATGTGAGGTGGGAGAGGTTAAGCGGAGTAGCGCCCGGTTACGGTTATGTTACATAGAGATCGGGTGGCGGAACTCAACTTCGCGAAGAATCGAGTAAATGTGCTATCGAGCAAACCCGATTTATTCTAGTGAGGAAAAGAGGTGATTCGACCAGAGGTCGTTACCTGCGATCCGATCGATCTGGAAGTGAAGTGTATAAGAGCCGATCCGCTCGACGACGAATCATCATGATGTATCTCGGTCGCGACATGAATTGCCATAAATTTCATACATACATGAGTTGCATGTCGACGGACTCGCCTAAGCGGAAAAAAGAAAATGGTGGCGCCACGGAGCGAACTCCATCGTCGAGTCGGCAGTCGAGCCGAGGTGCCTCTTCCATCAGAGTAGAGTGAAGTACAGCCGAGTTGGTTGTGGTTAACTACGTGTATATTAGTCTCTCCCCGGGAAGTTCTGTTGATGATTTGGGACCTAAACAAAGCATACCCCAATTTTTATCCACCCCGCATAGATCAACAGTGGACGGGTGACGGTCACGGTGGTTAATTTGGTTCGACCTACCAAAGTATACAACACTCATGGGAGATCGAAAAAGTAAGCCAGAACGCTATGAACTCATACATATATATATAATGTGCCGTTGCGCCACTGTTCGGTTGAAGAGAAATGCGCCATTATCACCCTTTTAGACAAAAGTATCGCAGCGAGATCGAACGGCGGAGACTGCATGATCTGAATGTTGGTATCAGAGTCTGAAATACGCCCGAGAGCCACTACCGACCGAGGACACAGAAGAAACCTTCCAATCCCGACAAAATACAATATGGTAAATACAAGAGCCAATCCAAAATTGTAAGACAAGGAGAGGGTATAGAGAATCAACGATGTGAAGATCAGTAGAATGATTAACAGACATGCACATCTCAAGGAATACTGAGAAGTGCGGCCAGCGAACCGGTGCCAGAACAAGCACTTTATCGTTCATCTCAACCACCACCCCAGCCTACCTCATCTTCTGAGAATATACACTCGGTAGCGAAACTAGGTTTCTAAAATCACATATATTCAATGCCCTCGTAATGCCGGACGGTGTATCACTATATAAATCAGCCCAACATCTCCTCTGAGAATAGGCAGACTCAAGACGAATATGATGTGAGGCTCGAGCTCAGGCGACTCAAGAGGCTCAAGGCTTGGCAACAAACACATCTTTCGGCGTGCTGCCAGAAGTTAGGCCTTAGCTGGCCTTGAGCTTTGTTAATAATGCCGCCGGTATCTCTTGTATTCTCGTCAACCATATCGTCTCCGACGTCGACACCAAAACCCATCTAGAAGGTTGCGTGGTTGAAGCTGAAGATACTTCGTCCGACCTAAGACGATCGTGCTCAAAAACAGTTAAGTAAGTGTTTACGTCACCCCGATCGCTCCGGCTCTTGGCAACTTGGCAATTTGTGATCAAGCAGTGCGGGCAGACGTAAGGAGATATAGATGTTGTATGGGTCTCCACAGTCTTCCACTACAAACAAGGTGGATGGACTCTTCACTGGCATCGTAAATTATGACCACTGGCCACCAACGAAGCAATGGCCATATGCCTAGAGCAGTTGACGTGACAAAGCGGCGATAGAGCCGAGCCATGGTGACACCACGGGAGCTTATTCAACTTTGAAAACCTGATATTTGCAAATCCTGACCCTTACAAGCTTTCTTTGCCTTTGATGAGGCCTCAGTCCAAGACTCGGCAGAGCACAAGACACTTATTCTCGAACTTTTCCGCGAACACGAGGGTACCGTATTTGACTTGGCTTAAGCGAGGTCATAGTCAGGTGCCGTTCGAACAACTTGAAAAGCTACTCACCAGCGATGACGGATAAATTAAATAGACCTGAGACCAAAATCATGACGCGTCCGACGGCGACCATCTACCGTATGGTTCCTCACCATTCAAAGGAAGCCGCCTGATTCGATGTATGACGGGAATGACACACCCAGATCGTCAGTTCACACTTGCACGGCCTCCCGCCCCAGCCTCACACACACTCGGTAAGGAAGGCTTAACATCCATTCTCAAGAGAGTACATCAGGATGGAGGGCTCACATGCGATGATTTATCAGCTAAGAAGATCACCGCTACTAGTGGCTGTCGACACGCGGCTCTTGAATACGTTATATGCTCATCATCCTGATACCTGACACCGGAGACGACAACTCATCAACATATCCGTCGACATGGAGATGGCATCAACCCCATGTCCATTTCATGCGCTGGCATGGAAGCAGGGAATCGATATCGGGGTAAGCCGGACATCGTCGACTCGGGCAAAAATTATGACATGACCGTATCTGAGGTTTCTCATTGGTCGGGTCAATGTCTCCGGTCTAGCGAACAGATTTCAAAAGCATTCTGGCAGATCATTTCTCAAGTCCGTGGTGCTTCCCCATGTGCAACGGCCGTCAAGTCAGTAGTGTCCAAGGAAATTCTCCGTAATCAATTTCCGTGATAGCACTAGCTCGGCTGGCTACCCTAATACGACGCTTAGGTACTGTTTATGCGTCTTGCCAAATGGACTGATCTAAGGACAGGACCGGCCACATACCGTGCTACATCCCTGATATCGAACCGTTGTCCGCGCTCCGAGTCGATACAGAAGCGAACCACGCCGAGGCAATTTTGGAGGCGATTCGAGCGACATCGTCCGCGATTCCTAACATGGCTGCTTACTGGTACACCCGAATAGCGCTGCAAACCACAACACGTCGCGATTACTTTTCTGCGACAAGTCCGTCGCTCGGCTCTTGCGTCAGCTTAAGTCTTAGGCGCGCCGCGTGGGGCAGTTCAAAATCGGAAAAGCTCGATGAAGCGGTACATATTTGGTGCTCCACGGCGATTATTGGAGGATGAAGCATAGGCAGGGAGGATGAGGAAGACCTGACCTGACCGTGGGCCGAACCCTCCAAATCAACCCGTGCTTGTGAGGCATTGGCTGCCATCCCGTGTACTTTTGTGAAATGCAGAATGAAAATCAAGAGAACAGGCGTAAACATGTCGACCAACAGCACGGCTCTCAGTAGAGAGTAAGCGCGAGGTAGCGCAAAAGGTTGTCAAGAGATCGAGAGATCCATGGACTTCCTAGCAAATCGCTACGGACTCCAAGCAGCAAACTCTACGGCATGCTCACTGTTCGAAAGGTTACAAAGAAAGCGCATGGATTATCCACCGTTCGAAGTAAGTAGGCCTCGGCCGAATTAGGGACCGGGAAGCATGACCCGTGGCGACGTCGCCTACGGACAACTCACAAGCGCGAGATGCATAGGCCAGCTCGACGAAGCGCCGCACCCGCAAGTTCGGTGGAGAGCCGGTGGGTGCACTACTCCATAAATATCCTGCACCGACCGACGAAGATCGGGGAGCAGTCGCCTACCGGAACCCTCGTAAGACAGCTGCCCGTGCCATAAATCCCGGCGGACTCCTCTCGACGTGGAAGGTGGCTCGACGCATTACCGACGAGTTCACGAGGAAACCCATGGTCATAAAGGTTCGCCCGAGAGAGCCGGGCCGGCTACTAATCCATCATGCCTGTCACGGAGTCAGGCACGAAGATCGCAGTCTGCTCTAAAACTCCGTGGGAGCAGAGCAGGCAGGCGAATGCGCCTAAATCCGTCCGAAGAAAGAAGAGACCGCCAAAGCTCCGCTCTGAGCGAGAGATCGACCGTGGCCTTAAAAATCTTCAGTTAAACGCAGAGAGTCACACAAGCAGGGGCTACCGGCGACACGGCTATAAACATGCCTACATGACTCCGCAAAATTAGCCAGACGCCCGATCGTGATGGCACCGACTCATTAGCATAGTCAAGCGAAGCAGCCGATTAACAATCACACGAATGAGACCTATAACATACCATACCCACTCATCGTTCACACCGCTGAGAATTAGTTTCATGAAATCATTGTCTGACATCCGCGACGAGCATCGCGTGCAGCATCATCTATTCCAGGCGGCACGGTAGTGCTAATATCGCCTAGTCCATACTTCGGTCGCATCTGACACTTAATAGGCGCTCATGATTTTGAAGGAAATTGATTAACTCGCTGTCTAGTGAAACATGTATAATTATCGAGCGAGCTGACGGCCTTTACACAATGAATGAAGAGCACTGTACGTGAGGAAGGCAATGAAGGACAAACAAAATGGAAGTTACAATAACGCTTAAAATCTATTCATTAATTTACATCAGAAGGAAATGATACAGAAATCGTTGAAGAAATCCCACTGTGTTGAAACGAGAGTCCCAAAGCCCGTCACATCATAATAGCGCCGTAAAAGGCTGGTTCGTTCGGGAAAGAAGGTAGCCAACCTGGCAAGATGCCATGCCTCGCCTCGTGAAAGTTGGCCACTTTATACAGTGAGGCGTCTCCGGAGAGTATGCTTGTGTGTGGCCAGACTTTAACGGGCACTGTCGCTCCTTCTTGTACTTGCGCGCCGAAGTCTCTGACTTTACTTCTTATTCGCAGGTCACAAGGTGCGCTCGCCTCATCCCGCGGACTCATGGGCCTTCAGTGCTTAGATTGCTGATCTGATCTAGAACTCGCCTTGACTTTCATCTCCGAGAGGAATCAGGCGACAGGCTCCGGGCGTCTCTTTCTTAACCTCAAGGCTCACAGCCTCGTTTTCTATTCGAGCAGACCTCAGAGGTGCAGGTGTCATGATACTTCTTGTCTACTCGGAGGGTTGTCTCCTTTCCCTACCGCTCGCGACTATCTGACAGGAGTTTCTCCAGAGATCCGGCCTAGCCAGCCGATATGCTGCCCACCAGTTTCGGTACCGTGAAATAAAATGAGGGAATAGCATAAGCATAGAAAAATAGACCGTGGCTAGCGACTTTCCTTGGCTAAAAGCTGAGGCCAGATGGGCATGAATTCTTCGAAGATTCTCAAGCGAGTTACAGCTCTATTCGAACGGGCTATGGCGCCTCAGATGAGATTCCGGGGAATCTTTCGGACAAGTCACTGCCCGGGCAATGACCAAGACTCGATCCTCATGCAGAGAGACCTTCATGTTATTTTACCGTCGTAGAACGAAGCAGCAGACACGGTTTGAGGGCCAGCGCCGAAGCGATGGGTTTAGTCCGAGTGCGACGGAATCTATCGATGCACTCGTCGAACCCCCGACGTGGTTCCACACTCGAAGACCGACGATGGATCCTCGACTCGACGTGTGCTGGATCCCGACGCGAGAAATGACTCGGCACAACTCACCTCCTCATAGGCTCTGCCTCAAGACCCTGGCGCAAGCCCCTCTCGTAGTCAGAGTACGGTCGGTGGTAGACCACTGTGGCGGAGTGTTAATCATCCAGTTCTTTTTATAGGACGTGCGACCCTCCGGCGACTCTTTATGCGACATCTTCAGATGATTCCACGGTATCTTAATTCCATCAAAGAGAAGAAAATCGGTGACAAAAGAGGTAAAGTCACTATGGAGATTGCGAGCAGATAATCGAATACCACACTTGAAAGGAAGCAATCGTCGATCTTGTCTGTCGGGATTTGACACCGCATCCAGGCCGTAGTAATGCCATGTAGGTTGGTGAGAATCCTTGATTTGCTGGGAATTTGCTCTACATTAAACCTATACTGGACAACGTAGTCGTAGACGTATCTTGGCCGCTCGCTCAAAGTGATAAGAGAAAATCTTCAATCTGGAGGTCATATATATATCAAAAAAATTAAGCTATTATACTCTCAATAAAAATTACTCTCAATTTCGGATTGTTAGAAAGGAATATTTGGGTCAGTGATACCTGTCCAAGAGGACAACCACGCAGCCGAAATCTTAAGGAGTTCCGGTCTGGTTGTGAAGTGCGGAAATAATACTTGAAACGAAATGGAGAAATCGTCATACAGATTGGTCTCAAAGAAACAAGACAGATGCCGTAGGGTTCTTCGTTAGCTCGGGTTCTAGTATTATTTCATTGGTTATCGTGGATCTGCGTCCAGAAGACAAGCCATCTTCTCGTCAAAGCTCTAGAGTGCGTATACGAGGGCACCACAGCAGTTAGAGGCCATATCTCCTCGGAGCAACAGATGCAGAAAAGGAGCGCAGGGCAAGCGAAAGCGATGACAGAAGACCTTTGTAAAGAGGAGAAGACTCGGGGAAGGAAGCACGCGAAATTGAAGGAAGGATCACCGTCACGGTGTGAGAGCCGTCCGCCAGAAAACAAACAGAACGGAATCTCGATGCAGTCGCCAGTGAGGTCGCAGGTAAGGGAATGGCATGCGCGGTCGTGCGGAGTTTTATACTCTAGAGGGGTCGTCGCCTGGAGTATCCAGGAGGCAGTCAACCGCCCATTTCAGTGTGGCGTCATCGATGTAAATGCGGATCATCACGCGAAGAACGGGCCGTCACAGCGCATGATAATTGCACCGCATGCGCTAATAAAGATTTTGATTTTCAGGAGATAAAGCAAACATCCCGCTGGACGACAAGACCACCATAAGACTAACCTACAGTAAGGATTAGAACACACGGCCCCGTGCATATAATATAAGCTGCCGGAAGCGCCTGCCGAAAACCATGCCAGCTGGCCGGACCGTGATCCGGCGCAAGGATCCGCCATCGGCGGTAAGAAGGATCATCTCACCAAGGTCCGGAGAGCAGGTGCGATTAATAAGCGTAGCCGTCAAAATGCCAATCGTAGTCGGCAGCGAACGAATAACTTCTGAGGCCATGGCGTGACGGGGCCCTGATGGCGCACGGCCGGCCCAGCGCCGCTCGCTCGCTGACCGTCGGAGAGCCGAGTCGAGCCTTGTGCAGCAGGGGGTACGTAATGCTAGCCGAGGCTGCTCTCAGCCGCCTCGTACGGGATGTCAAAAGCGCATGTTAATGAGTGATTATCTGCATAGCAAGAGTGCAAGACGGAGGATCTCCACCATGGCGAGAGTCGACAATGCTGGGGCGCTCTTTCCTGTACTGCATATCAATAGCGTCTTGAAGCCCATACATACGGGCTGTGACACGCGATATGTGTGCCTCCTTGTGATGTATATGTAGTCCCTCTAAGGCTTACTTTCAACCTGAATTACACCTAAGTCTTCTCCGCCGAGACACTTTCATTTCGCTGATTGTGAGCGCTCTGCCGGGAGCCCTGGGCACCCTCTCTGGCCTCGTGCTGCTCTGCGTGGTTCGTTGGTTCACGGGACTAGATCGCAGTGGGGGCACATCCCTGCGGTTCGCAATCGGCTCATCGACCGTTTGACGAGGATCATGTGAATTGTTCATAAATAGGCCAAATATTCAATACTACCCTATGAGATGATCAGGATCACAACGGAATGAACTAACTCAATATATCTTGATTCCATACCTAGAAAAGCTGTATTTTTCAAGACTCACATCTGGAAAGATTTACCTACTAATGAACCCAAAGTTCATACACCAATGATCTTACCGTTAATATACTTGTGGCCTAGAAGCAGATATAATTCGTCGTTTTAAGTTTACTCTGTGTAAGATGTGTTACTAATTTTCATTTTATTTGCAATCGGAGAGTTATCGATTATAGTTATTGCCCGACTAGTGCCAGTAGCGCATACTTCTCTTCAATACACATTGGATATCTTAACCCTCAACTTGTAAGCATTTTAATATGAATAAAGTCATTGTCTAATTGTCATTTGTGTTCATGTGTTCATTTAATATATATATAACATACATGTATGTCATTCAGATGAAATTCGGCTATAAATTAAAAGAAAGCGGCCGAACGAAAGGACAAACTATTGAGGTCGGGTATTAGTGTGGTTTTCTCGACTATATAATTGCACTGGTACCCAGTGTATGGTAGGACCATCGAGGTCGCTTTTATAATAACACTTTAAAGGAGCAGGACTAGGTCAAGCATTGTGTGCCTTGCCTAATCCACTATATATAAGCAGTACATATTTGATATTTATTTTAATTTATCAACGGTGAGATATTCGATAAAATCAATAAACATCGAAATGGTACTTAGTGTGTGGTGTTGTGATAGAAGGAATCCTATAGATACTAGGTGGATAATGTCCCAGAGAGAGCTCGTAATCGAAACTCGAATTGCAGACTTCAGAGCACATGTAGGTGGTGGTCTTACTTTGATTCTAGATATTAATTAAAGTTGTCACTTCACTTGGTGACATCATATCTTAAACACAACGGAGACAACATCATAAAGAAGCCAATGTAATTTGGGACAAATGCGTGACGATATAGCCTTTCTGACATCATAATTTATTCGGCTAACCGACGTAATTTGAATACCAACACTCTCCTCTCCATTCTATGCTCATTTAGGTTATCACCCACTTCTTTCCTTCCTCCGATCCACCCTGATCTGCTTGTCTGAAACAAGCGCCGCACCAGTTATTGCAGGTCGGCTAACCTGGCCACCCAGTAGGCCACCAATAAATAAAAATTTAATTTTAATTTTATTATAATTATGATTTATTAAAGAGAATTAAATTAAAATATCTCTCTTTTGTATAAAATTAGAAAGATTGACTCTATGTGATCGGAGAGTTTATTTTTTTAAATTATTCACATATTAATAAAATTAAATTATAGATATTTTTTATTGAAGATTTAAAGATTTTTATTTGAAATTCGAACACAAGTAGGAAGTTTTTATTGTTGATTTAAATCTTTCTCTCCATCGTGGCCGTCTCAACATGGGAATTGTGTTATTTTAATTATCATGTCAGAAAATTAAGGAAGTTTTATTGTAATTAAATTCATCTGTATAGCGAGATATAAGAAGAGGTGCCTACAGACAACATCCATCTATTTCCTCCTCTCCTTTCCCTTGTTCTTTTCCTTGTGTTTGCCATCATCTCCTCCTTGCTTCTAACTCCTCTCTCATTGGAGTTTTGTGGTTATGACATACCTTCGGGAGAGAAGAAGAGAAGCTAGCGTCCTTCTGGCTTGGTTTGATTCTTTGTGATTCTTCAGGTGTCGAACCTGAGGAAGAAGGTGTGGTTTCTGCAGATCCTCTGGCGTCAGTTAGAGAGAATCTAAGATCAAGAGGTTTTCCAAGGTATAACTAGTAATTTTATTCCGTCATACATTTATTTATGAAATACCAAATACAGAGCTCGCTTAGAAATTTCTCAATATGTCGTTGTGTCTTGTTTTCCCTTCAGGATTTGATTGTTCTCTCGAACTAAAGTTTTTTAGAAATTAATATTAATTAGTATCTGTTTTTGTTCGGCAGCAGTGTCCTGCATATCCGAGAAGGCTGCGGTTCTGCACGCCGTCGACGACCCTTTTATATTAAGAGTGTATTTAATGAAATTACCAGGACTCTTCTTCTGAGCCCGTGCGAGGATCAAGTCGAAACCTAAGACAACAGAGTTTGATCAGCGTATAAGTCTGAATGAGCATGGTCCAAATTGTTAAAAAGAACATAGAAGCTAGGAGAAAGGTCTGCACTTTCAGCAGAATTTTTGTTAAACTCATAGGTTCCTCCGTCCGAAAAGTAGATAACCAACTTTGTTATTAAAGTGTTATCGTTCTCTTCATAGTTGAACTCAAACTCAGTTTCTAAAACCTTGTAAAGTAAGACATATTAAAATCCATGTTTTGATAAACATCTCCACTTTATAGCAGCAGCCTGCAATTCTATTAAATAAGTTTGGATTATATTCTAATCGGCACGACGCCAATCTCGCGTGTTCCAGATAAGCAACATGTTTCCAACTAATGAATTTACAACCTTTGTTAATCCTAGCGACACACAGGTAACTCGAAGTCCCGCATGAATCTGATCACGATCGATTAACTCTACACCATAAAAATGTCTCAACTTGTGATCCAGATTTGACGCCACTATAGCGGGACGAAGAGATTCATTAATTATTCATCTTTATATGTACTATAAAATTAATAGTTGATCCGTCTTTGATCAAATATTTGGTCAAAATGAAAAAAATATTGATTCCTCGAACAATATTATTTAAATTCACCAACTCCTCAAAACATCGTGAATTTTGGACAATTCAACATTTGTAAGGGAGATCAATTCTAACTATTAATTTTATTATCTTGTCAACTAACTTTGACACAAATTAATATGTATATAGCCACAGCAGCAAGGCGGGAGGATACTAGACGTGTTGTGGTATACATATTACTGACACTAAGTCCATTAAGACCTCAAAGATCTGCGCTCTTATTAACTCCCACCATCCAAATAAGTCATCTAGTGATCCAAAAGCCTCATCAGTTAGGGCACTCTCTCACCCAATAGCGGCTTATCACTCATAAAACCAATGTGAGACCTGATTTACTTTAAAAATCCTCCCTAATTATTTATAAAAGAATTTTAACTAGCTAGTCACAAATGACCATGCACATTGCATTATTAAAGCTGAATGCACAGAAATCTAATTTCAACTACGGCTCTTATTGTTCGTCTCATGTCATCAAGCTTAGCCACCGCAACCACATACATTATTGCCCTTCGTCCATCTTGCCTTCTAGTTTCGCTGCCCGTCCTAGGATCCACCAGATTCTTCACATAAATTTTATTTGATCCTATCTTCGGAAAATATATAAACTAGATCAATATAAAATAAATTTACATCCATCGATCCTATATTCCATAAAAGAAACATATAACTGATCAAAATAAACTCTAAACTAAATACTACAGCCTAGCATATATAATACACGCACCATAAATGCCTCGCGTCCATCGACCAACATAACTATAAGCCATAGTGATCCTGCAGATCCAAGCATCTATTATTATTCTCACATTAAAATTATATGATATAATTAATAATACTATATCGGTGAAAAGAAACTAATACGACATTAATGTTCTTCGGACTAGAGGTTCCATCAAAATTGTCAAGCAACTTTCAACTACATATGTCTTAAATTAATTGATCTCATGATTAACACGTTTGATCCAAACTTAATCTAATCGCTTTAGGTTTTCGACTGCCCTTTCATGCGTAACTTATAACACGTTAGAAATCACCTTGTTATTAATCCATATATTAAGTCTCCCCGACTCGTGCATGACTGTCCTTCGATACGGAAACAATCAAGAAAACTTTATAAGTTAATATTTAATTTTCTAAAATCTTTGGGTTAATCGAAGAACAATCAAATCAAGGAAAATAAATAAAGAACCTGAAAACATATTCAAATACTAGAATTAGTTCTCAGTATTGGTATTATTTCATAAATCAATAATGATGCTGAAGGAAAAAACTTAGTTATACGAAAGACCTGATCTATGATTTTTAACTCCTGCTGCTGCGTGCAACAGTCTCAGATGAAGAACAGGGACACTTCTTCCAGTTTGACCATCTAATGAAGTACTCAGGATGCTGCTAGAAAAGCTGATCTCGGTCATTCACAACAAAGGAGGGAGAGAGAAGGAGGAATGCTAAAAGAGGCTGCCGCTTCTCTCCTTCTCTCTAGAATCCAATTTAAATTATAATTTTCTCTTAATATATATAATGTTAATTCTAATATGCTTTTGTTGAATGATAATAGTTGGATAGAAAGAATAAAAATTATAACTAAACTTTTCTAATTTAATTATAAGAATTTTATAAATTAAAATCTTTTAAAACATGATACTCTCAAGGAAAATTAAATTTTCAATCAATAAGGAAGATAATCTTTTCTAATTATGAAACTAATAAGAAGATTTTATTTTTAAACTTTTAAATCATGAATATATTAAAGGAAAGTTTTTACCAAAATTAAAATCAACCTTTTAATCTAAAAAATTAATCTTTTGTAGAATCTTATAAAAGAAAGGATTTAAATTTTTAAACTCTCTTTTATATCCAATTAAAATTTAAAATTAAACTTTATTTTAATAGGGCTGGCTCACGCCATACATGGCCGGCCTTATCTCACCCATAACTGGGCAATAGCTTAGCGCTCTCTGGGTGATGTGTTAATGGATGTATAGTTACTAGAATTACGATACGCAGGAGGGAGAATGTTTTATCCCAGAGAAATAATGTCTTTCAATTTCACAATTTTCAATAATTCCCAATGATCATTGATTCAACTGAACCATGAACGACCATCCTTTGATCCCAAACATGGCCAGTCTTCATCATGAAAAGTGTCATGTGTTAGATACTAGCTAATTAAGTCAAGTAGTTACGTTAATATAATCAAGCTCAGGGTACCTCACTTACCGTCGTCGTCGGCGGACCCTGTGGTTTTGACACAGCCTTCTGGACATTTAGGATATAGACACACGCGCTTTCTTTAAATCACTTTCTTTATAGTGATCACATCATTCTAACTAAATCACCGTTGATAAATTAAAGAAATAAATATCAAATATGATTGTTATTATATTAGGATTAGGCACACACTACCGGCGGTCTCATCCTATAGTCGGTAATAAAGAAGCCCAATGGTCTCACTATTACTTTAGTAGTATATTATAGTTAAACTAACCTCAATTCCTACGACCTTCCAATGGTTGTTCCTTCCATCGTGTGGTAGCTACTACTACTATAATTTAGTATTGCATTACCCATAATATATATCTTCTCGCGGCGTGTGACCCCACACATATTATCTACATATAAATTAATCGATCATATTTACACAATGTACTCCAATGTGATTCTTATCTAGATAAATGTTTATACCAGCTAGCTTTGTATACATTTACACGGATGGTCTTTGTAGGCGATGACTTGGTGTTAGTTGTCGCCGTACTCGAAGTTATTATAGATGGAAAGGCGGGATGTTGTAATGATGTTTAAAGAGTCGAGCGGATCCGATGGCCGGAGACTGGTCGACATCGCCACGGTGTGAACATGATCAGATAACCGGAGCGGACGGGTCAAGTACCAACAAGACAACGATAGGATCGGAACGATCGATTGCGCACTAGGGGAGCATGACTGTCGCAGTCCATTATGAGCGGGCGAGCCACGGGCACCTGACCCAAATGCTGTGGTTCTTGAGGCGGCGAGGCATAAGAGTCGATACCATCTCTGCTGACACCCGCCGAGGAATGGGCCTGCGCGGCAAGCTACCTGCGCGCACGGTTGACCGAAGAGGGGAGAGATGGAGACCGTGGCTCTTTGGCTCTTCCAGGACCGAGGAAGGGGTGATAGAGTCTCCTCGCTAGTGTCAGAGTGGGCAGCAGCGAGGAGTTGAGGCGCCGTTGTTGACAGAGGCAAAGAGACGAAGCAGCATGGCTGGTGATGCCGCCTCCGTCTCATGTCCGCGCCCACTGATGAGATTCATCGCGAGGAGCAGACAAGAAGGGTGGGGAGAGACCCTCCCTCTCCCCATCAAGCTGTGCCGGTTGGCGTGGACTTGAGAGGGATGTCAGGAGGTCATCAGTAGGCGCTGGAACAGTGTGATCAGCCCTGTGGCGGGCTCACACTGAACAACGGTTTGGTATGGCGGTACAATCGTGGGACGACGAGCCGAGGGACGAGATGGTGTTCTCCTGGGGGAAAGGGGGAGACGAAAGATGAGGAAGAAGAGGTATGTGGCGGATTTAGCGATCAGGTTAAAGGAGAGTAGGGTTGATGAAGTGAGGAAACAGGAGAGGAAGAACAGAAGGGCCAGAAAGATGCAGAAGGTGTCCAGAATGGATGAGCGTCTGGTACTTCCTCTCGCAAAGTCCATGATGATGAAGACACCACCGCAAGGCCTCCAAGATTCAATGCTTCCCTAATCTCTCCCAGGTCCCTCACCATATCCTATACTCTCTTTATCGTAAAACCATCGATGAATGATAAGATTTTGAGTAGGACTCGTGGAAAAAGCAATAAAGCTAATATAATTTTATCTATGAAAGATTCATCAACTTATTACCAATGTTCTGAAATTCATATACACAAATTATGTTTGATATCGTTGCTGATATGGTCATTATCGTGGTCTCTTATTTATTTACTATTCATTTGTTTCTTCGATCGTTCAGAACAATAGTGTAGTGTAACCTGCATCAATAATCTAAACAGGGTTTTAATGAAGTTAGAGTATTTTGATCTAAGTACTACAAGGTCACCTGACCAGAATGCTGCCGGGTCAGGATGAGGACAAGACCAAGTATTCTCTGGAAGTTCGATTGGAATTCCTTAGACCCAACGGCAAGTCTGATCTCGACAACAACCATGGAAGATGCTGTGTGGCAAGTCAAGCGATTGTAATTGGTAGGTAGCACCGAGGAAAGATCCGAGGATCGCTCCATTTCGCGATGGGGCTATCCAAATTTAGGTCAATTGGAGAACTAAGGTTTGAGATTCAATGATGATCCACAGTCCTGAGACAGATCTAGTCCTCTTATTTTATTAATGTTGTGCTAACCTAGTTTACTGTAAAAATATATTTTTATTTGCCAGATTAACTGCGAATCAGCGGATCGAGAAGTGCAGCTGACCATCTGTCAGCCGCCGACTCTGCCTGGTCAGGGACAGACAGACTCAACCAAAATGTTATCGTTGAGTGGTATTTATACGTCAACCCACCGGTCGCAGCGGTGATAAACTATGAAGTTTTCGGCGAGTTGCCCGTAAAGCGTCCGGCTTGGAGGAGGGTTCGCGGCGCTCCCCCGAAATTATGCTTGACCCTTTAATATCATCAACTCTTACTTTTACTGTATCCTCTCAAATACCTTGAACACCTTCGACACTGGACATCGCTTTGCTAGTCTTTGTTAATAATCTTCATATAGTTCTGCTACTTTATATCTTTCAATTAGTTATCCGATCCGCCGACAACATAGCTGGAGTAAGGGAGTTCGAGGCCCAACAAATAAAACTTGGCGCAGTTGTTCCTTTTAGTTTCCTTTATTTTAATTATAATTCAAATTAACTCGACAAAAATGTTCACCCAGCAGTATCCCTACATGTATCGAACCTTTCGAGGCTTTGATGCTTGTGCAACCAATAATCAAGTAAGAGTGATTTTCAAACTTTTAAATTTTTTTTTGTACTTGAGCTTTTTCGAGAGAATGAAGGAGCCAAAACGGAGGCACCGCAACCTGCTAAGATGATTTTTGTATGTTCTTTAATGGCCCAAACGAAGGGACAAGGGTCTCCGCCAATACAAGTGGATGAGTGGAGACACTCGTGCTTCTACAGGAAAAAACATCGCATTCCGAGGAGTAATGCAACGTGGATGGAATCAGATTCAGAACAACTCGAAGATAACAAACACAATCATTGGGAGATTTATTAGAAAATTGAACCTGACAGATTCCTCGAGAAAGAACGAGAGGCCACTGATTCAACCAGACTATGGAGCAAGGATGAAATATTATTAATTGTTCAACATTAAAATACATGGACAATCACTCATCTGAGAATCAAAGACATTCTCCAGATAATACTCCCACACGCACCAAACAAGAGAACAAAGGCATTGCACGTCAACTTTTCCCAAATTGATTGGATGCCTAAAGTTTGAGGAATTAAATTAAAACTAGATGAGTTAGAATGACCACGAGCGAATATGTATCATACAGCAAAAGTCATAAGATCAGATGGTCAAAACCAGCAAAGAGCAAATCACCGAATCAATAAGAGCCAGAAAATATTAAAAAATTAAAAACTCAGTGATTGAACAGCCTACAGCGATAAGCTGATATAGAGAAGAACTACACAGGTGTCGAAAATAAAGAGGAAAATCAAGAGACATAAGAAAGGCACCGAGGGAACTTGAGACAACTGACGCGAAGGCGTTCGCAGCTCAGATCCGGTCGGCAGCACGGCTAGAAACCGGGTCTACTTGCAACATCCTCCGTTAGTTGTTCTGGTACTCGTACCGCTCAACGGCAGCGCGGTCAATCCCGCCATCCGCGCTTGGCAAGATCTTTGCCGATGGGTTGGAAATCAGCGAAAGTGTCAATCACAGCGTCAGTCCGATGTCAGCGCCATCATATGTCCAAGTGTAATCGCAATAATACCAACTGATCGAGGGGTGACTGCTAAGGCCACAACACCCACGCTTACTCTACCCATCCACCGCACTTAAATCGACCGGCTTAGTTTTTGTTTTTTTTGCTCAGATGTCGAATATTCTCTCTTAATTCTTCCATGATGATTAGTTATTATATCCACTGTTAATGTGCTAGGCGGCGTCTCCACCGTATAAATTGCCTTTCTCATCGGGCCATATCCCTATATCCACTCCAATGCCAGACCATCTACTTTCAATAACTCTACAGACTCTAGTTACTGTATTGTCGACGCCCAGGCTCGAACTCGATAACGGGTACCTATTCGATGACTATGTGTAGATCTGTGCCAGGATCAGAGGTGAAGATTCCATTACCCAAAGATGTACATAATCTAAAACAAAACTAGAAATAACTAATACAATTTTAAGAAGAATGAAACTTCAACAAAATTTTTTTGATAATTTTGTAAATACTAAATCGTCATACATCATTAATTTTAAATTCTATAAATATTCATCTAATTAGGAATAAATAATTAAATATAATCTATAGATGTGTATACCCCATATACAAAACAATTTCTATCTCTGAAAACCAACAAAAGATGGAAAAAAAATGTGTCTCTCAAGCAATCATTGAAACAAACAAATTGAGAATTATAACTAATTTCTAGTTCTATTTGAATTAAACTCATATTGTATTACCTCAAGATAAAGTTCTCTCAAGGGTCATGCTCTGCGCCTCTGCCCTTGCTCAGGCTAACACACTTGAAACGAAAAAAAAAAGTAAAAATTATAAATCAGTTTCTAGTTTTATTTGAATTAAACTCAATAATTCATATTTTATTACCTAAAAAAAAGTACAATGCAAACCTGGGTTGTAGCAGGCCATGCCTGCCACCCCTTACATCCGCCCATGGCCATAGCCTAGGGCAAGATTAACCATTTGTTATAGTAAAATGATGAGGTCATCATCTTAACGCCCCCAAGGTGGCTGCACACATTCTAGAAGGAGAAAAATCACAAAGGATATTTCTCCGGATTATATGAATCAAGATAAATTGCAATTAAGGGTGAGAATAGTTGATATTAATCATTTGTTGATGGACTGCAAGAAAAGGCCCGCGAGTTGAGTTGTTTGAATGGAAAAATAAAAATAAAATGGTCATCCGACGAGGAAACCGTCTTTCCATAAAATCTTGCTCAGATAAATAAATCTTTGAAACTGGTTGACTAGTGACGATTTTAATATAATTAACTTCATTAATTCAGCTTTCACGCAGTATGACCTGAGGAGCCCTGGGATGATAATGGTGGGCAGTGTGCTCACTCTCCCGGCGCGTTGGATTGGTGCTCTGCCAGACGGCGATGCCATTGGCCGGGCAGGCAGCCAATTGGGCAATTGCCACCTAAAAACAACAGCAGCGACCCCTGTCTACGACAACCACCCAAATTCGCCGGGCCCGCTGATCAATTTGAGGTCCCTGCTGCAGCCTGGATGCAGCAGCAGCAACAGGCCAGTACATCTTGACATTGCAACGTGGGTGATGGTGCATATGAATCATCAATGGGGGGTGGCCGGCAGACCTCAGCAGCAGCGAGATAAGCAGCGACGGACGCGGCCTCATCAGCGAGGAAGATGGAGGCGTGAAGGATGGAGCTTTAATTGGTGGAGCTGCAGAGAGACAGCTCGCGATTGAGACTTGACTCGATTTCACTAAGTTGGAAGGTACACATGCAATAATTAATGTCTTAAGTGCTCCCAATGTCTTTGTCAAGAAAATTAGAACATTAAGTTCCTATCACCCAAAAGTTCATATGATTTTGTTGGGTTTAAAAGTATGTTCTCCAAATTACTTTTCAAAATAGTGCTTACTTTTGTAGCTAGATAGCACACACATGGTCCATAAGTCAACTCAATAAATTCTGCTGCATCAAGGACAACCAAACATTGATATCCATTGACCCATCATTAATTTGACCACACACTACCGTCAAGAGATCGATCCTCTCTCGCCTATATATGCCGCTCTTATTTCGGCTGTAACAACCTTATAGATTGCATTGTCCATGAATGTGGTCTGTGTGTGTGAAACAAATTTGTAATATTTTGTGATTCATCGTATACTAGTGTTTAATATTCCAAATTTGTCATTCTATAGGAGAAAAAGTATTTATAACTACGATAGAAATCTTCTAGTTCATAAATTACGGATCAAAAGATGGTCCACTAATGTAGACCTTTGATTTAGATGGACCCCATCTTTAAATAGATGGGGTCCATTTAAATCAAAGACCCTCATGTAATGGATCATTCCCTGATTCGTAATTTACGGACCAGAGGATCTGCTTTCTCATCGGTAGGGATCTTCTGGTCCGCAAATTACGGATCAAGAGATGGTCCACTGATGTGAACCTTTAATTTGGATGGACCCCATCTTTAAATAGATGGAGTCCATTCAAATCAAAGGCCCTCATGTAATGGACCATCCACTGATCCGCAATTTGTGGACCAGAGGATCTGCTTTCTCATCGGTAGGGATCTTCTGGTTCGCAAATTACAGATCAAGAGATAGTCCATTGATGTGGACCTTTGATTTAGATGAACCCCATCTTTAAATATAATAGATCATCCCTTGATCCACAATTTGTGGACCAAAGAGCTACTGATCATCCAGTCTGGTCCAACGCGTTGCTAACCAAAATGCCGGATCAGTGAGACTCTGGCCATTCTATTAAAAGGAGTAGTTTGATATCATCTTAAAGAATCATGGAAGATCTACACAATACCAAATTGCATGCAAATACTGATGCAAGTTAATCTTTTATCTTTGATTCAGCAGTAAAAACGGGGGGAAAAAAACAAAAACAAAAACAGCAGCAGAATTAGAGTTGGAGACTTAGGAAGAAGGCACAGTGTTGCGTCAGGCGCCGCGCCCCACAGTCTTCACTTTGGCGAATCTTTCCCTCTGTTTGCAGCATTAAATGGACTGAACTTTAACTGAATCCTTACCTCCTTCACCATCCCCCCCCCCTCTCTGTTTTGGTCTTTTTGACCGCTCTTTCGCAGTCCAAAATCATATATGGCAGGGTTCATCTATTGCCACTGTTTTAATTGCCTCTTCTCTTTCCTTCTTTGCTCCCTTTGTTTTCCTCTCCAATAAACAAAAGTATCCATGCATGCAATGCATTCTTACTTTACACAATTACACTTCTCCGAAGAACGCTGTTTCACGTTCCATACACTACAGTGTTCTACTGGACATGCCGAAGCCATCATAATTGCCATTATTTGAACTCATTCCTTTGGCTGAGAGAAACGTCGACCTATCCACTGCAGACTGCAGTAGTGCAGTCCATTTATTTATAAAGATTTAAATAAGTAATCAATAAAATTAATTATCTCATCAATCTACTGCCTAACTTAAAAGTTCGGCAGGAACACCAGAAACTTTCCTTCTATTAAAGTTCCACTCCTTTTGGTCTCCTCTGTTTTTCGCCTTCCGACAGCCTCTTCATCTCTCTCCCTCGCTCATGAAGGCCAGCGGATTTCTCTGCCGGTCACAGGCCTCGACGGCGGTTTGCGTCCCAGGCGATCCCCGGTTGATGATACTACCGCGTGGGTATTCCCGCCTTGTCGACTCTCGGAGACTCAGCTCTGGCAGCCGGGGTCGGGCAGTCACCCTCCCGATGGTTACAAAGAAGCAAAGATCCGACTCACGACTACGGCCCACAGCCACCGCCGTCGCCGCCGCTGCCACAACCAATGGCCAAGTCTTCCAAGTGAGTAGCCAAAAAATTTAAAGTTTTGCTTGTAATATTCGGATAAAAGCTTCTCACCTGTTTCAACTGTTCAATCAACTTGCACCATAAAGGTGGTGGTCATGAGAGTTTCAATCCATTGCCAAGGATGCGCAGGAAAAGTGAGGAAACATCTCTCTAAAATGGAAGGTAATGCCAAAGGGCTTGTCTCCATTGCCATGTCGATGCATATCTGATCATTAAATCGCAGAATTTAGTCTTTTTAAGAAACTGAAAAAAAAAAAATCTGACAAATGAGAAATCTGTAGGTGTGACATCCTTCAGCATAGATCTGGAATCCAAGAGGGTAACAGTGATGGGGCATGTGTCCCCTGTGGGGGTCCTGGAGAGCATATCAAAGGTGAAAAAGGCCGAGTTCTGGCCATGCTCATGAATTCAACTCCACATGGTCTTTCAGCATCAATCTCAAAAGTGCAAGAACTTTTGAGCATCATAAGACAGATCATGCTTTTTCTTCTGCGTGTCAACATCTCCTTTATGTTCTAATATTACAAGTATTTTTATTGCGACTAGTCTTTAGCTACGAGCTTCTAATCCTCTCATTGCCTGTATATTACTGATCTGAACCTGTTTTAATCCCTTCCTTTGTTTGGTCTTTTATGTGCTGTGAGATTAATTTGTGCTTAAAGCTATAAAGTTGGAAGGGCCACTGTCTTGTTGGAGGACCACTTTGCTAACCGATCCATATCAAATAAGGTCTGATAATCATAGTGGTTAAGTTATTAAGAATCTCATAAAACAGAGGAAAGCCGATAAGTTATGATCATAACATAATTGATAATACCAGTGCAAGTGATCAATAACTAATATTCTAACTTAAAAGTTATGATATGGGTATTGCCTTATTCGATGGTCGCTTAAAATAATGTCTCCCTCGAAGTTTAAGTTAGAAAAACAGAATTGCGAAAAGAGATGCAAGGTAGATGATGGAATGAAATTGTATAATTCATCTAAGTAGCCTTTAAACTCGAACAGTTTGTTTCATCCGCGACCTCCAGCTTTCCTAGCAGGAGGAGGAGCTAACTCTTCATCATCAGATTGGACATCACCATATTGCCAAATGTTCAGTCTTTCCTTTTTTGCTTTCGCTTGGAATTCTTCCAAGGCATCGAGTGTTGTCTTTCGTTCCCTGGTGTCCCATTTCTTCTTTCTTTCTAACTTAGCAAGCCCTTCCTGCATTGATTTAGTTTAAGAAATCAGAATTCCAAAAGAAGTAAAGCTAAAATATGCAAAAATCCATCACAACTTCACCAATTATGTACAAAATTCTTGTAGTCTATACAGGCATCCACCAATGGATAATAATTTCATGTTTACAATAGGACTTGAGGGCAAATGAAGAAGACTGTAGGTGTGCCTGGTTTGTGGAAGCTTTTCCCTTCCTTTTTTTATTTTGTGGTTTTAGTTTTCAGAAAATAAGAACTTGAAATTGAAAAGACAAATGGCATTTGCCACCAATGCTGAGCTTCTTCATATAATCAAAGTAACAGACTTAATGAAACTGGCAGACTTAAGCAACTTTAGCTAAAGAGAAAAGACTTAGAGTAATTCAAAAATAAAGATGTGCTATAACAACCTGAAGCATGGCAGCATTTATGCTGAGTTCCCCTTCAGTGAGTGTCACCATCAAGACAATTCCGCTTCCGGGTCCTTTTGACTTTCCTCCAGAAGTATCTTGTTCTTCTATCATAGCACTGAACTCTTTTGAATTGTTCAAAGTCAACTCACTCAAATACTCTGCAGCTTCTTGACCAAAATCATCTTCCAAATTAGGTACTTTTATGTATGCAAGACTACAAAGCTGTGCTAAGCTAGGAGCTGCTGATACTGAGGGATCAAGCGGTCGTAAGTGGCTGTATGGAAGAAATTCTCGGTTTCCATAATCAATATAGAAAACTTCAAATTTGTCATTGGGTGATTCCACAGCTCCACGTGGTCCACTTACAATCTAGATATGTGCCAAACAATTGGAATAAATGAATATTCTTGAGTATATAAGAGATTGAGAGCTGAAATATGACATTCAAACAGGCCCAGATGCATTCTTCCAAAATAAAATGTAGAGATGTGCATTTAGTTCAAATCAAACTGTATCAAACCAAATTAGACAAATCAAATTGAACCAAAGTTTTAGTTCAGTTCAGTTTCGTTTTTTCAATTTGAACCAAATTATGGGCGCCTCCCCTAATAAAAGGCTTAATTTTGAAGCACCAGTATGATAGGCCATAGAGGACATTTATTTATACAATAGAGCTAAAGGATACTCAGGGAGTATGCACCAAGGAGAAACCGATTAACACTAGATGGTATATGTTTTCTTAATGTTTTTTTTCCCATTTAAACTCAGAGGTAAGTGTCAGCCTGCAAACTACAAGGTATTCAAGAACCTACACTACACTCTAGACAGTAATGACAAGAGGAAAGGATAAACCTCTCTAATCAGTTATTTGCAGATAAAATGAGTCCCCAAACCCGAGAGGGAAGGCTAGACGCATAATTACACTGTAGCTGTCTAACTCTACCTTGCATAAATGAATGCTGGATTGGGTATGAGATAAGCAGCCTCCACTAGAACCAAAAGATACAGGAACCTATAAACAAATTCTTTGAGGAACTACAATCCACTTGAACCATTGTCTCTCTCTCTCTCACACACACACACAAAAATCCATTCTCAATATCTCTTGTATCTTAAGTATCAGATTGCAAGAAAGGATCAGTTACACACAATGTTTGTTGTCAACTTTATATTGGGTATCATGAATTTTTCTAGCAGATTTCCCATTAGAAAATTAATTTGGAGAGAAAGTTACTTGGACAATTCCCCACAAAGTTTTAGTGATGGTTTTGTTTTTCTCATTGATTAATGCAATCTAAGCTGATTGATGAACACTCTATTTTGAACTGAAGTTATCCTATTCCAGTGGTCACCTTGACTCCATTTTGACCTATATAAAAAAAATTGATGAACTAGGTAACACCGAACCTTGGACGACCGGCCCAGCCCCACGGAAGTTTTCCACCGGCCATCAGGGTAAATTGGAAAGCACTCATGGCGGGCGGCCCAGAAGCCCAGCATCTCGTGGTTGCGAGCCCCATTTGGAGGAAAAATCCCTACAAATGCGTCGTAGCTGGGAATCGAACCGCGGATACTTAGATGACAACTTGACCTATATAGATTGCATATTTGGTGAATTGCTAATGTAATTCAATGAACCAACTTTAGCAACAGTGATAAATGTAGTTCGAAAAAGGAAAAAATAAAAAATAAAGGTTGCATCCCTTTAAAATAGATCCTCACTTAGAAACGGACTAAAAAGCCACATAGCAATGGGTCCAGATAGAGGCAAGTGGAATTTAAACCGTACCATGGCTCTGTTCCAAGAATTATCCATGCTGAACTGAGCTAGGACTATGTCACCCTTTGCAGGATTAAAAGAACCAATTACTGGAGCTTCCTTAATGTTTAGTGCAACAAGTTGCTGCTGAATGGCAGTCACCTTCTGATCACCAACTGTTTGGACATAGAATTTTCCACCTCCAAGGACTTCAGTAACTACCACCTAAGGTTATCAATAATAATGAGCATTATATTTAATAAATCAATAAAGAATATCAAATTACTTTAGTGTGGAACACCTTCAGCACTTCTTTATGTTTTGCTTCAGCAGAGCGGCCACTGAAAACTTCTTGTCCTTCAACATATGTCTCCCAAATCTGCAAAGAAAAGAAAGCATATATCAGTCCTCCAGGAAGAAGGATCAACAATTGAATAGTTAAAAGATCAATAAATTAAACTACCTTCAGCTTCTGGCGCTTTGCAGACTCCTCAGCCTGAGCCAAGAGGTGAGCATCTGGTATCTTGTCCGAACTAAATGAAGTTTGAAGTCTTGCTAAACCAGATTCCAAAAGGGTAATAGCCATATTGGTCCTAGAGTACCACAGAGAGCCTAAAAACGTTCCCGTCCTATCAACTGTTTCAACCTCAATCTATCCAGCATCACAATCACATTAATTGATATTAATGGAAATGTTTACATTCAAACAAAACTAAATCAACCATAGTTACCTCAACATCACGCTGCAATATTTTCCTTCTCATTAAAGCAATAGCATCCTCAGAAAAAGGCTCCTCTCGACCAGGACAGCGAACACCAGAAAATGAGAAGGCAATAGTGCATGTTTCCCTAGGAATCAATAACTTAAAGCGATGACCACTGAGGACATACTCAACGACAGCAGTGTGCCTTTTAGTCCTTTGCAGAAAAGGCAAAAAATCTCTAGTTTTTTTTGCAGATGCCTGTAAGGATAACATTTTTCAACTACAATGTGATGGCAAAGTTATACACACAAATGGACAAGATGTGGTTAAACTACTGACTGTAGTCAAATCAGTTATGTGCATCACTGGAGAGTCTTTGGAAGAATGAATCCCTTTCCTTGAATTAACTGCACGTGATTCAGCGGCCAGCAAGGCATCATAATAATTTGACCTTTCTTCAAAGTCTCGATGTCTGACAACAGTGGCAAAACCACGAGAAACAACCATCTCGGCAACATTCATTCCGACTTGATTAGTTGAGGGAGAAGTGGTATCATCAGCTTCACTCTTCACAAGCAAGACTGACCCAAAATCCATTACTCTAGAATCAGCTGAATTAGACATTGCTGCATTGGTTCCATCAGCTGAACCTACCTTCCTAGAGTATTCCATCGACACATTTACCTGACAAGACAAGACTTATGAGATAATTACCATTATAACTTTAATCATATGCATCAATCAAAAATTTCATACTTGATTGCCAATGAGACGAGTACGCAAGAATTCCTTGGCTTCACGGGCATAGGGTGCCGGTTTCTCTTCTCTTCTTGGATTCCCCATCTTAGGTGCTCTTTCTAAGTTCACATGTAGACAGCATATGTCAAGCATAACATCATGCAGCCACAATTAAAGAATTTCAAAACTAGAATTCAAATATAGTAGTAGAGGGAGGAAAGGAAATCAATTCAACTATACCTAGAAGAAACACATACTTTTCCAGTGAAATTTTGGTCATGAATTGCCTTTGAATTTGAAGCCGGAGGCACATAGTTAGTCCAGATTCTTAGCCGTTCCTTCTTTGCTTGCAACTCAGCAGCCTTTAGTTTATGTTTTGCTTCATTCTCCATCATGTTTGCACTCCATTCCACATGCTTAGCAAAGCCCTATGGAGAAGGAACACCCATTTTAATACATAAATCTGTCTCAAAAAAAAAAAAAATCAAAAGAATAGATATCCTGGAACATCCTATTATACGTGCAGATGTACAACTGCATATTCAACGGAACATCCTATTCTAAGTGTAAATGCACAACCGCATATTCATCGAACTCATGCTCAGATCAGCTACCTCAACAAAAGTGACATCCAAGGGCATAGATGGAAACAAGATGAATAAAGAAAATCTTATCAGGGTATCTTTTCTGTGAACCTTAGATAATTTACTTCAGAATTAAATGTCCACAACCTTTTTTAACTTTAAAACAGCTAGAAAAATATCCACAATGCTTGAATGATGATGTTGATCTAATGGGAGAATTGCATTGTGTGGTGCTGTTATGAAGCAATAAAATAAAAGCCCATATTAATATGATGAAAGTCAAAGGCAAAAACCTAAAAGCAAGTTTGATGCAACATTCCAGGATATCACTATGCCATTGTAGCTGAGAGGTGGAGATTACACATTGTACAAACTGTAATTCATTCAAATCCTATCATATGGTAGAGTAGGTTAGTGAATAAATTTATCAGGCTAATGGAATTTCTGCTTTGGGGAAGCATTTTATTTTTGCAAGGGGAGTTTTCCCTCTCCTGTGGAGCCCTTCCCTCTTTCTTGGCTAACCTACTTAATTGGCAATACTCCCTTTTACAATACTTGCAGCAGAATACACCTAATAACCTGAAAGGATTTATTAGGAAATGGAAATACCTGTACGAATATTCAATATGTAAATTCTTTAGAATATAGGCATGGTAATAGTGTTTTGTTGCATCTACTTATCACAAGCTGAGAAACATTACCTGTATTTGTTATTTATCAACAGAGTGCTCACTTTCTTCTTATCTTCTTTACATTCGTTCACAACTTTTCGATCCAAAATATTGACTAATAGAATTTGATTTCACTAATTTCCATTTTACGTTATCTTCAGTCAAATAAAACATTTAGGTCACATCTAGTGTTTGTTAAATACTTCCTGCAAATATAACCATTGAAACTCATATAGCCTTAATGCCATAATCTAAATTCATATCCGACGATTCATAGCTAGATAGGGAATCAGATTCCTCAAGAATCATTCAAATTTTCATTCACAATATAATTACAAAAGAAAAACTAAACCTCATATTCAGATGTTGTTTAAGCCCTGATAAGAAGCAATTCAATGTTTTCTATACAACTATGTAAGCATACACACATTCTGGACAAGCTCCAAGGCAAGATCTCTTGCAGTATCACCATCTGGATAATAAACTGAGCCAATTAGATTGCTGAATTTATCTACACCTTCAAGTACAATTCTCACCTGCATAGTTTGAAGGTTTAGGTTAAAAACTAAACCAAATACGGAACTTCATATTCTGAGATAGAAAGGAAAATACATCTCTGTTTAAGACATGAGTTTCAGTAAAATGCTTTGCTTCTCGAACCTGCTCAACAATTCCATGCATAGGTTTGCCCTTGTTTGCCGCGAGCAATCCCATTGCATCCAAATTACTAGGATCACCAATGGCTGAAGGTGGTAGATTTCTTACAGCTAACTCTGAAGCACCAGGTTCCTAAAAGATATATACATAAAATATGTCATTCTTCCAGCCTTTTATGTATCATGGTAATGTTCTATCCATTTTCTTTGCAATTATCAGGCTTCTACAATTAAAGACAACCAAATGCTAATGGTTTAAACTTTTGCAATTACCATGCATCAGGGATACTCATTCTTGCCCAATAGTTTCATGCCTTTGTTAACTTTGCAACTGTTTTGATCACAACATTCTATTGCACGTTGACCAAGCCTTGTTATGGAAGGTAATAATGTAATTGCTCAAATGGGAAAATGGATTGAAATCAAATCTTCACAATGAAAACTTCAAAGCATTCAATGGAGAAAAAGGAGCAAAAAACCATGAAATTACTGATAGAAAAAGGAGAAAGGGGAGTGGATTTGTATTTTAATAAGAAAAAAAATTAATACACATGCTTGATCTTGGGAAAAATCTAGCCAACAAAAAAAACACTACTAAAATCTCTTGGACAAATATACAGGCTTAGACTTAATCAAGCGATGGATCATACAAAGTCTATACAGGCTAGTTTCTGAAATTGGCACTTATTAGTCAATCAGCCAACTACATGATCATTCAACAGAACCCAACATAGTTCAAGAATTGATCAAACATTGAAAACTAGCAATTACATACTCATAACATTAATCACAAATTGTTTCAAATGGCTAATTTTGGCATTAAAATGGCCATTTCATCTTTCCTTTGGATATGACCCCAACTTGCCTCATAGATATCGTGTTTCGAATTGATCTTTGAACCAATTTGTCATTTCTTAAACATTTCTAAAACTATTAATATTTGTCTTGTTCAAATATAGCCTTATTGCAAAATTATTGAATCCTAACCTAGACTATAAAGAAATTTTAACTTGCCATAGATAGGAGGATACATCAAGAAGCCATTAACGACAATAAGCAGCACATATAATA
Organism: Zingiber officinale; assembly: GCF_018446385.1. Taxonomy (NCBI): domain Eukaryota; kingdom Viridiplantae; phylum Streptophyta; class Magnoliopsida; order Zingiberales; family Zingiberaceae; genus Zingiber; species Zingiber officinale. The sequence continues at coordinate 79,121,287 of NC_056006.1, forward strand.
AACAACATTCATCCTTTGTGTATTGAAAACAAAACATATAAAGCTGCTTAATCCAAATAACATAGAACTTCACCATGCACAGGAAAAAGATTTTCAGAAAATCAACAACATGCATTAGAAAAAGAGTGCTAACCTTTGTCCAACGTCCTACACCTTGTTGTTTGGCTTGCTCTTCTAAACTTTGTAGATCTGCCAGGTATGGACTTACTTCCCCTTTTTGTTGGCCCTGCTCCCTTACCTAATGGTGAATAAAATATCGATCAAATATCACCATTGAAATGTTTTTTTCCTTTTTTAATTTAATCAATGAATACCCAGAAATTATTCTTACTTTGGCCCATCCTTCAGAAACAACTGCAAATGCTACATTCTTATCTCCCATGAAAACAGTACCAAATTCTCTTCCAATTGAAGGAACAGTGTAATCCACTCTGAACATCACATCCTAAAGAATCAAGATTGTGAGAAGGCCTGACCTAAGACAAAGGTGTACAAACATTCAAACTCATGAATAAGCATAAGAACCTTCCCAATGCAATATTTTCTCAAAAATTCCCTGCTCTCCCATGCGAATGGTTCATCAACACCTCCTCGGCGTGCCTAATTAATACACAGCCACAAAATATTTCATCAAGTATAATTCATAGTGCACATGACAAATAACATTTTTCAAGCAAGATGATTTTTTACAGCATTAGCGAGAAAAAAGTTAAGAAATATATAAAGATCAGTCATGATATCAACACAGCCCACTCCATGAAATAAATTCCTAAACATGGCACTTTTTAATGCAAGTTTTCCGAGTGGCAACGATTGAAGGACAAAATTGTTGAAACTAAGATTTATGCAACTGCTAAATCCAAAGAGTATAAGAGCCAAGCAAATCATGGTTACCAGTCTAGGGGCAATCAGAGAAGACAAGGTGATGGTCTTTTCAGGAGGGATGTCTGCTTTTGCGCTTCCCATTATAACCAGACAGTCCCCAGAGGGAACAGCCTTGACTTTCCCTCTCAACCATCCTGTTGACAAAGCTGTCGACGCCATGCCGATAGATAAGGCCTAGAAGGAGTATAAGAAATGTCACGTTAAGGAAAGTGATCATCTAACCAAGATAACAAGTCACCAATTTATTGGTAAAATGCACGCCTTGTTCAGTGTTCAAATTTTTGCTGTAGGTCATTGCGAGGAGACATCAAAAATTTTTAGTTCTCGTTTAAAAAAAAAGGCAGATAAACAAACAGAAAAAACTGATAACAAAATTCAGAAATGTCAAGTGAGAAGAGAATGGTGCACGGTTTAAGCAACTGAGCAAATTGCTCTACCTCAAACAGATCCCTTGCTTGTTTATTCAACTACGGCATGATGAGAAAGTTATAAGCTTAGAAAACAAGCGAAAATAAAAATCTTTTATCATTAACACTTCGTAAGAGGCCGAAACATGCACAAAGATATGATCTTTTACAGATCTCGGAGACGTCAATGGCACAACAATCAATACGACAAAACAATTGTGTTAGATCACCATCACCATGTGACGAAAAGCAGATCCAAAAATCCAATAATCCGGTACCGAATCTGAGCATGACATCAAGCGTCAAAACGAATAATTCGCCATCAAAAATTGAAAGAAGCTTCCTTGTCTCAAAAAGAAGTTGAATCTAGCAATGGATCTGCGAAGGAAAGGCCTACCTTGGCCGATCGAAGCGGATAAGAAGAGCCCGATCGAAGCTGAGTCCCTCTGCAAAACGCTAGTTCACGTTTGCAAATTGCAACACCAACTTCGACGCGATGGCCAAGACTCACTGGGAACTCCGCCGCTATGATAGGAGTGAGGCGACGAGTTGCATAAATTTGGATAAATACCAGCTTCCATCTGAATTACATATTCATCCCTTGAATATAAGAAATGTCACTTTACCCGGAGTTTCAAAACTTCTTCCATTTTACAAGCGATAATTTGTAGAAATTATCTGTAGCGCTCAAACCTTTTGAAATCCACCTCACATTGTCTTACTTATATGGTTCGTTTGGATTGGTGGGAGTAGGTTTATATGGAAGTTTAAATCCGTATATTATATCGTATCAAAAAATTTAATATAAAAAACCCATAATATTTTATTGAATTTTGAGTATAATAAATTTTTGACATATCAAATTTTTAATAGGATATAAATTTTATATAGTTTATATTAAAATTTAAAGATTAGTACGGTATATAGGATATATCGATACTAAATCTTATATTGATATTAAAAAATTTAATAATACTATACCAAAATTTTTAATATATTGATAATACGGTAATTTACCAAAGGGCGTTACTTAGATATTGTACTTATCAAAAGGCGCATCGTAGGTTGATATTTACCAAAGGACGCAGTTTAACAAATTCAATTCTCAAATTACCCCTCTGGTTACCTGGCAACCATGTTTTTCAATTATCATTTTCCAAGCATCCAAGGCACAAATTGAATTGAAAAATAATTTATGGTTCGGATGCACGTCATCTCACCGTCTCTCTCTCTCCATCCTTTTGCGTGGTGTTATAAACACAAAAGAAATATGAACCCTGCGCTTACCATTACTGCTCGTGCTGGTTGGCAACATTGCAATAGACCAGTTAGGTTTTCAGGATATTGGCGTAAGAGTTTCAAGATTAGACCAAAGGACAATTACAGTTAAGAACGTCAGCAACTTCTTGCAAGAGGGAAATTAGTAGAATACATTTAAAGATTTAAACATGTATGTATAGATTTATTACTGTAAATTAGGGTAGTGATGGTAAATAAAAATTACAATATTGTAGCAAAGGGTGGTGGAAAAATGGTTGTTATGGTTTATTTTGGTTGTGTGGGGAATAAATACTCAACAACACCTGCAATATGATGTAATAGAATACTTAATCGATTTAAGTATTGTTATTTTCTATGGTTGATAGTTAAGTTTAACTAACCATTTTTTATTAAGGGTTAAGGGTTTAGTTAGTGATGATCCTAGTTTACAAGAAGTGTCTACTTTAGTAGGGGCCTGATATTGATGATATCAAGCCCACGTTGGGCCTGATATCATCGATATCAGACCCAACGTGATCTGTGGTTAAAAGTTAGATTTTACATCATATAGATCTTTTCCTCGCTCAACCCTTCCTAGTGGTTTCAATTGAGCAAAATTACAAATTAACGACATCACTTGATTATGTAGTTGCAAATTTACTAAATTAGTTTGGAATTTATTTATTAGGGACGATCATATAACTGAAGAAATTCTCTCTGAGATATGGAATACACTTGATACAAATTCTAGCATTGGACATGGAGCTAATGTAGGAGAAGTATCCAGAACAAATATTCTATCATCTTCGCAGTATAGTTTTGTGCCTAACACAAATAGACATAGAAGCAGTAATTTAACATTTGATCTAAATGAAGAAGCTAGTATTCAAGAAGATGAAGTTCTGAATCCTTGTACAACACTTGATGTTTACTTTGAGCATACTTGGAAGGAGGAGGAAGGGTATTATAATCGAATTGGAGAGGAATTGCAATGTAATACAGATGTACAAGAATTCTTAGTTGATGATATGCAGATTGAACAATATGAAATATCTCCAGAGCTGTACAGTGACTTAGAGGAGGAGTTCCCAATAGTTGATGATACATATATTCTAAATTCTCGATTGCTCCAAAGGCCAGTTGAAGAGACAACAGATGAGCATGAATTTTTTGTTGGACAGATTTTTCTGTCTCGACAAGAGTTCAAGAATGCACTTGTGAAACATGCCATGGTTAAACATATGAGATATAACTCAGTCGACACTCGAAAAAATAAAGTAAAAGTCGTCTGCTTCAATCAACCGTGTAAAAGGAGAGTAGTTGCCCGGGGGATGTAGAGTTCATTGTTACGAAATATATAAAGGAACACCAATGTGACACCATTAGGGAAAGTGCTGATCATCAAGCATGCTCTTCATCCTTTGCAGCTTCTTTTGTTGAAGAGCAATTTCTTGCTAATGAACAATACAAGCCAAGTGATCCTGTCCGAACCAAGAGTCGGGGTCATGACCGCACGCTCCGGATCTTCGAGTACTCCGTGAAACTCTCAACAAAAGCCGAGCCGAGCGGCCCACGGGTTCCTCCGGCGGCCTCAGCTCAAGAGGAATGACAAGAAGGTAGCCTCAAGATGAAGACCAAGATACCTCCGAAGAAATGGAGGCCTTATATAGACCCTCGAAGCAGGCGCAATCAGCAAAAGCGACTGCACAGCCCAAGGCTGACTGCCTGGAGTATGCGAAGGCATGCCCGGATGATGGACCCGTGGACCCGGAAAGGCCCATGAGGCCATCACTGCTATCGTCAACCTTTCCATGATGTGGCAAGATCCTCCATCGTGCGATCTTATGTACGGCCTAATCATCGGACATGCTTACCGATATTCCATATCCCGAGCGAGCGTATAGGCCGCTCACCACCTTTTCTCCTCCCGCTTATCTTGGCCAGCGCGCCGACATCGAAGCGACGGACCGTATCGGCCGCAGATCCTCCCGCCTTGATCCTCCTCGCGTGTAAACCCAAGCCCATGGATGGGTTATCTGATCCCGGACCATTATCCGCGGGCGCCTCCATCCGCCAGATCCTGCTGGGATGGTGGGCCCCATTCTACCGCGGATCACCAAGTATGATTATAGCGGATATAAAAGCTAGGTTGGGTGACTCATCTCGAGCATACATAGCTCGAGAAAGCGAAGAAAAGTTGTTGGAGATTATGACCAAGCATATAGAGATCTTCCACTATATCTCGTGAGTTAAGAGTCGGGGATCTCAAACTTATATACTACAGAATGAGGATAATCTCAACGCTTTGGGTTTGGAGCTTGTAGAGAGTATTCAGTCTTATCTTCGCAAATTGATTGGAATTGATGCCACACACCTAAGAGGCAAATATGGTGTATTATTGATGGCTACATCAATTGATGCTAATGACAATGTCCTCCAGTAGCCTTTTGGAATTTGAAGTTGAATGTGGGTCCGCATGAGTGGTTTTGGATCATACAAGAGATTCTTTGATGTTGATCCAGTCAATGACTATAGTATCGGATAGACATCGGCATTATATAATTAGGAAAGTCTATCCTCACGCCATCATAGTTTTGTTGCCACACATGTCTTCTACTGAACGAATAATCAGTGAAGAGTCAGTATTGAGCCGCTGGCTCGAAACACAACACTGCAATATGATCTCATAATGCAATCCATGCTTGAAAAACATCCAGATGCTCATAAGTGGCTTCAGAACATTGACTCTAAAAGATGGTCTAATGCACACTTTAATGGCAGAAGGTACACAATGCTAACAACCAATTATGTAGAGAGTTTAAATGCTTTGTTTAAGGAGACGCGTGAATTTCCCATAAACAGGTTAATTGATAATACCAGAAGAAAGGTTGCTCAATGGTTCTTTAACCATAGGGACGAAGTGTCGAAATGGTATGTTGCGTTGACACCTCATGCTACCAAAGACATGGAATCAAGGAGGGAGAAAGCTAGACGATATAAAGTCCACCCCTACTCTCAATCTAAAATGGAAGTAGAGACATATGACGCTTCATATATTGTTGATTTGGAGAGAAAATATTGTAACTGCGGGGAGTTTCAAATTTCAGGATTGCCTTGCTCACATGCAATTACCGTCATCATTCACCGGAACATGGATACACTCACATATTGTGAATATTATTTTCATTCATAGAATTAGAATGCGACATACATGGATCGTATTTACCCTTGTCGAAGCAAGGAATTTTGGCCTAGGGGAGTAAACAACATTATAGTTCTATGTCCCCGTAGCCTTGTGCAGCCGGGTAGGCGAAAGAAGGCAAGGATTGAGTCAAAACATAATGGGAAGGTAAAAGTCAAATGCAGTAGGTGCAAACAACTGGGCCATAATCGGAGGACCTGTAGAATGCCGCCAACCCCTGGTTCTTGAATTAATTGTAAATTGGAGAGTTGATCCATATATTTTGTATGCAGTACATACATAGGATTGTAAGAAAAACAGTTTTGGAAAGTGATGTTTGTGTTATATCGTTTTATGTAGTATTTATTTTATGATTCAGTGGTATTGTAGGTATGAGAAGTGTCAACCATCACCTGCAAGGCATAATTAATACTTCACACCATATAGGTTTAGTACATCTCAGCATTTCAATTCAACAGGAAGGGGTTTGAAATTTCAAAGTAATGTAAATATGTTTTGAAATATAAATTAGTTAAAACTCAGACAAAGGAATTGTAGTCATCCTTGAAAAATAAGATTGGAGTTATTGAAAAAGAAAACAGGTCACTGTTCCGTGCCAACTGGCATGGAGCAATAACTTCTAATCCAGGGGGTATAAATAAGTTTTTACACCATTTATACCATCTCCCCACTCAGACCATCACAGGGAACGTGATTTCAGGTAAATCCAAGTAGGGGAGGGTCATCAGTGAGTTTTGGTCAAAACTCACTGCTTGACCTAGACACCTCTGATATGACCCATTTCAGTTCGAGTGGGATTATGGAATTGCAAGGACTCCAACGGTGCTAGCAAATCATGATTTAAAGCTATATATGTGTGGTAGCAAGTGTTAAAAAAAAACAAAATTCAGCCACCGTTGGGCTTGATATGAGAGCATATCAGGCCCAATGTGAGTCTGATATGAGCGCATATCAGGCCCAACGTGGGCCTGGTATGGTATCATTTCTTAAAACTTGATTCTATCTCCCCCTTCTAAAAACTCAACACGTGCTACCATGCTCCTTATAAAAAAAAATAAAATAAAATAAAATTTGTGTTGGTACAACATCCTTCAGGTCAAGGTTGACCTGGTTGACCAAGCTTGAGCCTTGGTTTGGGTTTCGATGTTTGACAATGCAAGGCTGATTGAAGAAGAGTCAAGTAGGTCAAGGATGACCGGATACTTGATTGGGAAGTCCTAACTGGGATGTTAGGCAGAAGGAAAGACCTGGTGAGTGAAGCCAGACAGAAGAAAATCCTGGTGAGTGAAGCCAGGTGAACATCCTAGTGAGTGAAGCTAGGTGAAAGACCTGGTGAGTGAAGCCAGACAGAAGAGAAGTCCTAGTGAGTGAAGCTAGAGTTGGAAGACAGTGAGTGAAGAAGCAAAAAGAAGTCCTAGTGAGTGAAGCTAGGCGATTAAGTCTTGGTGAGTGAAGCCGAGATGGGGAAATCCAGATGGGTCAAGATTGACCGGACATCGGTGAAAGTCCAAGTAGGTCAAGGAGGACCGGATACTTGGCATGATAGGAAAGTCCAAGTAGGTCAAAGGATTTGTGACGGGATACGGCAAGAGGAGAAAGTCCAGTGGGTCAAAGGTTGACCCGGACACTGGTGAGGAGTCCTAGCAGTCGGAGTGACGGATGCTAGGAATGATGTACATGAGTCAAGGTTGACCCGAATGTTGGTTTGAGAGGCTTGGGACTTAGTTTAGGCAAAACCAATTGGATCGACGGATCGATCCGGATCTCAATGAGCCTCCCAGATCGATCGCCGGATCGATCGTGGATCGATTCAGGTCCCATCGATCGATCGATCGGGACCGATCGATCGATTGATGCTATACCGGATCGATCCGTGATTGATTGAGCGCTTTTCAGTGAGCACGGCGCTGGATCGATCCGTGGATCGATCAAGCCTCCCGATCGATTGGGAGTTTTCGATACGGATCCGACCAGCAAGTATTTGAATGGCGCCACTGGTGAGAACTTCACGTAGAACTTCGATTCATTTTTGATCTTCACCACCCAGCCTCTTCCCAAGCTCGAGATCACCAGTTCTTGAAGGCTCTGGAGGTTCTTCCAAGTCAATAGGGGATTAAAGCAAGAAGAAGAAACTAGGTTAGGTTTTGCTCTCATTGTAAGCTTGTAGCTTGTATTTCATTACCTTTCCCTTCTTCTTGTATTGAGTCTTGTAGGGCTCCGCCCTTGGTAGTTACCATAAAGGAGAGTTTTATTAGTGGAGGGTGTGTGAGGTGTGGATCCTTGGACTAGTCACCTCTTGTGAGGTGGATACCAAGTAAACCAACCGTTGTGTGGTTTGTTTACGTATTTCTTCACTGCGCACAATGAAGAAACAAGCAACGGCGAACGAGACGGACGAGCTATTCACTCCTCTAGCTACTTTCGTCCCAACAAGTGGTATCAGCGAGCCTTTCCAGGAATCATCGCGAAGGGTCAAGCATAACAAGAAGAGCTAGAGGTGAAGAAGTTGAAGCAAAATTGTCAAAGTCAAAGAAATTCAAAAGCTCAACTTCTACAATGGAGATGGGCTCGGATTCGACACGAGGGTGGCTCCACCATACACTTCCACGAGCTTCGATTCTTGGAAATCAAGAATCGAAAATTTTCTTATGATGGAGATAGAACAATGGTTTGCTCTTATGGAATGCTTCAAGACTCCAACAAACTCAAAGGGCAAAGTTCTCAAGAGGAGCAAGTGGAGCCAAGAGCAAGTCCAAAGGTGCGAGGCAAATGACAAAGTGACCAAGCTTTTGGTCAATTTATTGCCAAGCACCATCCTTTGCAAAATTGGAGAATTTGAAGATGCAAAGGAATTATGGAGTAAATTGGCAAAGCTTCATGAAGAGATCCCCTCCACTGTACAAGAGCAAGAAGAATCCAGAGAGGGTGACTCTTTGGAGCAAGACCAAGAGGAGGACTCCGAGATTGAGAGATGCTCAACCTCCGAAGAAGAAGTCCAAGAAGAAGCTTCATCTTCAAGGGAGTGCAATGAAGAGAACAAGGAGGGAGCATACTCCTTGTTCCATGTACAAGATGATGAAGCCTCCACCTCTAGGATTGAGGGGGGGGTGTAGATCAATGAACCCGGAGCAAGAAGAGGCCTCCACATCCGGGTCAAGTGAAGAAGAAGAAAATGGTGCCACCTCCAAAATTCAAGAAATATCAAATGGAGGAGCAAGTGCCTTCCCTACACAAGAAGGTATAAATGTTTCAATTAAAAATAAAAATCATATAATATGTTTTGAGTGTAGGGAAAGTGGGCACTACAAGAGCAAGTGTCCCAACTTGGCCAAGAAGAAGGGTCAAGTGACACAAAAGGGCAAGGAGAAGCCCAAGGAGACTACCCCCGGGACAAAGAAGAGCAAGGAGCACATTGTGTGCTTCTTGTGTCAACAAAAAGGGCATTACCGAAGTCAATGCCCCAAGGGGAAGAAGATGGTCAAGGCTCAAGGAGGCACTAGTCAAGGGAGAGCCTCTAAGGTAAAGAAGAAGGTAACATTTATTGAGCCTACCCCTTTACGTTATGGTAAAAAGCATGATAGTTCTAACTTATATCATTTTAATGCTATTTACCATAAGAATAGAGAGCATGGTAAAATTAAGGAAAATAATGTAGCTTACCATGCTAAAACTACCACACCTAGGATTAGGAAGGTAGATAAAAATCTAGGCAATCACACTAAGGACCTTAGCTACAAGCCTAGAAATAAAAATGCTCATAAATTTAATGGAAAACCAAAAACTAAGGACTTAGTGATAGAAAATCAAATCTTGAGGTCAAGGCTTGATAAAATGGAAAAGTCCCTAAAAAGGATGGAAAATATCCTAAAAGGACAAAATGAGCATAGCCTAGGTCTAGGAGCACAAAGGTCATCTAATGGCCATAGGGGTTTGGGATACAAACCAAAGGCTAAGAAGGATGTAATCTCTTACCATAGGGTTCCATATAGTTATGGAACTAACCCTAGGTCTAGTGGTCAAGCCAAAAATACAAGGGAAGTTATCCCTAAGAGTATTTTTGCAACAAATGTGACTAAAACTTCTAAGAAGTCTAAGAAAGTCACAAAGAAGGTTACAAGGGAAGCAATCCCTATAGTTGACCTAGAAAAAATGACCAAGACTTCTAAGAAGCCAAACAAGGTCACTAGGAAGGTATCTAGGGAAGTTATCCCTAGTGAATATCTAGAGCATCCAAGGAGCACCAATAGGTTTTGGGTTCCTAGGAGCATTTTCTCTATCCCATAGATGGGTTAGAGAGTATCAACTCTGAGAAGAAGGGTAGTTAACCCAACTTTGAAGAAAGGAGCATTTTCAAGGTTTTTGTTAACCTTTGAAAATGAAATGAATTTATTATTTACTCCTTGAAAGAGTAAAATGTGCCTAAATGGTTGAAAATTGATCTTATCTTAAAATGGCATATATTGGGAAAACCTAGAGAAATACCAAGTTGGGATTTTGGTATTCTCTTAGAAATTTAAGGCAATCCGGGCCTTGATTTATGTGATTACTCTTGAGGAAAAATGGAATATGCCAACATTTGAGGGTATGCTAAATTTTTAATTGGCATAAACAAATCAAGAGAAATAGAAATGTCAATTTAGGTGTTGGCATCTCTTTGAAGCATTTAGGGCAATTTAGGTTTAATGTTTTAAGATAAAACAAGTTGCATATTTTGAGTTTAGCTAAGTGGTTAAGGATACTTAAAAAGGAAATCTAGGTACATTTTATTTATGCTAAACCTTGCCATGATTGTTTGCCCATCATATGCCATGACATCATGTCTATTTTTGCATTCATGTTTTATTATGAAAAATACAAAAATATCATGTCATGTCATACATACATCATGTAGTTATAGGAATCTTTCTTTTGAAAGCTATTTCTTTTTGATGTATGCCATAACATTATCATGCATTATGTTTATTTCCTTAAATTAAGGACAAGTGTTTTTACCAACAAGTGGTATAAACAAATGGCATTTATAAACAAGTGGAATCAACAAGTAACATCCTTGTTGGATGTTTACCACTCAAAATGCCTAGAAAGATATGTATAATCCCTAGATTAGGGCAAAATCAAAATTTACATCTCACAAAGACCTATAAGATGACTTGTATGTGGTTTGTGCACATTAGATACAAGTGAGATGTTAGGATGATGAACAAAACTCAATATGTTGATTTAGTGCATTCTTTTGAGTTTTAAATTCATCAAAACACATAGTTATGTGTGTTTCCCATCATTGGGAAAGCTAATGTACAAGTCATGTGCATTAAGCCCAAGGAACATGGTGAGATATTGATTTTGAAAATGTTTTAAAATGATTTTGGAAAACCTTGGTGAAGGCTATCTTTTGATAGTAATCACCATTGAATAGTTAGACACAAACTTGAAGAAAACACTAAAGTTTTTGCAAGTTCTCAAGTTTGTGTCAATCTTTGAAAATATGATGTATTTTCATAGAAAACTATTTTTCCATGATAAATTATACCCTAAATAATGTCAACACAAATTTTTACGATTTTGGAATTTTGTCTAATTTTCTAGGGGTTTCAGAAATTGGTGAAATTGAATTTCAGCGAGCTCCAATCGATCGGATCGATTGAGTACCTCAATCGATCAGCCGATCGATTGAATTTCGCGATATGCGGCAGAGGCTCACGAGGATCAGGATCCGATGATCAAGAAGACTGAATCAATCGATCGATTCAATTCGTCGATTGAGGTGATCGATCGAACCACATCCAATCGATTGAAATGATTTGATTAAAGCTTATTTTTAGCATTTTGAACCTATTTTAGTCTAGGAAACCATTCCAAACCCCGAAATACATATATAAAGGTGTTTTCGTGGAAAACAAGGATGGATTGGTTAGGAAGTAATTGAAGTTTAGGTTGAGGTTTGTTTCAAATATTTGAACCTCAAAACTTAAATTGGGTTTCCTAAAGTTTTTAGATTCAGTCATTGTTGGTGCAATGAAGTTACCACCATGTCTTTAGGGGAGGGACTCTTTAAAGACATGAAAATTATTTTTATGAACCTGGAAGGTGGTTAACCTTCAAAGTCAAGGTCGAGCGCTTGAGTTTTAATAGGATATCCTCATTGTTCTAGTGGCTTCATGGATAATGCTCAAGGATGGGTATTTGCCTACATTGGGGAAAATGGTTAAGGATAATGAAGGGTATGAGATCTTCATTATCGTGTTGATCAAACAGTGAAGTTGTGAACAACGTGAGCAACTCTTCAGAGAGTTTTCAACAAGTGAATTTGTTGATGTGTGCCCAAAGATGGGGGATGTGTGCCAATAGGGGAGAATGAAAGAGAGTAAGTTAGGCATTAGTTTGCCCTCTTGGGGAGAATGAAGAGCTTAACTTGTATTCAACCGATGGCATGCAGAGGTGTTTAGGCTATGATTAGCCTAACTTACATGTGGTATTGTAAGTGATAGTGTGGTATTGTCAAACATCAAAAAGGGGAGATTGTTGGTACAACATCCTTGTCGTGTCATCAAGTTGACCAAGCTTGAGCCTGGTTTGGTTTTTCGACAATGCAAAGTCGATAGAACAGCAAGTAGGTCAAGGATGACCCGGATACTTGAAGTCCTAATGATGTGGCAAGAAGGAAAACCACGTGGAAGCAGTAAGAAAATCCTCGTGAGTGTGAAAACTTGTGTGAAAGCTGTGAAACCTGAAAGACTGAGGAGGAGTGAGCGAGGAAAGAAGTCCAGTGGCTAGAAGTGGAAGTAGGAAGCATAGAGACAGGCTATGCGGTCAGTGAGTGAAGCTAGAAAGCATCTGGAGTGCCAGAGAGATTCGTCAGGACAACAACAAGTAGGTGCTGGTGAAGGTCGGATGAGAGACCGGATGAGACTGCATGATGAAGGAAAGTCCAAGTAGGTCAAAGTTGACAAGATACAGCAAGGAGAAAAGTCCAAAGGTGGGTCAAAGTTGACGATTGACACGGTGAGGGAGTCCAGCAGTCAAGGGAGTGACCGGATGCTGCATGATGTACCAACAGTTAAGGTTTATTGACCAATAGGCTGGGACTTAGATTTGGGCAAAAACCAGAGGATCGATCGATGGATCGATCCAAAGGTATTAACGAAGTCGATCGATCGGTGGTTCGATTCAGGTCCCAATCGATCGACCGTGGGAGTTCGGCGCTCATATGAAGAGCGCCGGATCGATCCGTGGATTGATCCGCGCGTGCGCTTTCCGTAGGCGGAGGCTGATCGATCCGGATCGATCCAAAGATCGAGGAATCGATCGATCGGGCTAACAGTTTTATTTACCGCGCTCAGAAATTAGAACGGTGCGAACTTCACCATTCATTTCGCATCTTCCCAGCTTCTCTCCACACTCGAGCTCGCTCGCTCGCCTGGCTCTGGTTCTTCCAAGTCAAGAGGCGGATCAAAGCAAGAAGAAGAAACTAGGGTTAGGTTTTTGCTCTCATTGTAAGCTTGTATTTCATTATCGTTTCCCTTTCTTCTTGTAGGGCTTCTCCGCCCTTGGTAGTTACCATAAAGGAGAGTTTTATTAGTGGGTGTGTGTGAGGTGTGGATCCTTGGACTAGTCACCTGAGGTGGATACCATAAACCAACCTTGTTAGCGTTGTGTGGTTTGTTTCAGATTCACTGCAGACTTAAGCAAACAGAGCAAACGCCGACGAGCGTATTCACCCCCTCTAGCTACTTTTCGGTCCCAACACCAAGGTGCTACCATAGGGTTTAAGACAACGACGACTCGGTGGAGGGTGTTACCGGAAGTATGCCAGGCCTTAGTTTCGGGTGTAAATTTTTTGACACCATATATACCATCTCCCACCCGACCTTCACATGGAACTTTATTTTAGGTAAATCTAAGTGGGCCATCCATGGATTTGCTAAACTCACTAATGGACCTAGCACCCTGATTGACCTATCTGAGTGGGATTATAGAATTAGGACTCAGCGGTGCTAGCAAATCATGATTTAAAGCTCCATAGGTGTGGTACAAGTGTTGAAAAAAAAAATTCACATCGCTGACGATGGTTTCATATCTCGTTTCTTAAAACTTGATTCTATCTCCCCTTCTATAAACTCAACACGTGCTACCATGCTCCTTAAAAATAAAATAAAATAAAATTAAATGAAGGTGCTACTATAGGGTTTAAATCTCTGAGATGGGTTCTATGTGAGTCATAACTTAGTTTCCAGGGTGTATAAATTCGTTTTGACACCATATATACCATCTCCCCACCCAGACCTTCACAGGGAACTTTATTTCAAGTAAATCCAAGTAGGGGAGGGCCATCAGTGAGTTTTGGTCAAAACCCACTGATTGACCTAGACACCTCTGATTTTGACCCATTTCAGTTCGAGTGAGATTATGAAATTGCAAAAACTCCAACGGTGCTAGTAAATCATGGTTTAAAGTTCCATAGGTGTGGTAAAACAAAACCGTTCAATACATCGTTACGATTCGCTACTTGTAACCAGGCGGTTCAGGCTAGGCCGTGCCTAAGTCTCGTATGGTATCGCTTTTAAAACTTGATTCTATCTCCCCTTCTATAAACTCAACATGTACCATGCTTATAATAAAAATAAAATAAAATAAAATTTCAAGGTGCTACCATAGGGTTTAAGTCTGACGCATCCATCAGTGTTGTCACTGCACTAAGCGACACGACAACTTAGTTTACAGGTGTATAAATCTTTGACACCATATATACCATCTCCCCACCTAGACCTTCACAGAACTTTATTTTAGGTAAATCTAGAAGGCGTCATGGGTTTTGCTTAAAATCACACCTAACTGGACTGATTGACCCTACCATTTCTTTGAGTGTGATTCTAGAATTGCAAGGACTCCAACTGCTAGCAAATCATGATTTAAAGATATATATGTGGTAGCAAGTGTTGAAAAAATAAAAATACCATGATACTACTGACGATACAGCCTTATAACGCTCAGGAGGCCCGCAATAGCTGTCTCCAACGGGACCTGTATGGTATCGTTTAAACTTGATTCTATCTCCCTTTCTATAAACTCAACACATGCTACCATGCTCTTATAAAAAAAATAAAATAAAATAAAATTTGAAGGTGCTACCATAGGTTTAAGTCTAGCAGCGGGGTGAGATAATACTGATATCGTATATCTTTACTCTCTACCACATATTGGTGAAAAATAAAATGGTTGTGTTGGATCGTGAAACGTCGATGGGGGGTGAATATCGATTCGAAAATAACGAGTATAAATGCGTGAATAAAATGGCACACATGAATTTTACTGCTTGCATTCTTTCGTCTGCTAATGAACTCAATCGTAGAGCAATTACTAGAGTAAATGATTACAATTTAAGGTACGTAATGCTAGCAAAATAATGAAAATCACAAGAATTAAGAAAAAGGAGTATATCGTGTGCATCGCCAGGCGGAGCGCAGAGCGAGAGAGTTATGAGTTGATTCTAATCTCCCATCTTTAGATGAAGCTCGGGCCTGGATCCCCAGCCGCCCGTGAGGACGTGGTAAGTCCAACCAAGGAGCTTAGTGGTGACGCCTATATATATTTTTTTGCCTGTGCCTCACCGGCGCTTGACTCGACCACCTTTCAGAACAACTTTCCGCAAAACAAGGTTAGTCCGAGACAAAATAGATCCTGCAAAACAAAGTGTTAGCATAATTAAAGTTCAACAAAGTAATAATAAAGAGTATGACTTAGATTCCGTCTTTCCGAGATCTAGTCACAATCTCGACTTAGATATCTGAAATGGATCTAAGTCGGTGGACGCGCCACGGCCCTTCCCTGTCCTCGGACTCCCTCAGCGTGCCTTACTCCTTATCAACGCGGACGTCAGGCTTTCGCTCCGCCTGACTCGCCACTATCCCACACAGCACATAGACAGCATGGAGCCTCGTGCTCAGACTTCTGACTTCGCCACACATCCGAGCCTGGTCTTGGACCGCCATTCGCCACTGCCCTAGACGTCAGCATACATCCCACAGCGTTGACTTCTCCTACACTTGATCAAAGTGTCGGACAACAACAAACTAACTTAACCCCGATTTGTCATTCATCAAAACCCGGTTAAATCGTGCTTCTGGTTGCTACTCTAAAACCTAGAGGTTCCACTGCATAAAAATTTTGTACAAAGGTCCGAACCTTTTCCTAGCTACCATGTGTTCTTTTAAATTAAATTTTGGATTCTCATGAACTTAACACGTTTGATCCAAAACTTAATCTATTTGTTCTTTAAGGTTTAGACTTGGATCTCTGCGGAACTTAACACGCTTGATCCAAATCACCTAAGTTATTAATTCCATTAAATATTACATAATTGGTTCCAAGATCGTTGGCGAGGCACATGGCCTTCTTGGATAGGGAACAACCACCACCACTAGATAAAACCTTTATGGAAAGCTAATATTTAATTTCCTAAAATAACTTTAGGTCAACCAAAAGGAACAATCAAATCACAAGGAAAAGAAAATAAAAGAACACAACTTCAAAAACATATTCGAAATACTCGTAAGCCTCTTGTATTTGGTATTATTTCCATAAATAACTAGTATGATGGAAAGAAAAATTACTAGTTATACCTTATAGAAAAACCTCTGATCTTCTCATTCCTCTTCTAACCCTCGGACGTTAGTGGGCAACGATCTTGAGATGAGAAACCACCAAGCACCTTCTTCTCCTTTCTTCAAGTTTCGCCAAGCACTATGCTTCCAAGAGATGAAGATCTTTTCCATCAATCAAGCTCAGGGATGTAAGCTCTCCTCTTCTCCAGCTAAAACCGGCCACCACTTGATCTTCAAGGAGGAAGAGGTCCGCCACAAGATGGAGAGAAGAGAAAGGAAGGAGGTCCACCAAGGAAGAAAAGAGGGAGAAAATAATAGAGGTTGTTCCACTTGAAGCCTCTACCTCTTTTATAATCCTTGGTCTTGCAAATAAGGAAATTTTAATAAAAACTTCCTTAATTTTTTCATGAAAAGGAAAATTTTATTTTAATTAAAATAATTTTTCTTTCTCAAAGGCCGACCACTTATTTCCTCAAATCAAGGAGAGTTTTAATTAAACAAGAATTAAAACTTCTTAATTTGTTTCCAAATATAAAATTTCTCCAATAATTTTATCCCTTCATGATTGGTTTATAAAAAGGAAATTTAATAAATTAAAATCTTTCTTTAAACATGTGGATAAAAAAAAGTTATCTCTAAAAATTAAAATCTCTTTTAATCTACAAATAAGGAAAGATATCAAATCTTTTCTTAATCTTTAGAAACTTATAAAGAGAATATTTAATTTTAAACTCTCTTTAAATCATGAACATGTTTAAAAGGAAAGTTTCTTAAAATTTAAAATCCTCCTTTAATCAACAAATAAGGAAAGATTTCAAATTTTAAACTCTTTAATCATGTAGATGATTTACAAATAAGAAAGTTTTAACCAAAATTAAAACCATCCTTTTAAACTACAAATAAGGAAAGATTAATCTCTTAATCTTTGTAGAAAGTTATAAAAGGAAATTTTTAATTTTTAACTCTCTTTAAAAACATGATATCCACATAAGAAATAATTTTAATAAAAATCTTTATTCTAGTGGCGTCCACCCAAGCTTGGGACCTGCGAGCCCCACCTTCAGCTCATCCACTTGCTTCGCGCCCTAGCTGGGTTCCAAGCTAGCTAGCCCCATTATAGGTAAGAAGGTGGGTATGGGTGGGTATAAATCTATATACTAGAGGCTACGATAGGGAGAGGAGGAATGGTTTTGTCTCCGATAAAATTACATCCGTGTTCGCCCGAACACAACAATTTATATCACAATAATTCATTCCACTAGAGAACTATTATTGAACTCATCACCAATCCCAAATTACATTTTGGGCTCCTTCTTATTATGAGTGTGTTAGTCTCCCGTGTTTAAGATAACAATGTCCACTAATTAAGTAAGTTACTGACAACTCACTTAATTAATATCTTAGTCCAAGAGTAGTACCACTCAACCTTATCATCATGTCGGACTAGGTCCACCTGCAGGGTTTAACATGACAATCCTTATGAGCTCCTCTTGAGGACATTATCAACCTAGTATCTCTAGGACAGCTTCCTTCTATAATCAATAACACACACTATAAGTGATATCATTTCCAACTTATCGGGCTTATTGATTCATCGAACTAAATCTCACCCATTGATAAATTAAAGAAATAAATATCAAATATATGTGCTTGTTATTATATTAGGATTAAGAGCACACTTCATAATAAGAGGTCTTTGTTTCTTTATAAAATCAGTATAAAAGCGACCTCAAATGGTCCTACTCATAATACTTAGTGTACTAGTGTAATTACAACAAGATAAACTGATACCTAATTACACTCATGACCTTCTAATGGTTTGTTCTTTCCATTTTGGTCGTGATCTTCGCTTATAATTTATAAGGTACGTACATGATTCTCCTGTGTGACACCACACACTATGTTATCTACAATATAAATTAATTGAACAACTACATTTATCACAAATGTAGACATTTGACCAATGTGATTCTTATTTCTAGATAAATGTTTATACCAAAAGCTAGGCTTTTAGTATACACTCTAACACTAACCACACCAACAATCTCCTCTTTTTTGATGGAATGACAACCTGGTTAAGTTAGTGAAAACATATGCATTTATGTGGTTTTAAAGTTAGTTTGTATTTTCAGTTTGGTTTAGCTAACTTAACCACCTAACCCTCCCCCTTTGGCATTCATCAAAAGTAAGCATGGATTAAGTAAGCATAAATACAGAGTCTGCTAGGAATGTTAAGAGTCTTTGAAATAATGTCAAGTTAATCTGGAGGAGTTTAAAACATAGATTATTTTGCTTTTAAATCTTTAAAAAAAACTAAGTCTTGAAAGATAGCTTATTTATAACTTTGTAATTTTGAAAGATAGCTAATTTTTCAAGTATAGTTTTTAAGGTCAAAGTTTAAAAATCTAATTTCCACAATTTTCAATAACAAAGGAATTTTTAAAACTAATTTTTGTAAAATTTAACTTTCAAATCAAATTGTCAAAATTAAGTAAAATCAAATTTTAAGAACTAGATTTTTAAATTCAATTTTCAAAACTAAGTTAAATCTAATTTTCAAAATCAATTTTCAATAAAAGGTAAAACCCAATTTTTTAAAAACAACTTAGTTTTATAAGAGTTAGTTTTCAAAAATAGGTTTAAAAATTTTTTAAGAAAATATTTTTTAAACACAAATTTTAAAATAAAGGGAAAATTTTAATTAATTCCTCCCCCTGAACCTAACATAAAATGTTGAAAATATTTGCTAAAAATATTCAAACTAGAATTTTTTTTTTTTAAATGAGGTAGAATTTTCTAGAGAGATTTTAAAGAGAAGATTAAAAAATAACACTTAAGGAGATAATTAAAAAATAAACCTCCTCCTGAATTTGATACTCCTTTAATTTATTAATCCTGCTTATTTATTACTCCCCCTTAATATAAAATTTTACAACCGTAATATATTTTCGTACCTAAGTGTTTTAGGCGATTGTATAATTATTTTTATAAAATTGTTCATTTAAATTTGACTAACCGTAATTAATGTTAGATTGAGTTGAAATAAATTAACCTTTAGTGTAATGTTAAGTAAGATAAGTTGTTATTAATTCAATAATTGATCAATATTAATAATTTATTGATTAAATTTTGCTATAATCTAAATTTTGTATTAATTGATGAAGGTGTTAGTTATAATTTAACTTTTCATTTACTTCCTTTTAAGTTGGATTAACTTAGTTTAAAGTTGGTGGTAATTTGAAGTTAAACTCGTTATTAAACAAGGTTAAGTAAGGTTCAATTTAAGTCAAACTTTAATTATGTTTTAATAAAAATAATTAATATTTTAAAGGTTGATTAAAAAAATGACTTAAAGTAATTTTAATATTTTTTAATAAGGTTAAACTTAGGTTCTAATCAAATCAAGCTTAGTTCTCAAATAAGGTTAGATTTAAAGAATTAGTTATTTACTTATTAATTACTTGATTAAGTTTAAAGTCAAAATTTTTAGTTTTAAGTTTTATCTTAGGTATGAATTTAAAGTTTTAATTCTAAGTTATATTAAGTCTTAAATTTAAGTTTTAAGTAATTTAAGTGCCTTAGTATTAAAATAATTTTTAACTAGATTTTTTTTTTTAATAATTTAGAAATAATTTTTAAAAGAATTTTTAAAATAGTTAAAAAAAATAGTTTTTAAAGGATTTTTAAAATAGTTTTGAAAGAATTTTGAAAATAATTTTTAAGTTTAGAATAAAATTTTTAAAGTTAAATTTTTAAGTTAAATATAAAATTAAAATATTATTAATAATTTTAAAAGTTATATTATAATTTTAAAGTATTTATAAATTTAAATTTTTATTAAAGTTAATTTAATTTTAAAATAAATTTTAAAGTTAATTTAATTTTAATAATAATTTAAAGTTAATTAAAATTAATAAATAAATTTAATAAAATTAATTTTTAATTAAAATAATTTTTAAAATAAATTTAATTTTAAAGTAAATTTAATTAAATTAAAGTTAATTTAATTTTTAAAGTAATTTTTAAAGTTAATTTAATTAAAATAATTTTTTAAAATAATTTTAATTAATTTAATTTTTAAGTTAATTTAATTTAAAATAAATTTTAAAGTTAATTTAATTAAAATAATTTTAAAATTTAATTTAATTTTAAAATAATTTTTAAAGTTAATTTAATTTTAAAATAATTTTTTAAGTTAATTTAAAATTTAACATAAATTAATCGTAGTTCTGGTTAGTTATTTAATTCAAAGATTAATTTAATTAATTTAATTCGAAATTTAATTTAATTAATTTAGTTCGAAATTTAATTTAATTAACTTAATTCGAACTTTAATTTAATTAATTTAATTCAAAATTTAATTAATTTAATTCGAAATTTAATTTAATTAATTAGATTCGAAATTTAATTTAATTAACTTAATTCAAAATTTAATTAAATTAATTCGAAATTTAATTTAATTAATTTGATTTGAAATTTAATTTAATTAACTTAATTCGAAATTTAATTTAATTAACCTAATTCAAAATTTAATTTAATTAATTTAATTCGAAATTTAATTTAATTAATTTAATTTGAAATTTACTTTAATTAATTTAATTCGAAATTTAGTTTTGATCCTTAGTCATCTCACCCGATCTAAGTTTTCAATCAGGGAATCCTATAATTTTGTGAGATGAATTAGATTTAATTATAGAGTTTGGTTTAACTTGTGTTAGATTCAGGTTTAGCTTTGGTCTCAATAAATAGACATTCTTCGGATAAACTTCTAAGCTTGGTGAGCCACTTGGACATCATTAGAAGTAACCAATCTTTCGAGGTTTTTCGAATAGTCCTATCCACTTAGTACTAAACCTTGGTCTAACTAGTTAGGATCCATTTAGCTTTGTAGGCCCACTTGCAACGCGACCGGATCGGCCATATCTTCTTCTGACATGCGATGTCCAAGCTTCCTAACGCATTATCATCCAAAAAAACCACCAGCATGATCAAGTTAGACGTGGTCTCTTTTAACTAATCCTAATCACCCAGTTAGTTTGGTTACCCTGTCGGGTAAGTTAGTTTTGGAGGTGCCAGCTATTCTGGAGCCTCCCTCTGAATCATTGGTCTTTAATTTAAGATTTTTGTATAATTAGAGTTAGTTTTAGTTAAGTTTTAATGTTTAATTTGTAATTTAAATTTAAGTTTTTAATTTTGAATTAATTAAATTGGCCAAATTATCTTTCTTTAAGAGAGTGTATTTAATATTTGAATGTTCTTTCAATTTCAATTTCAATTTCAATTTTATTTGGTTAATTGAATTATCTTTCTTTAATAGCTTTTTATTAATTGTTAATTTTGAAATTTCTAGATTATTTTTGTTTAATATGTTATCTTTAACATTTAATTTTAAGTTTGTTAAATTCCGTTTTGATTTTATCAAAGTGTTTGATTTTATCCTTACATTTTCTTTGCCTTTTAAATTGATATGGTTAATTGAATTTATTAGATTAGTTTTATCTTTAAAGTTTAATTTTTTATTAATTAAATTATCTTGGTTTTGGATAGCATTTTCTAGACTGATTTTATCTTGATTACTAAATATTTTATCAAGATATTTATTGATTTAATCCATTTTCTCATTTTTAGCATTTAAATTCAAATTTATTTTAATGTTTGACTTATTTATGTCTAAATGCTCACCTAGTTTTGAATTTTCTGAATTGATTAAATTATTTGAATTGATTTGGTCATTGTTATGTTTGACCAAGTCAAAGTTAATGCCAAATTGATCAGAGTCTTGATTGACTTGATCAGAGTCTAGATTATTTTGTGATTTTGAATCTAAATCATTTAAATCTAGATTATCATGCACCATACTTGGACTAATTTCATACCTATCATCATGCTGATTATTTAAACTACTATTAGCAAGGGTATTTTGGTAAATATTACTAACCTTGAGCACAACCCCTAATTCAGTAGGCTTCTCCGTTGGATTTGACTTGAGTCCATATTTGACTTTAACTTGATCTTCTAGCTCCATCGGCGTCTCGTGAAGCTTGATCAACTGGGTCCACAGCTCATATGCATTCTTGTACTTTTCTAATCTGCATAAAATATTGTTAGGTAAAACATTACAAATAATGTTACTTACCTTTTTGTTCAGTTTCAAGTTTTGAGAAGGTTTCCTCAAAATTAGCATATAATCGATGTCTACGCTTCCTAAGATGCATTCCATTAATCGCTTCCAGTAGTTGAAGTCTTCATGATCGTATGGTGGTGGTTCGCAGGGGTTCCGTCCTTCTAGAAGAGTCATAATTTCCCGATAAGAGAAATAAACAAAAAATCCCAAGACTTGGTCTTGGATTAGCAGTGCTAGAAAAGGAATATAATATTGCACTAATTTCAAAAAATAATAAAATATTAATAAAATATTAATAAAAAAATATTATTCCAAAATTTTGAAAATGTAATATCTTATCAATACTAAGCAACAGTGAAAAGATGATGATGTGTTTTTCAAAAACGGTTTTGGAGGGAAAAAACGAAAGGCGTACCACTTGGTTGGTGGTTGCACCAAATCAGAGCGGTACCTGCTCTGATACCACTTGTTGGATCGTGAAACGTCGATAGAGGGGGGGGTGAATATCGATTCGAAAAATAACGATATAAGCAAAATAAAAATTGACATAATTTACTCGTCGATGTGACGACTTACCTCAAGGTCCAGTACTCCATGAGTACTTCGTTGGGCAATTACTAGCAGCTTGAAAATGATTACAATTTAAGGTACAGAATGCTAGCAAAATAACGAAAATACCGAAGAATTAAGAATGTAAAAGGAGTATATCGGATCTGATTTCGTCGCACGAGCGCAGAAGCGACAAGCGAGAAATGCAGAGTTATGAGTTGATTCACGATCTCCTCCCATCTTTTATGAAGCTCTGGTGCCCCTCGATCCCTTCCAGCACCCTGGAGACGTGGCAAGTCCAACCAAAGGAGCTCCAAGTGGACGTTGACACGGGATAGTTTTGCCTCCTGAATCACCTTTTTCCAATAACAACTTTCCTGCAAAACAAGGTTAGTTCGAGACAAAATAGATCCCGCAAAATAAAGTGTTAGCATAATTAAAGTTCAACAAAGTAATAAAGAGTATGACTTAGATTCCGTCTCCGTTTCAGAGCGGAATCTAGTCACGATCTCGACTTAGATATCCGAAATGGATCTAAGCCGATCGACGCCTAATGTTCCCGAACGCGGCCCGTGAACCTCCCCTCCTGACTTACCCACTTACGCAGACGGGCGTCCGTTCTCCTTGATGACTTCGCCCTATGGTCAACCCACGACCTACTGACTTGTCATAGCAGCTGTCGGCACCGGACTGACACCCGCTGACTTCCGGTCAGCCCCGTCCACCTGAGCCGGGCCTGGGCCGTCAGGCATCCGGTCACGTCTGCCTGCGTCTCGACTTCTCCTACACACTTGATCAAAGTGTCGGACAACAACAAACTAACTTAACGATTTGTCATTCATCAAAATTTAAGTTAAAAATAAAATGTGGTTGTTGGTTCTCCAAACTTACAAGGCGTTGTTTTAAATTTATAGCTCCTCCCCTCTGAAACCTTCTAAGTGAACGAGAATTTGAGGAAAACAAAAGTCAGATAGAAATTATAATTTTTTAGTAACTAGAATACATTCAGATAGTATAAGAGTACTAATATATATATATATATATATATATATGCACAGAGCCATAACTTAGTTTCCAGGGTGTATAAATTCGTTTTGATACCATATATACCATCTCCCCACTCAGACCTTCACAGGAAACTTTATTTCAGGTAAATCCAAGTTGGGGAGAGCCATCAGTGAGTTTTGCTCAAAACCCACTAATGGACCTAGACACTTCTGATTTGACCCATTTTAGTTCGAGTGGGAATTTGGAATTGCAAGGACTTCAACGATGCTAGCAAATCATGGTTTAAAGCTCCATATGTGTGGTAGAAAATGTTGAAAAAAAAATTAAATCAGCCACAATCAGTAAAATAAAATATGTGAGAGTATATTAGGGCCAACATGGGCCTGATATGATTTCGTATCTCGTATAAAAAAACTTGATTCTATCTCCCCCTTATCAAAAAATAAAATAAAATAATTTGATTCACCATAATTTTAATTTACACAATCAGTAAATCATTACAAGAATAGTCTATTACAATTTTTAAGTATCTACAGTTTAAAGTTTTTGTCAGACATGATTTTATGTCCAAGTCTAAATCTATAAGCTCTCATATCAGCTTGTATAAAGTCTGCAGATCTCTGAAACATCAAACTCTCTGCAGATAGCGCATAAAGCACAATCCAACCTACAAAACAAAAGCACAATCCATTATAAAATAAGCACAATCCAAATATGATGGAAGTACACTAAATACTTACGATGTTAGGCCATTAACTTGAATCATTTTATACTCCCAAAAGTGCTAATCCTTTATGCCATATGATAGTATGATGACAGTTTAACTCCTTAAAAACAACACCTACAAATAACAAACAATAGTAATTAATACATAACCAATGATTATTGGATATAAGAAATTTGATACTTACCATACAACAATGTAATTTTCTGTGTGCCAAGAGTTATAATGAATTATTTGACCTTCCTCGTGTCCATGACCATTAGATGCTAATGATCATCTTGGTTATTTAGAGGATGTAAAATATATCTAATGGCCTTGTCCTCATCAAGCTTGCTTCACCCATCACGTGCATCATCCCAAACAAGTCCCATGCAAACAAGATAGCTAATGAGTCGATCGTGATCGAATATGTATTATAAACAATTACAATGAGATAAGAGATATACTGGAAATCCAACCCCACAAAATACGGATGGGTAGAAGAAAGCAGAATGGCTTCATTAGCAAGAATAGTCCAATAAACATTTACAGTAATTCCATCGTTTTATGCCCAATCAATATCATGGCAAGATCAAAAGATATCTAAAGAGAGTATCATTCCTCCACATTTATGCACCACACCCTGCTGGCTGTTGACATGCATAAAACGGAATTAACCAAATAAATTAAAAGTAATAAATATTATTAAACCTAATAATCATTGACATGTGGTTTAAGTATTTACAGTTCGCTAAATACGTTACCTTAATCGATCGAGCTTCATAATTCAAATTCGCTTATCACAATTATCCGACTTCTTAAAAATGTCTTCGCTTTGGCTGAGAGAATTAAAATACTACTACGCCATTAAGGATTATAAAATAACGACTTACCTACTGACCGTACCTTCCAATATTTCTCTCTGGTTCGATTTACAGTTCATCACAATTTTTTCTATTTGTGATGAACTTGTATCTTCCAGACTACGGTGCAGAGAACTGCTCGACACCGAATAACTGTCATTTTTTTCGTATATCTGACATCAAACTCTCTCGAGTTTTCTTTGGGGGCCTACACGAAAAATAGTTGGTAGTGTAGGCGTATTTAGGGTCTATGCCTCCGATGCTCTTGGCTACCCCATACCTCGCTTTGTATACTGGAGCTCTTTAATCTTATTTCTGTGATCGTATCACGATTTTATCTTTTACATTTAAAATTCTCGTTATCCACGTTAGCATTGATAGTCTCGTTCCTGTGGCACTCGTGATCCTCGCTCCCGCCAGCCACTTATTCGGTATCCTTTTCTTTTAAGATGTAATCCATCTCGTGCAATCATAATATCCTTCACGTTAAGACTATCCTTTTCTACGGTCGCTGTGTTTATTACCTCTCCAAACTTTAGTAGCTTTTATGTAATTCTTTGTTTTAAACTTTCAATTTTTTCTCTTTCCTCAGACCGACTACAATCTATCGTATCGTCACACCGCAGACCTTCTTCTAGTCAAGTATAAAGATCCTCACAACTAACCAAGAGGCTCAAATACGAGCCTGGGCCAGTAAATCCAACTCGATTCTGGCTGAATTAAATCTACTAAAATTTTATCTCATAGCTATGATCTATCATTTTTCGACTGTGTCAACATGATAGTGAGGCACCTCCACCGTAGTATTCTGTGCAATTTTCAGATGGTCTGATCAACATGTGCTCGCATACCCATACCTACAATATGTGATAATAAAAATAATTCATATTCATTGCAAATATCATGATATATATGTAATCTAATTTACAACCAAAATATTTGGAAATCCTCGAGCAAGGGTCTTTGCTGCATCAAAGAACTCGTGGTTTCAAGGTCTAATGTAAGCTCCAAGCCAACGACGCCTAATTAAGGAGTCATGAAACTATATACCACATCGCACCATTAAACCCAAATGGGTTGTCAAAATCATCTATATAGTCAATTAGGGAGAGACAGGTACCTCCGGAGAACACCGAAGTACTACCACAAAACAAAATAGTTGTAAAAAAATACGTGATACAAATGATAAAGAGTTTATTACCGATCTCGATTTCCTAATCGCTTTCCAAATGTTCTAACAATCTGAATCTTGAAAACCTCGTTCGTATACCGAAGCCTCATTTAAATCGAGACAAACTATCTCTCCATTAATGGAAGACTAAGAATCGGGCCCCACGCTCAGCTTTGTAATTGGTATCTTCCTGGAAGATAAAGATTTTTCCTCCCCGATCCCAATTATCAAACATATTTCGACAACAGCCTACAAAAGTTAACTATTGTGAGGCTCGAGGATCCACGTAAAAGGTGTGCCTTGACCTTCTCGCTCGCCTACGTTTCATCGAATGTAAGAAATAAATTTCAAGTGACAAATGGTACTTTTCCCGCCCATTCTTTAGTTCTTCCTCCGCTGACATAACTTGGATAACTCGTCGATCGCAAGACTCACACCGGTCAATGCCTCTTTTCAGAGCTATCAAACCTAGCTACCGATAACCACCCGTAAAAACAACTCTTTAGATTTCAGAATAACGACTATGCTCTTATTCTAACATGTCAATAACAAAGAACACAAACCCTAGGTTAAACCGTTATAGAAAAGAAAGAGACTAAATAGCACACTACGTTGGTACAAGTCATAGAACGGTGATAGAGTAAACTAACTCTGAAGGCCGGATTTACAATAACGTGGCGTATCTGACATCTAGTAAGTCTTTACTCTTAAGTATAGTAGGAGGTGTGCTTTTGCAGATACCTCTCGATCCGATTTATTTCACCTGGGTATTTAATTTATTCACTATTTGAATTGACTCTAACCCAAAAGTTCCTCGATATATAATGCGGCCGGACCGCACATCTAAATCCGAAATCATTATTAGACCTGGAGCCAGACTAGTCCACACCCAGTTCTCTAGTAAAGTTTACAAAATTATAAGGTGCTGTGGGAGATGGTAATTTGGGACTCAGTGTGGGGCACTGTTGAGGACTGGCCCGCACAGTTTGACTCTGCTCCAACAGTTGGCTCATCGTGACAAGTAGTCATGATTTTTTTTCTTAATCAACTTAAACCCTCTCTGTACTATGGAGCTCAAAATTTTCCGTATTCTCACTGGTGAACCGAAATGAGTTATAAGGAGCATGGTAACATGTTGTAGAGGAGGAACGGCCCTCCCTGTGAGTACTTAAAAGCGTCCCCTGTGATATATGGTACATAAACCTGTGTCATATCACGTCATGGTCAACGTACTGACACGTATAGTTCCCAACACATCTACACAAAACCTATGGAGCTTCTCATGATTGACTAGCTAGTTGGTACCGTCATCTACCTTTAACTATGGGTCAAATGGGTTCCTATCCCATTTTTACTCACATGGCAGTGTGGGGTTGATGGTTTATATAGGAGAATTTACTCATCAAGTTTTAGCTCCGTGTCAGCTCCGTTCTCCGTATTGGCACAAACCACATGATACCCTATAGGCCCATGGCGCGTGTTGGGCCTGAATATGTTTTAAAACGATATGATAACACCAGCATAAGCCCTCTTGCTTCTCAGCCTCTGATACATATAGCTTACTATCATCGCTATCGCCTTTCTATTCGGGCCATCATCACAACTCTCGCCACACCCGGCCGAGCTTTCCACTACAGCGAGCTGTGTCACCATGACTGCAACTACGTTGGAGTCTTTGCAATTTCATAATCCCACTCATGAATCGAAATGGATTGTAGCAAATCAGAGGTGTCATGGAGGTCCATCATGGTTTTGACCGATTTTCATAACTATCCTGCCAATCGGAGTTCAGTCTCAGGGGTCGAATTTACCCGCCAAGTTTCTTGAATGAGTTTCTCCGATGATGATATAGTGTAAATTTATACCCTCTAAATTATGGCCTAATTATGGCTCATGGCATAGTTAAGCGATTCACTACTCGCTAGTCAACTTAAACTCTGGTAGCACCTTGAATTTTATTATTTTTATATATATTTTTTAAAAGTACGTGCATGGGCATGGTAAGAAGTTTTTAAGGAAGACCATACCGGTTCAGACGTTGGGCTGATAAGAAAATCCTTCAAATTGGGCCCCTCGACGTCGACTCCACTTCAGCGCTCTGGGCGTGCACAGAACAGAGCCCACCTCGAGCGAATGTGGGCGTGCGCTGTCGAGCTCATAACTAGTACTGGCCTAATGCCATCGGCCCAATACTGCTCTCCAATCGCCGCAACACGGTGGGTCAGATAGCTGCCTCGATATTCGAGCTGATCAACGGTGCCGCAGTATCAATTTTCAATCACACACCACAGGTTTTAAGCTGGATGATAGGCAGTGGTCCTTGTGATTTTATCATCTCCGGTAACCGAACAACGGAATCAAACAAGAACTAGAAATGACGTTTTGAAAAAATTCATTGATAACCTCTCTCTACTTTGAAAATACTGAAGTCGGTGATTCAGCTGAGATGGTTGTACACAAACAGTTATACACCACACCTGAAAATAGTTACGGTATGGTGTGGCTCCGACAGTTATACAATGGCTAAGTTATGGCTGGTGCTCGCCACACATGGCCTTCGCACAATGCATAGAACCCACTAATCTGGGCAGACTTAAACCCTAATGGTAGACCCTTTATATATTTATATGGTAGCCATGTTGAGTTTATGTATGAAGGTAGGGATCAATTTTAAAATACCATACATATATGCTGGTTACTGCAGCATCAAACACAATGTGCACACTCAGTTGATTCCGCCTATTAGCGCCTGATCTCAATTCTCAAAGTCCGATCCAACTGAATGTCAGTCAAAATTCTGATTTATTTCCTACTGGATTTCGATAAAGTTCCTGATGTCTAGATGTATATACGATGTCAAAACAAAATTATACTGCCTTGAATTAGTTATGGTTCCGTACAGTTGGGTACGTAACCCACTGATGGCTGCTGTCAGACTTAAACCCACCGACATAGCATTTTTTTTTTGCAAGCATTACAACAAACAACTTTTGACTATGTTTAGGTTATTTATAGTTTGAAAAAAGTATGACTTTAAAATCCACAAAAAAGAGATGTTAATTGATGCAAAAGTTGTGATGTTGCCTGATATTGTACATATCAGTTTGACATGAAAGGCGGTATCATATGTCGCCCAAAAAGGCTAATTTTTCTCCACGTGCTATCACCCATAGAGAGCTTTGAACTTGTATTGGATAGCACCGTTGGAGTCCTTGCAATACCCTAATCACACGAGACTTGAAATGGGTCGAATCAGAGGTGTCTAGGTCCATCAGTGAATTTTAGCCAAAACCCACTAATAGGCCTACCCTACTTGGATTTACTTCATCTCACCCTCCCTATGAAGGTTTGAGAGGGGGGAAGGTATATATGGTCTCAAAACATAGTTATAAACCCTAGGTAAGAAGTTCTTTGTCCATGCCATTTGGAACACAACATGTGTTTCTTGCAGTTTCAGAAATAAGAACCATTTTTTTTTCGTAACTTTGTTACTTTGGTGTTCCATAATTACATGCCTAATTCAAATTTCAAAGCCTACCTTGTGCTCTTGAAACTGAGTTTTGGTTCCAGCCTATTTGATTTTCTAAACAATCCCAACTGTTACCCTGTTTTTAGTTTTGTGAAGATAGAAATGGTGTGCAGTATAACTTATATACATTATCTCTCTTTTAACTGATAAGCACCAACATCGCAATTTGGATTTCACTGATAAGCACCAGCATCGCAATTTGGATATTGTGACTAATCACTATGCAATATTATTAATATTCTAGTGACAGTTTATACTCTTCTCATATAATACATGCCACTGTATTAAACAACAAAGATACATACAAAGATATAAAACTACCTACACTTATCCAATGTTTTAAAAAACTTATCCCTCAAAATTGATACCATTACATCAATTCTAATCTTTTTCATATCTCCTTGTTTGAAGTCCATCTTCATATCGTATAGGAGACATCGAATGTATTGCATTACAAAGAAGGCACAGTCAACGCTGTAAATAACAACACCATTTTAATGGTCAATATTTTTTATTAATATGTTCTATTCACACTCTGCGATTAGCTTTGTTGTCAGGGACATTCTATCGAGAGAGACCCATTTATTGAACGGATAATGCCTTTCAAATTTTGGATCAATAAAAACGTGCTCACGACTATAGAGTTTAAATCATACCTATAAGATTGAAGAATTTATATTTCCATCAACTAGCATTTATATTAGAATACAAACATACACAATATTGGATGCTCACCGCTCATCATTTGACTTCACTTGCTGAATTATAGCGTCATTGATTTGTGGTGTCCACCATCAGCAAGTGGAAGTGCATTATCCATAAAGGTATAAAATACATACATAATTCATCTGATCTATCTTTATCGGTGTTGGAAGGCAAACTTTGACGATTTTCATTAATGACTACAAATATGCAAAGTCATACATATAAAATAATAAAATGAATTTAATTTGTACTATTCTCAAATAAATTCCTTCAGTGAATAATGTTGAGAAATATATAGACTTGTTGTATGTCCGGACGAGAATGCTCCCTAAATTTTGCAATGAATTCGCCTTTGTTAACATCTCTCCATTCACCAGATATGTAGAATACACATCTAAAAAGGATGGTTCCTCAAACTAAATCATTTGTAAACCTACAAAGTAAACAAATCAATGATTATTTTTACAAATATAAATATGAGAACCATAGATCAACTATGTAATTAGAAGCATATAATTGTCTTGGTGATCAACTATGTATTTCATACTTTAGTTTCTCACGCTTACAAGTCCACCTCTTCGTTTTGTTTTTTTTCTTGGAAGTCTTAAATTGGTTCTTCACATAATGCATGCATAAACATAAAAGACATTTAGATAATCTATTAGATATACAAATTACAATGAAATTTGTAGATATTTCAAATATCTCCTCTTTCTCCTTCAATATTTGTATTCCATCTTTCTTCTTTTCTTCATCTTTGTATCCCTTCTCCATCCAACATTCTTTTCAACTTTTATCTCCGGACTTGAAACTTTCCACTTCATATGTATATTTCCTCTTGTTTCTTTTCAACTTTTTTCCATCAGGACTTGGAAACTTTCACATATATCACCATACGTTAATCTACTTGTTAAATACCTGCTGAGTTCAAATTAGGATCATCTCATGTATATTGAGATCGTCACGTCCTATCCTACTATTTTTTTCAATTATTTTATAATTATTTCACTCTTTTATTATGTTCTCCATTGTTAACTCTTTAATTTTGTGCTTGAATAATGTAATTACAACACTCATTAATTTGGCTTCCTCCCTGACTTCACTTGATGTCTCCATTACATGTGGGCTGCCATCAAGCCAACAAAGGTTCTCAAACAATGAATTTTCATATTGGATAGAAATTAGGTCAATCAAAACCTGTAACAATATTAAAACACATGTTAAAAAAATTTTTAGCAAACTATAGTCAAAGTATTCAAAATTTACCTCTCTCGGAGGAACAACCAACTCATCTTACTAATATGTGAAGGAATATTCCTCTACTTATTTATTCTTACCTTTTATTTTGTATTTTGGATTGAAACATGCTCAAAAACCATGCCTGATTCACCATCACAAGGGTTACCTATTCATAAATGTCTCAAAATATTAATAATTTTCATAAATTATAAACTACCGCTAAAGACCCGCAACTTAAGGTAAGGAGTCGGTTAGATTGTTTTGTCCTAGTTGATGAAAATATGTCCCCAATCTTAGGTAATTGTGGAGTCAATTCATGGATGGTTTAACTTCCCTTGAATCTAGCAAGATTCTCAAAATCATCTACTATATCTATAAGATATAAAGGGACCTTATATGTACTAAGACATAAAAATATATACAAAATATAAATTTGTAAAATAATAAACATCATATTCTCCTTGAAAATGATTGTCATAAAATTTAAGCAACTCCTTAATTTTTGATCTAGTAGCTTTTTTTTGTTTGAGAATGTTAAAAGAGGAGTCACATGCTTTAGTTAAATTCATCGAATTAAGCTCTTGATACTGCAATATCAAGCAAAGAATGAAACATCTCTTCTTGTGAAGCCAGTAATCGACCCCAAGTTAAATGATTATTACTTATCACCAGCAAATATCAAAAGTATTAGCGTGGGCCTATTATATTATAAACATTATTCAGCCTAGCCGACGCCAGGCCCATCGACATGATGACGTTCTCGCACTACGATGTGATATCATATCAGCCCACGCCAAAGATTTAATTTTACCATATAACTACTTTGTGATTAAAATACAAATTATATATTGTACGAGAATCTAAAGGTTTGACTACTTAATCCAATTTTGAAATATATTGACCAAAATCCAGCGCATGTGCAGAGCATATCTGTCGTCCAAAAAATACTAAAGGGTGTGTTATTAGCGCATGTATCGGTCATAATAAGGACCTTGATCGTTCCTTTCTTCGTGGATGCTTCAAAAACTTTTAAAGTGACCTAGACACTTCCTGTTCATCCAGCTCAGAATTGAACCGTACACTTTATAAAATTAAAACATTTTAATCATACTAGTCGAGCTTTTCAAAATCAGTTTGTAAAATGATACCTTTATAGCTAATGATATGATGATGGACCACATCGACGAGATGATTGACGAGATGATTGGCGTAAACCTAGAACTTCATCAAGCGCCTTGCCCGGGGTTTTTGGCACGAAATGTTTGATCTTGAGAAACACTCGAGGTCACTAAACTAGGGTTTCACAAGAGGATTTCCTCCACACTGGCTCGCATCGAGTTGTAGTAGACAAATATTTTTTAAAAATCAAAGTTATTCAAAAGGTTCGGATGCCCTGCAAGACTAGAATTGGAGAGAGTTATATTAGGTATTACACATCACTTACCTACGCCTTTTGGTATATACAAAATGGTGATGTGCCTTTTGGTAAATACATTATACCACGTACGCCTTTTGGTAAATTGCCATTGATAATATTATTATGGTTCGCTATATTTTCATACGGTATGTACGATATATCAAAATTTTGATATTTTTTTCTTAGTTAAGAGGAAAGTTCATTAACAAAATAGGATAGGAGGAAAAATAAAATATTTATGTTCTCCTTGGTTGAGAGAGAGAAAGTTCATTAAATGTTATCCTATTTGGGAAGTAAGTGACTGTAAAAGTTAAATATAATAAAATTATAAAAATCTCCTCATTTCTTAAATTAAAATTTGATTTAATTTTTTAATATTGATATCTATTTTATAAATATAAATTAAATACTTTTTTAATAAAAATTTAATTATTTTATATTACCATTTAAATTAGTTATTTTTAATAAAAAATAATTCTTTTATATTATCATTAAATTGGTTACTTTTTATAATTAATAAACCATCAATTAATTTATTTATTTGGAAAAAATTTATTAATTTGTTTAATTCATAATTTTTATTTTTTCTTATTTTAAATAAATAATTTCACAACATTCTAGATCAGTTCCTATTCACTTCTGTTATACCTCAATATTAATAAATCAAGTTATCCTATCTAAAAGCTGCGAAGATAGTGCGCTAAGAAAGGTGGTGCTACTGTTAACCTGGAGAAGACTTCATCAGGGAGAGACGATGATACCTGGTGCTCCTTTCTGCGTACACTCGAAAGAACCAACAAAATATTAGGGTAAAAACCAGAGAAGGGATTCCTAGCGTAGGTCTTCCGACACTTAAGTCAGTAAATGACCAAGCGAAAAGTGAGAAGGAACTACGATAAAATTGAGCGAACGTAATAAAGAGTAATCTTTTGCTATAGTCTGTAAACCGTATCTCGCCAGTGGCGAGACCTTCCTTTTTATATTAGCTCTCATAACTCCTCAATAATGAAGTGACAGGGAATATTCAGTGTTAGAAGATGTTGGATAATGGAAGACGTACAGTCTAGAATTTGTACAGTTATACTCTGAAGAATCTTTTGCTATACGTATATGAACAGTCTCATATAACCTCTGCAATAATGATAGAAGTTGTATAGTCATCTTCGTAAAAATGTTCCTTTGAATGCATATGTTGTAACCGAAGAATATTCTTAGACAGATAGCTGTTATTCTGACAATCTATTACGATTTCCTGATAATGTTATCTCCTGGAATATAGTCCAGTTGGATACTTTGACAAATGGGGTATCCCGACTGTTTCTATGCCCGACCGGCTTTGTAATGAAAAATTACCTTATACATTTTACCTTGAGCGTTCATATATGATACGAGAACAGTGCCTCGTAAACCCGATTAAACTTATAAATAGGAGCACTGTATCTTTGAAGGGGGAGTTGAATCCCATAAGTTTGACCGTCCATTAAGTCCGGTTGGCAAAATGCTCATAGGCTTATGCTGAAGATCTGATAAGTAATGAGGAGCCCAAGTTTCGCAGGTTCGGTCAGCTCTAGGACCAATCGGTCATATAATGGAAGACTGACTATTAGATAATAAGGCGTTTATACTTGTAAGTATGATCGGCCTTGTGACAGTCTAATTTATACTGAAGGTTGTACTGCAATATAGGATGACATCTGTAAGCTAAAAGTAATATTACAGAAGTAGAGAACTGAACCCCATGTGCTCAATCAACTTCAGGGGCATTCGAGTTTAGTATGTATGTCTTGACGCTAAATGGAGAGATAGGTCTATTAAGCCCGCCTGACTTCAGGGACGTTCAGCCGTATATTTGACCATATATTGAGAATGAATACTAAGCTTAGATACACTCGATCGTCCTTTGGACCGGTCAGATATATAATAGAGTTACACTATGTGGGTCATAATTTAGACAGGCCTTCATGTCTCATGTCAGCCGGTTTCTCACAAGTGGATCACTGAATCTTTCAAGCACGATCGGTTCTTAGGTCTCATCATTATATCAAAGGCCTTAGTGTCGAGTGAAGAGCTACACCCTGATGAGGGTGACGCACTGGCTGTCACCTCACATTGACTTTGACTTCCATGTCACTTCTGGGTCTGCTCATAACATATCATATCACAAGTTATCAAAGTTTTTTCTATCAATTCATCATCTATTTGCCATGAAAAAAAATCTACTAGTGTATTAAACCATCTTAAAACCACTATGTAGGAGAGAACTACAATTAAAAAATCATTGTTGACTATTCTCTTCTTCAATAATATTCACTGAAATTAGATATAAGGTCACACTTTGAATTAGTTTCCATTAAAAGTATTGTCAATTTTTTTTTTCAGATTTCAATGTCCTTTACAAGCTCTAGATCCCTCACTTAATGTAGCAACTAAAAGAGTGAAGTAAAAAATGCACCATCTTAAAAGCAATATCTATTTCACCTTAATAAGAACAAAGTATATTCAATCAGTAACTAACAAGGCTTACATTAAATAATAATAGTCTACATTAAAAGCAATAATCATAGAGTGATATAGTGATCCTTATTGTAGGTAGTACCTTCTTTAACTAAAATATTACACAATCTCATAAATATAGAAGGACTCATTTTAATTATACTACGACATTGATAATTATTTAGTACTTTTGTCATTAATTTATTTTATACATGTTCCCCTTCTAACTATACAACACGAGAAATCTAATTGTTTTGTTTATACCTATTTTGTAGATACCAAGTCATAACCAAACAAATAACTTGGGTCGTTGCAAGTTGATGCATACAATGCAATTTAATAAAATCAATATATTTATCGTTTTTATCACCCATCTATAATCAAATAAATTTTAAAAAAATAAATTATTAGTAAAAGAAAATAATTAAATGAGAAACCATTAAGAAAATAATATTTACTAAAGAAGAAAAATAATTGAGCAAGTGTGGTAAGGCAATAGTAAGTGATTATTATTATTATTATTTCTAAAGAAATAAAAGAGAGAATGACAAATGTATATGTCTAATATCTCTTTCTTGCTCTTTCTAGGTGGTTAGATAGGGAAATGAAATGGAATACTATTTCATGGGACAATGATAATACAACAGTTAATCTTTAAAAAAATAGTATGGGAGGATTGTTTGTTAGTGACTCATAGTTCACCCCTTGGGTTCCATCATCTTAATTTACAATAAGACAGAAAATTTGCATTCATAATTCAACCCACAAATAACCACAATTCAACATGAACATGTAAACACACAATACAAACTCTGACTCAACAAACCTAATTGTAGAATATAACCCTAAATTCTAACCAACTCACAAGCTTGGATAAAAAATTAGCCTCTAATTAAATTAAGAACACCAAACGACATTAATTAAAACAAAATGAATCAACATAATTAAATTAAGAACACCAAACGATATTAATTAAAACAAAGTGAATCAACAGAAGCCGCAACCAAGTAACAAGTATTGAGAACCCTAGAATCAAAAATCCAAAAGGAATATGGGTGGAAATACACCTTACCTGTGTGGTTGCACAAGCTAGCTTTGACCTATGAGTAGACGAAGAAATGATCGCGAGAAGAGGAAGACACAATCAACTACAACAAGAAGAGAAGGAGCAACATGTGTCATAAGAAGAAAGGAAAAACACAAAGAGGGGAACATTTCTAGCAGAAAGATACAATAAAAGAGTGTAAAATTGGAACAGAGATAATTTGAAAATTAATATTTTAAAATAGGATTAAGATTGAAATAAAAAATATTTTGGGTTCCCTTCCCTTTCCTTATACCCCAAATTGAAGTAAAAGAAAATCTTCTTTTAATAGTAAGGAAGGTTAAAGTTTACCATCTCTAACTTTCTTTGCTTACTTCTTTTCAAACAAGGCTCAAAATCTCCTTCCCACCATTCCCTCCCATCCTCTCACCTCCTCCGGATAGGTTTTAGAAAGATTTTTTTTCCTCCTACATTTCAATCCATTGTTGACAAAGTTTATGCAATCCAAATAACATCGAGCACAAGAATTTAAATAATTTTAAAAAATAAATTCATTAAAATCTGCATTTAGTAATTAAGATTGACAAAAGGATACCTCTATAGTTATTTTTATCAAAGAGAATTATTTTCTCAAAAATTCCTTTATAGGGCTCCAGATTTATCATCAGAATAAACTCTATTAAATATAATAAAATATTGATATTTTATTAGAATTTCCCCATTCTCCTCCAAGACAAAGCCAATAATCAAACAATCAAATGAACAATTATATTAAAGAAAATTTTGAATACAAATTTCTTCTAAATATCTCTTCTAACTTCACAAACCAAATATTTATTACATGAACAGCCCATTCACTTGTTATTGTGTATGTACATCAAGCATTTCATCCTTGCTCTTCCTTCAAAAATAGAAGAAAAGAATAAAAAATTCACAGGTTCAGAGGAAACTTTGCAATGTGAAAGTCTGAAAACTTGCACCAACAGCGAGCTCCTTAAGACAAAATCAGATCCGATCTTTGAAAAAGCTCTGTGATATATCAAGGCCTAGTGAATGCCAATGAGCCTCAACTGATCAAAAATCAAGCAACAAAGAACAATTCAGCATCCATTCTTTGATTAACAATCACTAAAAAGGTACCAATTTTGTCACCAGATTGTTTTGAGGCTCCTTCCAGTAAAATCCCTGAATGAGAACTGGCAAAACGTTGCAACCTATTAGAATATACACCATAAGTGCATGCTTTCCCAGCCATTCCATGGCCAAGGTTGGCCTCCTGTAGCCAAACACATCAACCTGTATGCATAAAGGAAATTGGAGGCTCAGTGCTAGAAAATTTCTGATAACAGTAAATAAAAATTTCGATTTCATTTACTAAAAAGGTAAAAATTGTAGGGATAT
Source organism: Zingiber officinale (assembly GCF_018446385.1). Lineage (NCBI taxonomy): Eukaryota > Viridiplantae > Streptophyta > Magnoliopsida > Zingiberales > Zingiberaceae > Zingiber > Zingiber officinale. Next base: position 79,159,889 of record NC_056006.1, read on the forward strand.
AGAACAAAGGGAGTTTGATTCCTAACCAGAATATATGTTGCAGTGAACAGAATGCCTGCAGCCCCAGTAGTGATGCAGGTGTAACTTACTGAGTATAGAGGCTTGTTGATATGCATTCCTATGAAAAAAAAATGTAGATTACAAGATTTGAGGATTAAGTCTTGGACCAATCAAAATGGCTGAAAAAAGGAATGAATTTAGTGTATACCAATGACCTCCATAATACAGGCCAATGTTATCAGAAATAGTGAAGGAATAGCCCAGTGGATGATTCTAGCCTTGTGATGCTGCAGTAATAGTTTTAATGCCACACTATGAGCTCACATTGCGTTTTTTGCTATTATCAAGTGTGATTATTAGTATATTACCTTCATTTGTATTATCACGTGCCCAAATTGCAACCCGATCAAGCAAGTAACAATTGCCATGACAGAGCTGTATCATTGAATTAATAGAACTATAAATCCCCTGAATTGAGTGTGGAAAGTGAAAACTAGCGAGAATAAGGAGAGCGCATACGACTGCTAACCTGAGTACACCTTCAGGATCGAAAGGTGCTTGGCACCATGAAGGGGCATCAAAAGGAAGGGGGCCACTTGCCGGCGAATAGATGCTGCATTGCTGAAGAAAGATCAAGAAACTAAAAGTCATCAAACTGAAAGGGAAGAAACGGAAGGATTGATTACGCAAGTGATGTACTTGAAGAAACCTTCATTCTTTCATAAACAGGGCGATGATGCAGATGTTGGATGCCAAGGATTTTGCGATCAATCATTCCCACAGCATTGCATGAAGGTCCTGTGTCACCCCTCACCCCACATTTCACCTGGATTCAAGAAAAATTGGTAGTTACATATGAAAACCTCATCTTGGAAGTCTATAGAAGTGAGCAAAAATGTGAAAGTGATTCTTACTGAGAAGAACTTAGTTGTAAAACCTTCAGCTGGTATCTCATATTGCCAATCAGGAACATATAAACCATATAATAGGATTGTGTAAATGGCAGTAAGAACCAAGCACAGCAATCTATGCAAAAATAAGTTGATGTAAGATGAAGATTGCAGGATTTTATAGAAAGGCAGTTTTAAACAATTTATGAAAAATCAACGCTAATTACTTCAACTTTGTGACAAGAGCAATAATTTAAATCAACACTTACAATTGAAGTTTGTCTAGCCTAGAAACAGAAGTTCCAGAGTCAATATTATCATCGGTTTTGAGCCAAATTTCACATATAGCAGCAAACAAATAGGCTATTGCAATTCTCTGCAATAAAGAATACTCCAGTTGATTAAATCAACTTATATGTCCACATAACCTTTTTTTAAAACAAAAGTACAACATTTACATATTGTAACATTGTGGAAATGCCTTTACAACACTTTAGATTATATCACATTTTGCATGTTGATTTAGCTCATGGTGTGGGCTCTTTTGTGGTTCTACATAGTTATTATTTAGAATTGTATCATAGATTTCTATTAGGAATCTTCCAAAAGAAATGAAAGGGAAACTTCCATTCTAGTTTACTCTAAATAATGAATCTAATTGTAACATCCTTAGTATGTGCAAGAATTATTCAAGGAAAACATAGTACCTGTGTATTTGGTGTGAACAATACAATTATAATAAAAATGTATCAGCAGAAAGATATATTTTTACACAAATAAAAATAAAGTGTAATGAGTTCATAACTGAAAAGAAATTAAATTTAATCATGGTGGATATCCTACCTGTAGTACCCCCATCCATCTGATTTTTGACATGTCAACACCATAATTTAAATTGCGAAGCCCATGGAAGTATCCACCTACACTTAAATTAATGCAATTAACACTATAAGAATAACCCAGATATACAAGTAATCTATTTAGACATGCAAAAAGGAATAGTTGTATACCTTGAACAATAAGACCTACAAGAAAGAGCTTTGACGCTCGGAGTATCACCTTCTTGGTTGCTAAAACTTTGTTGGGCACTCTCTGAGCAAAAAAAAAAAAAAGAGTGTAACTATAAACAAGAAAAATGGCATGACAAAATCAGCAAGTGATATGCCATTCCAAGGACTATGATTGACAGTTGGAAGAAATCCTCCAGCATAATCTACAAATATCATGAGCTGCAATGAACAGATTTGTTGGTCACTACTGGCATCAAAGACATTTTACGCATAGGACAGAGAAGTGCATATGCATAAACAAAAAATGGTGCTCGTAGTTGTGATTAAAAAAAAACAATCTAGATTATTGGTTTAAACAAAAGACTTCCATCTTGGCTAGCAAAGCACCTGCAAAATAGGTAGAACAAGATAAGAACATGTTTCTAGTGGTCAGTAGCAATCATCCTTCCCCAACTCTGCAAACAAAAATGGAGTTGGGAACAATATTTAACAAATAAATGGTACAAAAAAACGCGAAGAGTATCCTAAGCATCATTGTAAAAAAAAGCATTTAAGTATACTAAGAGCAGAAGCTTATATAAGAAAAAATGATAGGACTGTCAGATTATCTGTATCTTACTATGAGTGTGCCATGAAGCAAGAGACAGCCACAGCTGATAACTTTGCTGTATTATACTGAAGTCCGAGATTCCTCATTTATTACTTTATCCTTTGTGCCATAAGTATGTATTATACATCAGTTTATCAATTTCTGTGATCTCTAATCTACACACTCCCTTTTCTTCTCGATATAGTGTATTCTTTTGGCAGTGTTTACTTAGAGTGGGAAAAATAGAAGTGATATGAAATGGTCTAAACTCTAAAGTGAAAAGAAAAGAAAAGAGTTGTGTTATCTTTATCTTATTTCCACTCTATCTCATTTAATTTGTTTAGTAATACGGAATTGGAGGAAGAGAAATATTTTTGTTCAAACCATGCGATTCTAGTACTCTAAACAATGTTTATGATAGAATAAATAAGTAAATGAAAGACATCAAAAAGGAAAGACATTCTTTGTGCAATATTCTAATTAGAATGAAGCATAACAGAGTTTAAGGGAAAAAACATAAACGATGAAGGTGAGGCAATAAACACAGAATAAAGTTTTAGCGAGCAAATCAAATGTTATTCCGTATTTGGAACTCGATTAATGACGAATTTAATAAATTTCTTTTCTCGCTCGCAAAATCCATGACAAAATAGTAAATTTTAGGAAATTATCTTCCAGCAAGAGAGCTGTGACAATACCAACAAAAGTATTATCGTATTCGACGAGTCAGTAATGAAAATAAAAAAGGAAAAAAAATCCAAAAAGGAAACAATGTGGATCGGGCGGCGTGCTTACCGCTACGGTGAGGCCGCGGAACACGTCAAGCGAGACGAGGCGGTTCCTCGTGGCGACGGCGGATGCGGAAGGCTTATCTTTCTTCCACGAACCGTCGTAAATGGTCTCAAGGTCCTCCGTCGAATGCAGCGCCTCCAAAGCGGCGGCGCCGGCGTTCTCTTCTCCCTTTATGAGTTCGTAAGCCCCCATCTCGCTCGATTAATTTCTCCCTCTCACCGTAAACGTAAGAGGAGGAGGAGGAGGAGAGGAAGAAGCGAGGGATGCCGGTAAAGTTACCCCTCTCTTTCTATCTCTCTTCTCGTGGCTTCTGCTATTTGTGAGGAGAGGGTGAAGGAGCTTTGCATGAAGAAAAAGTCATGATATAAAGAAATATTTAATATAATACATGTCCCATCATTTAATATAATATTTAATGTATTTTTTTTTTATAAATGAGGATTTGACCGAATCACACCCTTTATTTGCGTTTATTGCCAAATTATGTCCCACTATTAATTCTTAACCAAATCAACCATGATTTTTTTAGATTACTCAATTTTAAGTTACCTCCCAAAATCAAAATGCAAACTACTTTTCTGAATTTTCGAATGGAGACGATTGATTCAGCTCCATTCCAGTAAATTCGAAAAAGTACAAATACGTGCAGCACTACAAATGATTCAAGTATAGTAGATATTTATTTACGTTGCATGAAAATCAAACTTTTATTGTTTAGAAACTTAATTATTCGTAGGAATGAGTCTTAAAACAAGTCTTAAATCGAGCCAAAAAATGAACTATAAAACGAGCCAAAAAACGAGTTCTAAAACGAACCTTAAAACAACTTTAAAAGGAGCAAAAAATTTTTTTTTTAAAATGAGACTGAAAATGAGCCCGAGCTCGCTTAACGAATTAGGCTCGTTAACTATGATAATCGAGCTAATAACGAGCCGAGATTGAACTACTGTTCGTGAACTTGAAAATTTTAAAACGAGCCGAACTCGAGTCTTGTAATAAAAGTTTGAGTCGAGCTCGAGTCGAACTCGAGCCTGAATATAAGTTAAATGAGCCGAACTCGAGTTTAATACTGTTCGACTAAATTCGACTCATTTACATCTCTAATTATTCGTTTGTTTATCATCGCACCTAGCTTCGGGGGCTAGATCGTCTTAACTTGCTAGGTAACTCGGAGAGAATTAATTTGAAAACTAGGTAGTAAGTCTAGTTTATTACTTATATTTACATATTATTAACTGTAAAAAGTAAAAATAAAAAAATAACTCACTCAAAATTCCACTTAAATTTCACAAACATATTCTTATAGCAATTAGTAGCTATAATTACTAATTAATGTTGTTATTAGTAGCCGCCTTTGCACTCACTCAAACACTTTAAAGCTTGCAAAAATTCAGGTGGTGAAAATTATGAAAGACATAAATTAATTTTTAAGAGTACGTCTCATTCTTTCATTTAAAAAGCATACTTTATCATTTAATGACATTAGAGCATCCATCTCAATTATTTTATTCAAAATTTTATCTTAAATTTTGAATAGGTTAATTAAAAATCTTCTACATCAGTTACCCTATCTATTCCCTAAATTTAAATTTGATAAATAGTAATTCTCTAAATTTAGACAATGAAACCTCTAAAAAAATAATATTTTTTTTAATCTCTCTTCTTCCACTCAATCTTTCTCCTTCCACTCATTTCATAAATATAATAATAAAAAATAAAAGAAAGAGAAGAAAATAATATAAAATTAAGGATGATGAAAATTTTAGAATATTTGATGTAGTAGGTAGTGAAAAATGATTATTTAAATTTAATAAAGTGAGGTATTTATACTAAATTTTAGATATAGTAATAAAGAAATTGATATGGATGTTCTTAGTATTGATTTAATGTTATGAAGTCCGCTGAAAAGGTCATTAAGATGAATTAGTTATTTTTTTATGTTGACATAGTTGATATATGTATATGGTTATTTTAATAAAGTTTTGGATTAATTTTCAATAGGTGTAAAATATTACGTTAAATTTCTAATCTTTCTAGTAAAGAATGGTTGTGTTGGGATAAATACCTTAATCATTTATATGACAAAGCTAATGGTTTTCTCATTCTCTTAGTTTGACCTACCAAGATCATTGGAAAAAGGCCATCGAGGTCTTCAGAACATTTACGTTTGTCAAAATTATTGAGAATATGGTTAATTCGGGCTCATTCTGCCATTTATCCTATCAAAGTCATTGGAAAAGATTATTAATCTGCTTTGAGAAACTATATTGTTGGTATTCCAATTGTGAAAATTCAAGAAGTGAAGACACTAAAAATTACTAAAGACTTGAAAATAAATAATACTTTGATCATTTTTTCAGTCTGTTGCTATTAGAGGGGTAAACGAGTTAAGTCAGAACTCAGTAAAATTTCTAGCTCGAAAATATTATTAAGCCAAGCTGAAGTTAATAGTATATGGTTCGTGAGCTTATAAATATATTCGTTTAAAGATTTGTAAATATATTTTATTGTGTCCAAAAGGTGAAGATATTTCTATTGATATAAAATTTTTTGGATAAAATTTAAAAATAAAATCATGAAGACTTAGGTCAAAAGTAGATAATATCATACCATTATAAAGATATGAAATTTTTTTAGTCATAACAAATGGTATCAGAACTATATATGATCCAGATCAGATGTCATATGGGGAGGTCCGAAACAGGTCCAAAGTAGGTCAAGAGTGATATGCTCCGGGCCTCCCACAAGCATCCATATCCGGTCACTCTTGGTCTACTCCGGGTCTCTCCGTAAACATCTAGTTATTCTTGATCTGTTTCGGGTCTCCCCACAAGCATCTATATCTAATCACCCTTGACCTACTCCAGAACTCTCCGTAAGTATTCAGTCACTCTTGACCTATTTCGGACTTCTCCATAAGTATTCAGTCACTTTTGATCTACTCCGGATATCTCGCAAGTATCCACACCCGATCACTCTTGATCTATTTCGGATCTCCCCATAAATATTCGGTCACACTTGACTTACTTAGTCCTCCCCTTAAATTAGTTTAAGGCTATCTCACATGTTATCCGATATAAACTATAATTATGATATTATTTATTAGGACAAAAAATAATATATATCTTTATATCTCGTAATAATATGATTTTATCTAATTTTAAATCTAAGTATTTATAATTTTAGTTTCAGACTCTATCTTTTCATCTTTTAAATTTATCATATTTTTCATAATTTTTAATGTGAGATTTGGATGGTATTCCCAACCTGACAATGTATATATATCTAAATATCACATGAATTATAAATATAATAATATTTTAATAATTAAAACTTAAAGGCAAATCTTTCTCCTTCTAAATTCTAAACTTCCAATCATTCTAGCCTAGGACAAATTTCCTTTTCTCCGGTTCTTTCCTTCTCTCCCATCTACCGTCGCTGCCTAATCTGTAATCATTGCCACCCTCATGGCCTCATCTCATTTATTTCTGATTCACCTTTAGATTTCATTCATTTCTTTCTTAGAAAAAGAATCCATGTGTCTCATCCCTCTCCTTTTGCCTCTCTGTAAAGGTGCCAAGTGGATTTCATATTATTATATGACTAAACTAATTCTTCGATCGCCTTTCTTTTATAAAATATAGCTGCTGTTAGTGCTATGAAAATCTAGAAATCTGGAATTGAAATCCAACACATTCTTGTTTTGTTGCTAGCCTACCGATGCATGTTAGTTTATTGCATAGTTGATTTTTTCTCCAATTGCAAACATTTTTTCCCAATCTGCTATGATTAGCAACTGTTAGTCATGAAATTAATATGATATTGGACCATTACTTGTTTTTTTGCTTCTATTCATGGTAAATTATATTTTCAGTATAAACTAAAACAGAATTGTGGTTCGAATATCTAGTACAAATATTTGTCGAAACTTTAGTTTTCACATGAGTCTATGTGTTTTTAATTCTGGCTATATTCACTAATGCTATAATATTAGTGATGTAGCTATTAACTTCTGTATTTTACTGTGTAGTGAGCTAAAAAAAACGGAGGAATAATTCAATATAATGTCAACTCCGCACTTGTCAATTGAAGATTTCGCCGAAGTCTTATTTTAAGAGAAATTCAACCTTTAGCAAATAATACTAACGAAGCAACTCAAAGTAATAATATACTTATAGTTCTTGTAAAAATCTAGATTGTATAGATTCTAAAATATAAAGAATTTATATATAAGAAATAAAAAAAATAAGAAGATCTAGTTTTATTAATTAAACATGACATAAGAAAAATAAATACATAAATAAATATGACAAGGAATCTGATTGAAAAGTCATCCTTATCTTTAAGGTCGTCCAGAAATAATCTTCGTGAAAGAAGATGCAGCGGAAAAAAAAGGAACGTCTTCCAAGAGTCTTAGGGGTGACAACACCGAAAAACTTTAGGCCAATGGGGAATCAAAAGTTCTGTCAAGATTAAACCCTAAACCCTTGGGTACCAACCCTATATATAGTGGACATCTATTATCAGTCCATAGATGATAATAGATACGGGACTATAGATTCTACACATACAAGGTCTATATCCAATAACCGAAAGCCAATAAACCTAAGTTAGATCACTTTAATGGGTTCGGTTTGTACTTATATGCATAACTTACAATTAAGTCAACCAATTAGAGATAATAACTAACAATCTCTCACTTGAACTATTTGTGAGTTGTATATGAAATACAAGTAAAACTTTAGTTGATGTCAAACTTTATGGGTATAGAATACCCCTATAAACAATCTAGTTCATTAACTTTATTGGTATAAGATTAAAGAGGTCATAACTACTGTATATGATCGTAACAAGCCCCAACAGTAATTATAATACCAATGTCATTAATGATATAGATCAAGATGTAGATGTATAGAGTGAAAATTACATGAAATGTGATCAGTGCATGTAAATTTTCAACTAGTCCTAAGATGACCTCTAAAGAGGTCAAATCATATTTGTGAAAAACTTAATGCTAAATTGCAATAGCAAATCATGATCAACTTTATAATTTCAAAAGGAATCTATATCATATTTGCAAATACCAAATGCTAAACAGCAGTAGTAAATAATGATATCACAGTGAGAGTGTCAAACAAACATATAAATTCCCATTAATGTTTTGAACTTTAAGTAGGTACAATAATCAAAACAAAAATGTTTGTCAAATATAGAGCAATAAAATAAATATAAACTCTCACTAGATGAGTTCTTCTTCCATAACAAGGACTCTCATATCCACAACATGCGCATAAAACATCTTGAAACAAGTCATGCCAACATTGATCTCACAACACGTCTCTCAAGAGCGATCTGCGCCGCCTTGATGCGCTCTACTGCCACTCCTCCAACTTTTTCATTTTACGTCTATGCTGAATAGTTGAATGATTCGGCGCAATTATTATTACTATGGACTTAGTTTAGAGATCCTCATCCTCGATCCTCCTAGATGATAGATCCTCCTGTACCTGACCAATCTCAGCTGAATGATTCCACATGAGCATCTCAGATTCGTGCCCCTCCAACACCATGGTGTATCCGCATTCAAGCGCTCGACAAGATTCGACTATTAGGTAATCATTTGTACGATCCGCGGGATCCCTACAGGTGGGAATGATCAGTAAGTAAGTATCTGATGATCTGAGTATGAAAAAAGACTCGGAGAGGCTTGGGAAGAAACTCGGAGGGAAGCTCGCCCAAGCATAGGGCTGTCCAACCCGGCCTTGCCGGGCTCAAGAAAAAGCGATCCGGAGCACCACAGTCAGCTCGAGCAAGCCCGCCTCGGGATGCCTGGTCCGGAGACCCAGGGCTGCCCGGACGTAAGCTGTTCCGAAGTGGGCCTGAGACTAGGTCAGACGCCGTGCCCCTGGCGTAGGCGGTACGGAGCCGAGTCGAAGGCCCACCCGACAAGCAGGGCTCCTCGCCGGAAGGACTCTCCCAGGGAGGGCCGTTAGGCTCGTAGCTCATTGATACAGGGGCCCCAGAGTTTAACCTCCGGCTAGGGTCAAAGGGCTTCGTCAAGTACAATTCCTTATGCGATCTGTTCGACTCATAGATCATCGATGTCTGCAGCATACGACTAACGGTAACAAGTAAATCGTGCGACTGAACTCACGAAAGAGACAGCGCTAGATCGATCGGGCCGACGAGAGTTCCTGGATAGGATGCGGCCAGGATCCAGACGGAATCGGTGGTGCGATCATTTTGCTTCGACTCCGGATGTCCTTCCGTCTCGAGCGCCTGGTGCTGTGTCGGATCGGCGTGTACACAACGCCTCACTGGCACTGACATAGGTGAGGGTTAGATTGGTTTCCACAGCTCCGATTTAACCATCTGACTTCGCCTAAATCAATTAACCATCCGCCGCGAATGCCCGAATTAGCTCACGAATAAGAGATGCCGAGCCAAGAATCATTTAGTGTTTCGGGTCTAAGAATAATCGGTGGAATTTTGTCGGTTTCATCGGTGTAGTCACCTTGTTCGTCAACATGCGAGATGGGTTCGCGTTGTGACCATGACCCGCTATGCAATACCACTTTCGTGACCGCACTATCTTATCTCGGCATGAAGGAGAAGAACCTATTGAGGGTGCTATTACAGCGTGGATGGCGACGCCAGCGGCACGGTCGGGATCTGCGATAGCGATTCAAACGTAGCGCTAGAAGTTCGAAAAGCGACATAAGAAGGATCTTGGTGTGAAAGAGAAAAAGCGTCCTGCTGCGGCCTTGGCTGAGAAGTCGTCACAATTGTCGAGAAAATCCTTTCATCCTGAGAAGTGGCTTCCACCTTCCGCACTATCATCTGGTCGTGTTTATCGTGTTCTCGTGGTTGAGCATCATTACTAGCCAGCAGTCTGGTTTGTTGCCACAGTCCTGTGAGCACTTAGACTGGCTCGAATCTAGTAAGCGAGGGTGTACCTCGAAGGATGAAGCTCGGACCACACCGGTTGTGAGGTGAGGTTTACCCCTACCCGTATGACCTTGTGTTAGTGGTGTTTTGTGTCTTCTATTTTTAGTATCCGACTCCTAGCCATCAATTTTAGGAAAAAAAGCTTTTTAGGCTCCTCACTCCCTAGCAAGCCATCCCAGCCATCCGATCCTAACAAGTAGTGGTCGTATCGTCATGTTTCATCCGACACCCCCAAAGAAGAAGAGATGGCTAATGGGCGAAGAAGACCTTGAGTTTGCCACAAGCGATGAATATCTCATATGAGGCCTGAACATTCAGACTGTTCTCAGTCAGGAAGGGTTTACACCTCCCAGAAGGGCAAGGAAGGGTCAAGGAACCGGGCGACCTCAGGCGACTCATCACTGAGTCCATAGAAGTCAGGAAGTAAATCCTACTACTTCATACGAGCCGGAATCGCAAAGGCCAGCAAAAGAGAAAGTCACCTCAGATGGGATAGCCGGATCAACGCAGTGGTAGGTCCGTTCATGGTAGCTGTGGAATAAGCATGAGCTCTCAGAAAAGAGAACGAGAGACTCTTTGATGCCCAAGACGAAACCACCAAGAAGAGAGAAGCGATGGTAAGTGAACCATGTACTGTAAGTGTTCGAAATTATCAATGGTCTTCATTCCTAGAATGTGAAATCGCGATCTTGTAAGAGGTATGTTCTCGAAGCCGAGGAATACCTTGTGGTATCTATGTAGAGGCCTTCAAGTCTGCAGGACCTTCAAGTGCAAGCAGATGAATTTTTAACGAGCTCCATGAATGCTAACAAGTGTCAAAAGGTATTGCCTAGTTGCGTTGCAGAAGAAGAGAGAAATGAAAGAAAAGAAGAGAAGAGAACACACTCCTCTTCATCCTCCTCCTCCTCCGAGTCCGATGATGAAGGTGGATCATCATCAAGCGAGATGGCCAACTTTGTAAGGAGAATCATGAGAAGGAGCCGGAGATACAAAGGGAAAGGTAAATCTATCGATCAAAATGTTGATAAAACTAATGTCACTTGTTTTGAGTGTAGCAAGAAAGGACACTATCGGAGTGAGTGTCCAAAACTCAAGAAGAAAGAGGAAAGGGCCAAGAAGAAGAAAGCTCTCAAAGCTACTTGGGATGAATCCTCCTCAAGCTCAAAAAGCACACGTCAATTAGCGTTCATGGCAAGGGAGGAATTGGATTCCGGGAGTGATGGTGACATGAGTGATACCTCAGCCGTGGGTTCATCATCTTCGGATGATGAAGAGGTAACTTCTCCTCATTTAGAAAAATGTTATAAAATCATTGCACATTTATCTACTTTGCTTAAGAAATCAAAAACTCAAATTAAATCATTAAAAGATGAAGTAGAGCACTTGAGGGCCCTTAGGGAAGATGAGGTTGATGACCTACATCAAGAGGCCCTTGAGGATGAAAACAAAGCCTTAAAGGGTGAAGTTGAGAAACTCAAGAAAATGCTTGAAAATTTCTCAACTAGCTCTAAGACCTTAGATATGATTCTAAATGCCCAAAGGGTGGTCTACAACAAGGCTGGGTTAGGATATCAACCTAAGGAGTCTAGTTTCATTTCGCTAGTGTCTAGAACCCAATTTCATAGATCACATACTTCTAGGGTTCATGAGACTAGGAAGGTTGTGACCAAGGCATGGGTTCCTAGGTCTTTCATTATAGATGCATTAGGTCCCAAGATTTGGGTACCTAAAGCCTATCTTTCATGTCTTGTAGAATTGGTCGAGGGGCTATCAACTATCGACTTGGTTTTGTTAGTGGATGCTCAAAAGCAATAGAGGACAAGTCACTTTTACTACCCCTGAAAAAAATAGAGGTGTGGTGTTGGTCTTGGTAATAATGTGCCTTAGCCTTATAAGAATAGGGTTGGTTAGAAGTGGAGACATTCATATATCCGAATGTCTCCAAATCAAAAATGCCTAGTCAAGGGGATGACCTTTAATCTCCTAAGTGTCAGTAAATTGTGTGATACGGGTTACATAATTGAGTTTCATTCAAGTCAATGTATGGTCAAACACATTGACACACTTGACACAGTGACACGGTACTAGTAGGCACAAGGGTAAATAACATTTATCAAGTATCTTTTAAAAAGTGCTACTAATGCCTCTCACTAAGTGTTTCATGTCAAAGAAGAATCATGGCTTTCCTTAGGAGGCTAGAAGCATAGGTAGAGAAAGGCATGATGAGCAGTGCCTCTGACTGATCGACCACGCTACGTACAAGTAAAAGACAAAATAGTATAATACGATAAGTACCAAATAAGAATAAAAATATTTAGATTATTATATGTGGATTTATGATCAAAGTCATTTCATGTGAAGAGGAAGTGATATCTTGTAGTGATCTAGATTGATGATTTTACTAGATATACATGAACTTTTTCTTTTGAAAAATAAGGATCAAACCATATATATTTTTGTTTCTTTTTGTAGAATGAAAAATAAACAACAATTAAAACAATTAGAAGTGATCATGGAGGAGAATAATCATAGAATTTTAGAATTTTGTCAAGAAAAGGATATGAGGCATGAGTTCTCTACTCAGGGACCAAAAAATGGTGGAGAGAAGACCGAGGAGGTCTTCGAATGCATGTCAACCTTCAGCTAGGAACGATCAGTTGGGAACACCAGCTACTTGGACTTTACTACTAGTCTTGATACAGTTTTTGTAGAAGACTCGTGAACTTTGGGAAACCCCCACACATTAAAACATGTCTTAGGTGTTTGTGAGTGTTTATCTCAACACCGAGGATCATCTTTGGAAAGTCATGGCTAAGGGCTGAAGGGTGATCACTTGGATCTTGAAGGGACCGGTCGTGTGCTGCTCTTCTCCTATCGAGTCTACAACAATAGGACTAAATTGATTGAAGAGTCCCTCGGATGTAGCATTTGAAGAAATCCCTAAATTGATCAAGGAATGTAGAAGAAATTCAATTTGAACTTGAGTCTAAGTTGAATGATCAAAAACATGTGAAGAAGCTCCCCATGAGCAAAGCAACAAAGGCTCGCTGATCCTTTTCGCTCCAAGTCTTGTGCGGTACCGCGTGAGACCACCTCACTCAGAGACACGCCACCGCCACCAAGAGGCAATCTAGGATAGCCTCTAGTTATCCCCAAGACCAGATTGTTGGAGACATCCAACAAGGGGTTAGGACTAGATCATTCTTTAGAAATGAGTCTAATGAGTGCCTGATCGTATGATGAACCCAAAAATTATTGGTGAGGCATTGCATGATGCAATCGATCACAGCTTCTTCTGAGAGATGAGTTAGGTCGAATTTGAAAGGGAGCCAAGTGTGGGACTTGGTTCCACCGAAGAAGACCACCATTATTGGAACCAAATGGGTTTTCAAAAATAAGTTAAATCAAAAGGGAGAAGTTGTAAAAAACAAGGCAAGACTTGTAGTCAAGGCAAGTCAAAGGCCTCGATTATGATGAGACTTATGTTCCCGTGGCCCGATTAGAGTCCATTCGTTTAATGCTAGCTTTTGCTGCGCATAGAACACATAGAGGCTTCAAGCTCTATCAAATGGACATTAAAACTGCCTTAGGTTATTAAAAGGTTGAACCAACCCTGCGGGTTTGGAAGCTAGGCTCAAACCGTGTCCACCAAGTACTCTTTATAGCTTTTATGCTATAGCAGCACCTCGAGCACCTTCGCTTGCTTGCGAGGTCACAACTTACTAGAAAGGGTTTTGTAAGATAGATCCAACACTATCAATAGAGATGGGTGAAACATATATCAGAGCCTGTCGACATAATTTGTTTCAATAACTATTGAATGTTATATGGAAGTGAGTTTGAGATAGTCCTGAGAATTGAGAATGATTTCTGACTTGAAATCAAACAAACTCAAGATGACATTTATGTCCATCGACGATTTAGGGAATATACTCGAGAGATGCTCAAAAGATTAAAATGATGGTAATTCTAAGAGTATCCCTCGAATGGCTACAAACACACCATCTATAAACGATGAGGATGGAAAAACACCGTTGATGATCACGTAAATAGATGATCATGGTGGTCGGTATGGTCTTTCGGCTTATACGATTACTCTCGGTCGAGATATCATAAGCTAAGCCAATGGTACAGTTGGTAAGCGATTAAGGAATCTTCAGTTAGAAGACCTTAAGACCTTAGAAAGGTAGGTCTTTGGTCAACACTGAGTCTTTTTGATAGGCTACTGACCAGACCCAATGCATGCCGGTGTAAATGGATCTAAAAGCACTGGTGTTGTTGCCAATTTTAGGTTCATCATGGTTGGTTCAAGTCGCTCGGAGGGAAGCTTAATATGCGCCGTGCGCTTCTCACTAATAGAACAATTTGAATACATTCGCCATGGGAGAGAGGTGTATCTATGGATGATCCACACTAGAAGATCGAGAGAGGAGGTTTGTGTGACATCAGCCACCAATCAAACCCACCCATCCAAGGAAAAAACACGATGGAAGTGTGTCATCACGTTCATTGAGATCACATAGTGCTGGACATCACATATGTTGAGTGAATCGAATCATCACCTAGTCTAGCGCTCGACCTAGTTTGATCTCACGACCCAGAATGAATTTAGTTTAGTTGAATGTGTTTGGCTCAATAGGACATTAGGACTTCATCATGATCAATAAGGACAATTAAAACGACAAGAGAAATTGAGAAATTAACTTGGGCAACTTGGGAACATCTCACACAAACTATTTGTTAGAAATGGGGTGAGATGCTAGGATCAGCCAAATTATTCAAAATGTATCATGCATCTCTTGAATAATTAGGTTGAAGAGACATAAATTGAGTATGGGGAAGACCATTACATAATTCATGTGTATTTGGTTCCTAGATCTTACTCATATATTCCAACCAAGATGTGTTGATTGATACCTTTGATCGATACCTTTCATGATTTTGATTGAAAATAGGATAAGTTGTTGAAGTAATGATAGCAATTTGGATATATTTTGACAAACTCGAAACTGATCATAGCAAGGATGTGTTTTGAACCAGGTAATAGAGAGCTTAAGTCTTGATTAATATCTTGGTCCACTATAGATCATAGTTTCAGAAGTTTTTCTGGTTTTGAAACCTTGAACAGCAAAAGCCTCAAAACGTCTACGTCGCTTAACTATCCGTCGTGGTGGTTTTTTTAATGTTTGGAACTGCTTACAGTTCGAATAATAGGCCATCTTTCTAAATATTTATGTTGTAGATTCTTGTGTTCACTTTCAGAATTTGGACTTCTTTGGTAGTTGAATATTCGAATACTTCTACAATCTTGAATGGAGAATCTTCTTGATTTGTCGACATTGTTGTCGGAATCGATCTCGGCCCATGCTCGAAGAAGGTCGTCTTACTGATCTAGAACTCTGTGTGTTTGACGATCGAGAGTTCCCCGTTGAATATCACCGGGGTAAGGTTCTCAATCGTATTCGAGTGATCAGTACCGTCGTATTCACGGTATTCTGTACCGTGATCTTGTGCGGTGATGTATCCGGACGTCAACTGGATCGATCACCATCCCTTAACTTAACCTAACTAACTAACTTTGATCCTCCCATCTTTTCTCCTCTCCCACCTCAACTCTTTCTCCTTTATTGAAGATACATAAATGGCACAAGGTAACTCCATTTGAGCTCTTTTTTGGCACCCATTTCATTTCTCATCGCCGCCATATCTTTGTAATTTGGCTTGGTTCTCGGTTGTTGGTGGCTTCCGTGCTCACCTATTTGCCTCGTTCGTGTCACATTTTAACCTTTAGGAAGAAACAAGTTAGTGAGGGAACCTCTAAGTCGTCAACTGAGAAATCTAAATCTAAGGCTCTCTCCCGACCTCAACCATCCGTTTCTGGAAGATTTCCAAACCATCACTTTGAAGAAGCCTTTAAACAAAGAACCTTCAAACTGCTTCCTTGTAGGTCTGTGGATAAAAAATTCATGGATGAATTCTGTCCATCTGTGTCAGAAATAATTGCCTATTACAAACTTGATTCTCTAGTCTACTTAGAACGGGACATCAATTACGACTTAGTATCCGAGTTTTATAATAATCTTCATCAAACTAATGATGTTAATTATAGAACTAGAGTTGCTAAGCAAACTGTTGATTTCTCTTTCTCGGCCTTCTTTGACTATCTAGCCTGCCGGAGGTGTTCAGGAAATATCTTTTCCATATATCCTGATTTACCAGACCCTTTACCTTCTCCATTTGATGTCTCATCTGACTCCATTTATGAGTATTTCTTCGGACATCCTAGACCGGGTGGACAGGATGAGTTAGATGTTGATTTTCCTACCTTTGCATCCCTGAGACTATCTGCCCCAGATTACATTCTTTTTAAGATTGTCACAAATTACCTTCTGCCAATCACATCCAAGCCCTTGTCAGAGATCCGACCATATCACTGCCTGATGCTTTATGGATTGCGTCGGCGTCTCGATTTTGACATCATGTCGAGGATTTACTCTTCTATCATCTCCTATAGTGAGCCTAACAGCTTCACAGTTTATATGCCTTATGGGCATATAATTACATACTCGAGACTACTCAGTTGATGTCTCCGAGGGAAGGATAGTCAGATGGTGGGATTATAGACTTACGATATTTTTGCAGTCGGCATAAAGCAGCAGTTGGGCTGTTCTTCGTTGAAGAAGGACGAAACCGGTGGGTCCAGACACGGGTATCTGCTCACAGGGTTGGGCCCTCCGGCGGGTTGATCCGGAGTGCACTTTGCCTCGATCGATACCGATCATCATGTCCCAGATTAGCATGACGAGCTTGATGCCAGTAACTAGGCTTCGACCGGTTCGTCCAAGCTGCATTTAGTGCGGCTATGCTGGCTGGGCCACCTCTACCCACAAAGATTACGTCCAAATTGCGCATCCGGGGACTGTGACCATCATTCCTCCAATTCCTCGGTTAGACTCACTCGGCATCGGCGTTGGCGGCGCTGGTGCTTGTCGGGATCGATGATATGGCTACTATCGGCGGTTTTGCAGGACTCATATCGGTCCAGAGGAATGTTTAGGCATCACGGTTAATGGTTAACGTTGGTGGTGGATTCGTCGATGCTTCGCTTGTGTCGTGCTGCCGGATAACAGACACGTAAGTAATAGTATTTACGACTGCTATATTGCTATTTATGTGGGTATGTCAGCCTATTTATATGCGCTTACTTCTCTTTATGTTTGGTCCTACTTACATGTTACATGTTATGTACGATCACTTATTCGTCGAGACCGCATGTCTTATTAATTATGTCGGTTGATAAGGGTAGTAGATGACTAAGTACACCACTGCGATTGACTAAGCCTGTGAGAGGTACCTATGGAGGGATAGTGAACTATTTAAGAGGATGGATAGAGTCTGTGATTGCAAATATTATGAGCGGAGGATGTGTCCCTATGTATATAAACAACAAAAGGAGAACAGTCAGTACACCTGTCCGAGGCTTGATGCCAACATCTGACAGTATCCAAGTATGGTTCGATCGTATCATGAGACGACCGAGGGCGCAATATGGACGCCGGAACAGAAAAGGGTCGACAAACTCTTGCTGCGGCTGATTGAGCCTGCCGTTTCGCTGATTCAGGGGAGGAGAGGCTGCGAGTTCTCCGCCAAAGGGCTCCCTGTCGTTCTAGCTAAGCCGGGCGGAAGACGAAGTCGGCAGGGCCTTAGGACGTTCGAAGGCAAGGAGGTGGCTCCCACATAGACCGGAGGGCATGAGAGCTGGGGGCGGTAGAGTGGGACCTCGGCGGCTGGCAACGGCTTGTTATCATACCTACTCAAGTAACCATCGATCGAACTTTACCGAGAATTAGAGAATTGATATTGCGAACTAGTGAACACCCAACTCTCCTGACTCTCAGTGAACCTCCTGCAATTACCAGAATTCGGCTGTCCCGGCTGAGCACAGGCCATTTATGTTCCAAATCTTATAACAATATGCAACATCGTTTGCACGTTCAATGCATTGACAAGAATCAAGACAAAGCTAACGAGTATGCGCCGGATTTCTCACGGCCAACGAATCCAAGCACAAGCAAAGTTCTTGCCACGGATGATAACTTGTTTGTATGGCTGGAGTTCTATGATTCAATCTGGCCATCAGTGTGAGATTCACTTGTCACACAACTTGACTCGTGTTCATTGGTTGGTCGCGAACACCACGGTGTGATCGACACACGTGACCATGGTGGCATGAGAGCATTGGTGTGAGGAGGATGAAGTGGCGATCACTCAGCAGCCACAGATTGAGACAATGCACACGATGAGTGCCAGTGACGTGATAGTATTAAAGCAGTGAGCGCGATGAGAGAAATGGAAGAGTTAGATGTTATGAAGGAAAAAGATGTTCGAAAAAAGAAAAACTCTGCACTCTCCTCTCCGGTCATGCGGTGTGTGTCGTGAGGCTGGCTTGGTCTTCAGAGGCTTACCTTCCCCGCACAATCGCCACTCTGCTTTATGGCCGGTGCAGTATTCTTCATCTCAGCCTAGACTCATTGTGTAAGTCTTGTCAGGCTTGCTATATACTATCTTCCGAGACTTTTTGGAGAGAAATACTCCAATTTCCAAAGGTGACTACCTGAATCTTACGTCGTCCCAGCCGTGTGTGTTACCGAACCTCGTATCTTTGAGGTGTTAGTGGTGTTTGTCTCTTTTTCTTGTATTATCTTTTCGTTTGCATATTTCCGCTGCACTAACGATTTGTAGGAAGAAATTTCTTTTTCAAAGAGGCTATTCACCCCTCTCTAGCCATCGGAAGATCCCTATAACCCCTCTGCAAAGCCAAAAAATATTGAAAATAGATCCTCTCCAACAAATCAGCAATCATCGGATGCGATCACCTCCGCACAGATTCATACACACATGCATATCTTTAGTTCTAGCACCACCATCAGAGTCTCGTGGTCTTGGGTCTTTACTTACTAATCTTCTACACTATAAATATATGTCTAATATAAACCAGCTTATACGAGACTTCCCATGACGATGATATGACATGAAATTGTTCCATCTCCTTTATTTTAATTTCAGCAGTAAGACCACTTTGACCACCTTTCATACTGTCACCATACCCAATTTTGTATAATATATATCACCAACCTTTTCATGATATTAGATATTGTAGTTAAGAATGCCTCGAATCAATCATCAGATCATCTCAAAACAAATGATGCTTCACCAAGATTTTTCATTTCAAATTACCGGATAGAAATGACTTGGTTTGATGCAGCATATCCTTATTATTGCTTTACAGGAAATATGTTATCCACATTCAAAACAAGTATAACAAACTTGTTCCCACTGAACTTGACATATATGCACTGATCAACGGGTTCTCTTTAAATCCAAATGGGTATTGATCAAATTTTAAACACTTGTGTGCGCCTGCCTTAAACCATAAATGAACTCTTTAATCTACTAGTACACAGTAGTTTCAGACCTTAGACTCAAAGTTTCTATACGCTCTGCTACATTGGGTTCCCTAACATGGGAACTGTCTCTTTTGATGTCTTAAGGGCATCTCTTTAGATAGGGTGTCTTGCTAAAAATAGAAACCTTTCTTGGTTTACATGCTAATGCTAAAATGGGTAGATCGATATATGAAGCTTGAGATAAGCAAATATCATCACATCCTTATATCCTCGATTTTCATCGAGATATATGGTTCTCCCAAGTCCTTGCTTTAACAACAACGTATACTTACTTACTCAACACTTTATGCTGCCAACTAACAAATGTCGTGAGTACAAACCACGTTTTAGCACGTTTTGCGTCGTTTTACTCACTTGTATCGTCATCCCTTAGGACGATAAATAGTTATTCATTCCTTGACCGCCATATCTTGACTCTATTCATAAAAGAATTGATATCACAACGTCCTGCTTTTAAATAACTGTTTACCGGAGTCATATGGTCCGTATGGGGGTTTCCATTAATTGAGAACCTCTAATCGATATCCATATATGCAATAAAAGTATAGGAGTATCCGGATGGTATCCTGATAAAGATTTAACGTAGCTACTGATCATAATTCCTTTTAGTATATCCTCACACTTTGCTAAAGTTTCCACCTTTGTCCCGCGCCTTTTTTATTGTGACTTATTACACTTTTTACACCATTTGGTGGTACTCTGTCTGACATTATTAGAATATAGGTTCTATTTTGAGTTCATTGCACTTTGAATCTTTCAAGACTTTATCTTGGAGTGCTTCTTCATATGTCCAGAACCAGGGATCAAGTCCAAAGAATCTCCCACCTGTGTTGCTGAGAATGACCCTCCCTCTCCCCAATCCATGGCTAACTCTTGTTGTTGCACATGGGCATCGTTTAGTCTCAACTCATAGCTACAGCGGTTGGTACTAGTTTGTGTCTCTCTAATTTCCTTAGAACAATTTTACTCATGGGTTTGTGTGTTCATTACATAGTCCTTCTCTATGGTGCGGTCACCATTGACCTGGATCAACATACGAGGACTATAAACTCTTTTGTTTCTCTAGGATAACAACAAGTGAACTCTGTAATTCCAACTTATCGTGTCTCCTGTGACATGTGGCTAAACTACCCCAAATCCAAATATATTTCTTGTGACCCACCCCTACTACATCTCTACGGGGGTGGGTTACAATTCAGAGTACTCTATATGTCATTGTCGCTTTCTCCTGTTTCCAGATTATATCCCCAAAAAGAATTTGGTAATTCTGAATAACTCATCATTGATCTAACAATTTTCATAAGAGTTCTATATCTTCGTTGATCGATTAACTAAATCCGCGCACTTCTTAGCGATCCGAAGGACTGATCCCCTGGATCGATTGGCAGATCATCAGATTACATGGTGTCCCTTTTGACTATTATTTGATAGAGACCCTAGTTTGCCGTTTTCTTATCTGTTAGCTAGCATTTGGGCACTAGCTTTATATAGTTTTTCCATCCAGACACACCTCATTCAAACTCTAGAGGACTTGGAGACTTGTGTATGGATTGGAGGTAGAGGACCATTATTGCCATTAGGTTCACCACATAGCAGATTTTTATTCATATCTAGATAGCACACGTTTGAAGGAGCACATTGTATGGTAGGTCTTTGGAGAATACCCACCCTCCAGGATGAGGTTCGAGAGGCAACCGGTTTTGGGACCTCAGAAAGCCCTCGCAGTTGGCGTCCAGTCCGTGTCGCATCTGGAGGATGTCAAGCGGACCCGAGTAAGAGTTGCAGATCACCGATCGGAGGACTTGCACCTGAGTTCTCTGTTGGTGATCATGTATTTTCGAGTTTCACCCACTTAAGGATGAAGAGATTGGCCTCGGTGGGTGCTAGTCCGATACATTGTCTCCTTTCCAGCATCCTCCGGAGAGAGGTTGGCATGGCTTCTTATTTCTACCAACGGCACTGGCACCACATACACCAATGGCGTCACGATGTATTCCGCGATCTCCTATACTAAGGAGATACATGGAGCGATACATTTTGATCTTGCGATTGATGTGATGTCTTAGTTCCAAATTCCCGGCTGACGCACAGGGGTTAGGTATGGATTATTCGGGCGGGCTGGGGAGGAACAAGATACTGTCAAGGTTAAAGTCTGATGACAACATCATTCGCTATACTACTCCGAGCTCTGAGGATGCCAGGACATAACCATCTTTTCACTGGTATGTGATTTAATTTATCGTTAAGCATTTATACTCTTTACCTGTTGATAGTATTTGCTTAATGAAATTTGGGGGACCAAATTTTTATTAGTGGGGAGAATGTAAAATATCGAATAAGGGAAATTTTCGAAATTTTTGGAAATTTTTGGAAAAATTTCTCTTGGACGAATTAGACCTATGAGCACTCCTTGACTTGAAAGGATTAGCACGGGCTCAAGGTCTGGGTTTACTCCATTATGAGGAAAAGTTATTTTTTTTTTTAATTTTCTTTATTCTTATTCCTTTCTCCACATGACGATGGTGCCGTGTGCGTGTGTGCAGATCCTTCCCGCCTCGTTGATCGTCCTGGTAATGGTCCACGTACTACCCTTGTCCGTTTTCCCTCCTCGAAAAGTGGCGGGACCAAAGAAGGTCTCCTCCTCTCCTCTCGAGTGCGTCGTAGCATTTCCTTCTTCCGTGTTGCATGCTGATGCAGCCATCCACCCTTCTTCTTCTTGGCCACTCGCGACCTTCTTCGCTTTGTTGATTGCGCATCGTACTCTACTAGGTGATTACCCTCATCACACGTCTTTCCTCAGACATCTTCACATGCCAAGTACTAGGAACAAGCTTTATAGCACCACTTGGGATCCCTCACTTCGTGGTGAATCCAAGGATCGTAGTCTAAGTCTAGTTAGGATTTTGACAAGGGATCCTCCACTTAGTGGCCGTCAGTAGAGTATATATCCGGTTGAGCTATTAATCTTCTGACCAGATGGACAGATGCCATACAAGGGTAATTGATTCGGCAGATGAGAGGTTCCGTCCATCAAGTCTCGGCAAGCAGCCTATTTGGGGTGGCGATCATGGATCCAGCATGGATGACTCTGTTAGGATTGAAGTTGAGTTTCTCGCATTAGCTTTGAGGATGTAAATATTGCTTTGTAGCTTAAATAAAGTGGAGGAGGTTTAAATGATGGATTATTAATCTCTTATTGTAGATTAGGATATCACCCAAGGGACTAGAAACGTGATTGATTTAGGTTTTCGATAAGATTGATCTTACCTAAAGTTGGTTTGAATAGGAGGCTGAGGATTATAGGGTTTAGTTCTAGAATTTGGAAATTAAAGCTAACACCACTTCCCAAGGAGATTATGAGCGTAACTGTTGGGAATCGATTGACTTTTTCTATGAAAGGTGTACTGCGTACTTATTAACTTAATGTCTCTAATATATCATATAGTTCGATTTATAACATTTGACATTCACCACCGCAATCACCACCCGATTATGCTATTCATTTACATGCTTGTTTGTCCTACTACCGATTTATTTTTGTATTACATCATGTTATATAGATCACATATAGAGGTGTATTGACACAACATGATATGATATGGTATATTCGGTGACCTAGGTTTATTTGACATCTCCATCTCCTCCTCAGGATTTGATTGTCGGTGTACAATTTGTATATATAGTTATATATTATTTCATGATATTGCCATGTTTAGTGTATCATTGCAGCGATTGCATGCCAGCACGTGTTCGACGGTCAATTACAGTATGTAATCATCCGTGGGTGTGACTCCCGACATGCTCGGCCCGTGGACGGTATAATTCTGCTCGGCTAGTATTCTCTCTGTACTCGACGGTGATGACTTGAGCCAGGTTATGGCGGAACAGTGTCTTGATGCACTCGGTTTACGGAGCCATGGCGTGATTGCTAGTGGGTCCAGCTCGTGGACGCCATAGCGCAACCGTCATCGCCATAGGAGATGAGTTGCATTGAGCTGAGCCCCATTTATGATTTGGGGTAGGAGGATAGTGGTATACATCTACTACGGATCATCACTCATCAGCCGGAGCGTTACGATTATGCCCTCATTCTGCCCTACTCGGTCCCTCACCAGGTGTAGTCGGCGGAGTAGTGATTGACATTACATCATACATGATGCATTATTTTGTTTGTTGCATTGTGTGCTTGTTATATGGCATGATATGATTTAACGTGCATTGTACGCATCTGATGATACCACCACATTGTTCTTATACCTGGTTGGTTTAGTATAGTTTTTCTCGTTTTCATGAATGATTCGTGCGTTTATCCTTCTATGCAGATGAGTGCACGCAGATTTACATTTTCTATTTGCATGCGGTTGATGCCATACGACTCATTGAGGACTCACTACACCCTCCGCAGTTGATTCGATGTTGTAGTTCCGATCGCTAGTCTCACATGTAGGTCCCGGGTCTGTCAACGTCACATCCACGAGGTCCGAGGAGTGATGATCTTGTGATTTTCTTGATTTAGATTATGTTTAGACTGTGTGTTGTTACATTTTCGATCTCAATGGATCCTTATTTCATGACTTTTTACTGGATTTGTTTCTATTTTTGCATGATAGAAAGGTTTCTTTGCATATGCCCGCTTCGAAGATTTTATCGCTATGCGGAGATTTATGGAGGAGATACAGTGTTTAAAGCTTTAGGGCGGGTTTTTAAGCTTTAGTGGTGTTTTGGGTCGTATTATCATCAAGTATTTGTTAGTTTGTTATTATTAACCCAGGGGGATCGTTTATATTCCGTATTGTTCTCGACCGTGTGTTCATCAGGCGGTATGGGTGTATATGTGCGCTCGATGTATGTTGCATTCGATATTGCAAAGTTCCGAGAACCAGCCAAGGAGAAGTTCTGGAGACAGTCTCGTATTTATATGATCGACTCCCGAGGCATCACGAGTTACTTTGCTATCTTTGTTTTCGTTTTGGATATTTGGATAACCTTATACCAATTTATTTAATCGTAGGTCAGTGCGCAAGGTGCATGATGCTTTTTGATTTTTATGTTACTTATTCTGATTTGAGATACTCGATACCAATTTGAATTGATATCGAAAGTGAGTTGTGATACCCACATAATTGTATTGTGTTAACAGTTGGTCAAACTCAAACCGGGTATTGTTCGAGATTTTAGTATGGATTTACAGATACTTCGTATGAATCGGTAAAATGAAAAGCCAGTCTCCGACTCTATTAATCTCGGGATAGTATGTTATTGTTGTTTATACTGTGTATATATGTATAACAAATATACGAATTAACCTAGCCGATAGGCTGCGGCTAGACGTGGTGTGGGGCACGTGGGGTCACTACCAGATCTGCGAGATACCTGTTGATGTTGGATCCCTCTTCACGAGGCTAGAGAGGGGTGTGTCGCCCCAAATCGTCTAAAGCGTGTTGGCGCCGTCTACGCGGTTACCCTAGGAAGGCGAAGGGAAAGACCTCTGCCAGGGAAGAGGACGTTCGAGAAAGAGAAGACTCTACGTGTCCGGCGATGTCCGTTAACGAGGTTGCCGGAATACTACTACCGTAAAAGGGCTCGATGACGCGTAAGGTGAGGCGACCATATACTCCCAGGGTGGAAACCTCACCTCACTGCACATGCAATACTTGTAACAACAAGAAGTACAAGGAAAAGGCAGCAAGTAACACAACAACAATATGCAACTAAAAGTCTCAGCCATCAGACCTCGAATCGCTCCAAGCATCCAAGCTTGGATGAACCGGCTTTCGAGCTCAGCAGCCACGAATCACAGGCCAGGTATGTGCTTAAGAGCTCATCCGATCAATGGAAGAAGAAGAAGAAGAAGAATTAGAGGAAGTGGCTGTGACTGCCTTTAACCTACCCTCTGCGACATCAGAAATTAAGCATTCGTTAGCGAGGCTCAGTCAGCGGATCAACCGTCCGTTTGATTAAATCGGCATCGTCCTGACGATCCATTCTAACGCCATGTCGTCTGTTCCTAAAACGTCTTTGCCGTACCCGATCGTGTCACGGACCTGCTCTCTAGTCTCATCCGCAGGCAGGGACGGTCGGCTGGGATCGCTTCTCTTCCTTCTCGGCCTCCTGATTCCGGAGGATGAATCTGTCGATAACGCTGATGAACAGAGCGGTTGCGGGAGACTACTTCGTATCATTCAATCCTCTGGATCGATGATCCCGATGTCGGTCACCACTTTCTAAACCTCTGGGCTTCTGACTTCACCGCAACATGGTCTTAGCATGTAGTTCATCATTCTAGCCCGGTAGTCACTCTCTGCGAGATTCTCCACCGGTTCCGGGTGACTTGCTTGGGCTCCTTGCAGTGCAGTGTCATCCGCATCCGATCACCTCTCTTGATCTGCTTTGATTTCCAACCGAGACGTCAGGTCACCTTTGATCATGCAGCCACTACTTCACCACTCTGTGATAGCTTCAGCCACTTACTTAGGTTTACACCAGCTTCACTCACTTCACTTCAATACCGAGGCTTCCATCAATATGCCTCCAAAGCAGCGGCCGCTGTAGTCACCTACTGTGCACGATGCGGCCGACTAGCTCCCTTGTGTTTTTCACAGACTCCACATCCCCACAGAGCCTCCACTAGGCTGACCACAGGGCGCACACCGGGCCCAGCGGTACTGCTGACAGGAAGATCGAAACTCAGGCCTACGACCATCCATACATGTCCTCTTGTACTTGCTGTTGCCAGTCTCCATGTGGGCTTCTCGTTACAGCTCCATGCGAGCATGCTTTAGAGTAAGTCGCTCCAGCTTGCACCCTTTTTGTTGAGCAGACTCAGTGCGCCGTGACCGGGTTGCCCAATCTCCCAGCTATCCTTGTGACATCATCGAGATCTTTTACTGATTTTTTTTGTCACGACACGTCTAAGCGACACAACGCATAACTGAGATCAAGTCATCTTGTCACCTGGGTCATCTTGACTGACTCCATGTCGGGGCGGCAGCGATCGCAGGCGTTGAGCGAACCGCTCTGACCGGGCGATGGAACTACGTGGATCGGATCACCTGAGAACGCGCGTCACGGAGGTGGATCTCTTGCGCCGATGTAGGTTGCACCTCAGGCTGCGGGCAAGAACCAATATGCCATCCGCGCCTCGGCAAGACTTCGCTGGATGAGGTCGACTCGGATCCCGGGCGATATCTTTGTGGTCTCAAAGACTTGGTGCAATCGAGCCATTCTAATGTACATCTACACTCACATACCTACCGATGCTACTCTGCTCAAGACGAATCAGGCCTCCGGTGCGGACCGCCTTATATGGCTCCAGAACGGTGCAGGAATTCACCGGGACGGAGCAACGCAATGCTCCGGTATGCATACCACTGACCCAGACAATGTATTCTCCCTCACCAAGAGCGAGCGTGGATCGTTCAGCAGTGAGAGTGATTTACACTCTTCCTGAGACCTTGATCAGATCAGGTCGGCCGCTACGGATGAGAGAGCGATGGGCGGACGTACTATTTAAGCTTAAGTGGAGAAGCAGCGGTAGTGATTCACTACGGACTTATGACCGTCTGGGATTGACCCGTACTACGTAGTAACATCACTGGGCCGACTGGGCTGCCATAGTCTTCAGACGAGCTTTTATCGATGGCGCTCCCTTCATCCGCTGATGTGATAGTAGTTCAATTCTGATACCTATTATTTCGATGATATATAATGTGATGTAGAGTTTGGAGTCTGGATTGGCGGATTTTTGTCCAAAGCTGTTGTGAGCAGGGTTCACAAAGTTCCGACGGATGCGAGCTAGGGATGGACATTTACAAGCAAGGCTTTCCCTGTATCTTATTGAGCGTTGCTGGACGGTAACTCGCGGTTGAGCGATTTCGGAGCGCGGGACTTTCCGTACAGGGGCGTATATACGGCATAGGCTGCAATGTGACCTGCGAACCTAGCCGTTAGTAGTCAACAAGAAGCCTCGATTCAGAAGCGACGACGCCGTCTGCGGGCGTTGCTCAACGACCCTTGAAACAACAGCCAATATTCAATGCTCACTCACGCTGCTCGATGGGTCCGTCAGCGATGCATGGGGACAGCTTACGGCTTTGTTACTGCGACCCTTATTGACAAACTGCTCGCACGCACGATTGGTGCTCCTTGGCTTAGCTTCGGCTTCCTGTAGAGAATGCATCACGTGGACGGGAGTCAGTCCCGACCACCTAACTAATTTATCGAGGAGAGGGCCGCGCAGAATGTAGTCGGTTGTTGGTAGTTCGGACGTTCACATGTTCTGCAGAGACCCCTACCCCGATCAGTTATATTGCTAGTTGTCCGCTCACACGTACCGATTATATGTATGACCACGTGTACTACTACGGCTTATCTGGCCACATACAAGACGGTATAGTATCGACGGCTTCAGCCACCCTGATCGACCTCCAGAGTATCGCAGCCACTTTTGGCACGCGCGTATGTAGTCGCAAGATACCATGGCGATACCGAGCGTGCCGACGTTACTGGAGCCCTGTAGACGCAGATCAGGCAGGTATTCATTGATGATCGATGATGGAGGGATCGATCTTGGGACCTGACCGCTATTTCTCTATGCTTTATATATTTTCCAGCTCTGTGCGGACGGACCTTGCAGCCTTCTAGATATATACGGTGATTCTTTCTGACTATCGGATTGGTAGATTACCCGGAGTAGTCCAGCAGTCTATACCGTTGTCTCTAAGGCCAGGCCTAACACGAAGTTCGTTAGGTCGGTTTTGCATTTTGCTACTGATAGATCTTTTTAGTATGGAAATGGTCGTTTTGATATTGGCATGGGCATGGCATGGTGGTGGTTGGCATATTATACCACTATTGATTGCCCTGCATTTACGGTGGTTTCGCCTCCCAGCCCTCACATGGATTTCACTAGATCGACCAAGATACAGCAATTTTTGAATTGATCGCTGATCTCGCTCGCGAGGCATCAATTTCATTTGTCATTGTGGCCGCCGAGTGTTATGATGATTCTTGAATATGAGTTCTTGACGACGGTTCATTGCTCCTGTTGATACAAGGAATGATTCGGAGCGTATCCGCCTCGCAGTGAAGTACAGTCAGTTCTAGGTTCGCTGAGGTTACTGACCACTGGCGGATGCGGCATCGAGCATCCTTCATTTCCCGCACCAAAAGGTGAAGAACTCAAGGCTGAGTGTCATGGGGCAGTGTTTCTCCATGTCGGTGATTGTGACTCACTGTACGAGATAGATTCGAAATACTACGTATTATATACGATAGGATAGAGTACCATAAATATCCTTACCCTTGATCGGTTTGATTTGTTGTCGGGAGTACACGACTGGCGGTTCTAATTCGATCTTGCTGTCCTAGTCAGTGACTCACCGGACTCGGAATGAAGGATATATTACGATATTGGTATCGACAGAATGCGTATAGGGGCACAATGGTGTAGAATATACCTAGCAACTGAAAATCAAACACAACCCTAAATCATTGATTTATTGCTAACACATACAAAAATAGATTAAAGCGAATAAAGTATAAAATAGCACATGACTGACTTGGAATTCTATTCTGGCAACCCGGAGGTTGTTAATCCAAGGATTAAGATCACTAAGAGCTCCTCAAAGAGAGCCTGCGATGGTATACGACTGTTAATCTAGATAATCTAGAGTGAGCACACAAGTGTTGACTTGGACCGGACGAGGCTATGAGCCTAGGAGGAAGGCTGTTAGGCAGAGGCAGAGCGAGTTTATCCCCCAACGTTCGGCATCACGTGTAAATCACGATCTTGGTCAAAGGGGCGTCCAGTGTGTCAGCCGCTACGTCTTCTCATTCGCGCCAAGACAAGAAGTCAACTGGTGACTTTTATCTTTTTGCGAGATTGGCTAAGCCCTCGCCCCGAGGCGACTCCCGGATGCATCTCGACATAGGAATGTGCTCGAACGACATCCGGAACCGTGCTCCCGAGAGCCGTGTCTCCGGTCGTCGATGGGTACTGACTCTTACCCTACGCCTTGCTTCGCGACCTCGTCGCACTCGGCTGGCCTTTTCGGCCGACCGTTGCACTTGCAAGCCTTCTCCGTTTGTCTGGCTTTGAACACTTCTCCTGGCGCTGGCGTGGCGTCAAGTGGTCACCCTCTGAATCCTTCTCCTCCTAGTCTTGAATGCTTCTCAAACCAGTGGCATATCATGCACCGTTAGTTAGAACAGCTCAGACCTAACCAAACCATGCAGTGGTTTTCATCATCTCCCCTCTGAAGCTCAACCTGATAATAAGACAAAATAAACTAACTAAATTTATAATTAGTAGTGCGAAGAAAAAATAGTTTTGGCTACCTCCAGACTTATATATATCCTTCTCGATCGATGAAAAATGTCCAAAATCTAATAGGGTTAAAGACTAGAAAAGTTCTGAGCTACCTAAAAAAATTTCTAAGTCAAAAGATTCTAAGTTAGAAAAAGAATTTTGCAATCAATAAAACTTAATTAAATATTTTGAAAAATATTTTTGAATCAATAAAAGCAGAAAAAACTCTAAGTAAAAATTATTTTTGAAAATAGAATTTTAAAAAAAAAATTAATTATTTAAAAAAAATTTATGTCAAAATTTTGAAACATGTTTGAATAACTTTTTAAAGCATTAAATAATTCTAGTATTAATGCTTTATTAATTAAACATTTATTTCAATATTTGGCTTCCAGGCAGTGGCGAGGCACTAGGCCTTCTTGGTTATTGGAGCAACAACCACTTTCTAGTCAAAGCCCATAAAGAAATTTTTGTTTAATTTTTACTAGATTAACTAAAAATTTCTTAGGGACATATTTTCTAGAGATATTTTTAATTTGTCCCTGGTGATATCTATAATACCAATTCAAATTATTGAACCTTCTAAAATTGGTTTTAGATGAGCAAGCAGAGTTTTTCAAGTTTTCTACTTGAATTTTTAAATTTTGAATTTCTAATTTTAATTTTTCATTTTCTAAATTTGATTTATCTAGCATTTCTAACGGACAAGATGTAGCTAATATTGCTTTTAAATCTTTATTTTCATTTTCTAATTTGTAGCAATCTTTTGTTAAAATTTTAATGAATTTAAACATTTTATCGTGGAGAAGATCGCACTCGCACCACCTACTCTGCCTTATCTTGATCTCGCTGTCGGCATCCCCGTGGCTGCCTCTCTCTCGTGAGCTCTCCATTCCGATGCCTTGGGACGTGCTGCATTTGCTACATTTGGGCTCTGACGCGCGATGGCCTTCGCCATGCCTGCAGGCCAGAGAACTCTCTCGACCGATTCCAGATTCTCAGCTGTGTCACGCTTACCTTCGTTGGATAGCTTACCCTTGTCCTTCCCTTTGTTCTTCGCTTAGGGCAATTGTCGCGACGCCCCTTTCTCTTTCAAAATCCATATGATGCTTTTCTTTCTTCCTTATCCTGATGGTTAGCCTAGATTTACATTTTTAAATCGTCTATTTTATGCCTCGCTTATTCCCCGAATGATGGGGACTTCGTTCTCGCTTTTAAAGAGGCGACATTATCGGGGCTCCGGATATATCTTGACTCATGCACTTCAAAGTTGAGTTGATTATTAGTTATTCGCGCTAACGAAATTTTTCTAGATCTTTGAAATGTAAAAGCATCTACTATGATGTTTTGAGTTTCTAGGAAGGAATTTAGCATACCTTAGCATACCGAAGCTTAGCGAATCTTGATCTCGTAAGTCGTCTACCTATCTAGAAGTCTGGTGATGAGTTCCAGATGAAGTTGAGATCCTCATCATCCTTAGAGTTTCACTTCTTCTCGAATGTTCCTTCGTCAACCGGATGTTCTCCCAGACTTGAGTTTGGCTCCTGGCCGGACTCCGTCGTCCGGTGACTCCGTGCGAATTGAGTCCCTCTCCCAAAGCTCCTTCCCAAAGTGGTGTTGTGTGATGGACTCAGATGGAACTTTCCTGTGGCCAGAAGCCTTGTTTCCACGTGGTTTCTGTTTTACCGCATTGTGACCTTGATTTCATACGACCATTTTCGGCCTTCTACGGTGCTAGTCAGTAATTCATAATTTATAATGATTACCTCATTTGTCATCTGTGCATGAAGACTCTGAATCGATGGTTGGAATTTGGTGGCGTGATGTTGGATCGATCAACCATCTTGTTGCTGTCGCCTCGCGGCCATGTTAGTCTCATGGCTCGATACCGGCTCTGGATACCATAGGCCAGTAGGGGTAGCAATCAGCAACTCCAACCAAACATATGTACCTTCTCAACGTATTGCTAACAAAAAAATAGATTATGAGCGAGCGGAGCATAAAAAACGACGCATATAAACGAGCACAATTTAAAAATCAACCTAAGGTTGTTCCAAGGACAGGATGAACTAACTGGGGATGTTAATCTTGGTGCTCCTTGTGAAATCGCGCATAAAAATAACAGACGCGAGTTGAAATCAGCTAAATAGGCAGAACACGTTGTTTACATTTCTTCTGGTTGAAGAGCTGAAGAGACGACCAAGACCGAGGAAGGCTATACGGTGAAACCAAGGCCTATATTTATAGCCGAAACTGGAAGAGTTCGGGCGCCACAGAGATAAGTATTGAGCGTTGAGATCACTGATCACGTGTAATCACGCGATCTAGTCGAGTCATCAGAGAATTAGCAGCGCGCATCGGGCAGCATTAAAGAATGATCTTGTCTCCGGGACTCTGGACACCTCTGTTAAGCCCTCTGCCTCTGTCTCTACTCGAGCTCCTGTGACTTTGTCAAGACTTGATTCCCTAATGGGACATCTTCCCTAGGGCTCACCGTTTCAACCCATACTGAACCTTATCGGCCTTTCAATCCGC
Source organism: Zingiber officinale (assembly GCF_018446385.1). Lineage (NCBI taxonomy): Eukaryota > Viridiplantae > Streptophyta > Magnoliopsida > Zingiberales > Zingiberaceae > Zingiber > Zingiber officinale. The sequence goes on from NC_056006.1 coordinate 79,192,429, forward strand.
CCCTCGAATTGGCCGTCAGTCGCTTCGGTCGCTTCGGATCGAGATCTTCCGCATGAGACTTCCTCTAGCGTGTCCAGACAGCCTCAGCGTGACCATGCACCCGTCGATCTTACTCCCGTGATGCAGCGCGTTGACGTCTGTCTCACTTATTGCTCAATGCCTCCTGTACTCCGCTAACCTGGACTCTGCTGCCTCTCGCGGTCGACGGCCTCTCCTGCATACGGACAGTTCGGAGCTCGCCTCCGTCAGACCACAGCTTCTTGGATCACTTGGCTTAAAGCACCGCAGGGTTCAACATGTTCCTGACACACCTAGTCAACTTAATGGATCAAACACGGCACACCTCATGATTGGGAGTATGCTAGGTATAAGACCACATCGTTGTTTACATATTTACTAGATTGGTCTACTATTACTTCAGGAGAGGGCGTATGCCGGACATGATCAATGTCTTCTTCAAGCACGCCAGCAGTGTTCGCTGCATTGTTATTGGTTCCGCAAGTGTGACGGTAGGTAGGACCATTGTTGTATGGGCGTTTAGGGTCGCCAGTCACAAGGCATGAAACACGACTATCTTAATTGTCAGGCCGCTGATGACGGGAAGGTTATCGCGTCGCCGCAATTGCCGCCTTACCCGGACCGTTTCATTGTGCGAGGAAACCGCCCGCAACTCCAGTGACCATGCAAACCGTCATGGTGTTTCGGCGGGGAGTAAGCAGCTGGGATGGATTTACTCTAAGGAGTATTACCATGGGCTCTGCTTATGCGTACTAATCATCTCATGCTCTCGACAAACGAGGAGCATAGGAGAAGCCAGTTCATGATATGGAGTTAGCATGCCATCATCTTGCTGCTTAAGCTTGGCAAGATCTATCATCTTACATTTACAAGATTCTCGAGCGCAAGTCTTAAATATATTTTACTCGTGAGATTAATTCCAGAGGAGATGGATGGAGTTTCTCAAAGAGAAACCATTAGCTCACCACCCGTGCTAAGCTAATGTTGTGAAAATCAGTGTTAGAAGCGTCGAGAGGGCTTTGGCACACAATGTTTTAGTAGTAGTTGGCACTTGGTTCTCCAAAGTTAGACCTGAGGAGGAGAGCAGTGGCAGATGGCAAGAGGTATTCTTGTTACCATGGTTCGTTGCTGCGAGGACGATCATCGAATCGGTGCGAATCCGATCAGGATCAAAGCAGTGATCAGTTCAAGATTACACGCGCTTATATTGCAGCAAGCACAATGCGGGGTATTATCACGAGGAGGAGGTCGGGCGGAGTGGAGGCAGTATCGGAATCTCAGGATTATCATCTCATCGATCGGTCCACGATCTTCTGTGTCTTAGCTACTTGGTGAGGCCGCCGCGCACGATCCACAAAGTGTAGGACTTATCGAGTGAGGTGGTCTATTATTGCTTACTAAAGGTGAAGACATCATCGTGGAAGAGCTAGATTCTTCTGTCTTGGCACGTGAAGATGCAGCAGAGAACCTCTTGGGATTACTCAATGGACTTCCTTGTTCCTATTCCGAGTGGAAAGGGAACATATTATGGACTTTGTGGTGGATGCGTTTGACAAGGGGAGGTTATTGACCATTTGGGTCGTTGATCGATTAACCAACCGCATATCTTCTTAACACACGATCTGTCCCTAGATTGGCGGTCTGTATGTATCCATCATAAAGCCGATATGGTGTCCCTTCCCTGACTATTATGATAGAGACGTAGTCTGGTCTGCGATGATACAGCTGCGTATCGGTACGTTTAGTATAGTTCGGCCTGCTGACCGTATCAGACGAGCACCATTCATACTCTAGAGGACTTCCGAGATCGTGTGTGTGGTTGATGCAGAGGTAGCTATGGTTCGATTGGTAATGACAAGGTAAACTATTCCGCTATCTAGCCTGGAGGCCCGTAGGTCTTTATCTGGGATTGGAGGCTGGACAGCACCTATTGGGAGCAAACAAGCAGGCGGAGGCGGGGATGGTAGGATTATCATTGAGACATTTAGGATGAGGCCACGCGTGGGAAGAAAGGTTATGAGAGATCTGATCGAGGCTGCAGCCTTCTTTTTGGTTAGTTCTCTATGTGAGTTTTTTCTACGAAAGGGGTGATTTGGCTCGCTAAGGCAAGTAGCCTACTACTTGGCGCCCTCTTCCATATCCCTAGAGGATGGAGTGCTTACCGCTACTAGCGGTCCCTCCTTCAAAGGCCCGTCCGATGTATTCCATGCGAGTGTAGACACATCTAGAACGGACAGCATGCAGTGTCTGACGTGCTTCGGAGACCATCTCTGTCAGTTCAGCTCGGCGCCACATGAGGAGGTTCATGCGGTTCAGTACGGTTGGAATGACTGACCTAAGGAGCTGATGAAGCGCTATTGCAAGACTATCCAAAGTTAAAGTGATGGCGATTCATCCGAGACGAGAGTAGGAGGAGCTGCCGGGAGCCGAGGATACTATAGAGGGCTCCCCCCATCTTTCACTGGTATGGGGATTTAATTTACTGTCAAAGATTTCAATCATACCTGTTATACCAGTACCATGGCTTGATGATCGGTTTTTTATTATGTATATCTAAGAGAATAATAATATAATTTTAAATTTTTAAGTTGTAAATTTCGTATGTAATAGTAACGGGAGATGCCCTTAAAAGGATAAGTTTTTTTCTTTTATTCTTATTCCTTCTCTCTCCGCCCCCGGACCCAGTGCAGATCCTCTTCCTCTGCTCTCTTCATTTACGGCACTCTGCCTCCGTGGGCAAGGAAGATATTCCTCTCTCCTTCTTCCCGACTGCAGAGTCTAGCTTGACCACTCGTGGTGCCACCTCCAGAGGAATGCCCTAAGGCACCGGCAGTGTTTCCGATAAATGCTACTACATTTCCGGATCTCGACCAAGTTGGGAATCCAAGCCTTAGTTTTTCCTTCCGTGCCCTAGGCTCCTCCTTTTGTTAAGTCTCCGACGCGACTTGGCTCCGCAGTATGCATACATTGTTATTATCACTAGATCTACATGGGAGTAGTAGTTCTTCGGATCATGCATCGGGATATCTCAAGCAATTTCGGTGCAATTTTCAGTCTAGCTATGAAGATTGAGGGTAAGGTTGTGTTCGCTATTAAATCGTGTAAATCCAATCCAAATTCGAGGATGTAAATATTGCTAATTGCGCGTTAGTTAGTGATTATTATTAATCATGGTTGATTAGGATTAGAAACCTACTACCCACCCATTAACTGATCTGATTTAGTAGGTTAAGGATTATAGGTTTTGCCCAATAGTTTTAAGGATTGTTTAATATTTATGTAAATTATAGCAAATAAAATATATATATTAGTTGGATATATAGACTGGTTGGAGCATTATCTCGACGTCGACGCCGGTTTGCGTCGGTTTGATTGATTTTTCGAGGGCGGCGGCACTGACTTATGTGTATTTTGATATGCGTAATTTTTAACATATAGCAATGATTATATTTGTTGTTTGCTCCGTTGATGACTAGCCTTGGTGGATATTACATACACACGTTTGTTGTTGTTTATTTTTATACATGCACGTCATGTTATCTGATCATGCAGCATCGATCACAGACATAGACACAAACACACAACCATGATATATATATCGTTCGGGACCTAGGTTTGTTGATATCTATATCCGATCCGTCCATTCGATTTGTTCGTGTACACATTATATATATGTGCTATGATATTGCTACAGTTTAGTGTCAATCATCTTGCATCATGCATCATGATTCTCGTCGTCTCTCACTGCCCATTTCCGTATTATCATTATTACGATCTCTACACTACATCATGTCAGTATACACCACCACTCATGGGTTAGTGGTCAATTCAGGCAGAGTGTGTTGCAGTATGGACTTTGTTTGGTCACTTGGAGCTTGGTTGGTGTTTTTTTCTCATTGCGGATGCCGGACGCGTGACGTTAGTGGCGCTTAGCTAGGTTGGACGAACGTGATATCCGATATCCGGGCAATCCTCCCGTCCCCCGTTAGTCGATGTAGGATAATCGAGATGGAGAATTGAGCCCCCATTTATGATTCGAGTAGGAGGATAAGGTGTTCGTACTCCATCATCCACATCCCCGTTCACTGGCAGTGCATGAGTGAGTTGGATCCTTGTTGTACGCGACTGGTACCATGCCGGACGTGTGTGAGATTGTGTGGATGTGGTGGTGTTGGCCTTCTATGACATTTTTGCATATGCATGATGCATTGTTTGTGCTTGTCTATCGCGTTTCATTTACTATACTGATTTTGGATATTATGATGACATGCATGACGGCGATGTGGGTGACGTGCATAAACCTCGACACTGCTCCCGCAGATCATCTATGATTGGTTGGTGATACGGTTCACTTGGCTTAGTTACAGTTCTCATTTGTTTGTTTATCCTTCTCTTTCGCAGGACCGATTTAAGTCTCGATTATGCCGCTATTATTTTCTTATGCATGCATACAGATATCGGTGGTGTGGACTCACACACTCCTCCTCGCTGTTATTTCAGTGTGATGTGATGTAGAGAGTTCCAGATCCTTAGTCCCTATGATAGATCCAGGGGCGGTGATGATCTTTGTGGTTCTCTTGTTCTTTTTGACTATGTTCGACTTGTGTGTTGGATACATTGGATTTTCAGATTCTGTGCCCATGAGTTTTATTGGGATTTTGTTTTACCTTTTAGAGCTAGCTAAGTAGAGAGAGGTAGTTGATTTTAGTTGAGCTTTGAGTGTAGTGTGTAGGTGGACACTGGACAGTTCGACTCTTTATTGAGATTTATGGACATCGATTTGTAGTGGGTGGTGCACATTATATTACATTAATCCTTTAACCGCGAGTTTGTTAAATTATAGCTGTTTTATTATAGTCCAGTTTAGTTGGATTTAGTTAGGCGAGTAATGAGATTGTCCACTGTGAAAAGTGTCCAGGCAGACGTCCAGAGTAGATTTCTTGAGACTTGGTACAACGTCCGCTAACCTCAAGTCAGACAATGACCCAACACATCTTTATAGCAGCATGAATTTTCCCTATTCGAGTTTCAAAACGTCCATAAAATGTTTGAAAATATCTTGTAAAATATTCTAGAGATTTTAGAAATTTTTAGATTATTTTTATGCAATTTAGGTCGTTTAGTATTTTTACAAAAAAACGTTTAAGCAGCGCTGAGAGGGACCCTGCGACCTGGGACCTAATGGAATGAACCAAGGACTTCGAGGATATTTAAGTTATAGATTTAGAGTTATATCAGGTCATATAGAGAGTTAGGAAATACTTATAAATAGGAAATAACTTTTATCTCTTTATCTCTATGCTCCCATGCATGCGTATAATGCAACAGCGCATGAAACCTAAGCGAGCTAGGTTGATTCATTCGGATTCCTCAACAGTGACTTGATTCCACCGCTGCCCTCATCACGGTCATGTGTCTCACAGCGAAAGAGCAGAACAGGAGAAAAGCTACTACCTGGCCCTAGGCCCTCCTCTCTTCTCTACAAGTGCAAGACAACAAAGTGAGTTGCTTCTCACTGCCGAGTGGAGTAGTTCTCTCGATTGTTTTCTATTGGTTTGGTTTCTGCCACGATGGTGGATTTTTCCAGTGTATTGCCATGTTGTTCCTTTGGTTGTTGGTCATGTTGAAGTTTTAAAGCACTTTGTTTCTTGCTTTTAAATTTTGTAGTAGCAAGAATTAGTATTCTGTTGCTAGATATGGGATTTGATGTTATGATTTGTGCTCTATATGAAACTTTGGATTTGGTTGAGATCTTAGAGTAGATTTTATGCTACCTAATTGCACCTGTGTTGACCACTACAGAACTTTGTTTTTAAGCATGCATAAAGTCTTATTACAGAGATCATGTTGATGATGAAACAGAAAGTTTAGAAAGTAGTGGTTGATATTAGATGAGTGGGGAAACTGAGATAATTGAAATCAATTTGGAAGTTTAGATCTCCTCATAGTGCAGTTTTAAAAGATTATAGTGAAGTTTGATTAAGTCTTTAGAGTATACAGATTTGAACATGAAGTTTAGATAATTTTCTTATGTTAAATCTCAACATGAGGTTTAGATAATTTTCTTATGTTAAATCTCTTACATTAAATCTGAGTATGAGGTTTAGATAATTTGCTTACATTAAATCTGAGTATGAGGTTTAGATAATTTGCTTATGTAAAATCTGAGCTTGAGGTTTAGTTATGCTACTTCCATTCAAATATGACAACATCTCCATGGTATTCGATTCTAGAATTTTAAATGAATACGAGTTATAATATCTTTATTGAGTGAATTCCAGAGATAAAAGGCATCATATTCGTATTATGTTAAGAAAGTTTGAAATGGCATTCTGTTGCTATTATTTATATACGTTAAAGAAAAGTTTGAAGTTGTATTCTTTTGCTTTATTTATTAGCATGTTTTTAGGAAGTTTAAAGTAGCATTCGTTGTTTATCTTATAGCATGTTTAGTAAGTCTAAGTTAGCTCTTTTATCTATTTTTACGGCATGTACGAGCTGAGATTGCGATCTTTTTGCTATTTTACAGGCGTGTTAGAAAGTCGAATAAGCTCTCTTTTGCTCTATTTTGTAGCATGATTAGTAAAGTTGAAGTTGCTTTCTTTTGCTCTATTTTATAGCATGATTAGTAAGCTCAAAGTTGTTTTCATTTGCTATTTTAATATACTTGAGCTTGACCATGTATTCTAGTGGAAAAATGAGAATCCTACTAAATACTTTTAAGTATTAACTTCAAGGCCAAAGAAAGAAAAAGAGAAGAAAAGAAGAAAGGCCAAGACCTTAAGTAAATCCAAAGTCAATATTTGAGTTTATGGCACACAAGGTGTCTATTAAAATGCCAAGGCATTTACAAAGAAGAAATAATTAAGTAAAAGTATTTTACTTTTAAAGGGCATGTACGGACACAAAATTAAGGGATGGGCTCCAAGTTGCCCAGGCACAAGGCCTAGAAGTATCTTAAAATAGTTTTGGGGTTGGCTACCTCGTTCTGCAGCCAGAATGCGGCGCAAAGTGAGTGCTGATGCCGGGCCCCGAAAAAGAAGTTTATTATTATTTTGAGTATTAAAGTATAAGTTTTGAAACAAATGAAGCGAACTTCAAATCTATCTAGAATTAGAAGAGTTAGTTTTCTTGTTATTTGAAACCAGCGATGATATTCCAGTTGTTTCCTTGCTACTAGATTGTTAGCATGTTTGGCTTTACATGTTTTAGTAGTTTTACATGTTTAGTAGTTTTCTGTAGTTTAGTAGCTTACATGTTTAGTAGTTTTACATGTTTAGTAGCTTTACATGTGTTTAGTATCAACTTCTTTTATAGTTTCATTCTTATGAGCATGATTAACTATACATGTTTTGTGTTGATTAGCATGATTCCCTTTGCTATGTATGAGTAACGTAGTAGCATTCAGTTTAGCATGTTTTTATTTATATACATGCATATCGAGTTTTAATGATAGATAGCGCTCACTGACTTTATGCTTATAGACTACACTTCCTCCCTACTGCCAGTTGAAGGAAGATTTATGAGGAAGGCGTGAGGGTGGTGGTGAGTGGGTGTGTGATGGTGGACTATGGAGATCCGGAATGAGGCGGCAAATTGCAGAGACTTTTACATTTAGTTATTTTACTTCTACTTGCAATACTGATGAAGTTAAGTTATGAGTGAGTCTATTCGCACTTGTAACTTGTTATGTCTTATCGTTGGGTTGTCACATTTCTTATTGCTGAAATAGTTTCCTTCGATTATTATGTGACATTATTCTTTGCGTGGTTGTGAACTATATATACCTACCCGGCCCGCATGTGGTGATGGTTTAATATTTGTTTGTATTGTTGATTTGGTCGCTGGTACAAGGAGATTCTGCAAATTTTTGGTGAGGGATTTCGTGGTTAAAGTGGTATACCAGGATTAAGTAGAGTTAGTAGTTAAATATGGTCACTCTTAGAGAGTAGTAGTAGTAGTAAGAGATTAGTCGTTACGGTTGGTATCAGGAAGCGAGTTCCCATTCTCGACATCACACACACACATCGAGCGCCGATACCATCTTGAGTCTTGATAAGAAAGTATTTAAATTCTTTCTTTATTGCTTTTCCCTTTATTATTATTTGCGATTATAAGGTGATTGCTTATAAGTGCTTAGTAGGATAGAAATTCATTTCTCCTTTCTTGATTAAATACATATGTTTGTTTAGAAAGGATAGAGAGAAGTTAGAAAGGATAGAGAAGATATCAAGTCTTTTTCTGCATAATTAGATGTCGAGAATAAAGACATTCGTCTTAGATTCGTCTTGGAGACCAAGATCGGAGAGCAGAGCTTAGATCCCGAAATAGAGAGCCCGACCTATCGAAGTTGTTGCCCCAACTCCAGAGACAAGTAATGAAGCGGCAACAAGTGGTGCCAATCTAATGGCTAATGGAAGCCAGCTCATCCCACTCCTGACCATTAGCAGTGGAATTGGTGATTGAAGTCCCATCGGTTGCCACAGAGTCACCCACCGACACCTAGAAGACAAAGGCGTACCTCGTCGGTGGGCTGAAGGCTGAAACTAGAAAGCTTCTCGAGACACTGTTGAGCCCCTCGGATGCGGGGCTTGGTTCGAGACCTTGGAGCACAATGGAGCTTCTTGGTGGCGAGGAAGTTAGAAGGTTAAGTGTGCCTCTGCGCCTACAGGAGATGTTCGTATGTGGTGGGAGCGAGTTAGGTAAAGAGTGAGTCAACGGATGAGGTGGGTTGACTTGAAACCAATTTTGAAAGAATTCATACATCAGCGGATCACCAATAAGCATTAATGGGAAGTTTAGACAAGGTGACCTCCACCCGGTGAAGGCGGTCGAAAGATTGACGGACTAGCTCACCTTTGCCTAGAGTTAGTAAATGCGGTGAAGAATGAGTCAGGATAATTGCTCACAATGCGGACGGAAATAACACCTAATGTGATGTGAGTGAAACTCACGACCATAGATTGGTGAAGAACTGGTCGATGGGGCGTGCAGTGACACTATACGAAACGACATGAGGCAATCGCGCAGCCTGACCCGGGTCAAGATAGAAGACAAGGCGGTGGGGAGTCGAAACCCCGGTTAAGTAATTAGAACTAGAAGACAATGATAACAAGAAGACCCAAGTAGAAGATGTTGGGTAGTACGTGGTGCAGTGTTCTGAAAGTACAGACTACTTCCTGACCGAGATAAGTGAGTTTAAAGAAATTGAATTGGTTCGACATCGACCCGATTTCAAAGCTCCTTCTAGAATTTCTCTAAGCGAGCTAAAGAGAGTTACAAGAACAATTTAGGAGCTACTTGACAAGGGGTTTCATCAGCCCTAGTCACTTTCACCTTGAGGGGAGCTCTGTGTTGTTCATCCCGAGAAGAAAGAGCAGTCCCCTTCTTCAAGTAATAGTAGATTTTAGAAGTCATGAGCAAAATGTGATTGGAGACTAGTACCTACTTTCGAGGAATAGATGATCTATTTGATGATCATTAAAAGGGCAACAATGTTCTAAAATACCTGCGTTTTGAGGAACCATCGGTTGAAAAGCGAAGGAAGTAATACACCGGTTAAAGGCGTAAGTGGTAGATGCTAAGCGAGAAAGTCGATTGCATCCCACGATGTCTCTGTCATCGTTAAGCCACCGGCTGAAGAAAGACATCGAGACCTTGGAGTCGAAATTGTTGTAGGCGACTCTGCATTGACCTTAGAGTCGACCACCTTGAGGATATACGGAGAAAGCAGTGATCAGGATATCGAAGATCAAGCAAGGGATACAAGAAGAAAATTCTGAATTTTAGTGTCAGACGGTGGAATTCTTTATCGGGGAAGTCGCCTTTGTGTTCCCGGTAGAGTGAAGAGTGAGAAAGAAATTTTAGAAGAAGCTCATGATGCAGTACTCTATGCATCCCTGATTACACTAAGATGTATCAAGGCGTGAAAGCGAGGAGATTACGGTAGTGCGGACTCAAAGTGTAGCTAATTATGTCGATGCACTGACATGTCGGAGAATCCAGCGGGGTACGAGAGACCGGGAGGGTCCCTCTGACCCTCGATACCCGAGGAGTGGAGTGGGAAGACATATCATGGACTTTATAACGGGCCTTCCAAAAACTACAAATGGATATGGCCTTGATATGGGTAGTAGTGGACAGTTGACCAAGTCTGTTCATTTTCTAGCCATCGAGGTGTCCACTCATAAGCCGATTAGCGCAGTTATATGTTAAGGAAGTGATCGTACTTAGGTTCCCAAATCTATTGTGTATGATAGAGTTGGGCAGCTTCACCTCTCACTTTTGGGGTGTGTTCGGTACTGGACACCCAGGCTTCGAGTTCGGCCTGACCTTGCATCCCTCGGTGGAGTGGACGGGGCAGGCGAGTAAATGGGATCTAGAAGATATGCTCGAGCTTGTGCTTTCGTTGAGGAAGTTGGTGCAGTATCCCATCTTGGGCAGGTGCCTTACTCCTGACAAATGGCTATCGGACATGCATCGAATGGCACCATATGAGGCGTTGTATGGCGAGAGAGTGCAGATCACCCATATCGCAGCAAAGCGGGGAGAGAAAGAAATGAAGTAAGTGGGCGTTGGGGCGAGGCGATAGAAGAAACCACTGGGCTGACCGGAAAATCAGGCGGAGAGTTGAGGCCCCTTGAGTGAGCGAGAAAAGCTATGCGCGGCACCTGGTAAAATAACTGGAATTTCAAGTGGAAATTCGAGTTTTTCTCAAGTTGCTCCTATGAAGGGTGATGATTGTCAGCAGAAGAGGCAAATTAAGTCCTCATTATAGGACCACTACGATACAGACGGGATTGAAGTAGCTTCTGGTGGAATTACCACAAGACATGTCACAGCCAATACCTGATGTATTTCATGTCTCCATGTTGAAAGTGCCTCCGTGCCCTAGCCCAGTGAGTTGAGCCTCGGTCAGTGCGGAATCCCTGAGAGGATCTTAGTTTTTGAGGAGAGCGAGACTTCTGAGATAGTGGGCCGGAGGCGGTTAAAGTTGAAATAAAAAGTACCACTAGTAAAGGTAATCATGGCGAACTGAAGCACTAGGAAATCACTTGGGAGGCGGGAGGGGCGGCATGAGGCAGTATCCCGGGCTATTCTAAGTTCGAGGGCCGAACTTTATAAGGTATGGGGATAGCATAATTTTCCCTATTCCGAGTTTCAAACATCCATAAAAAATATTTGAAACTGTTAAAATATTCTAAGATTTTAAGTTTTTTGCATATTTTGAGGTCGTTTAGTATTTTTACAAAACCAAAGAAGTTTAAGCAAAACGCTGGAGAGAGTTCAAACCCCAGCGACTGGTCGGAATGAACCAAGCCAAACCGGCTTGACCGGTGGGATAAGAGATTTATGTTAATCTCATATAGAGTTAAATAAGGTTATAGTATAGTTGGGTTATATCCTAATACTTATAAAAGGAAATAAGTTTTGATTTTAAGAAAACCTAACTTTTCTCCCGAAAACCTAATTCCTTAGCTCTTCTCCCTCGCGACGGCGCAAGTTGGCGGCGAAACCTAGAGCGAGCTAGGGTTGGAGATTCCGCGCCAGCGAGACTTGATTCCAGTAGTCCCTCATCCACAGTGGGCTGTTCCCGACGGCACTTGTAGGAAAAGCTGCCACCCCCTCCCTTCTCTTCTCTCGAGTGCAAGGACAAGCAAAGTGAGTTGCTTCTCCTGCAGAGTAGTTCGCCGATTGTTTTCGATTGGTTTGGTTTCTGCCACGACGGTGGATTTAGTGCCATGTTGTTCCTTTGGTTAGGGTTCTGTTTTGTTGAAGTTTTAGAAGCATGCGTTTTTGTTTTCCTTGCTTTTAAATTTTGTAGTAGCAAGAATTAGTATCCTGTTGCTAGATATGAGATTTGATTTTATTCTGTGATGTTCTTGAAGTAACTCAAGGTTTCTGTGCTTGATTCGGTTGAGATCTTAGAGTAGATTTTGTTAAGTGTATAATGCAGATTTAGTTAAGTGTATAATGCAGATTTGATTAAGATCACAAGTGCAGATTTTATAAGTTTAATATGCTGATTTTTGTTAAGTCTAGTATAGTACAGATTTTTGATATTAGATGAGTGGGGAAACTGAGATAATTGAAATCAATTTGGAAGTTTAGATCTCCTCATAGTGCAGTTTTAAAAGATTATAGTGAAGTTTGATTAAGTCTTTAGAGTATACAGATTTGAGGTTCTTTAATCTGAACATGAGGTTTAGATAATTTTCTTATGTTAAATCTGAGCATGAGGTTTAGATAATTTGCTTACATTAAATCTGAGCATGAGGTTTAGATAAATTGCTTATGTTGAATCTGAGCTTGAGGTTTAGTTATGCTACTTCCATTCAAGTATATGGACAACATCTATGTCAGTGATTCTAGAATTTTAAATGGAATACGGTTATAATATCTTTATTGAGTGAATTCAGATAAGCTGTGTATTAGTCATATTATGTTAGAAAGTTTGAAGTAGCAGATACATTGCCTTATATACGTTAAAGAAGTTTGAAGTTGTTGTATTTTTGCTTTATTTATAGCATGTTTAGGAAGTTTAAAGTAGCATTCAGTTGTTTATCTTACATGTTTAGTAAGTCTGTTAGCTCTTTGCTCTATTTTATAGCATGTAGAAGCTCGAAGTTGCATTCTTTTGCCTATTTTTTACGGCATGTTAGAAAGTCCAATAAGCTCTCCTTTGCTCTATTTTATAGCATGATTAGTAAGTTCAAAGTTGCTTTCTTTTGCTCTATTTTATAGCATGATTAGTAAGCTCAAAGTTGTTTATTTGCTATTTAATATGCATGAACAGCCATGTATTCTAGTGGAAAATGAGAATCTATTAAATACTTTTAAGTATCCAAGTAAAGAAAGAAAGAGAGAAGAAGAGAAAGGCCATACCTTAAGTAAATCCCAAAGTCAAGATTTTAGGATTTATAACAAAGTTCCTATTAAATGCCAAGGCATTTAAAGAAGAAGTATTAAGATAAAAGTATTTTACTTTTTAAAGGGCATGCATCGGACACAAGGTCCAAGGATGGGCTGAAGTCAAGAAGTATCTTAGTAGTTTGGAGCTGGCCTTGATTGAAGTAAGTTTATTATTATTTTTAAGTTTTAAAAAAATGAAACGAGAATCTAGAATTAGAATTGAGTATTTTCTATTTGAGATGTTATGAGTTTCAATTGTTTCCTTGCTACTAGATTATTGACATGTTTTAGCTTTACATGTTTAGTAGTTTTACATGTTTAGTAGTTTACATGTTTAGTAGTTTTACATGTTTAGTAGTAGTTTTATATGTTTAGTAGCTTTTACATGTTTAGTAGTTTTACATGTTTAGTAGCTTTACATGTTTAGTAGTTTTATAGTTTATGTTTATAGCATAACTATACATGTTTAGTATTTCGGGTTTCATTCTATTCCTATCGCTTGTTAGTGTCAGTTTAGCATGTTTTTATTTTTATTTGTACATATCGAGGTATGATAGCGTCACTACTTTATGCTTCCTCTCCTCTCCGATAAAGGAAAGGAAAAGATTAGCAGGCGCGACAAGGTGGATGTGATGAGTGTGGATATGGAGTCTGGAGCCAAGACTTTTACATTTAGTTATTTTACTTCTCTTTTAATGCTATAATGAGTTGCGGAGTAATTGAGTCTATTCCGCACTGTAGCTTTGTTATGTCTTATCGTTGGAGTTCTATCTGCTATTGCTAGAATAGTTTCTCTTGTGACTTATTTTGTGAACTATATATACCGTAGACATGTGATTGATGGTTTATTATTTGTTTGTATTGTTGATTTGGTCACCGCACAAAGGGAGATTCCTGTGAATTTTTTCGGTTGGGAGTATATAGTACAGTGTTAAGTTAAGTAGAGTTAGTAGTTATTACCCTAGAGTTAGTAGTAAGAAGGTGGTGTCTACATCTTGGCTCTCCCTCCTAAAGTCTCTCATTGTTCCAAGCAAGAACTGGAAAATTTTTCAAAAGTTCAACAATGAACCCAAAAGTATGCTATTAATGACTCTCCAGTTAATATGACCTAGCTTTGATGCCAAAGATATTTTCTGAAGGTTGATTTCTCTTATTTGAGTTTGAAGAGTGTTATTAATTTTCATATTGTCGTGAGAGTTATGAGTATAATAAATTGTCAGCGTACGATAATTCCTATTTTTCTTGATAACACCTTTGTTATCAAAATAGATGTATGAATCCATCCGGGTTTTTCTAAAACTTGGTATGAAACCAATATTTTATTTTATAAACATATTTCCCACTTAACAATGCTACTTTTTAGCATTGCCTATGATGATGATTCTCCTTCACATGTAGTTGTCATGTTTCCGAACCCCACATATGTAGTTCCGTATATGATTAGTAGTTCCCGTATCTACACACCAGATACCGGTAGATAACACCACTAAACTTATTTCAACAACTAATGAATAAGATACACCTTTATTGTTCTCATTTCTGAGAGGGTAGTCCACCTTAGTGTCCAAGTTTTGTTTCCAATCATTATAATTGGGACTAGTAAGTCTATTCTCTAGTATAACAGCTAGGGAATTGAAAACCATTTGAAATCCAAAGAATCACAAAATATTTGGTCAAGACCAACACCTCAAACACCGTGAATTTTGTATGTCACGATAGTGTGGACGTATACAAATTCAATTATTAATTTTATTATCTCCATCCTAACTTTATGACAAATAAAATTAATAGTTAGTCTATCTTCGATCAAATATTTGGTCAAAACTTTAGAATTTAAAATAATATTGATTCCTCAAAATAATATCATTTAAATTCACCAACACCTCAAACACCGTGAATTTTGTATGCCACGATAGTGTGGACATATACAAATTCAAACATTTGTAAGAGGAGGGTCTTACCCATTAATTATTTTGTCAACCTAAAATTACCTCAAACACCATGAATTTTGTATGCCACGATAATGTGGACGTATACAAATTCAATTATTTGTAAGAGGAGATTTTACCCTTTAATTTTATTTTGTCAACTACAACTTTATGAAATTACTTCAACACCATGAATTTATGTAGTGTCGTAAATTCAATAATTTAAAGAGGGGTTTTAATTAGTTTTATGACAAATTAATAGTTGTTTTCTTGATCATAAATAATAATAAGGACTTCAATGGGGAGGATACTATTAAATGTGCCTAAGTATACCATTACTTGATACTAAGTCCACTAAATAGAATTGTACCCCTTAAGATGGAGAAGATCACACATCAAATAATTTCCTATAATCATCCATTAAGGAAGTTTGATCTAGTGATCCTAAACAAACTCATCATGTGGAGGAAGACACTTTCGAGCAATGAGTTTGAATGCATTACTTACCCGGAAGTGGAATTTAATTAAATCCTCCCACTTAGTTATTTAGAATGAGGAATTTTAACACACACACATATAAAAACAAACACAAACGTAAAAGACAATAAATAAGAAAATAATTTTCCAACTATTATGGCCTTTATCCATGTCCTCCCTGTGTATCAACCATAGTAGCTGTGCCATTTTATACCGCCATGATGGTCTTGTCGCATCTATCTTGCTTCTTTTTCTCTTTGTCCTCAATAGTCCACGCCCGAGAGATACGATCCAAATAAATTTTTACATCCTATATTCCACAAAGGAATGTACATATAATCTAGATCGAATAAAATGTAAAATAATAACTAATATAGCTCCTATATTTAATATTACAATCATGCACACATATAAAATGCTCTCGACATGGCCAATCACACACACACACAAACATGACCATAATAGTTGGATCTAGGATGCTGACCACATAATTAATCTATTTGCACGTCCTATATTATCATGTATTATGTATGCTATAATTAAACTAAAAAAACACACAGAGGCTAAAACCTAGCTGATACCAATTGTTGGTTGCTTATAAATACCATTCTAGTTCAAAATTTGTACAAGTATAGAACTTTACCTAGCTACCCATGTGCTCTACTGAAATTAAAAACAATGCTTAACATTATTAATCCAAGTTGCTCTTCAGTTAAACTTGGATCGATACTTAATATTTTACCCAAGTTTAACTGATGTGAAGCCGTTTATATTAGAAGTTAATTAAATATACATTTCAAAGATCGCTTAAAGTTAAACATGGCTAGGACACTAGGGGTGAGATCATCCATCACTTCCTAGACAAAGCCTTTCAAAGAAATCGGATATTTAACTTCTTACAGTAAACTAGGTTTAACTACAGAGACCTCAATAGAAGCACAATATCCAAACATGAAATCGAAACACAAAATCGATAACATAAAATCGATAGCCTCTTGTGTTTGGTTTTTCAAGATCTATACAAAGAGCATGATCTAGTTATGATGCAGAAATAAATAACTAGTTATATCTTTGTAGACCTTTGATCTTAAACTCTCTGGATGTCGAGTATTCCTCTCTCTTGGATGGACCGTCTAAACCACTTCTTCTCCTCTAAAACTCTCAAGGGAAACCAAATAGGATTTTCCTCCTCTCACACACCACCACCTGTGCTCTCTTTTTTCTTCTTCTCCAAGCTCCGACCACTATGAGTAGATGAGGTGTTGGCCTTATAGAGAAGAAAGGGAGGATGAAGAAAGGGTGCCGCCGGCCACAAGAGAAAGAAACCAAGGAGGAAGATGAGACGTAAGGGCCGGCCACACCAAGGAAAAGAGAGGAGCTAAGAGAGATCAATTCACCTACCATAAGACACCCTCTACCTCTCTTTTATAATCCTTGGTCACGGCAAAAAAGGAAAGTTTTAAACATAATTAAAACTTCCTTATTTGTGGCCTCCCATTTAAAAAAGGAAATTTTAACAACAATTAAAATATCTCTTTTCTAAATTTCTTATTATACATGGCAATAAAAGAAAGTTTTAAAATTAATTTCTCTATTTTAAAACATGTAGACAACTACAAAAATGAAAAGATTAATTAAAACTTCTCCTTTTTAAATCATGGCTACAAAAAGAGAAAGTTTTATCAAAAATTAAAATATCTCTTTTAAAAATTATAGATAACTACAAATAAGGAAAGATTTTAACAAAATTAAAATCTCTTTTTAATCTTTTGTTGATAGCTATAAAAGGGAAGATTTTAAAATTTTAAAACTCTCTTTTAAAACCATGAGAATGACTATAAAAGGAAATTAAAATCTTTCTTTTAACCATAAAAGGAAATATTTTAACAAAATAAAATCTCTTTTTTAACCATTGTAGATAACTACGAATAAGGAAAGATTTTTAAACTAACCTTTACCTATGATAATTTTTTATAAAAAAATAAGGTTTAATAGACAAATAACCTTATTAGGATTTTTAGGAATTTTTAGAAATTTTCTGAGATTTAATCTGAGCCTGTAGACGTATTTTGATGGGATAAAATTTGTAGCTTTGGAAAAGGTCTGTTTGGAATACCTATTTAATAGGGAGTTGATTTGATTAATAGGTCTAGGTTTTCTATTAAAGCCTAAGTTTCATACTCTTCCCTAACCCCTTGCGCCGAACTCCTCATCCTCCCCTCCCTCTCCCACTGCGCTCTGCACCTTGCCATCACCGCCTCTTCGCCGGCCAACAACTGCTTCCTTCCTCCGTAGCCTCTCCTCTCTCCCGAGCCACCGCCGAGCCTCCTTCCTTCCCTCTCGCGCGTTCTCGGGCACCGCCGGCCTCTCTTCCTCACACTAGCACTTGAGACGCCACACCACCGCCGGTCACGACGAGCCCTAGCTGCCGACCTTTCCTCCCCTTTCCTCATTCTTTTTGCCTTTCTCTCTGGTTTCTGAAGGGTTACGCTCGTTCTGCTCGGTTCCTTCCAGGTAAGGAATCAAACAATTGGAGGATGTTTGTTTTCGCTAGCTTTACTGGGTGGGAGATGTTCTCGTTTCATTTTGTTCGCCTTAAAGTTGCATTCGTCTTAACTAAATTATGTATCGGAATCAATTGCTCCAATCTATGAAATTTTTTATCTACCTGGCCTTGTGACGACACATTGTTCCAGTTTATTTCTATTATCTTGGTTTGAAGCCTGCAAATTTGGTAGTTAGTAATAGTTAAATACATTGGTTGGTTATGCCAGAAATTAGATTATGCTAAAATAGATTTTGCAAGGTTCTTCCAGTTTATACCTATTGGATAGAATCGAGTTTAATTAGGTTAATTGATCCTTATAAGTGCAACTGTTGTGACCAACATTGTAGAAATCGATGTCATTGTATTTTCACACAAAGGCTTTTGATTTTATGGACAGGTTATGGTTAGATCTGGACTTAGAAGGATGATGTTTTTCCTTTTCTACTAATGTCATGTGTTGTTATTTCTGCTTCCCGTGGATGGTTTTCAATGAAGTTCCTCTCCTTCATGATGCTTTCCGGTCTTCTTGGCAGATTTAGTATTCTTTGGGTGCCTTGGGAAGATTTCCATTGGTGGTGTTCTAAAGTTAATTTGTGTCCAGGCTTGGTTATGATTTCGGTTTGTTTTCTTTCCGGATGGGATAGATTTAGATAGTGTGGATTTTAATTAAGGATTTATTCATTGTATTTGGGTGAATCGAGGTTCATAGTTGAATTAGGATTTTTCCCTAATTAAGTTAGGTTTCGGTTTAGCTTAGTGTCGTTTATGAAATTAGCTAAATTGTACATCATGTGATTTGCGGGACGTTGATTGAAGACGGTTGACACGATCTACATATAAAGGCGGTACTTCTTGCTTTGCTTTTTTTAGTTCTTTGAATTGCATGAACTATTTTGGATAAGGATTATTTTACCTTAACTCCACTCTTATTTTCCTATTGATACTTCCACATGATCTTTGAGAAACTCGTTTCCATATCTATCATAGCATCTTGTGGTTGTCCATGATCGTGGATACTAGATACCATGTCATATGCTTTGATTGTTATTTGTTTATATATTATATTGAGCATATCGCTTCTTAGCATAATTATAATATATATATGATGATGGTCGTTCATTGTTTATCATGTCATTGCATGCAAGTAAATCATCACCGACCACCGAGAGAGTGGCAGTGGAGTTGATCTTGGCCGTGTCTGCGCACTCGACCACTTGTGTGAGTGTAGCTTACGTGGGACCCCATCATGATCGTATGTAGCTAGTTAGCTACTGTAATCGTCCCTCGACCACTTGGTGAGAGTGGTGGCTAGTCAGGATGGACCCCTCTTGACCATACAGGTCGTGGTGAGAGCGGAGTGACCATCCGCGTACATCGTTGTTTATTATTATATTTGCTTTGGTACATCCGTTATTAAGTCTACTTCTGTGTTGTTACTGTTGTTGTGTTGATGTCTGCTCAACTGAGATATATTCTCATTGTAGATGTCCGTCATTGGAAATTTGTATATACCTTGCTTATTACTCTGTAGTTAAGTATTATAGCGATTAGTATCGCCTCGACCTACTATACCTAGCAGATATGGTTTCGGTATGAGCATTTATTTTGGTTCTATTTAGTATCCATTATTCCTCTTATGAGACCGTATTCCTTTGGCATTCTCTATTGGTTTATTATGTTCATGCACTATCTCTTTTCTATAGTGTTTCAATACTCACCACCCCGTAAAAATGGTTTTCTTTCGATAACGGATAGATGAGTCATGGATACTTGGAGATCCGCATCATATTCGAAAATTGATTTTGGTTACATTTCTCTTTTCGTATTCGTTGGATTTGGTGTAGTGAGAACTAGGTTTTGATGCTTGTGGTGTGGACTTGGTATTTGTGATGTTTTGATAACTTTGCAAATTTGTGGATTTTCTCTTCGTTTTCTTTCCGCTGTGCTTATTTTGTTTTTTTGTCCAGCCGAGTAGGCTGAGTATATTAACTGTGTGGTTGTGTTGTTTCCATTTTCTATGGTATATATATTCCAGCCGAGTGTGGCTGATGTATATTTGAAATTTCTTCGGCAGGGACTCCTCTGGGGCGTGACAATTTAGTGGTATCAGAGCCATTTTTCGATGCCTGTTTTTTTTTTGTGTACTGGATTTTTTTTATTTAATCTGATACCAATTTAGTGGTATCAGAGCTCAGGTTTTGCGAAGCCTATTTATGTGTTTCGGATTGTGCGATTTGTTTTCGTGTTCGGTATTTTCGAGTTAATCTGATACCAATTTAGTGGTATCAGAGCAGTTTCGATCTTGTTTTGATTTATGATTTTTAAGTTAATCTGATACCAATTTAGTGGTATCAGAGCGAGGTTTGTGATTCCTATTTTTTTTGTATTTTGGATTTTCGATGTTGGGTTGTGTGTTTTTGGAATGTCGATCTTGTTGTGATTTACAACTTTTCGAGTTAATCTGATACCAATTTAGTGGTATCAGAGCGGTTTCGATCTTGGTTTGCTTTATGATTTTTTTTTCTCGAGTTAGTTCCGTGTTCTGGTTTTATTTTTTTTATTTTTTTTTTGGTTTTCACCCATTTCTCGTGATGACTCTTGAGTTTGCTGCAACGGAGACATCTCTATAGGATGTAAGTGGTCACGCTAAATCATTTTTACATACTTATTAGCGGTGTATGCACGCAAAGGGTCATCGACTTGATGCATCACCACGAAAACAACCATCGGTATCGATGGGTCCCCAACCTCTTGCCAAGAGACGGGTTTCAGGAACCAATGAGGTTGATTCGGGTAGTGATCTGAATCCTCCAACCTCTACAGAGCATGATACTGACACGGGTACCACCTTCTACTGCCCTATATCACCTGGTTGGGTGATGGATGAGAATACCCCGAAGTCTCAAGATCGAACTACTGTTTCAATTCAGGCTGGCTGCCGTGACTCGTTGAAGAACTTGAGGCATTTTGGTGCATGGTGCACATGAAGCAGGTGGAGTTGGTTGCATATCATCTTGGGATCAAGCCCATTTGGTGGGACATGTCGATCTTTGGGGAACAACATATCACGTGGTACGGAGGCATTTGAGAGATGATTTTGAGACACATTTTGTCTATCCTGGCTCACGGGAGTTTGAGCCTCAAGCAAGGCGACCATTCTCTGATGGAGTATAATGAATCTGATGGATTGGCGAGTTTTGTCCTCATCCGTGGCTCGATTATGATCGGATGCATCAGTTTTATCGGACATCATACGACTCAAGATGTCCGATTCGGTAGTTCCTCGAGAGGTCTTAGATCTAGCGTTAGTTATTGAGATGACTCTGCAACATGTGAATTTGGAAAAAAAACAAGCGACACGGAAGAAAGAGAAAAGAGGGCAAAGCTCACAGTTACTTGGAGGGTCCTCTCCACCTCGTAAGACAAGGCGAACCTCGGATGGGGGTTCTCGTTCCTCTCAGTGAGACCGGAAGAATAACTTTGGAGGATCATGTGTTTTCAGTGGCTCCAAGAGTCATACCAGAATGATTGCCGATGGATCACGCCTATACTTGTATCTATTGTAAGCTGGCATGAGTAAATTGAAGGCTCAATACTAAAGAGACCACTGGGAGGCGACCCACCGGCGGGATGCCACAGAAAGGACCTCCGAAGGACTCGTCGATACGCGCTCGGCCCTGCCGGGACCCGGGAAAGTGTACCATATCCAGGTCGGAGTATCCAATGATACACACCACGCGCGATCCTATTCTCGCACCTACTCAAACATATCCCTGAGAAGACCCTCCACTCCATCTCCAAATTTCACATTTCACATTTCGCTCGATGCATTGCGGCCTCCCGAATCCACGCCACTCACTTTAAGGATGCCACCATCGGGAAAGTGGGGCGGGTTATGGAGTCACACGGAGGAGGCTGCACAATGAGTAGGATCGACTTCCGAGGTATTAGCCACTTTATACCTTTAGTATAGATCTATTGATAGATACTGGTAGTTCTCATTCGTTCATCTCTCGGGTATAAAACATGTCATTTGTTGTTCAACATACTTAGGTCGTAAATTTGGGGGACCAAATTTTTATTAGTGGGGGAGAATGTAAAATACGGTAACAAATGATAATAAAAAAAAATAAGGTTTAATAGACAAATAACCTTATTAGGATTTTTAGGAATTTTTAGAAATTTTCTGAGATTTAATCTGAGCCTGTAGACGTATTTTGATGGGATAAAATTTGTAGCTTTGGAAAAGGTCTGTTTGGAATACCTATTTAATAGGGAGTTGATTTGATTAATAGGTCTAGGTTTTCTATTAAAGCCTAAGTTTCATACTCTTCCCTAACCCCTTGCGCCGAACTCCTCATCCTCCCCGAGCCCTCTCCCACTCGCGATCCCCTGCCCAAAACCACCGCCGACCCCTCTTACCTCTTCATTGCGCTTGCGACGCCGGGCCCTAGCCAACTCGGCGCCGCTTCCTTCCTCCGTAGCTCCTCTCTGCTCTCCCGAGCCACAGCCGAGTCTTCTTCCTTCCCTCTCGCGAGTTCTCGACACCGCCGGCATCTCTTCCTCACACTAGCACTTGAGACGCCACACCACCGCCGGTCACGACGAGCCCTAGCTGCCGACCTTTCCTTCCCTTTCCTCATTCTTTTTGCCTTTCTCTCTGGTTTCTGAAGGGTTACGCTCGTTCTGCTCGGTTCCTTCCAGGTAAGGAATCAAACAATTGGAGGATGTTTGTTTTCGCTAGCTTTACTGGGTGGGAGATGTTCTCGTTTCATTTTGTTTGCCTTAAAGTTGCATTCGTCTTAACTAAATTATGTATCGGAATCAATTGCTCCAATCTATGAAATTTTTTATCTACCTGGCCTTGTGATGACACATTGTTCCAGTTCATTTCTATTATCTTGGTTTGAAGCCTGCAAATTTGGTAGTTAGTAATAGTTAAATACATTGGTTGGTTATGCCAGAAATTAGATTATGCTAAAATAGATTTTGCAAGGTTCTTCCAGTTTATACCTATTGGATAGAATCGAGTTTAATTAGGTTAATCGATCCTTATAAGTGCAACTGTTGTGACCAACATTGTAGAAATCTATGTCATTGTATTTTCACACAAAGGCTTTTGATTTTATGGACAGGTTATGGTTAGATCTGGACTTAGAAGGATGATGTTTTTCCTTTTCTACTAATGTCGTGTGTTGTTATTTCTGCTTCCCGTGGATGGTTTTCAATGAAGTCTCTATGATGCGCATTCAGTTGATGGGTAGCCTTGGAAGATTTCTTGTTCTTGTTCCATTGGATGTCGGGCTGGTGGTCCATGCTGTGGTTTTTTCCTTTTCTGATAGATCGATAGAGATATTTAGTGGATTTGTATCATTGTATTGATAATTAGGCGTCGTGAATGTTCAGGTTTTCCGCGTCTCGGTTTCGCTAAGTTGTTAGTTACATCCCAGTTTCGCTGCGGACGCTAGGAACTCGTGTAGTACTCAAGACAAGTCTTTGACGTGCATGAACGATTTTCTTAGTGGGTATGCACGACTATCTCCGATCTAGACTGATGCTCTTTTATACATAGTGTACTCATGATACTCATGATATATGGAGCAAGAGTGTGACGTACACACCATGTTTTGCATATGGAAAAAGTTATCGTGCGAGGTTAGTACTCGGTCATTACGCATGTATATCTACTGGTGCCGTGATTGTCCGTGTGCGCATTATACGTGGTAGCGTCTTTAATACATGTAGCATAATGTATAGTACATACATTCGTGCCGCATCATGTTCGGCCACCGGTCGTACTTTGCGATAGGTCATCTCGACACTCGCCAGTATGCTCTGTTCGTCGCTGTTACCTTCGCCACTGCGTCGGTCCCTTGATCGTGTGTGATGGCCTTTCTGCGGTGACGTCTAGTTAGCCCGCTCCTGGCATCCCCTCGACTCGAGGGGTCGGTGGTGCTACTATCGGTTGAGGGCTTTCTACAGCATCAGTGGACTTGCGTGATCCATCTTTTGCGGTCGATCTCGTGGGTATTATTATATTATGGGTGTTGGGCTGCTGCCCATTATTGCCGCTACAGCGTTACCGCTTTGGCTGGTCTATCACGCTTCCGATATTAGTCTTGAGGAAACTCATAGTGATATATTTCATTGTAGATAATGTACCTTATTACTACTATTAGTCTAGGATATAGGCAGCGCATTAATGCAGTGTCGAGTTTAGCCTTGGTGGTATTGAGCTATTCCTCTTATGAGGTGGTAGTCTAGTATTATATCGCTTATTGAGAGCAGTCTCTTTCTCTATACCTGAGTTCAATCTACTTTTTCTATACCACAGTTTTCTTTACTGATGATAGATGAGCTCAGTGGGTGACATCTGATAGATCGGTGTCTCCGGTCCCGCGAGCGTGTCGTCGATGGATCTTTTACTACTTTGATTCGCTGGTATCGGTAGTAGTAGAACTAGTTTTCATGCTCATGCTCGTGTGACTATCTGATGATTTTTTTTGCGGTTCTTCGATCGTCTCTCCGCCGCTCCGTCACTTGCTTATTTGTGCATTGTTCGGCTAGGTTCGAAAGGGTTAAGTGATTTATACTGCTATTATGGGGTGGTTGTGTTGTTCATGGTAGTAATCAGCCATGTGTGGATGATGTAATGTGGTTCGAAATCCGCCGTGCCAGCTTCAGTCTTTTGGCCTTGGGGACATTCCAAGCACTATAGTTTAATCAACCCCATGCTCTTGTCACACATGGCATGGCCTCCAAAAGCTAATCACCCCCAGCACCCCTCTGCCCAACAGGACGTGTTCATTACTTAAGAAGGACTCATACAAGGCAATATGGAAGCTCTCAGACAACACCTGTGGACCATAGATGAGGAGGAAAAGTTGATTTTGGTCCCGAGCTATGGTCCCCAGCCTCATCCCACCCAGTAATTCAATAATAATAACGTAACTCATCACAAAAGTTACTACATATCTTCATATCCCAATTATATTATATTGGGCTTTCTGAATGTAGTGCATTAATCTCCTATGTTTAAGATATTGAATCTCCACTAATTAATAATACTGACAACTCACTTAATTAATATCTAGCTCGAAGAGTAGTACCAATATATGGATCAAGTTTTATCTGTATCCACAACATCTGACTTATCCTTATCCTTATCCTCATCCAAATCATAAAGATAAATTAGATCTTTTGTCAACACAGTTTCATTATATAATCAACAACAACACCATATAAATAATATCATTTCACAACTTATCGGGTTTTATCGAGCTAAATCTCACCCTTGATAAATTAAAGAAATAAATATTTAGGCTTATTATTATATCATGACTAAGAGTACACACTTCCATAATATTTAAGGTCTAGTTCTTTTATTAAGTCGGTATAAAAATATAAAAAATTATATAAAAAATAAACTCTGCTCAATACACTCATAGGTACTAGTGTAATTTTATACCAAGATATAATTAATACAAATTACACTATAACACTCCAATTGTTGCCCCATCTTGGTTTGGAGAGCTATTTATAATATAAGAGGCAGTAGGAGGCCGTCACACATATTATCTATAATATAAATTAAATGGACAACTACATAGTAATAGTACATTTGACAAATGTGATCTTAACATTTATACTTTGCATCCCAAAAAATTGCTGCCTTCTGCAAGTTGGCAATAGCACTTTCAGCACACCTCTTAGATGAGCCTCGGTTCTGTTAAGCAGTGCAGAGTGAACCTGGCCGGAGGAGAGCTTGAACCTATTATGTTACTTCTTCATGTCTTTTCGCGTTAGCCGGAATCGTTAGTCCTGATAGCGAGGTCTTTAACAAAGCCAAAGCAAAAATAGAAATGTCACGGGTGTTTGACAAATGTCTCCTGTGACTTCAAGTCTTGTCTCACAGGCCGTTAAATTAGGCTCATGCCTCCTTGTGCCTCCTTAATGCCTCCTTAATGGGGCTTAACTGTTTCACCCTAATTTACCTTGTCCTCACTCTACTACGCTTTTACTGTTTAGCCTATCACTGCGTTGTCTGACTTTGCTCATCAATGACTTACCTTGGGAGCTTCAGGAGCCTCGATGCGACCCGGCCGCTCCACTTGTGTCCGCGTTGACCTCTAGTACTGCATCGCGACGTCCGAAACTCTAACTATTCCGACTTCAACACAGACCCAGCTCGGTTCCACGCGGTCAGCCTTCGACGACCATGGACACCTATCGTTGCCTCGGCTTTACCTAAGATCACTTATGACTTTCCTACACATTTGGTTTAACACTTGTTAGATCACAAAACAGCTTAACTTTGAACTTTGCCATAATCAAAACTTAGATTAGATCATTTGGTACTTTCTTCATCAACAATCTCTCCCTTTTTTATTATGGTAAATTCAAAATTAAGTTAAAAAATAGATAAATGATAAGTAAAGATAAAAAAACATAAGTTTCTAAGTTTGAAATAAAGCTAAGAATTCTTTAAAGAGTTCAAAAACTTCCCTAAAACATAACATTTTCTTAGCTTTTTCCTTAATAAAAAACTTAGCTACATTCTTGGATTTGAAGAAACTTCGTTAAGTACTGAGCTTTTGAAAAAGATTTCTATATTAACTTAGTTAAGAAAGAAACTTAGTTCAGTACTTTGCTTTGAAAAGATTTCTTTAAAGATTTAGTTAAGTACTTAGCTTTAAAAAGATTTCTTTAAAAATTTAGTTAAGTACTTAGCTTTAAAAAGATTTCTTTTAAAAATTTAGTTAAGTACTTAGGTTAAAAATATTTATTTAAGAATTTAGTTAAGTACTTCATTTAACTTAACTTCTATTATTCCTTCCCCTATAACATATATCAAAAAGAATTTAAAAACGGGAAGAAGTTTTTTTAAAAAAAAAAATGTAATCTCCCCCTTAATGCTAAAATTCCTTTAAGTTTAAGGGGGAAATAAATGATTCGTATCCTAGAGTCCAAGCATATAAAGTTCAAAGTAAAAAGAATTTTTGAAAAAACTTTAAAACATTCATTTACTTTTCTTAGAATAAATGCTTAACCTTTAGTTACTTGTTGTTTACCATAAGGTAGTAGTGGTCACTTGGTTAGTTAAGTTAAGTATGTGATCAAGTTAGTTTGACTAAAATGGATTACTCAACTTGATCAATTTGAATTGGTATTTATAGCTTAGACTTATGTTGATGCATAGACATAAGCATATTAATGTCTAGGCAGTACCCTATACATCTCATATAATTCTAAGTATTTTTCATACACAAACAAGGTAATCCTCATGTGCTAGTGAGATGCTCTGGCTGAAACTTATGGATATATGCTTTCTAGGGAGAAAGACCTATGCTAAGTATAGTCTTTGAAAACACAAGTAAAATTGAGAGTTTTGAAGAAAGCAAAATAATTTAACCTAGAATTTTAAAATCAAGATGATTTTGAGTTCGTTATGA
Organism: Zingiber officinale; assembly: GCF_018446385.1. NCBI lineage: Eukaryota > Viridiplantae > Streptophyta > Magnoliopsida > Zingiberales > Zingiberaceae > Zingiber > Zingiber officinale. The sequence continues at coordinate 79,219,764 of NC_056006.1, forward strand.
CATCAGCTGAGTACTTGAGGAAAATGATTTTTAAGGAATCTTTTTTGTGTACAAACGCATTCCTAATTGTCTTCTTAAGTTAATAAATTCAGCATTTTGTGAAGATGTCTACTAGGTTTGAGGTTTGTTTGGACTCACAATCTGGTGAGCTATGGTACAGTGAAGTTTAACCTGCTTAGTCCTTGAGTGGTTTATTGGATATTTGGTTAAATTGATTGAGCTTATGTTATCAATTAAGATTTTGGTATTTTTATATTCTATTCTTCTAATAATAATCCCGTGTTTACGACATGGCGCACCATGTCAAAGAAGACAAGGGTCCATCATGGGCAAGTGTGGAAGACGGAACGAAGCCGTTCAGTGGCCGATAAAACATCACGCTAGTACGGCGATGAGAGCCTGTGAGTAACGCATGCCATTCGAGTCCTAAGGCGATTTATAATCCAGTATACTACTTGATCTCAAGCGAAAGCTGGAGCACATCTTCAAGCCGGCGCAGTAAGTGCTACAGCACTCTGTGTACGCAGCCCCGGTAGAAGGATCGGCGAAGAAAGAATAGGGCGGTAGCCTCGGTGTCTGGTCCCCGGGCCTTGGCGCCCGAGCGCAGAATAGACTCGAAACGAATGCGACAATCAGAGGCGTGTGGCGCTCAAATATCTGTTCATACCAACATACCCTGGGAGGAGTGGAATGGCTACTATAGACCTCCGAGAAACAGACCCTGGAGACGATACACGCAAGGTACACCGTCACGCGAGGTATCTATATATGATGAGTGGCCGGGCAAGGACGACGTCGGGACCTATATACTATATCGTGCTCCGAGCGGAATGCAGCGTCGATTTGACGCCTACTGCGGCGTGACTGTCGAGCCGGTCCCAGGGACAGTTCCGGCCCTTATCACTTCACTACGCATTGGTTGCGTGTGTTCGGATGTAACCAATGCGCTCGAGTTCCCCAGCAGTCGTTGGACAAAGGCGTCCTGATGTGGACGACATATAAGGATGATCATATGTATGAGATGCATGCATAAGCTAATTTACGATTTAATTCTGATTAAGTAGAAGAGACAAACACAACACTCCAAATAGACCTTCTAGCATCACACTACTGGGTGTTGATAGCCCAATACATTTTATCTAGTTCAGACCCCTCGAGAGGTCTGTACCGTACTGTCAAGTCCTACTAGTGTCATACCATAACACATAAATATATCTAAGTATTGTTTTTATATTAGTTAAGTGTGATTCTTTTGTACATGATTGATACCTAGCACACATATCTATTACGAATAAAATATCAGGTTGATTTGCAGTTAAGTATAGTAGACTTTTTATTATTGCACTTCTATAGTATTTTAATTCTACTCGTTTTCCTTATAAGTTAGAGTCAATTTTAACATTAGTTGACATTGATATATTAATATTTTTATAGTTTTACATTCTAAATTTTTAATTAATTCTTTAGCACATTTTATTTGAAAAACATAAATTTTCTCTTTTGTTTGTTTTATTTATAACCCTAAGAAAAAATTAAGTTCTATTACCAAGCTCATTTCAGACTCATTTTCTATTAATTTAATAAACTCTTTTAAAAATTTAGTATTTGTTGAGTTAAATATTATATCGTTTACATAAATTTGAGCTATAAAAATTTCATTTTTCTAAGATTTTGACAAATAAGGTTTGGTCTATTTAGCCTGTTGGTTAAACCCTTTAAATATTAGGTATGTTGATAGTCATTCATACCAAGACCTAGGTGTTTATTTTAGTCTATATAAAGCTTTCTTTAACTTAAGGACATAGTTTAGTTAATCTAAGCCTTCAAATCCTAGGGGTTGATTTACATAAACCTCTTTTTTGATGAACCTATTTAGGAATATAGATTTTACATTCATTTGGTATAACTTGAATCCTTTATGTGCTACATAGGCTAGCAGTATCCTTATGGGTTCAAGTCTGGCTACAGGTATATAGGTTTCATTATAATCTAACCCTTCTACTTGGCTGAATCTCTTAGCTACTAGTGTAACCTTATTTTTTACTATTTCACCTTTATCATCTAGTTTATTTCTAAAGACCCACTTAGTATCAACTATATATTTGTTTGTAGGTTTAGGTATTAGTTCTCAGACTTGGTTTCTCTCAAATTAGGATAGTTCTTCTTGCATTGCAATTATCTAATCTGGGTCAGGTAGGGCTTCTTCTATAGTTTTGAGTTCAATTTTAGAGATAAGGGCTATTTGACTTAAGTTTCTATAAGATGATCTAGTTCGAACTTCTAGGGTTGGATCACCCAAAATTTGGTCGATCCTTGAATATTTCATCCATGCATTCACTTTTGTAATCACTTCAAGTCTAATTTTATCATTCTTCATCTTACATGTTTCTTCATTTTTTAATTATTTTTTGTTATAAACTTAGCCTCTTCTTTTGTGAATACCCTGGCATGTTTCAATTTAGGATTTAAATCTAGATTTGCCGTAAATTAGATAATCATTAGTGTTTAGTATGTGTACTCTACATCAAAAAACTTTTAGATAATTTAGGTTGAATATTTTATTGTAATATATTTCATAAGGGGTTTTATTATAAAATTTATTAATTAAGATTCTATTTTGAATATAACAAGCTATATTTATTGCTTCTACCCAAAATTAGTTATTTAGGTTATATTCATTTAACATGGGTCAAGCAGCTTCTTATAATGCTCTATTTTTTTTTTCTACTAGACCATTTTGTTGGGAAGTTCTAGGACATGAAGATTCATGATTATATCCATTAATTTGATAAAATTTGGTAAACTTGTGATTTTCGAATCCCCCCCACCATGATTACTTCTGATTCTTTTAATCTTGATATCTTTTTCATTTCTATTAATTTGCAAAAGTTATTAAAGATTTCAAATGTTTCATCTTTGGGTTTCAGAAATTTTACCTAAGTAAATCTTGAGTAATCATTAATTATAACTAAGTAATATTAGTTTCTGCTTAGTGACTTGGCTCCATGTAAATCAAATAAGTCTAAGTGTAGGAGCTCAAGTATTGAGTTGGATCGATTTAGGTTTGTTGGTTTATGGGTTGACTTGGTTTGTTTACCTTATTGACAAATATTATAGATTATGTTTTCTAACTTTTTTAATTTAGGTAGACTTCTAACTAAGTTATTTTGATTATTTTTTTAAATGAGTCTGATGTGAGTGTGACCCAGTCTTTTGTGCCACAATTTGGTTTCCTCTTATCGTGTCAAAAGACACTTTAGTGAGGAGGTTGGTAGGTCAATTGTATAAATGTTATTTTTTCTAATTCCCTTAAGTGTAATTTTAAGATATTCAACATTTTTAATTAAACATTCAAAATTAGAAAAAAGTTACTAAAAATCTAAAGTCACACAGTTGACTTATGCTAAGTAAGTTAAAATTAAATTTATTAACTAATAAGACTTTTCGAATAATGAAATTGGAACTCAGTTTGCTATTACCTATTTTAATTATCTTAAAATTTTCATTGTTGTCAAATGCAACTTACCCTAGGTTATTAAATTTTAGCTTAGTGAACTTCAATTGATCTCCAGTCATGTGTTTGGAGAATCCACTATCCAATATCCATTGATCTAAATCATTATATTCCTACACATAAAATATTTAATTTGGATTCAATTTTAACGGATTATAAGATATATTGATTGAAATCAACCCCTTATTTTTTATCACCTAATATAGGTTGTCAATCATGTTATGTTTATGGGTGATTGTGAGATTGTTGATTGAGTTTACCTTAGGTTTCCAATTAGGTGTTAATTGACTTAAGTTTATTGATTTACGTTTAATTAAGTTAGTTGAGTTAGATTTAATTGAATTAAGTTGGGTTTAATTAAGTTAAATTAGATTAATTTAATTAAGTTAGTTGTGTTAGGTTTAATTGAATTAAGTTGGGTTTAATTAAGTTAAAATTTAATTAAGTTAGTTGAGTTAGATTTAATTGAATTAAGTTGGATTTAATTAAGTTAAATTAGATTAATTAAATTGGATTTAATTAAATTAGTTGAGTGAGGGAACCTTAGATGGAGATGCTAATAGAGATAAAAGAGAAATTACCTAGATTAACCGGATCAAATTACCAAATCAAATCAAATTAAGTATTAGGATTATTCTAATAATTCTGTTATAATTATTAGAATAATTCTCAGAATAATTTTTAGAATTATTCTATTATTTGTTAATTGGTTAATTGACCGAGTACTTTTAAACTTGTTTAAAATATATTGTATTGTCCTTAAATATCAATGAACAATAGATTTTATTACTCATGTTATATTTCGCTCTCTCCCTCTTCTTCTTTTAACATGGTATCTCAAACAAAGATCTAAAACCAACCTTTTTTATCTTAACCTTTTGTCTTCCTCTCCTAAGCATACGATTCGCCTTCTTTCCTTTATTAGCTTTTCCTCAGAACACCTCTATTATTTTCTTTCTTTGCTTTATCCGGTTTTTGGTTTTCAATCCATTAGAAAAGAGGCTGCCTTTTTTTCTTAACAATCCGTTGCAATTCGCTTGAGCGGAATGTGATCCTAAAAGCAGTACGCACATCCCGGGTGATGTGATTTCGCTCCTCCTCAATGTGATCTCGCGGAGTTCTGCCATCTCCGGGTGTCCACCATCCTATGAAGCCATTTGCTCTTGTCAGGTTTTCTCGCCTGCTGTCCGGTCGCTCACATTGGTCTACAACAACATGTTGTTCTCTTCCACGGATAAGTTTGCATCACTACTTCCTTTTATAATCGTAACTTTCTTCTCCATCTTCCACCATAGAAACAAATTTGCGACACAATTCTCTTCCTTACCCTAAATGCCATGTCTTATTTACCCATCAAACTCACCAATGATAACTATATGCTTGGAAGATGCAATTTATTTCGCTACTTCGTGTTCATGATTTACTCGGAATTATTGATGGCACTTCTCTTCCAAGAAGATGATTAGGATATACTATATGATCAACTAATTACATAGCCATTCAACCATTATTGAGCCTATACTTCGATTGTAGCTTGTTAGCTCTCGAATATGGGAAACTCTTGCTCGAACTTTGCTTCACGCCTCAACAGCACGTGTTCTTCAACTTCTGACTGCATCGGTGCAGGAGACAAATCCATCAATGAATATATGCAATCAATCAAACCATTGTCAATAAGTTGTGATTGACAATCCAATTTCGAATCATTTATTAATACATGTTCTGCAGTGCGTGGGCCTCAATATGATAGCTTTATTCCTAGCATAACTACTCGATCGATCAAGTGTCCTTGATAACCTTCATGGCTTGCTCTCTTCATGAGATACTTCAATTACAATCTCAAGGGTTGATTCTATTGCTCTTATGACATGCAAGACCTAGTACTATCCACAGAAATCAAGGTGGAGGCAAGGACAGAGCGGAGAGGACAGGTCGAGGCAAGGGGGGACAGGCGACGAGAGAGGATGAGGGCACGTTGTCATTTGGTCAAGATTGGTTGCTCATCAATGTTATAAGAGATATGATCCAAATTTTATTGGAGGTTTTGCATCCACATCTCAACATCAACCTCAACTTCATCTATCACCGGGGCATTTCTTTGCAAGCAACCCTATGTATACCTACAATGGTCTTCTGGATGACATCAGTTCTGAGCAACTCATCACGTTACATCAGATTATATTTACAAGGCCTCCTTCTATCATGGTCTGCTAGCTCGTGGTTTGCAAATTGCTCACCTTTGAAACATTTTTTCATTCATTTAGTGACTCTTCCATGCTCCATACAACTACTTGTTCCTTCCATCACTAAAATTACCATAATTCTTCTTGATAATAATGTGTTTTAATTTCACCTCACTATTGTCTTGTGAAGGATCCCACAATCAAACCACACTTCGGAGGAATTAGAGATGGTCTTTACTCTATCTTCAACCTACATCTGAGCTCTAGTTGGAGAACCTAAATCTCTGGCATGCATGACTTGGTCATCCATCTCTCGTCTTGTTCAGGAATCATCAATCCAATCGGTTTGGCACATTTTATCATCCTCATCTCATTCTTGTGAAACATGTTTGAAAGCAGTAAATTGCCCTTTGTTTCTTCTTCATATGTCTAGTTTTCCTTTAGAACTTATTCACTCTCGATGTTTGGGGCCCTGCTCTATTTTGTCAAATCAAGGTTTCCTTTATTATGTGATTTTATTGATGACTTTAGCAAGTTTACTTGGATATTTTCATGAAGCGGAAATCGATCTTTTGATATCTTTTGTCAATTCCAAAGAACGTTCTCTTCTTTCTCTACACCACGTGGGGTGGAGAATATCAAGTGTTTCATCGTTATCTGGGCTCTTTGGGCATTCTTCATCGAGTCTCATGTCCTCACACCTCCCTGTCAGAGAACATCGTCAAAACTGCCTTTTTCTCAATTATGCATCGCTTCACTCAAATTTTGGGATGACGCGGTCAAATTCGTCTACCTACTCCATTGCTTTACCATAAATGCCCTCATGGAAAAACTCCACCCCCTATGGAAAAACTCCATAATTTCGACTATACCATCTTTCGCTTGCAGTTACAGCTCATGCTACAACCTTACTCGAACATAAACATGATCCTCGTTCTCAAAGTTTTCCTTGGTTATAATAATTGACACATTGATTACTGTCTACATATAAGCATATATATATCTCGGCATGTTATTTTTGATGAATCTCTGTTTCCTTTTGCAGCCACAACAACAACTCCATCCTCAAGCAGTGGTACCTTCTTACCACCACCTAATATCCCATCTGAATTACCATAGGTTGCTCGTCCAATTAAACACACTGGAAATGTGAGAAGAGATGGCATCCTGGGTTCTGCTCCAGAATTCTCTACAGATTCTCTCTCTAGATCACCGGAAAGTGGCTACTCCATTGGGACCAGGGGCATCGATGAGAGGAGATCTTGAATAATGTCAGGAACCTAGTGTCCAATGGAACCTATTATCTTATATGCTCTCAGCTTTGGATAATATCTAAGTAATGCATCTCCATCCTCGGAATCACCATGTCAAACCTACTCCTCTTCCTCGTCAACAAGTGATTCGTATGATGGTCGCTCCTCGCATGTCACTCGCTTATGTGACCTCATCATGAATCAAACAACTCGACATCCTCTCCTTTATTGGTTTCAAAGTCTATTGAACCGACTTGTTTTACACGACAAGGATCCAATTAGCGATTGGCTATAGAATTTGATGCACTTCTATATGATGGAACATGGAACCTCACATCCATGAATGTGGCTCTAAATGAGTATTTTCCTTAAGCATCGAAGCTGATGGTCTTCTACTGTGGCCGTAATTAATTTAGTCAGCCCGTATTGTCGAGCACAAATATTATCTCCTGCTCGGTATTCAATTCAAGCATTTTTATTAATTAGCTGACAATTAGACATTTCAAATACGTTCTCATGGTCATCTCTTTTACGGAGCACCGGTTTATTTATCCTGATTGTCTCATGTCTTAAGTCTTGACAAGCTCCGTCCATGGTTTCATCGATTATCTAATTGGTTACAAAAAGTTCAATGATTTATTTTACAAAAATAATGATGGTTGATGATATTTCTTATTTATGGATGACAATAATAACGAGGTAATCACAACTTTATTAAGTCTACTTAATATCAAGATTTCAGTCTCTGAGCTTATTCTCGAGGATGACTATCTTCTCTCTCGAGCAAATACATTACTAGACTTCTTGAACTCAAAATGGATGGGACACGTCAGGTCTCCAATTGTTGTAAACAACTCTATCTTCATCTTCTTTCTGTGTCGCATGTATGGAGCCTTATCACCACATCTGCATATTACTTTTACGATCGTGCTTGTCAATTCATGCATGCTCATGAACAAAATTGGGATAATGTAAAAGAATATTTCGTTATATTAAAGGTACTATTCTATTACATGGTCTTTACTTCGTTTACAGTCATTTAGTGAGGCTGGCCTCGAATGATAGCGCTCGTACTAGTGGATATGATATTTAGTGGATATACGAAATCTTATCTCATGGAATTAAAAGCACCAACCTACGATCTCGCTCAAGCACCGAAGTTATAGCAAATACCTATAGCAAATACAGAGATTATTTAGCTTCTCTCAACTTCATCTTGTATCACATATTCCACCAAAATTTGGTGTGATAATATATAATAACATATCTCTCAAATCCGGTCTTCCATGCTAAAAATGTAGAAATTGACTTTCATTTTGTTCGTGAAAACTCAGCGATTATCTCTCTTATATCTATGCTGGAAGATCAAATTGTTGATATATTTACTACATTATCGGACATCGTTTCAACAAGTTAGCAAGCAAACCCAACGTTAAAGATCTCCGTTAAGTTTGTCTAGATTTTCTACCTAGATTAACAGGATTCAAATTTCTTATTCTGTAATTCTCAGAATAATTTTTAGAATTATTCTATTATTTATTAATTGGTTAATTGACCGAGTACTTGTTTAAACCCTATATATTGTATTATCTTTAGGATAAATATCAATGAACAATAAATTTTATTGCTCTCATATTATTTCTCCCTCGGTGACGAGAGTGGTGGTGAGGATCGGGGAAAGGAAGTCAAACTGGGGCTCGAAGTTCAGCATGGTGCTGATGACGAAGAGGACGCGATCACAGGTGGTGAGTCCGAGGGCGTCGGTAAAGGCGCTGGAGGAGGAATGGAGGGAGGAGGCCCCATTCTCCCGAGGAGAAAAGGGGTGTTATTGGCGGCCTCCTTGGCGACGTCTTCTCCGACCTTCTTTGGGGAGAGACCCAACGGGCCGATCTTCGACGATAGGGAGTTGACGCCCCCACTTCGCCGCCAATGCATTGGACGAAGACGTCCCCTACCTGCGATGGATCTATCTTGGGCGGCATCGCGCCGTCGGCGTCCGCAGTAGAGACGAGCTCGAAGGCTAAGATTTCAAGGCGGATGTCCATGGGCGCAAGCATAGCCAACACAGAGATCTTCCACTTTTTGGTTACCACATAGGTAATGGAGGTGGAAGAGGAACTATCATCGGAGGTTTTCTCACCATGATGATGATGGGGCCTGAAACAACAGAAAGAGAAAAGAGGATTTGTTGAGGAAATCCGAATGAAGGCCAACAACAAACGGCTGCTCCACCTTCTGTTTTTTTTTGTTCTCTTTACCGTCTGATAATTTATTGTTATAAATCGGATCTTTAGTCGAGTCTCATCCATCTTTCACAACTTACAGTGCTTCGAGTTCATCAACTTTCTTCTTATTCAAATTCCTCCTATAAAGTAATTTCGAATCCGTCTAAGCCAACTGAAGAGGCAATGGCGGCTCCGCTAGGGACTCTTATTACACATAAATTATAATTAATAAAATATTTTCTATAGGCCTTTCTATTAATTGTAGCTAAATGTCCCAATTAAAAGAAATTATTTTTTTATAATTTATTAAGAGGGGCAAAGAGCCGGATATTACAAATAGATCTATAAATTTTATCAAAGGGCAAAGTTAGATATCATAAATATATATTTAAAAAAATTATCATATAACACGAGCAACACCACGAGGCTTCCTCAGCCATAATCCACTTGGTATGACCACGAGCACTACTATGATGATTTTCCACTGGATTCAATACCAATTAACATTAGATATGATAATGATTATCTTAAACTAATAAAAGGAAATATTTGAGAAGAAGACTAGAAAAAAAATAACTAAAAGAAAGAAAAAATTATAGTTGCTTAATTTTTTCAAAAATAAAACTTTATTAAAAACTAGAAGATAAAAATCTTCAAATAAATAGTTAGACAAGGTTTAATTTATATAAACTTAATACTTTAATACTTAAATAAAGAAATAAATCCTCACATATAAACCCAAATTATTATATTATAAATAAATGAGAGGAATTATAAAAGAATGAAAAAAATTATTAATAAATTTATAATTCTAAAATTTCTAAATATGTTTGAAGTAAGACTTAAATTCAGGGGAAGAAAAAACCAATCTTAGGCCGGACTTGAAGAATCGACAATGCCCAAAAGAGCTCACATGTTGCGCGGAGCATGCAGTTGGAGCTCCCAACTGATGTAACTCGGCTTCTTCTCACCAAACCATGGCAGCGGTGCTAGAAAGCTTGCAAGCAGCAACTGATCTCTTCTATGCATTCCTCCCTCGTCTCGTATCGTAACCGCGCCACCAAACATTCCACGTCCATCCAAATCTAACTCGCCTTATAAATCTCCTCCCAATTCCCACGTCCTTCTTCACCACTACTACCTGTAATTCTCTCTCTAGTTAAGTGTTACGAGTCATGACTTCTTTAATCACCTGGGCCCTCGCCCTCCTCCTCCTCTGCCACTGCTGCAGCTCCGCGCGGATTAGCGTGGGCCGGCAGGAGGAGCGAGAGCAACCGTACGGACAACTCAGGTTCCAGCAGGGGATGTGCGGGATCGAGCGGCTGAGAGCGCTCGAGCCCTCGCGCCGCGTGCAGTCGGAAGCCGGTGTCACCGAGTACTTCGACCAACTCCAGCAGCAGATGCAGTGCGCCGGCGTGTCCGCGTACCGCCGCACAATCCAGCCGCGTGGCCTCCTCCTACCGTTCTTCTCCAACGCTCCCAAACTCATCTACATCGTCCAAGGTTAATTCCATCTCATCATCAATTGCGCGCCGATTTCCTAACTGCCTTATCAATTAATTAATCCGCTCGCTCTCGTGCATCTATCCTCTTAATTAACAATCCGGCTACATTCCGATTGCTAACAAATAAATCAAATAATAAATGAATACACAGGAAGGTGTGTCGGTGGAATGGTGATCCCTGGTTGCCCGGAGACGTTCCAGTGGACGCAGCAAGCGGCAGGGCAGCAATGGGGCGAGATGGAGGAAGCAGGGCAGGAGCAGAGGTTCCGGGACGAGCACCAGCGCATCCAACAGTATCGCGAGGGCGACGTCATCGCCGTGCCTAACGGAGTTGCACACTGGTTCTACAACAACGGCGAGGTTCCCCTCGTTGCCATCACCATCTCCGACGTGAGCAGCGGCGCCAACCAGTTGGATAACCTTCACAGGGTTTGTAGCTATATATATATTCATTCATCGACATTTATTAGCTAAACAATTAATTAATTCATCATCATCATCAAGTTAACTAATTGATGAGCACGTATGATATGAAGGACTTCCTATTGGCGGGGAGGGAGAGACGAGCAGAGCAAGGTGCACAAATGGAGAGGGCAGAAGAGAGAAAGGAAGTCAATCTCCTCAATGGCTTCGACACTAACTTGCTTGCGGAGGCACTGGGCGTGGACAGGGAGGTAGCGAAGAAGATTCAGAATCCGGAAGACAGGAGAGGAGACATCGTCCTGGTGGAGAGAGGACTTGAGATGTTGCGTCCATCACGGTGGATGGAACAACAAGTGCAGCAGCAAGAAGAGCAGGTAGAACGACAGGGTCAATGCCCGAGGAATGGACTAGAGGAAACCTACTGCACCTTGAAGAACAAACAGAACATGGCCGATGCGATGCTCGCTGACTACTACAATCCACGAGCTGGAAGGATTACCCTTCTCAACAGCCAGAAGCTTCCCATGCTCAGATTCATCCAGATGAGTGCTGTGAGGGGACAACTGCGAAAGGTAACACTCAATATATCAGTTAATACGTATCTAATGATTTTTTTTTATATATATTAAAAAATTTACTTTGTGCAGAATGCTCTTGTCGCTCCCCTATGGAACGTGAATGCTCATAGCATAATGTACGCATTGAGGGGAAGTTGCCGGATGCAAGTGGTTGGACACCGAGGGCGCACTGTCTTCGACGGTGAGCTCCGTCAGGGTCAACTGTTGGTGGTTCCTCAGCATTTCGTTGTGGTCATGCAATCGCGGAGCGAGCAGTTTGAGTGGATCGCCTTCAAGACCAACGACAATGCCATGGTGAGCCAAGTCGTAGGAAAGGCTTCCGTGCTTCGTGGCCTGCCGGTTGAGGTGCTCATGAACTCGTATCGCATCTCTCGGGAGGAGGCCAGACGACTCAAGTTCAACAGGGGATCTGAGATGTCCATCTTCGCACCAAAGTCTGTGAGGGAACTACAGTGAGGCGTTCGGCAACTAACTAGCCGATAGCTATCTATAGGCCAATAAAGCTTAACTTGGGTTTCAGCTCAGAAACCTGAGGCTCAAGCTACTCCTTTAAGCCTATCCAATAATAAAGGCTGTTCTAGTTTGAGAAATTGTTGCTGCGTTTGATCTTAACCATGCATAAAAAAATGATCAGATAAAACTCTAACGAGAAATACCAAGTAAAGAAATAGCCGCTATAATAATATGTAACAATCACATGATACAATTAGGTGATATGGCGAAGATATAAAGGGAGTGATTGTTGAAATACAAAAGATAATTCATGCTGAAAATCAATCTTTATCCCTTTTAAAATCTGGCATTATTTGGCTAGTCATCCCTATTGTTTGGTTGTAAAATTAGCCCCTAGTTGGTTAGTTTACTCATCATTAATTGACTGTCAAATTCGTCATCAATTTGTTGATATACTTGTCATTATTTGTCTGTAATACAACCGGCTGGTTGGCAACGACTAATTAATCATCCCACCTCGTATAAAATAAGGGTTTAATCCATCTCTAAAACAATTAAGAAATCCTCTTCTTGTAGAAAGCTTTCAAAGCTCTTTTTCTCTACTTTTCTTATTCTCCAAAAAGAGTGACAACTTCCCTTTTTCCAAGAGAAATTTCATTTTTTTTTATAATTCTCTCCTTGTAACATATCTTGCGAATATAAGAGTGAGTTATTTAAGAGTAGTGTTTTGTCTTATGCATCTGTAAATCTTAATTAAAAAAAAAATCTCATGAATTTTCAACATGATATCAAAGAAGGTTGGTTCCAAAAGGAGGTTTCGAGCTTATTCTGTGCATTAGTTTGAACAACCCTAATGAGCCTCTATACTTTTTGCCAACATGGGAGATCTGCAAGCAAGTTCAACACAATATCTGCTATTTTCATCTATCATTCTCAATCCATCTAATTACTTCCCTTGGGCCACTCATATTAAAAGATCCTTAAACTCAAGGAAGTTTTTGAAGTATATTACAAAGGATCCTCCTCTATTTGTATATTACCATGAAGTTGAAAAATACCTTGAGTAAGTCATCTATAACTCTTTCAATTATTGTCTATACCTAAATGCATGTTATTTGTTAATAATATTATTTTAACTATCATGTAGGGAACATCGAAATTATCTACTTGCTAGGGAGTGCGGAATGTGGAACAAAAACAAGAAGTTGAATTTCCAATGTGGTTTAGAGATAAGGTATGTAAAAAAATGTAAAAATTAATACGATAAGTTGTCCATGATATATAATATTAAGCTAAATTTGAATTGGCTGACTATATTATACTTCTCTAAACTTTTTGTAGGTTAATGAAATGTGATTAGCTAGATCATATGAGGTCACAGATGAATTGTATGCATTAGCTAATAGATCCAATTTTAGTGTGTACTCATACTCTGGTGCAATTATCAATGGTGTTAAGTTTCTTGTGGAAGAAAGAGATGTGAGACGAACCACACAAAATAGTGGTATTCTTGTACCTAGTGTAGCGGGGCAAAACTTTTATGGCATTCTTCAAGAAGTTATAGAGTTGTGTTATTTAAAAGATTGCACAATATTGTTATTCAAGTGCAAATGGTTTGACACTGATCTTAGGAAGAGAAGAATTCAAGAAGATAAAATATTCACAAGCATCTACATAGGGGTAGAGTGGTACAAGAATGATCCATTTATACTCGCATCACAAGCAAAATCAGTGTATTACTTGAACGATATCAAGAATGGTCCGATGTGGAAATTGGTGCAGGATTATGACCCGCGTAATTTGTGGGACTATCCAAATGGTGAAGTTGAAAATGATGTTGACACGATCAGTATCGATCCTCACATAGTGCAAGAGACTAATTCACAATCACTGCAATTGGTGGTAGAATTACCAGATTTAGAGAATGTCAGTTTCCATCGTGATGACATCGATCCAACTGAGGTTATGAATGTCGATCAGCTGTTGCATAATATAAATGATTTTGTTGTTGATGTTGACGATTTTGAAGATGACACATTAGAAGAATATGATGACGAAGAAGATGATACTATTGAAATTGACGAGGAGGATAATATTGAAAATGAAACTAACGACACGACTTCAGAAGAAGTAAGAAATTTATTTATTTATATTACTACTGATTTGTTTATTCTATTCAATTTGTGAAGTCAATCAATTGTGAGGTTTGAATGTAATTAGGATGTGGAATATAGCTCTCTTGCAAATGTGCCAGCACAGCAAAGTTTGTATTTGACTGATATGTGAAAAGTTTAATTTGTTGAGTCATTCATTTATTCCTGTTACTAACTTTTATTATTATTTTTATAGGATGTCTAGTTTGAATGTTAGTGGTTCTGGTGTTGGCGGGGATGAATCAATAAGGGATGGAAGAGGCAGACAAACTACTTGGAGACAAGAATCTTGTAGTATAGTTCTCGAGAAGGCATTAAAAAAACAAAAAGTAGATAAATTGGAGGTTAAGTTTGAAGATTATACAGGGGGTAGTGTTGGAAAAAATGGAAAATGGTTTAATAATTTAATAGCTCAAATAGTTCGAGATACAATATCTCCTCTCGTTATGGCTTGGGAGGATGTCACTTTGGTTGAGAAGCAGCTTATCTTCGATCGTCTTGATGTAAGTTTGTAAAATTAAATTATGTTGCTTTGATTATGCATATGCAATTATTGATTTTTTTTTATTTTTGAAGAATAAATTTATATATTCAAAAACGAATGTCGTGAAGGCGGAGGTAGAGCGGCTTGACATGAGGACTATTAGAGATCGAAGGTGTAAAATGAGGAGACATTGGAAGTTACTTGATGGGTTGAAAAATAAAGATACACCAAAGAGGAAGCTTTACAAGGGAGTAAGCCAAGAGGATTGGAATTTTCTTTGTGATTATTTTGGAAAAAAAGAACAAATGGTTAGTAATAATTAGATTAGTTGATAAATATTTCATACTAATTGCTCTAATATTATTCTTTTTTTGCAGGAAAAATATGAGAAAAATACTAATAATCGATTTAGTAGGCCACTTGAGGGTGCTCATGGATCTAAAACTTTAGTCCAACACTATCATGATGATATAAGTCTATTTGAAAGCAATATTTCTGTATACTTAATTGTGTAACATTACTTTAAGGCCAATCTTGCATGACATTCATTTTTTTAACCCAACAAGTTATTGTTCATTTGTGTACGGGCCAATCTAAACTAATATTTTTTCCCTTGTGCAAGAGACTATTTGTGTAACCCATTGAGTTGCTTTCAAATATTCTCACTGTCTATTTGTGTAACCCATCGTTTTACAATTGGTGTAGAATGTACCAAAGATTCTTGCACTGCCTATTTGTGTAAAATGATAATAACTTTTTTTTTGTCTTTTTAGGCCAATCTTGAGACGGGAGAACTTCCTAGTGCAGTCGACACCTTCGAGAAATTGTATCACAAAGGAGGACAGTGGAAGAATGATTGGGCTGCACAAAAATATGTAAGTATTTTTTGGATCGGATTTTACAGTGCACAACAATGTAGTGCACGTAAAATGCCATTGATATAATGAAAATGATTACCATTATGATTGGTATGACATGGTATGTGGGAGGTATTGGCATAAAACATTACCAAGATTAGCATTGGACCAATTTTCTAAACATTATTTCAGTTTGAATGTTGGATTTAGAGAAGGAAAATTGAATTGTGCAGGTGAACTTTTACCCGCTAATGCGGACTTATCAAGACTTGTTATTTTTTTCCTGGATTCAATATATTTTCAGGTTACCTTGCATCAGAATGAGTTAATCTTTTTTTCCTTATATATTAATATTTTCTTTTCTTTTAGGCTGAAATGGTGGAACTTCGATTGACTCAGCAGGAAGGGGAAGTGTCTGACTCTAGTATCAATGATGTGCATCAGCCCAAAGATATCAGTATCATGACGCAAGTTTTAGGTACACGATCTCGCTACGTTAAGGGTTTAGGTCCACTACCTAAACTATCTGTAGTAGGTGGTCCTAGAGCAACAAACATCAACTCAAACATCATGACGAGAGTGGAAAAATTATGGATATGCAACAAATGATTGATGTGCAACAACATACTATAGGCGAGCAACAGAAGACAATTAGTGAGCAACAACAAAAATTTGATGCATTATTGCAACAGCTTCAACAAGCCATTCCAGGTTTCACTTTTCAGCTTCCACCAGCATGTTCTTCGACTTGATCTCCTCCAGCATTTCCCTTGCATCCCAAAATGACTATGTAGTTTTTTTTTCAACTTTATCTAGTTGTTGTTTACTATGTTATGTTTTTGGCAACATTTGACTACTTATATATCTTTGTTAAAAACATTTGATTAGTTATAATATCAATGTTTTGCAGATCTATTGATTGTGATTCTTTTTAATTATTTTATTTGATATTAATATTAAATATAATAATTAAATAAATTCAAATATTAGAATATTAAAATATATGTATAACTTTCTGCAATGCTTTTCATGCGTCGCCAAATGTCTAGTACTTTTGGCGACACATAAGGTACGTCGCAGAAAATAACCATAACTCGCATTTTAAACTGCATTTCGCGATGCATGGCACACGCCGCCAAATGTTAAGACATTTGGCGACGCGGCTATGAGTCGTCACCATATGCTTATACCTTTGGCGACGTTTTACATAACACGTCGCCAAATGTGATATTTGACATTTACCAACGACCCAACTGCGGCGTAGCCCGGCGACGCGTTCTTGCGTCGTCAAATGGTCTGTGACGCGTTTGCCTAACATTTGGCGACGTAAAAATGCGTCGCCGAATATCATAATTCTCGTAGTGTGTTATGCCGACTTGGTAGAGCCAACTGCTACTATACTTGATTGCTACAGTTAGACTATCTCCAACACTGGAACTCAATCTAGATCTTCTTCTTCACAAGTTGGGTAACGTTTTAATCAAGTCATTTATTTCTCAAGAAAATATAGGGTTGTTATAATTTTATTTATCTGTATTAATTTTACGATTAATTAGTGGATTACCTATCGGAAAGGTCCAAAAAAATCTAGGTCTTAGAGTAAGAATCCTCAAATACTCCAAACAAAATAAAATCGATCGCGTTCTGTTTTATTTCTGCTGTACACTTGCTTTTCAAAAATCGAAAAAATGAGTTTTAAAATGATGTGATTCATCCCCCACCACCCCTCCCGCCCTTCTCCCCTTTCACACGCCTAACGATCCTACAGAACTTTTGATTTTCTATTGTCCTGGAACTTCTTTCCACTGTCATTCCTGAGCCCTTAGAAGATTTTTGCATTTTGCTTCTACTGGTTCTTTTTTACATGAATTATTTTTAAACGACCCTAAGGATCGTATGTATTTATGTTTTACCTTGATATACTACGATTAGAAAAAACTAGATCCACACTTATTCTTTGTATTTCCCATGTCAAGTTCTGGTTGGTTCTTAGAATTTCTATTGTTACGAGAACATTCTAATTTCTTTCAGTTAAAACTTAAAAAGTTTTATATTTTTATTATTATTTATGATCAAACTATTACAGGCTTTATTGTTCGATGAAGAGAGGAGTAACTTGAGCCTCAGGTTTCTGAGCTGAAACCCAAGTTAAGCTTTATTGGCCTATAGATAGCTATCGGCAAGTGAGTTGCCCCAACGTTTCACTGTAGTTCCCTCACAGACTTTGGTGCGAAGATGGACATCTCAGATCCCCTGTTGAACTTGAGTCGTCTGGCCTCCTCCCGAGAGATGCGATACGAGTTCATGAGCACCTCAACCGGCAGGCCACGAAGCACGGAAGCCTTTCCTACGACTTGGCTCACCATGGCATTGTCGTTGGTCTTGAAGGCGATCCACTCAAACTGCTCGCTCCGCGATTGCATGACCACAACGAAATGCTGAGGAACCACCAACAGTTGACCCTGTCGGAGTTCACCGTCGAAGATAGTGCGCCCTCGGTGTCCAACCACTTGCATCCGGCAACTTCCCCTCAATGCGTACATTATGCTATGAGCATTCACGTTCCATAGGGGAGCGACAAGAGCATTCTGCACAAAGTAATTTTTTTAATATATATATATATATAAATCATTAGATACGTATTAGCTGATATATTCAGTGTTACCTTTCGCAGTTGTCCCCTCACAGCACTCATCTGGATGAATCTGAGCATGGGAAGCTTCTGGCTGTTGAGAATGGTAATCCTTCCAGCTCGTGGATTGTAGTAGTCAGCGAGCATAGCATCGGCCATGTTCTGTTTGTTCTTCAAGGTGCAGTAGGTTTCCTCTAGTCCGTTCCTCGGGCATTGACCCTGTCGTTCTTCCTGCTCTTCTTGCTGCTGCACTTGTTGTTCCATCCACCGTGATGGACGCAACATCTCAAGTCCTCTCTCCACCAGGACGATGTCTCCTCTCCTGTCTTCCGGATTCTGAATCTTCTTCGCTACCTCCCTGTCCACGCCCAGTGCCTCCGCAAGCAAGTTAGTGTCGAAGCCACTGAGGAGATTGACTTCCTTTCTCTCTTCTGCCCTCTCCATTTGCGCACCTTGCTCTGCTCGTCTCTCCCTCCCCGCCAATAGGAAGTCCTTTATATCATACGCGCTCATCAATTAGTTAACTTGATGATGATGAATTAATTAATTAATTAATTAATTGTTTAGCTAATAAATATCGATGAATGAATATATATAGCTACAAACCCTGTGAAGGTTATCCAACTGGTTGGCGCCGCTGCTCACGTCGGAGATGGTGATGGCAACGAGGGGAACCTCGCCGTTGTTGTAGAACCAGTGTGCAACTCCGTTAGGCACTGCGATGACGTCGCCCTCGCGATACTGTTGGATGCGCTGGTGCTCGTCCCGGAACCTCTGCTCCTGCCCAGCTTCCTCCATCTCGCCCCATTGCTGCCCTGCCGCTTGCTGCGTCCACTGGAACGTCTCTGGGCAACCAGGGATCACCATTCCACCGACACACCTTCCTGTATATTCATTTATTATTTGATTTATTTGTTAGCAATCGGAATGTAGCCGGATTGTTAATTAAGAGGATAGATGCACGAGAGGGAGCGGAGTAATTGATAAGGCAGTTAGGAAATCGACGCGCAATTCATGATGAGATGGAATTAACCTTGGACGATGTAGATGAGTTTGGGAGCGTTGGAGAAGAACGGTAGCAGGAGGCCACGCGGCTGGATGGTGCGGCGGTACGCGGACACGCCGGCGCACTGCATCTGCTGCTGGAGTTGGTCGAAGTACTCGGTGACACCGGCTTCCGACTGCACGCGGCGCGAGGGCTCGAGCGCGCTCAGCCGCTCGATCCCGCACATCCCCTGCTGGAAACTGAGTTGTCCGTACGGTTGCTCTCGCTCCTCCTGCCGGCCCACGCTAATCCGCGCGGAGCTGCAGCAGTGGCAGAGGAGGAGGAGGGCGAGGGCCCAGGTGATTAAAGAAGCCATGACTAGTAAGAGTTCACTAGAGAGAGAATTACTGGTAGTAGTGGTGAAGAAGGACGTGGGAATTGGGAGGAGATTTATAGGGCGAGTTAGATTTGGATGGACGTGGAATGTTTGGTGGCGCGGTTACGATACGAGACGAGGGAGGAATGCATAGAAGAGATCAGTTGCTGCTTGCAAGCTTTCTAGCACCGCTGCCATGGTTTGGTGAGAAGAAGCCGAGTTACATCAGTTGGGAGCTCCAACTGCATGCTCCGCGCGCAACATGTGAGCTCTTTTGGCCATTGTCGATTCTTCAAGTCCGACCTAAGATTGGTTTTTTCTTCCCCTGAATTTAAGTCTTACTTCTAACATATTTAGAAATTTTAGAATTATAAATTTATTAATAATTTTTTCATTCTTTTAGAATTCCTCTCATTTATTTATAATATAGTAATTTGAGTTTATATGTTAGATATCTGACTTTGCCCCTTGATAAAATTTCTGAATCTATTTGTAATATCTGGCTCTTTGCCTCTCTTAATAAATTATAAAAAAAAAATAATTCCTTTCAATTGGACATTCAACTACAAATTAATAGAAAGATCTATAGAGAATATTTTATTAATTAGAAAGATGTATAGAGAATATTTTATTAATTATAATTTATGTGTAATAAGAGGCCCTTAGTGGAGCCGCCATTATGATGGCTTGGATGGATTCGAAATTATTTTACAGGAGGAATTTGACTCAGAAGAAGCTGATGAACTCGAAACACTGTAATTTGCCTCTTGAGATGGTTTGGTGAGAAGAAGCCGAGTTATATTAGTTGGGAGCTCGAACTGCATGCTGCGCGCAACATGTGAGCTCTTTAGGCCCCTGTCGATTCTTGAAGTCCGGCCTAAGATTGGTTTTTCCTTCCCCTGAATTTAAGTCTTACTTCAAAGATATTTTGTTTGATTTTATTTATGACTTCATGAAATAATCCATTTCGTCCATAATGTATTTTTGTTTTAGAAGTGGATGCGTGAACATCTCGCTAGTTAACAAATATACATTTAAAAAAAAAACATAATGCGTCTTGGATCATCAATTATTGCAATAGTAAAACATTGTGATTGTTCTGCTAACCAAACCAGTACACTAATCGAATGTTGAATTACGGAACTTGAGACAGCCCATTGGAGATTAAAAAAAAAACAAACAAACAAGTATCTCATTGGTAGGAAAGATCTCGTCATTGTGTATGACAACAGAGATCAATGAAAACATTACGATTAGCCATAGCAACCATAAATTAGAACAGCCTTGGCACACAGTTAATTACTCGGTTTTCAGGGAATATCTAAGGCAGGCAAGGTAGAATTAGACAGGGAATGCAGGCAAAATTACTCTTCAAATTTCTATAGTCCAACTTTCAGAATCTGCAGTGATATACTTCCAATCAAATTTTAGTAGAATGAAATGTAATGGGAGGATAGCATCCAAAATCACAGCTTGTCAAGCAAAGCAGATTCAATATCTCCTCCTCAGAGGACTCCTTGAACGATGAGCTCGTGGGGATCTGAAGGTTGAAACACAATTCTAAGATAGAGTTGCTTGAACACGCTGAAATACTGATGATTTTGGAAATAGCTCATCCAACATTACAGCTACAAGGATGGATAATTTTCTAAAACATAGCATCACAAGGAATTTAGAGATTTTAAAAAATAAATAATAGTAACAGGTATAATTCATAGAAATCTCCTGAGGGGGTTTGGGAGAAATGGTTAGATGCATCCCACTGGGGGTTTGCGGGAACCATATCCACATTAGAGTGAAAGAAGTACATTGAACAAACAGAGCGAGAGAGGGGGCCAACTGATACATTGGAAACTAACTCATATGATGCAATTGAAAAGAAAGCAAACATCTTATTTGAATTGATAGAAAAAATAATTAAATCTATATGTAGGTAACAAGTGGATAACAGGAAACTATTAATCAAATAGAATAAACAATTGACATGAATGGTTTGAGTTAAGTTGTGTGAATATGAGTAAATCACTCTATTTAAATTAAAGAAGAAGCATTAATTCTATTCGATTCCATATTAACCAGAATATAGATGAGACATAATTCTTAGTGACGTACAAGGCAAAATCAAGTTTAGAAATGTACTAGGGAAAAAATCATAAAAAGAAGGCAAAAGAATACTCAACATTGAAGCATAGATGAAATCAATTAAATTTATACTGCAAGTTTTCAAAGCACAACTAATTTGTTGCCCAAAATATGACATTAAGTAAAAAAATCATATCTTATTGTGCCATTACCTTCTCCTTGTGTTTCTACGCATCATAGGACCTTTGCTAAAGGCCCAATCAACAAAAATTGTTTGAGTAAGGAGCTCAGTTCCATTAAGTGCCGTAATTGCAGCTTGTGCTTCATCAAAGTTCTCAAATTCAACCAGAGCATAACCCTAAATAAGAAAATGAACATTTCAAAACTTTGTGCAAAATAAATAAATAAGAAGAATGAAATTGAGTGCCAAACATGCCTACAAGAACCTAGCGTTGAACAATCGCTGTCCAACATAGCATTATGTGACTTAACCTATCAGTGCAAATACACCACAACCCTACACATCTGTAATTCAAGTTAATAAAATGAAAAGACTGATTCATATTTTTTCCCCAGATGCAGTCATGGTGATGTGAAACTGTTATCTAACTATACTTTGGAGGATTTGGGATATGATCACATTTGCATTTACTATATTCACAATATAAATGCATTTGCAGCTGTAAGAACACAGAGGGATACATACATAAACAAGGCTAGTAAAAACATGCTATATTAGTGTATAGCTAGAAAACTAATTTGTTAGTCTGTATAGGACTAATATGCATGATAAGATAACAGGATATTGGTATATTCCATTTGAAAACAAAAACTAGCAAAATATAAAATTTGCTGACAATCAACACTAGACTTATCAAGTCAAATAACATCATCAGTTAATCAAGAATTGTATTCG
The DNA here is from genome assembly GCF_018446385.1 of Zingiber officinale. NCBI lineage: Eukaryota > Viridiplantae > Streptophyta > Magnoliopsida > Zingiberales > Zingiberaceae > Zingiber > Zingiber officinale. The sequence continues at coordinate 79,242,383 of NC_056006.1, forward strand.
TAATCATCTGATTAACACTACAAATAAATTAGGGCCTCTTCTTTCAGTCCAAAAAATATTACAGAGATGAATATTATCCAAGGAAAATATCCAAATTGGTTAAATTTCAGGTCTGCAGGAATAGAATTGTCCATAATAATATGTACTGAAAAACTGACAATTCTTAAAACTTTTCTCTATAGTACTATTAATGAGTTTTCACCTAGTTTATAGAATTTATTATACCAACCTTAACAAAACCAGTACGGCGGTCAAGATTTAAATGCAAATTTTTCACTTGACCAAATTCACGAAAGGCATTGTGCAAATCATCTTCCTGTGCCTCTTCATGAACTCCAGTTACCAACACAATCCAGCCCTCAATAGCTGTGATATGAAATTTGTATTTGTCATATACAATCCCAGCAAAGGCATCATTCAGCGAAGCAAAAAGATGTACAAGCAAAAAAACAACACAAGTATACTATCACAGAAACAAATAAACTGCACAATTAATATATGCTCCAAGTTATAAAATATTATTACAAATATACATCAAACGTTTAACTTGGTTCAGAATGTACTACTCTAAATATCAATGTTGTCAAAAGGAATGAAATCACTTTTCACAAATTATAAGTTATACACTACATTAGGGTTTGTCTTCATCTTGTAAGTCCCATCAGTGACTGAAATTCTGGATATAGATGACATTCCTTCTAATAATTTCCTGGATTTATAGCTTGAATATTATTCCACAACAAAGCAAACTACATTTAATAAAAAAAACATTTGAAAAATGTAGCCATGCAAAAAGATTTACTTTCAGGCTCGAATTCACATGTAGATATATGGACGAATTCCATTTGGACATTCTGGACACCAAATTCAGCGATCCTTAGATGCATAACACTTTTGTATTATGCAAACACCGCGTACAAAGAATTCAAAGTATAAAGTGCCGTGCAAAAAATGCAGCTAACCAATTAGATGCATAACATCATACTCCGAACAGCCGAACAGGAATAAGTGAAAGTTCAGGGATTAATAATAATATGGCTAAAAGGAATATATTGAATGGCATTAGGATTCAATCTATAGGAAATAGGAGCATTAGCGACTCCATCTAATGCATCTAGGAGTTTCCTCCAACCTTTCACTTCTGTTTCGATAATGTCATTTCATATACAAGTAAAGATCCCTGCGTTAGACAATGGGAAAAAAGTTAGGAACAAGCGAGGTGTCGTCAACCAAGAACACCAGAACCTAAAAGACAATAATAAGGCACATTGCATCAGGTTAGGGTTTCCCAAACTTACACCGCTGCGGCCCGGGGCCTCCATCGGAGTCGAGGGAATCGAAATCCCTAGCAGACAGTCGACCGCCGCGATCGGGACCCGCTTCCTCTCGGAAGCCGCGGCCTTTGGTCTTCCTGGCTCCTAACCCAGAGGAGCCGCTTCCGGCAACCGTTGATCGGAGCTTGGGGACGGGAGAGGGGTCGGCCTCAGCGGCGCCAACATCCTCGTCCATGAGATCATCCTCGTCGGGCTCGAAATCTACCACTTCCACGTCTCCTACGACAGCCGCCATCGTCTTCGCACCTTTCGCTCTCTTTCTCTATCTATCTCCCCGGTCAGATTTGGGTTGGCCAATCTGGACAAGTACTTTGAAATCGCGATATATCCTGCCACTTCCACGCCCCCGCGACAACACCTCGCGAGGTATTCGAGTTTTGATTCAGAAAAAAGTTTGTTCGACTTGGTTCGATTAAGTTAACGTGCCGAGTTTGTGTTTGATTTCGTGCTCAGATATATTTTTGAGTTCGAGTTTTACGGTATTTTGGTTCGTGAGCTGAAAGTTGATGAACATGTTCGTTTAAAAGGTTGATTTAAATATCACCTTCCAAACTGAGGAGTTATAAAAATAAATTTAAATCAATGACTGAGATTGACCTTCTCCTACTCTCTCATCTAATGGCTGAGATTTTTACAAAATCCAACTTATTATTAAATATGAGAAATACAAGTTGTTCTCTTTTCTATGTACGAATCCTAGTCTTCCCCATCCATCGTCTCATCAACGTTGTCGATACTGACTCTCAGAAGATCGGTAGTCTCATGAGAAATTCTCATTGCCGTGTTGTCACCTTGTCATCTCATCATCTTAGTCGTCTCGTCACCTCGTTGTCTGCTCGAACCCTCATCGCCTCATCATCGTAGCTTGCAAATAAACTCTCTCTCAAGACCAACAATCTGGCAACGATGATCCAATCCCTGATCTCCAAATCAAATCCCTACTAGTTCGGCACCCACAATTCCTAATCTTCGTTCTCCAAGATAGATTTTTTATTTTGCTTGTATTTCTCTTATTTTTTTACTTTTGTGGTTTGCACCGTTTTTTTTTTTTTTTTTTTTTTTTTGCGTTGTTTGTTTGTTTGTAGAGTTTGAGTGTTTGACGAATTGACATTTTTTTCATTTAGATCCATTTTTTGTTGGTATTTTTGTATTTGATTCTGAAATCTGAACTCTGTGAGTTCTGTTGTAATGCTATTTTTATTGTAATCTTGCTTGTGGACATAGTATTGTATATTGATTATGAGTCGTGACTTTTATTTTCAAGTTATGTATTCATTTTTATAGGTAATTTCCATGATATTCAATTGATTTTCACTGTAGGTGATTTTCACGAGCGCAAACTGCAGCTCAATTATGTGTCTACGAGCTCAAACTCAAACTTGTTTAACAAGCTGAGGTTAAATTAATCTCGTTTAATTTTTAAATGAGTTATTTTCAGACCGAGCTCAAAACTTAAGAAAAAGCTAATTAAACTAAACTCAAGTCTTACACTATTTGGCTCGGCCGACTTAATTACATTACTAATGAGTTGTAATAAGTAATCGTTAATCTATTCGAATATAGTGGCTCTTCTCCCTTAAGTTTCCTTATCATGGGATAAGTGAGTTTTATTTTTTTAATTTCAATTTTTCTTCAATTTTTTTTCTATTTATCATAACTTTGAAGAAATAATATTTTCATATTTTATTTTTTCAAAAAACAAAGATTTTTTTGTGGAGCTGTTAAATTTTAGAGTTGTATTCCGGGTTTTAAGAAATTTAGGAATTTAAAATTTGATTTGATGAGATCACGTCAAGAGAGGTTGCCTCTTTGTGTCGGAGCACAGCACTTCTAGCAAGTCGGATATAAGTCAGTTCCTATAGGGTCGCCTATTGTCGGATCAGTTCTTATCGGATTGGCTTCCGGCGGGTAGGGCGACAAGGGAGCTGTAGACACCTAGTAAAAACACATCCATGGCCGGATGTAAGGGATGACAGGCTTAGGTTATATCCCAAGCGCTTTTACCCATTCTCTACTAAGTAGCATAGTAAAAAAGTTTATTATGTTCAATGTACAAATTTAATTTAGCCTAATCCAAAACTCAATTCTCATTTATCTCATTCCTATCAAATGTTAAAAGTAATTAAATTATTGATCATTTATTTCATTTCATATGTTCGTTCGGGACGGTGTGATGATTAAAACATGTGGTATTGTCATATTAGATCTTGGGATAGAAATTTGACATGTCCGAATATGTTTTCCCTATGTCTTGGCTAGCTACACTAATAGTTAATAATCATCTGTAATTTATCTTCTCCGTGTTGATTTAAGGACGGATTGACAAAAATATTAAGGCAAATGAATTATTTTTTTTATCACATTTATTACATTTCATATGAATCATGAGAGATAGACAAGAAGCCGAAGGGTTTCGAGGAATTCGAGTCTGGAGGAGGGGCCGAGCTTGAGAGACCCTTTCTAAGGTAATAAAGTATGAGTTATTGAGTTTAATTCAAATAAAATTAGAAATTGATTTATATTTCTTCATTTTTTTTTTTAATTTCAAGCCTATTTAGTCTGGAGAAGGGCAGAGATGTAAAACTCAGAGCCTCGAGCGAACTTTTTCACGAGATAATAAAATATTACTTTAATTCAAATAAACTAGAAATTAATTATAATTACCAATTTATTTATTTTTGCTTGAGAGAAATATTTTTTTCTCATTTTTTTTTGTTTATATATATATATATATATATATATATATATATATATATTTATATATATATAATTAATTATTGATGTATGACTATTTAGTATTTACATAATTATCAAAATTTTCAAGTTGAAACTTCATTTTTTTTTTAATTGTATTAGTTATTTATAGCTTTGTTTGAGATTATGTAATTGTTAATAATATAACCGGTTTACTTAATAGGAGTTAATTTTGCAGATTAAAAATAGAAAAGCATCAACGGACTATAAAAAGAGGAAAAACTTTATTAAAAAAATTTATATAACTATCAAAATTTTCAAGTTGAAACTTCATTTTTTTTTTTTAATTGTATTAGTTATTTATAGCTTTGTTTGAGATTATGTAATTATTAATAGGAGTTAATTTTGCATATTAAAAATAGAAAATCATCAACGGACTATAAATAGAGGAAAAACTTTATTAAAAAAAAAAGGAACAATATGAAGCTCCCTCAAATCCTAATGATGCTCCCTTTGGTATTCATATCTTTGAATCATAAAAGTCTTAGCCTTCTAATCTAGTCACGACAGCTATTATTGAGCATCAGAAGGAAAATCCGATCATGTGGATGAATATCCATCCATCAGCTATAATCATAGCTATCACCAATCTTTGTGAATGCATCCGGGAACGTGACTGCAGAAATCGGCGTCATGTCAACGCCACATGGAAGCAGCCATGAAGGAAGGGGAGAGAGTGAGGAGGACAGCCGGCAGTCGGCGAGCGGTAGGCACATCAACGCTATGGAAGTTAAAGGCGGCCATGCTCAACTGGTTGGTCGAGTAGCCGGGCCCGGGTGGCCCGCCTAAGGAAAACCAGAAATTAGCATCTCTGTAACCTTGGTTGACCTTGACCACTTGCTGTCAAGCTGGTCTGTTTGTGTGGGTTACAAGGGGATCGAACAGGTTGTCAAGTCGAGTATACAGGTCCATTGGTAGAATTCTACGTGGTGGTGGACTGTTGAGAAATCAGGGAAAATCTGTTGGAAATCGAGGCCTGGTCTGGAGTCCAGAGAGGGGGCGGAAACTCGTGTGAAACGTAGAGAGCTAGTTGGGTGCAGACGGTGAAAGTCCTGAGTAAGTCCAGGAGGCAGGACCAATGAAGCTAGCGTAGCAGCAGGTTGACCCTGTGCGTTGTTGTCTGAAACTAGGAGGACGTGAAACTAGGAACTACGCACATCCGGTCTGCTGAAAATCCGATCGGATGGGCAATCGTTGTTGATAAGGGAGATCCGGATTGTCGGAGACAGACACTGCAGTAGTCCAAGTAGGTAGAGTCGTTATTGTCAACTGTGAGCTAGGGTGTGCAAAGGAGGACAATAGACTGAGCTAGGACGTGGAGTTGACGTAGAGAGTTGGTTTGGGAGGCTTGGGACTGGTTTTGGGTAAACCAGAGCTGGATCACTGGACAGGATTGGGATCAATCGATCGATCCAATGATCCGCTTCGTCGTGGATCGATGCGATTGGATGACCGGAATCCGTACCAGGCGTCCGTCATTCAACGGATCCGTGGGACGATTGGGGCCGATCGCGCCTCCTCAAATAATTTCAGGAGCCTGCCTCAAGAAATCTCGCGACAATCGCGTCAATCGATGACGCCTGCCTACCGACTGAGATATCGTTGCTTCCCCGGGGATGCGTCCAGTTTGCGGGCGTGGCCAACAAACGGTCGTAGCATCGTCGAGATCGACGATTCAATAGCGGACGGAGAGCGATCGTGATAATTTACGTCAGCTCTCACTTCTTACGAGGTCTCCCTTCCAGCCATGACGGCGCGCCGATTCTTGGAAGGTTCTTCAGTGGTCAAGTCAATGCTAATCTAGGTTCGTATTAAGAGGAAGAAAAAGCTAGGGTTAGGATTTGTGTACAAGTTATTCCTTTTCCCTCCCCCTTGTGGTGTGGGCTTGCCCGTTCGAACCGGTTACAGAGGAGGGTTTTAGTGGGTGCGTGTGCAGTGGGTGTGGATCCTCGACTAGTCACTCTCGTGGGGATACCATACCGTATAGACAACCTGAAAGGTTGTGGTTGTTTTCATATATTCCAAGAAACAACCTTGTGACACACCAACTAATGACTGTGACGCCATTCACCCTCACTTTTAGTTCAAAGATAGCAACGCCTATGAGGGTCTGACTGATGCCTGTGAATACAGAACTGAGTCCCAACCCACCACGTAGACCGTAGGATGCGTCGTGGAAGTCAGGGTCGATCACAAGGGGGACCTTTACGGGGTGAAACAAAAGATGTTAACACGGATCAACGTGTTCGGATTGATTGCCATCGCGGACGCGAGACTTGTGGGTACATCCGTGTTTTCACAGATGACCTGTCGGTAATGGCCGTGAAATGGGCACTGACAGATGTCTGAGCTAGGGAGGGCGGCTGGGGTATCCTGATGTTCGTGCTCCTTGCGTCACGCGCGCCGACTACTCACTGCCCAGCCTCTTATAGAGTTTCTGCCGAAGGTACGCCTCGGATCGTTGTTGTGCTTCAGCTTGAGTGTGGTAGAACTCTACTCCGCCCGGCCCGTCCTTCCTCACAGGCTGCAGCATCGGCTCTGTGACGGGATCGCGCTCGCGGCCACGTGCCACCGGCTGATCTGTCAAAGGACATGATCGATTTAGGTCCGGTCGAGTACGCTGCAAATGAAGCCGTAGGACCTTTTGCTTTTCGGATGAAGAACTAGCTCATCAAACCGGAGAGCGCAGTGCAAACCGGTAGTGCGACAGGAAGCAACATCATCGCTACAGAAGGCCGAACCGGTGAGCCACGCGCATGGGCTCTCTCTCCACCAACCAATAGCTAATCAGTTAATTCTTCATCATGAGGCGAGATCTTCGACTACGAGATAGCATGAAACGAGGATGCCTCTGGAATGTGCCTCGCCCTCAACCGGGAGGTATCATATGCGAAGCTAGCAACACGGTAAAGCACGCGGTAAAGCACTACACAACGATCGGCATAAGGCGGGCGGACATCATTAGTAATTAACAACAATCTTTGCCTATACAGCAACAGAAGATGAAGGTTCAGTCTTCCACACCTCTTCTGGATCGGGCCAACGGTGGTTTCAGGCTCCGCCTGGATCCATCAAGTGAACTCGACGGCCGCTGCGCTACTGTACCCGAGCTTATTATACCATCGACAAGACGGTGGTGGAGCCGATTCTTCAACTGGGTGGCCATGGACATTCCAACGGCCACCTCTCAGGAGAAATGATGATGATTTCATTTATTTTACTGAAGGCCTGTCGACCCTTCCACCTGCCTTAGGAAGCCCTGAGACTATGACATATTACGATGACCCAACGCCGTAGCTTTTGGGCCCGCGACCCAGCAACGACATCAGGGCCCAGCGGAGAGCGACTGCTGCATTGCCGGGTCCAACCGATTGCCGACACTGCTCTCACCCAGTACCCCAGCAGTATGATAGGGAGCCCCTATAAGATCCCACCATTCGAGAGGTACCGGTCGTGGCGCCAGCGGAAAAAAGAAATTTTTCCATTCCCGCTTCTGACATTTGCATAATACACAATACTTCTTCGATCGCCAACCTTCCCGTTGGCGATCGCATCAATCAAAAGTGCCGACCCTCTGCGCCCGGATCGATCGATAGAGCACCCGAATACCATCGAGCTCGGCTAGACGCATCCCGGACTCTCTGGTTAGGAGGTTCGCCTGGCCATTTTCGAATAACACATACCCCTTCCCGAAATCAACCTCCGAAGCCTATTGTGCTCCGAGTCGAGGACTCGATGGCCGAAGCTCCGAGGCAAAGACGAAGGTGAGGAATAGAAAAGTCGGTGGAAATCGCACATCAAATCGAACAACCGAATTTCCATATTTCCACGGGCACTCGAGAATAGCTTTCACAGCGAGACGAGATTTGAGATTTGCCATGCCACGATTGGAGGATGCCTCATATATTTAGTTTTACTACCGCATTGATATCATTATAAAGGCCCGTGTGTGCATGACATATCAAAAGTCTTCACTAAAATTGATCGGAAATGACTTGAGCCCCGCTGCAACCAACCCCCGTGGTTACTGGGACGAGTTAGCGACATAAGTCCGATTCCAGAAGAGCCCCAACAGGACGCGACAAATGTTGAGATCGGAATTTCTGTTCGAGGCATGCATTAGTGGTGCGTCTCTCATCGTGCCACGACGTGCTCATTCGGCGGTCCAATCTGTTCAAATCAAGTCCCGAGAAATGGAACCAGCGAGACCAACCCAATGGATGCCGACTGGGCTACGATCCCCCCGGCACGTACCCGGCACCCGACCTGCTGGTAAACGAGGCCATACCCGCATGCGAAATCACCTGTATGTGAAAAAAGGAGCTCAAGAAAAAATCTAATTCTTGTTAGCCGGCAAAAGGCGCGGAAGGTGCACAAAGTCAGATCCTTAGACTGCGAGCCAGGCACATAGAAGCGATGTCGATGCTTTCTTCAATTTCCAGTATCTAAGGCGAGCGCAGTCGCATGCTCCCAGCTCGTATCGGACGCATGCAGGAGACCCGACTCAAAATCTCTCGAGCATCGTGCCGGATCTGCAGCTCACTCCGGAGGTCCCCGGCCAAGGCCAGGTTCAGGTTCTGCTGATTAGCCGAAACAAAGCCAGCTGGAGTGCATCGATTTAGGATCTAACAATAAAAGGGGAGTTTTATCGTCCTGTCGGATCGATCGACGACTTTCTGATGCAAGTGCTTCATCGTACAATTCGCGTCCAAGAAGAAGGCTAGTAGGCGACATATTCGGTGCAACTTCCGCACAGGACAGTCACAACTACCGATGCTACGTTTGATGCAACCTATCACGCTTCGATAGAACAAAGAGACGGACGCCTTAATATTTAGCATCGTGGACATCAAATCCATCGTCACGGGCGGTCCGCGGGGATCTCTTTAAAGATAGATGCGTCTGACGGAATGATGTTGGAGCCAACCCATACAGTTGCTCGTAGTGTAGGACGGCTGGTGCCCATAGTAAATCGTACGATCGGGCGGTGAATCCCATCGTGCTGAGAATTCTGAGAAGTTCAACGCACACAATCCGATAACAGAGTCTTCATCCACTCCATCTGCCGCGACATGGTCAGGTCGCGCTTTTCAAAATCTGAGCACCAGAGGACCAAGTTTCATTAGTGAAATGTGGGATCGTATCTGAAGAAGAGTGAGAGAACATCTCCTCTGCAATGCACGCACATTGTGAGCACAGTATGGTTGTTGGAAACCCAGTCAAGGTCAAGTTCAAGTCAAGACTCGAGTGACCTGGAGACTTGACCCGGAGGACCCAACCCGAGTTGTGTGTGGCGAGAAACGAAGGTTTCAGATTCTCTGATGTTTGACAAGAATAGGTGTTGATGTGGAGATCAGAGAAGGTGCACCCAGGGTCAACAGGCCGGTTGCTCGACTGAGAGAAAGTCCGAGCTCCGAGGGAGTCAAGTGAGCTTGGCACGGAATCAGAGAATATGGAGACTAGACACAGGGTCCAAACAAGTCCAAATGGGAAGAAGTGTACTGAGTGAGGTAGCTGATCCTGAGGCTGAGCAGCGAGGCGAGTGAGTGCAGTGATTGGGACAGTGTAGTGCCAGCAGATCGGATCCGATGATGGACATCGAGATCGACATCCGTAAGTAAAAAGTAGTCAGGCGTGTCAGGGGGGGAACTTGACGGAGGATGACCAGTACGAACGAAAAGTCCAAGTGGGTCGAAGGGATTGACCGACTGGTGAGTCTAGCGGGAGGGGGTATCGCAGGGACCTCGTAGGGTAGGATTAATGGTATGGTCAAGGTTGACCGATGTTGGTTGTGGTCGAGACTGGGAGGACTTGGTTGGGCAACATAAACGTCAAGCGCAGAATCTCCGCGCAGTTCAGGTTATATACGTACGACCACGTATCCACAAATGTATGCATCGCTTCGTGATAGCCGCGCTTACTTGCGATCTTCAGCAGCTGATCGGTCGATCACCACCAATCGTCGGACAGATGCCTGCGATGAGCCTCCAAAGCACGGGCGACGGATCTGGATCTCTGAAACGTAATGTTATTCCCGTTACCAGCCAATCAATTGGCCACTTCCCATCAGCGATCAGAAACGATCCAATGCCAGCCATGTACAATCCCGTCGGGACGGAGGAAATGATGACACGGAATAGGTCGTCCCAAATCCACCGGAAGTCACATCGGCCCATCGAATTCCACTCAGACACACGCCTCCATGTGCGGCTCGCCAGTTCGGATTCATAAGGTTGCGAGGCGGATCGCTTGGTGCGTCGCTTTTCCCCGTTGCGCTATCTGTGAGGTCTTGTTCAAGCGGAGCAATCCTCAGTGCTCAGGAAGGACTGGCTAGGGTCGAGTCAAGCTTCAATTTGACCATCTCTTTGTTGTTCTTCGAGCTTCTTCGTGTTTTACACTTGTATTGTTTTTCATGTACTTGTTGTATTATGGGTTTCTCCACCCAGTTATTTTAGGGCCGGCTTTCTCAGGGACTCATCCTGAGCGCGAAGATGGGGACTCTCCCACAGACCTTGGAGAGAGGAGTAGGCACAATCTCCTAGAACCTCTCAGTTTGTTTGGGTTGTCCTTCTTCCTTCTGCTTCTACATACGTTATTTTTTATCATCTCACATAGGCCAACCTGGTTTGTAAGCCGAGCGCGGACGATTTGGTCGATTTGCTCTGTCAAATCACTATTCACCACCCTCTGCCTCGTCGGTCAGGATCCCAACAAGTGGTATCAGTGCAAGGCGCTTCGGGGGCACAAGCTAGAGAATGGATGGACTTGGAGAAGACATCACGATTCCACCCTTCTACGAGTGCATTCGCGTATTGGAAGGTAAGAATGAGGTATTTTCTTATAACTAAAAAAATGGAGTTGTGTTCAATTAGGTTTCAAGCGATGGACAAGGAAAAACACTAATGAAGGAGACATGAGCAAATCCGCAATCAACCTATCATAAAAAATCATTGAATCTCTTTACAATAATTTGATATTTGTAGTAATAGGATAAGTGCATGCCAAAGGTTGTGGCTGACGACCTGGCATGAGGATTGAGAGGCCCAGCTTTTCTACTTCTAGTGAGCCAAGTAGCTCATCTGGAGAGAATTGAAGAGATTAAGTCGAGGCCCGACATCAAGAGAAGAAAGAGGAGGTGAGTTCTTCAATCGCTGAAGCTTCTTCCTCTCAGATGAGAACATAAGTCCTCATCCTCGACCCTAGGTAACTCAAGCATTTTAATTTCTAGCTACACACAATGCTTGTGCTTTGCAGGTTTGAGTGAATTTGGGCACTGGGCTAGGAGCAATTACAAGTGTGGTTGGACCGAGCCGGATCCGAGCCTCGACGTGAGAGAGAGAGCACGTTGTGCTTCCAATAAATGACACAACAAACGGACACTATATAAATGTGTCATGTGGCAAGCATCAGGACAGAGACAAACAAACGTATAGGGAGCTAAAGGCAAACCCTAAGGTAACATTTAAAACTCATTCTTGCAATTCTAGTAGGATGCATGCTAGTAGTCTTATAGCCATTGTCAATAATGAGTCAATAATGATAAACATGTTAACACTAGAAATCGATATGTGCATGCTTGCTGCTGAGCAGAATGATGCTCAGAAAGGACAATCAGAGAAAAGCCCTAAGAATTAACTTATCTGGCTAAGGAAAATCTGAATAGATCTGAATCACTCAAATCATCTAGACATACACATCACTAGGAATACCTCGAGAAAATGATAAATCAAAACTTAAAAATTGAAAAACCAAGTCTTGAGGTCAGACTTGACTCTAGAAAAGGCTTTAAGATTCACTGGGTCTAGGGTCAAAACCAATGTCCACAAGAAAGGTTTGGGCACACAACTAAGTCCCTAGTCCCAGTCCCAACCCACTTATCAATGTTCCATTGGATTATGGAACAAAAATCTAGCGAGACCACCATCACTAGGGAACAATGAGCCATCACCAAAGGCTAAGAGGTCATTAGGAGTTCCCTGTTATCCCAGTGACATCTAAATCTCAAATAGGTACCCCAGATCTTCAATTTACCCAGAAGTGTAGGATGGGTTGGAGTTAGAGAGTAAATGGTAGTTCAACCTTTGAGGAAGATTGATTATTTCAAGAGCATTTCAAGGTTTTGGAACCTTTGAAAATGAAATGGAATATTTACTCCTTGGAAGAGTAAAATGTGCCATCATGGAAAATGATGATGTTAATTTCAATTGGCACAATTTGGGTAAATCTAGAGAACTCTTGAGGAAAAATGAAACATGCCAAGATTTGAGGATAAATTTGATCTTTAAGTGGCATGAATGAATCTAGAGTTCAAGAAGTGTCAAAATTAGGATTTTGGCATATTAGGGCAATCAAGGGTTAAAGCTTAAGTATTAGCTAAGGCTAAGGATACTTAGATAGGTAATCTAGGTATGTCTTATTCATGCTAAATCTTGCCGTGATTGTTTGCCCTCACATGTCATATTTAAGTTTATCTTTTGAAATGTCATGATAAAGCTTAGGTTCTTTATATGTCATGCTTTAGTTAAGTTTCATACTTTATGCACTCTTGCATTAATGATCAATTTAAATTGATTTAAGGATAGAAACATAATTTGCATGAGAACTTAGTTTAAGATGACCTAAACCCATATCTCGCATCAAAATTGACTTGGATGTGTGTTGATACACTTTATGAGATATTGGGATCATGAGTTAGGATCAAGGTCGTGAGTTTGTACCAGAGAGACTAATTCGAAGGAGGATCATCAAGCTGTAAGTGTGCATATAGCCAAGATTGTGGTCCCAAATTAAAGGGTTTAAGATCATTTCAAAATTGATTTGAAACTTGATGAAGCTTTTCTAGTGATAGTATTCATCATTGAACATTGATACAAAGTTTTTGAAACTTTGAGCTACTTCAAAACTTTTCGAAATTTGTATCAAGATTTGAAAATGGAAGTTATTTTCTTATAAAACTATTTTTCCTTGATAGTATATGTTATGAGAATATATCCTCAAAATTTTATAATTTTGGAATCTAGAATGTGTGTGAATTTGAATTTGGGACTGGTTCGGCCTGGATTCGCCACATCAGAGCCCAGGCTCCTGGAACGAATAGAATAGTCGGGAAGGAGTCCCAGTCTCGATCGGTCCGGATTGGTATGAATTCGATTTGGTTAGTCTCGTTGTTCAGCCGTAGCAGAAAGTTCAAGCAATTGAGGTTTAAATTTGAAACTCTCAAGACCATCCAGATTGGTGTCAGTGTGTGACATCAGTTTGACCATTATTCAGGGATAAGTCAACTTCTTCAATCGAACTCTTGACCTTGATTAAGGGATCCCTTGGAGAGATACTTTCAACCTTGTTCGAGTTAGAGGTGTATGTTCGAGATCCCGAGGGAGATGTACCTGGTTACCAGGTTATCTAAGAAGTTATATCTAAGTTAGGTTGTCAGTAACCTCGTATATCAAGTTAACCTAATTTTGTCAAAATTTTGTCAGAGATTGGGACTGATTGACCTGACTGCCAGGTTTGTGGTTTGTTTTCGATGACGAAACGAGAGAGATTCTCATTGTCTGATGTTTGCAAGAACAGGTGTTCGAGATTATTGGTGCACCCTTTTGTAATTCAGTGTTGACCTGGTTGACTGACTGACCTGAGAAAAAGTCCTTGGATCACGGAAGGGGCAGCGAGACTTAGACTTGGAAAGCACGGGGAAGAGGGTTTAGTCGTTTGAAAGTCAGTGAGATCAGTCTTCCCGTCATGAAGCCAGCGGTGAAGTCCTGTGAGCGCTCACAGTGGAAGTCTCCCGAAACCAGCGGGGATCAGTGTAAGTGCAAGGTGATCGTCTGAGAGGGCGAGTCAGCCGATGTGACCTCGAAGCGTACACCGTTACGAATCAAGATCAGGTTGATGATATTCGAAGTGTCCAGTAGGTCAAAGGTGGGTGAGTCGGGCGTCAAGATACCAATATGTCGAGTAAACATCGAGAGAGCTTTCAAGGGTGACCTGGTTCTAATGGATGTGGGACTGGTTCTTGGCTCTCAAAATCGCCTCTCATGTTGGTTCGCAGACAAGCGGTCCTCAGAGTGTAAATCGTTATCTCATCGTAACAAACGAAACCAGCGCGCCGTCAAAGCATCGGTTGATACGAGACCGACGGTTTATCGGACCTCAACCTCCGCACGCCTACTTCGGCAGCCTTTCACAGATCCAGAGGTCTGTGTTCTAAATCCACGCTATCGAGGCTCAAAAAGATGTGATTGCAGAAGACATTCGTCATTCGATTGACCGAGCATGTTTGCTACGCGGATTGGGTCGACTGTCATCAGTGGTCCACCGGTCCACATTCCATCACCGCTCGGCCACGGTCTGCTGTGGGTTTCTGCAACTCCCTGACAGTCCCACACATCGACATTAAAGTTGCTAAGTGCCATCTCTCTCTCGAAAGGATCAAGTCAAGCGATCGCTTCGCTTCTCCATCCTCCTGCTCGCCTGAGCTTGGCTTCTGGGCATCTCGCGTGCTGCCATCTGAGGCTGCTTCTGCTGCGGTCATCGGCGACAAGAAAGCAAAATTGTTTTACTTGTCTTCCTTTGCTTTGTACTTTTGTTGTTAGTATGTATGGGCGAGTTTCCACCAGATTATTTAAGCGGCCATTTCCTCACTCCATCCACGTCGATCACCTTGTACCTTACCTACATGCCGACATGCAGAGCTAATCCTCTAACCCCGATAATCGGTCTGTTGTTTTGCTTTCACGTGTCCGTCTGCTTTAGTGTTATCTCAACCTAGTTTGTAGCAGCCTGCCGATGGTGGTGCGTGCCTCCACCCCTCTCCGCTATCATTTAGATAACAGGTCGGGGCATGGCGTGACTCTCATGTATATCGAAAGAGGCAGGGCATTATGAGCTGGAGATGACAGTACTTCGTCATATTAAAGGAGGGCTGCATCTATCTAGGGGCTCTGAGCAGCCAGGGGCCGTCCCGCCCATTCCCTATTGGCGCTTGGCACTTATCATCCTGACAATGGCCATTGGGGAGAGAGAGTGTGTCATGAACTCCGGCCGGATACCTCATTATTAATGTACATAGTTGAGCGAAATTTGCACTGATACACTCTACTCTGCATAGTGATTTCAATCCAACCAGTACCGCCCTCGGTGGAAAATATTTGTCGATGGATCCATTCATTCTGCATTTCTCAAAGCGATGCGTCCCGGTTCCTGCTGTCGTCGGTCGTACGAGCCGATGCCACAAACATATGAAGCGAAGCCCTCATACATGTACAGGTAGATTCAGTAGCCCGCCGGCAGGGTGTACTTGTTGAGTGACACGGTGACCTCCGACTGGCGCTCAAAAACGCCGATTAACAACTCGGACTTACTACCGACTGGCCTTAAAGCCAATTTCGCAGAAAGCATTATCCAGATGATACCCGGACGCGAATCGGGCAGCGCATGAGGTAGACTCGCAGTAAGTTCAAGTTAACATCATCACAATCATTCAAGTATTTTGCACCGGCTGATGGAAGCCTCCTTCCGTTTCCGAGCGATGGAGGACACCCCGGAGATGGGTCTCACCACCTGCCGATGAAGCCGGTTCACCGCTCAATCGGGCCTAGAAGGAGACGGTTGGCTCAATCAGCGAGACTATTCGGTCACGCTATGGAGACCAACTCTCTGAAGGCTTCTCTTCTCGCTTTTTTGAAATGCGTGAGCCGAAAGGCCGACGCCATCCTCCGAAACATCAAAGGTTTATTGTCGGGGCATCACAAGTGACTATATAGGAAGATTGTGTTGTTGGTCGACAGCCAACCAACAACGAGCAGCGCTCAAGCGGTGCTTCTTGTGACGGCCAAGTATATACAACTCTCCCTCGACCCGAGGCAGTACAAGAATGGGCCTACCATCTGCAGAGTTCGATCAATGGGGATGGATATTGGGTCCATTTCCACTGCAATGAGTCTACTACTGTTTCGTCCCATATTTTTCCAAATGGGTGGAGTCGATCGCCGTGATCACGGGATCAAGAAATCGAGCATGATCAAAAGTTATATGGCACTGCATCGCCGGTCCCCCCTGGTCGACTTGTTTCGATCGGCAGGCGGTTGGGAGAGTCGAAGGCAAATCGCATCGAGCAACGCCGTGACAACATCGAGCATGGTATGGTATCTCTCAAATGGCCGAGAAGTAGCAAAGCAGATCGATCTCGCACGCTACCACCACCGGCCTCACCATTGAGAGGGTCGGGATGAGTCGGTCTTCTATGGGCCCATCGAGCGATCCCAAAGGCAGCAGGCGCGCCACACCTTCCACGGTATATTTGGTGTAATGCGTGGTTATTCTCCCTGTCGCCGGCATCCGTCCGGTAATCTCGAATTATGATAACGCCGATAGAAGCTGAGGAACATGGAATGATTTTGGTCGATGGAAGAGCGAGCAAGCCAATAACGATCCGGTCATGCATCAGATGATGAAAGCAAAACTACCAACGTGGCGCGTTAATCCTGTGACATTTAGCTACAGTGGACATCGACAAGCCTCCTGCGACATGAAACCCACCCTCAGGCTGGATTTGAGGATACCTGAAGCTACGATCACCATCTGTCAAAGCAGTATTCTCACCTTATTAATGGTGAGGATTTCGAGAGCTCGAAGCGTAATCCGAATGTGGTATGCATCAGGAGCTATGAGAGGCTATTTTATGTTGGGATATCGTAATTAACTAGGCACTCCAGGCAAATGTCATTTAACGTGAGAGGAACGACGGTTGCGGTGTTCGACAATTCTTAAAGCGTTAAAATCGAGAGTAGCGAATGACACATCCGACGGTTAAATCCGGCGTTAAAAATCGAGAGGCGCTGAGGCAGTTAAAGTGCGCCAAACCCTGGCGAACGAAGAACCGCCCGAGCCGCTCAAGCATAAACCGCTCCGAAAGCGAGAGAGTAAGTAAACCGGACGGACGCGTCATCGAGCGAGAGGCATATACCCTTGAGGCGGCAATGTAGGCTCTATAAATGACCTATAAAGTCGCCGCGTATCTTCTTAGTGTAAGCACGGCGAGATCGAAACGACGAGGACCATGTATCCGGAAGGCGGTTAAAAGCCCATACGCAACCAATCCGCGTCGAGCCGTTCACGGTTCAAAATCGAGACAAGGCTCCCCTAACCCCCGACGGCGATCGTTATCGAGAGCGACAAGGTCGAAGAGCGAGACGAGCCGGGCGCTCGAAGCAAGACCCGAAGAGGCCGTGCCAGCTCACGTTAAAAAATTCGAGAGATGTATGAGGACGCCTTATAAACCCTCTAGCGTCGCAGGAAAAATTCGAGGAGCGCCGCGCCGCAATCCCGAACACGGGGAAGAAGCCGGCCCTGGACTCCAGGCGGCTAATTGAGAGACGACGAGCCGGGCGCTACGAGCCGTCTTTATAAGACGGCCGAGCGTTACAAAAATCTTAACCAGTCCGATGCTAAAAATCAAGGCAGAGTCGAGTCAGCGTTGCTAAATCTTCGAGAGGCAGGCTTCGGAGAAAGGCTCGTTATAAACCCTCGAAACCGACTGCCTCATAAACTTGGACAGATCCGATCGACGAGAGGAAGCCTGCTGCCGCCAGCACTTCTCCGGACTTTCGGCAATCAATGATTTAGTAACAAGTATGCAGGGGATCGCCGGGTTCCGGCTTCACGACCGCCCACGCCAACACAGCTGCTCAGCGGCGGTACTCAAAGGGCCACTCAAAGGTCAACATCAACATCAAGTTAACAACTTTTGTCAAAGAGGACATCTCACCGAGAGGAAAAGTCAGGCGGTCACAAATCCTCAAGCCGCCTTAACACGAGGTGTGATAAGAGAAGCGGGAAACACACATCGACTCAACAAAATGACAACAAAGCAAAAAGGATGTCATATTAGAAAGGCGGCCGGCCATAAAAAGTAGTTTAATTTGCTTAAGAGCCTTTATACATTCTATAATCATATCAGCATAATTTAAAGCCTTGATATTGAGAAGTGTTGCTGTTGCTCAGGACGCAACCGCTCTGGTAGTATAGCCTTGGTCTATCTACATGTCCGTTGAGGACCTTCTCCACACGACGGCCGAACGGATCAGACAACGACCCGTGGTTGACAACGAACTCAGACAACGACCCGGCTCTTGGTGGCTTCCCAGCCCCTGGTACTCTAAAGGTCAGGGCACAAGTCACGGCGAATTCGTGCCCTTGTACAATCACCTGGTCTGTCGCCGTCGCTTGATCCATCAACTTTAACTTTCCGAGCGAGCCTCTCAACATTCTTCTTCTCCCGTGTCGGAGATAGTGTGTTCTTCGCGCTATGCCGCTCTTGCGATCTAGAGAGACCGAGCGCAAGCCAGCCCGCTGAGGCGTGCGTTGATCACTTGCAACAAATCTTGAACCTTTGAGCTTCACTTAACCGATACCAAGCGATGGACCGTGAGGTGCGTTAGTGACGACCTTACCCTGACCTTAATTTGTTCCATCGCCGTATGAGGCCTTGGCGACCCACCTACTCGGATTACGAAAAAAAGAAAATAAAGAAGTGTGTGGCGATCGGAAGGAATGCATACAAAACTTGAAGAAAACGAGAAAACGACTACGTCGGCCTCGTCAGATATGGTTGTTAGCACAAATGTGAGGGATCATCATCACGACCTACGCTGTCGATCGAGCCGCCACATGTTAGTAAGGGTAATAATGCGTGTCACATCCCTGTCACGATCCCGCAATTCACGCCAATACCAATACAAGCCATGCATAATAACACGTCGTCAGAGTCTGTGAGGTTCGGAAGAGGATCGGGCCGCCGTCGTGGATAAATGAGGCAGACCTTTGGGGAGGCGGTTGCGACGAATAGCGGATGGCCTCAAGAGGATCTCCACCAACCAAGGTCGATGAGATGGTCGGTCCGCTCGATTCGGTAGAGCAAAAAGCCCGATCGGGCGCAGGTCGCGACCTACGGGTGCTGGATCAAGAAACCGCGTCTCACCTCTGGAACTTCTCTCTGAACGCCGCGCTCCCAGAGAAGCCTGGCTGCTAGCATCAAGGCCATCTATTCTTGGAAGAACAAAGACAGCTGTCGCTCTTCACTTAACCCGGATCTCCATTGTGGGCCCGCCCTTCTCCGACTCAACTCCAATTGGGAGGATCAAAGCAATTCAAATAGTAGCGATTCATCGGACAGGGGCTTACCATTTCAATAAAAGCTTACCGGGCGCTTTACCCGTTTAATATAGTTCTCGACCGGAAGGGGTTCCACTGCCGAACTCATGTAGCGAATATGCTACACAGGCCAGGAGAATGTTGATGTCAAACAAGACCGGAATTGGCGCCAGGCAAGCGCAGTAGTAGATAATCCGCCAGTCTTGAATCTTTGAGCTATGGGAGGTTGGGGTCCGATCTCGCACGTCCTGTTGGGAAGAGGCCCTTGGGTAGAAATATAAATTTCCAATGCTTATTGAAGAAGGAAGTTTATTGAAGAAAACTGAAGCGGAACAGACACGGTAACGTGTCTGTGCTTAGGTAAAAAATTAGAAACTCCCCACGGAGAGGGGGATATTATTATGATTTTGACAACGGACAGGACAACTGTACGCGAAAAGGCGGAATATTGTACTGGGACTAGGAAGGGAATGCAAAAGCACGCCAACGAAAGAGGCCCATGGGATGGGATCCAGCCAGTGCGTACCGTATGGAAATCGCGAAACACAAAGGCGGTCGTATCCGGTATGAAGGCAGACGAGCGAGAGAGATAAATGATTTCAAATCGTAAGGGATGTCAAAATTTTCATCAAAATCGGCTGTCAAGGGCGGAAATCCCTATGGGAAACTTGGCTCTCTGTTAGGAGAGAGCTATCCGACCGGATGAAGTCAAAAAGCGAGAAAGTGGATAAAAAAGGAAGATGGCAGCAACTTCAATGCAGTGTAAAATTGGGAAAGAAAAAAGCAAAATGCTAGAACCAAGAGAGAAGAAGAACCTTAACGTAGCAGCGAGGAGGATCGGGAAGCAACCTTGGAGAGATCGCTGGAAATAAAGGAAGCAAGATCATCGTGGCTGGAAGTCTTGAAGCCGTAATCGCACCGCATCAGAACGAGAACACGCCTTGCAGAGTGCAGAAGATGGAGGATGAGTTTTAAGAGCGCCTGACATCCGTGCCCGTTCGAAATTTGACCGCTCATCGAGACGGAGAGAATCGCAGCGATGACTAAGCGAGGTTCGCGAGAGAACTGCCAGCAGCGGAGTGCCGGATCCATTCAAACGAACGCCGACAGACTTGCAGACGGAACCACCCTTTGACGGGCAGCGTGCGTAACCACTGGAAAATTCAGCGTGCTATACCTTGATTATTACGAAGATGGTAAGAGTTGGCCGCAAGCCTTGAGTAATAGCCTCGCCACTGATGGAGTTGTTTCATGGGACTCAACGGATGGTAGTTCGGATGCAGCCATTGACGTGCTGCCTTCCGGATCCCTTCGACGGATAAATCGCCTCCTACTAGGTGTGATCCGCAAGTGTGACCCTCCAGGAGCAATGCCATGACCACGGTGGAGTCGTCGCCGAAGAGAGACCCGGCCTACCGCCGTCGGCTATCACATCAGAAGGCACTCTTTCACGTGAGCGAGGTTGAAGGTTAAACATGACTGTCATGAGAATGAGATATGATGGATAGCGCGCGAGAAAAGCCGGCCTAAGTAACAATCTGGGGCATCGCGGTCTAAAGTCGGATACCTGTGCGACTACGCATGACCCCGGCCGGCCGGATGCACGGAGACCTTCTTGGGACACTCAGCTTTATGGGTGAGGAGGACAGGACAGACAAGGAACATAACACTAATAATTGTATGTTCGACGGCGGTATACGGACATACCGTAGACGTGTTCGAGACGGAGAGGCGTCACAGTTGCTTGACCGTAGCGGGAGTTCCTTGTCCATCGCAGCTTGTTCGCAAAGGCCAGCGTATATGTGTGTTCCATCCACATCTGAGGACACGGTAGGTCACTTACGCAGGCAGTACTTGGGAGTCGATTTTGATATTTGCCAGCTTACTTGTCCTCACGACCTTGAAGCTGAGGCCTGAGGTGCGTGCCCCTCCTCCCCGACTTCCTTCTTGCTCACCGGAGTCTGGGATCACCAGATCGCAATCGTGTCGTCAAGGAAAGCCGACGTGCCTGGAGTCTGGTCTGCTCCAAAGACATTCAGCGTTCGGACAGGATCACATATCAAATGGAGCTAGGGCAGCGTTGCTCTGAAGGGGGAGTGAAAATTTTTGAGAATTTTAGGGTGTGTTTGTTTGTTTACATTTTCATTTCATTTTTCAGAAAATTGCATTTTCTCATTTTTCAGGAAATGATTTCTCTGCGTTTTTCATTTTCTTAGAAAATGTTATCTCTTTTTCTTAAAAGTGAACGTGGAAAATGTTGTTGGGGTTGTAAAGTTGCAAATATAGTCCCACATTGAAAACACATGGGAAATATCATGGGTTTATAAGAGAAAAAGATATCTCCATTGACATGAGACCTTTTGGGGAGAAGCGAACAGCCTAGAAGAACAGCGCTAGATGGTCCTGCACAGAGTTGCGACTGCGAGTAGTAGGATAATTGTCTGGAGACTCGAGAGAAGAGACAGTCAAGATGGACCCGTGGGTCAACAAGATTGGATGTGAAGTCAGTAATTTTGATTTTTGAGGGCATCACGGATTTCACAATGAGGGTACTTCTTCGGGGTTTAAATTACACTGCAGTACGATTTGTTCGGATCGGTCGATACGAAAATCACGGAGTTTTCAAAATACTTTTGCTTGCTCCTAAAGTCAGTCTCCCAGAAAGCAAACCGACTACTACGTCATGCCCGGTCACAACAGTTTGAACCTCGGATAACCCTTCAGTCAACAAGGTCGATGGGCAGACACTGCTTGCTTTTTAGTTGTTGAGTGTTGATGCAACAAACAAGACACGACAAATACACAAGACAAATAGGACCTTCTAGAGAATATTTCCTCGGTGAACTCCAGGAGAGCAACGATTAACTTTGTTGTGTACGGCAGGGTTGTTGTTTACAGCGCAATGCATGGTTCAGTATGGTTCAAACTGAGTACTACGGTACTGGTTCAAGAGTATAATCCGAGGTTAGAGGCTATTTACTGGCTTAGTGTGGCGGACGGTAAAGTCAGGAAAGTCGTCGGCCGTCCGTAGGTCCAAACTAGGACCGATGCTAGCGGTCGAAAATCGGGGTGTTCCTATGGGAACAACCTTAGGTCATCGACGAATCAAGAAACCGGGAAGGCTTCTGTTGGAGATCAAGACAGTTCCAATCGTCATATTATTCATGCATTATATTATCGTAAGCACACTTGGTTTTACAGAATATTGTTTAAACTTTGTTTTGCGATTCACCGACTTGTCGATCGGTAACGCAGGGATCGCCCAATCAACCACTAACTTTGCACAGATCAATTCGACCAACCGAGACCAAGTCGATCAAAGCTTGATCGGTCGATCGAACCGTAAGACTTGGCCGACCGAACCGATAAATGACCGCCTAGCCGCTCATCAAAGACCGATCGCCAGCAGCGAAAGAAAGGCACCCGGCCGAATTAAACTCCGTGACCCACGTAATCGATCCAATCAAAATTAATTGCACCACTAATGAAGATTTCGATTAATTAACAAGGAAATCGACTGCTCAATGGATCAAAAGGGGGTCTCATCGAATCAACCATTAAAGACCGGCTAATGCGTGATCGAGCCAACGCTTAATTCTCACCCAGAAATAGAGCGGCCCTACGACCACTGTGAGGGACCTCATCATCCAACAAATTTGCACTTATAAAAGGAGTCGAGGTCCGAGGGCCAAGAACTCTTCTCCTGATCGACTGTTCTGCCTCGCAGCAAATCGTACAAGCCTTCATCACCAACAGTCAATTATCCCATGCTGCACCAAAGCTCAACCCATTTTACTGGTCAAATATTTTATATAAGTTTGCATTGTATTCACGCAAGATAGGTTGTTACTATCTTGCTCATTTTGTCGATTCTGCCTCTTCCCAGGATCTCGGAAAGAAGAGCTATAGTGATTTTGTCGTACTCATGATCAAGGATCATGGCCTTCTAGTAAGTCGAGTAAACAAAGTCTTGTCCCTTTATATTTTCCGCTCCGCTACTCAAATTGTTTTGAACACGAAAGAAAGTTTTAAAAGAGTACCATTATTCAATTCTCCCCATCGTATATATCGATCTATCGCCCAAATCTCCAAACTGCCCATATAATGCTCGAAGGCTTCCAAAGGCCTTCAAGGCGCCCAAGATAATCTATCCCCATCAAGGCTTATTTGCAAACTGCAAATTCTATGAATACGCCTTCTAAAATCATAGAACAAGCCCATGAACAGCATCGAGGCAGCCCTCCAAAAGCCCAAAGGCGCCTTCGTGCAATCGCTCACCCGAATGCAGCCTTTTGTACTTTCTTGCCCGCAACAAATGTGTTAGTCAAAATACAAGACAAGTGTTAGCACAAATATAATAAATGAAGTACTAGTTCGCCCCTCTCAGACTAAGAACCAAGGTCTCGCTAGATTCCAAATGACCAACCAACTAAGGTCGCCTACCGTTCTCAATTCAACGATCTCGCGTCACTTCCTCCTAGACGGACATCCCTCAACTCATCCGGACCGTCGATCAGTTCTGACTTAAGCTATCCGGTTAGCCCATCGATCTAGCTAAGTTTCATTTGTTCGTCGACCCACCTAGTTGGGCTTCGATATCGTCACCCCATTAACCTATCTCGATTTGCATATCGCCGGCTTTACCTAGTCAATTTCACACACCCGCTAAAGTGTTAGATCACAACAAAATTTTAATTCGTCATCATCAACTACTGTAATTGAGTCGTAACCGCTTAACCACATCATTTATTTTCTTCCGCACTTGAAGAATTCAAAGATTTGATTAAAAGAATTATTTTTCATTCATCTCTAATACAACAGAAATGTATAGATGAAAAATAGAGAAGGAAGAGATAAATGAAAAAAGAGTCAGTCAGATGATAGAAAATTTTTAATTAAAAATTGAACGTCGAACAACAACTATCAAATTAATCACGCTAACGCTTTATCTTCAACGTTCTTTTCTTTTTTAACTGTATAGTGG
The DNA here is from genome assembly GCF_018446385.1 of Zingiber officinale. Taxonomy (NCBI): domain Eukaryota; kingdom Viridiplantae; phylum Streptophyta; class Magnoliopsida; order Zingiberales; family Zingiberaceae; genus Zingiber; species Zingiber officinale. Next base: position 79,266,608 of record NC_056006.1, read on the forward strand.
GTTTTATATTAAATTACTAAAAAACGATATGAGAAAGATACACAGGGCTAGAGAGGACACGTCGCCAATGGGAGCTGGTACTAGAGATGCTCTTAGAAGAGTGGAGTAGTCTTTTACTGAGCACTCCATGCACTTCCTGTTCATCCACCCATATAGGGATGATAATGTGATGGGGCGGGGACGGGTTTGCCATCCTCATCCCCGTCCTTATCTTCATTTTTTCGGATTCGGGGAATCTCCGAACCCGAACCATTGAAATCAAATCCTCATCTCTGGCCTCATCCTTGCTATAATCCCTAAATTAATTTAATATTACTATTATCTTACTATTAATATTAATATAGTAATAGTAATAATTTTATTATTAATATTTTAAATTTTTTAATATTATTATTATTATTATTATTTAAAAAAATATTATTATTATATTAGTAATAATAAAATTATTATTATTATTATTATTATTATTATTTTCGAGGCGGGTTCAGAAAAACACTTAATTATAAATTCTTAAATTTTATGGACTTTTATAAAAAAAACCCAATGAAAACCAACCATATTTTTTCCTCTCCCATGATTCCCCCTCCCTCTCTCCCATTTTTTTTTTCTTCAATATTGTATGTTATTTTTTTTCCTCTCACACCATATTTTCTTTTTTTCTCCTCTAATCCCCTTCTTATTTTTTTCCTAACCCTAATTTTATCCTCAAAATTCTTCATCTCATATCGTTGCCACTACCATACACATTATTGTCACCGCACGATATTGTTACTAGTGCCGCCATTGTTTGCTACCAGTGTCATCGTTGTCGCTACACCAATACTCCACAACAAACACCTTTTGATTGAAGTAAAGTTTTCTTATTTATTATTTTTCGTTATGGATATAAGTGTCAAAAAAATATATAGTGTCAATTTTTCATATTCATGTTTATTTGTTTACTATCAATTTTATTATTATTTTTGAATGGTTAAAAAAAATAGTCATTAAATTAAGTGATTATGTGTCTAACATATTATATTAATGATAAATTAGGTGAAATAACAATGTCGAAGTATTTTAAAAAAAATATGAGATATACTTACTTCAAATAGGCATCCCCCTTTACTACATCCTCCCTTCTCTCTCTTCCACCTAAATTGATTCTTAGGTTTTAAGTCATAGATAAGGTCTGAGGATCCATAAATCATTGTTTCAACTAAAATCAAGGGCTAAACAAAAAAATTTAAATTTAAGTTCATTTTTAACTCCTTAAATTTGAAAGTTAGACTTTTGGAGGATAAAAATTGATCTACACTAATATTTAGAATTTTTATAAAATTGCCCCTCCTGGTCTAAAATCCTGGCTCACAGCCTATACCCACCCCATCCCTAAAAAAACCTCCGCACCTGTTGTCATCCCCGAATAAATTGGGGATCCCCGTCTCATTTCAATTTTGATGGTTTTGATCGAGTTATGTCATCACCCATGTTCTTTATGTTGATTCGAATTGAAAAATATGATATTATCGCGAACTATAAGCGTTTAACTACATGAATATTTTTTTGAATCGAACTTGAATCCAAATTATATTGTTCGAATGTTCGCACGCCGCTCGCGAGCCTTAACATTTTGTTAATATAAGTTAAATATATATTAAATAAATAAATTTCGAGTCTTCGAATAGGTATTTTCGAGAAATAATTCGAATAGTTTATGAACATGATCAAATCTTTTGAGTCGAATTCGAACCCTAATTCGAACTGAACTCGAACAAAATTTTTTAAAATTTTCGAGTTTTGAATGAACTTGAACTCGAATATACTTATTTTAAGTCGAATTCGAACTTTAGATTTTTCTACATATTTAACCCGATTCTATTCATTTACCCCCCTCTATTCATGCCACGTCCTATGCATTCGTCCATGTCTTGGCCATTTGCACTAATGGCTAGTAGCCACCCGTGATTTACCTCCTCCGTGTTGGTCTAGAGACAGGTTGACGGGAGCGCTGAGACGAGCGAATCACCTTTTGTCAAGTCCTCATAACATATCCATGTCATGTCTTGTACGCCCGCACACGTCCTCCGAACATTTCGTCACCGTTTCCCCCAGTCTCTCGGCTCGTCGAGCTTAGTTCAGATCGGACTATGGTTGCGTAGCTCCACCTTTTGGTCCGTTTGTTTGACCCGAACTAGATCTTAAGTCGATCTGAATTGACTTGAACTCGACTATGAGTTAGATTGATTAAGTGTACGTTGGGCTCACCACGTGGCCCTACCGTCTCACATTCGATTAGGTTGGCGAACTGTTGCTCCGGTGAGGTTTCGTCAAATCACCGACGGCGCTGGGGCCACCAAAATTAAACGCGGAAGCGGAGGAATCCAATTTGGTGCTTCCTGACCTTGCGATGCTCATCATCGGCCGTCCCCGCAGTTTCCTTTACCCGATTATGGTGGGACCCAAGCATTCATCGATGAGTTACAAGAGCGTTGCTTGGTCAATTGTGCCCCCCCTCTCAGCAATTCATAGCCTTCACCTATCGCCTCTTCCTTTCTCCTTCCGTGCAGATTCTAGCCTTCCTGCTTCGGGAACCCTAGATCGGTACCGCGACCGTCGGTTTCGATCTCGCGCTTCTTCGGATGGTTGCCGACGGGGTATGCAGAGGCGGCTTCTCTGCCCGACCGTCCCTGTTCGCTTCGTCCTCTCTGGCGCAGCCCCCGGCCCCTCCCACCGAGACGGCTTCGACGTCCGTCACCGACACCGTGGACGGATCGCACCACCTCAAGGTCTCCGGATACTCGCTGCTTAAGGGGATGGGCATCGGCAAATACACGACGTCGGACACTTTCTCGGTGGGGGGTTACGACTGGGCCATCTACTTCTACCCCGACGGGAAGAGCACGGAGGACGCTGCGACGTACGTGTCGCTGTTTATCGCGCTGGCCAGCGAGGGGGCGGATGTCAGGGCGCTGTTCGAGCTGACGCTGCTGGATCAGAGCGGGAGGGAGCGGCATAAGGTACATAGCCACTTCGGGAGGAGGCTTGAGAGCGGCCCTTACACGCTCAAGTATCGAGGCAGCATGTGGTGAGTTTCGTCGATTACAAGGCTTGCAATTTTTATTTCCATTTTTGTTTTATCGTTTAATTGCACCTTTGTTCGTATAATTTGACTTTATATTTTTCCCAAATTGCTTCTTTCCTCTGTTTTAATATCATGACAGTCATCAAATTTTAAACATCCAATGAAATTATGTAGCAATCTAAAGTACGATAATTAGAGAACTAGCTAGTGAAATGGGGTCATCTGGTAGGTAATATACCTTCCTTTTCTTCTTTATGATGATTTTATTTGCATTTCAATTGTTCATACATGCCTCTTACTGATAAAAAAAAATTAATTTTGTAACAGTGCCTACTTCGGATGACTTACAAGGCTATACAATTTTTTGTCATGGTGCAGGGGCTATAAACGTTTTTTCAAAAGAACTGCCTTAGAGACATCAGACTACCTCAAAGATGATTGTCTCTTAGTTAATTGTACCGTTGGTGTTGTTAGATCACACACTGAGGCACCCAGAACCTACAACATACCAGTGCCACCTTCTGATATAGCCCACCATTTTGGTCGGCTTCTTGAAAGTGGAGAGGGAGCTGATGTGAGTTTTGAGGTCGATGGCGAGATTTTCAGTGCTCACAAATTGGTACTTGCAGCTCGATCACCTGTGTTCATGGCCCAACTTTTTGGTCCAATGAAAGACAGAAACATGCATTGCATAAAAGTTGAAGACATGGAAGCTCCAGTTTTTAAGGTTATAGTCTCTTTCACTTTCTAACTGTAATTCTTTGTTGCCATTACACTACTTAACTTGCTCAAGATCAAGTATGATCTTTTGCTCTAGCACCTTGCTTTTACCCTTTGTTTAAGTCGATGCACTTTCTAGAAAATGAAAGTGATAAGAGTATCTCTATATCTTTCTTAATATCTTTAATTTTCATGGACAATGAATGTTGTTTATCCGTGCTAATTCCATCAGTTATGATAAATAATTTTATATTTGATTCATCTTTACTGCACCAAGGCAACTGTCTCACAGTTATTCTGAGTGTGACTCGAATGAAGATAGATATCATGAGAATGCATAGATAAACGACTTTACATAAGTAAGGAACAATGTAAAGCAATAAGAATTTGTAACCCCTTACTATGATGAAATATCTTCTCAGTTGTTTGTCAAGTATTGCATTATTTCCTTTTATCACTTAGCTGAGTGATTATAAATTGCTTGTGTGTATTTTCTTATAGCACTAAACCTTTATGAAGATTGACATGCTGTGAGGTTGTAGTTGTACTATTTGTGTATGTATGCCTCTGCTTATATCTGTAGACCTCAAATAGTTTGTCCTTAAATGGCATGATGATGAGCCATGTCATCTTTACTTCTTGATTCTCTTTGCGTTAGCATTGAAAATTTGGGTAGGTAATTTATGGATGAAGTGAAATTTACATCCCTAGATGTTTACTCTCTTAAGATGAAGTTTGTGGTCTGTTTTGAGCTGGATGGATTTATTCAAATAGTCAAGGGCAAATTTGCAATTTCCTACCCAATATACGGTACCTATTTCAAGTTTCTTTTTTTTTTAAATCACATTGCCCATTGGAGAATAATTTTTTTATCAAAACAATTACTGATGTTAGCGTGTATGATTTTTTTTTTTTTTTAAAAATAACCAAAATAACTCCATTTTTAACCTAATCATTGGGACTGATGCATTTTCTCCCCATTCTTGCTCCCCAAATCCTTTGGCCCTCTTTTATAGTCTCATGGCCATGCCCTCTGCTGGCACAGCACTGTATGCCGTCAGTTTCCTGAGAATTGATAACCTGCTGAAGTGGATGCAATCATTGTCCTTAGTTCCTGGTGTTGGTCTGCAAATTTCTGCTCTTAATCTTCCAGAACCACGCAACAGGTACAACCTGAGGGGGAAAATGATATTACCTTTTCACAGTACCGTAATTGTTGATCCTTGATCCTTGATCCCAATTCAACACTAAACTAATTCCAAATTTCCTAAAATAAGTCAATGAAGGAAAAAAAATGGAGAAAGCATATATTAATTTTCACTCCCAAGTCAGAATTTAAATTCTATCTTCTTAACTATTATCCTTGTGAATGGTAGTCATTCAAATAGTCCCCAATCAATTGGCGTACAGGTTATATTTTGTTATTTAAGTTTCTCTTTTTTTAAAAAAAACAATCTGTATGTTAGCATTTAGTATGTTTCTATATTCTATGACATTGAGGCCTCAATTTTACCTTTTATGCATGCTTAATTTATTAGTGAAGGGGGTACATAAATTCAGTGTAACTTTTTATCTCCTTGCTCATTTTTGCACCAGTGTTTTGTATCTGTGCATGGTCATTGTATTGTCCTCATTCGAATTTACACCAATATGGAAAATTCTGCTTCATTTTCAGGCTCTACTATATTACATCTACTGGGATACAGTACCTGACATGGAAGAGCTTGCTGGTCTGAACACAAAGTATGCTTCCACTCTAGTGGCTCAACATTTGCTTGCTGCTGCTGATCGCTATGCATTAGATAGGCTCAAACTACAATGCGAAGTCAAGCTGTGTGAGGATGTTGCCATACATACTGTGGCCACGACTCTAGCACTTGCTGAGCAGCACCACTGTTTTCAGCTTAAATCAGTTTGCCTCAAATTTGTTGCCTTACCAGAGAACTTGCGAGGTGCAATTTGTATCCTATCTCCCACTTATTTCATTTTCATAGTACATCTTGACTGCACAACTATTTTTGGAGTTTGATTTCTAGAGAGTATGACATGCTACTCCACTGCAAAAGTCTTATCTCGTCTGATGAATTCTGCAGCTGTGATGCAAACAGAGGGATTCGATTACTTGAAGCTCAGCTGCCCATCTGTTCTATCTGAGCTTCTGGAGTACGTTGCCAGAATTCAAGAAAACTCTGTGATATCCAGTGTGTATGCGGATGATGCTCTCGATGGCAGTGACACAAATGGAAGGCGTGTGAAACCACGGATATGATGTTTGTACTGCAGCAGGATGAGTATAGTTAACATCCCACTATTTGTAGGGTTGCAATTCTTTGGTGTCAACTTATAGGTATTCTAGTTGCACTACAAAATCGCTGGTCCTACTTTATCACAGAAGAGCCGAGCTTTACTCTTCAAGAGCCCAGTTTGGATCCTGCACTGTGACCAAAGGGCATTCTGTAGAAGAGAGGAAATGTTTTCCAATGTGTAGAATTCAAGTTCGGATCCTTCACCATTTAAGTGCCAACGTTTCTGTCTGCATTGTCTCAGTCAAGGACTGAAAATTATTCGTCAGTTAACAGTTTGATGTGCTTTCTTTCGATATTAAGGGATAAGCGTTATGTGCTCTAATAATTTTTTTTTATTGGAATTGATGTAAAAGTAGAATGATTAGGATACATAAATTGTGCTGATCTTGTCTGATACTGTGTTTAAGATGGCCTATTGCGTGGGATCAATGCCTATGAGGATGGTCAACATTATTTGGAACAAGAGAAGGTCCGATCGGATTTCAATCATGGAGTGTTAATGTAGGGGTTTGCTCGATCGGACTCTCCGATCGGTTTGGCCTCAAAGTCTAATTTCACAATTAACAATGAAGTATGAAGTCAAGTATTAATTATTCTGATCGAGTGTTTAATAGTCAGTTGGATTATATCAGTAATTCAATCAGTTCATCAAAGTAGTCTATTATGGGTTTCAGTTTGTCATAGTAGTCTATTATGGGCTCCGTAGTCCAACAAACTATTACGTTTTTTTTTTTGGCTTTTTTGCCAAGGGAAAAGAGGATATTTTGTAGGTAAATCGTACTTTCAAAGTTTCCAGTATATTAAATCATAGAAATTTGTGGGCTCATTTTAGGAAAGATATTAGAGTCACTTTATGGTATATCCTTTTGGAAGTGTTTCGTAATTCATGCATAGACACAATAGTTGCAAAAAGGTGGAACCGTCACCTTAACGGCTCCCTGGGTCCGACTGAGATTTTATGTCCGTGTGCAACTGGCGACTCTCGACCCCTGAACCTCTGTTGCAAGCGTCAGGTACCCTTCCAGCTGATACAACCCATGGGGGCATGCATAGACACAACAGTTGCAAAAGGTGGAACCGCCACCTTAGCGACCCCCTGGATCCGGCCCCACAGATATTCAGATAGGGTAAATCACGGTTAAGCTGGGCAGGAGGGATGACTGGGGGTCGAGTGGAATTTATGCATAGACACAACAGTAATATTATAAAAGGAAGTTTTCATCCACGGACGAAAGGACGTGACATTATATATTTTTACACACTCATTGCTGTAGTTTTTTTTAAGTATTCCTCTTAAAATTGATTATTACTTTGAACGTCGGAAAAGAACACCGATATCCTTTCCCTGATCTAGTAACTAACACTCTATGTGACACTCTAGATAACTTGAAGTCTTCATTTAATTAATAATAGAACCGAGTTTCTAGCCGGCCATCCTTCCAGCTTTTGAAGATAACTTGAAGTTTTCATTTAGTTAATAATAGAACCAAGTTTCTAACCGGCCATCTTCCCAGGTTTTGGAGAAGATCATTGCCCTTCACAAAGAAACTAGCTCAAGAGAGTCGACCTTAGATCGCATGCTCCATCTATCCAAAAGACATGATAATTGCATTCACATCCCCACTTATGAGTATAGAGTGGAAGTTAAAGAAATAGCTAAAGATGAAGCATCCAAAGAGTGCAAGCAATGCATTAGCTCATGCAGTCATGCACCGGCCGCCCTCGTTGCTGAATACTTGCAAGCAAACTCTCTCCGCCACCTCTCTATAAATACCTTCTTGCAATAGTCTTGACGAAAACTCACAGCCTATAGCTACCTCCCATCGCCATGGCCAAAGAGCTCGAAGCTGGGATACTGCGACCCTCTTCCAGAAGTGGAGCGACGATGGGTGAGCGCGCATTCAAGGGCGTTGGGGACCTCATCAAGCTCCTCCCCACCGGCACCGTCTTCCTTTTCCAGTTCCTCAGCCCGCTCCTCACCAACGCCCAACTCCTGACCCAACTCGCCCCCCGGCGCCCGTCCCAAGCCCGTCCCGTGCCCCGCCGACCAGGCGGGTGATTCCGTTCGTGTCGCGAACCGCAGCGTCGCCGATCGCGCGCGCGGATTGCGGGCCAGCTCGATCTCGCCCGCGCGGATCGCCTTGCCGACATTGGTAAAGCTGGGCGCGCGCGCCGCCGCCTGTTCGGGCAGGTGGCGCGCTGCTGGATAACAACACGGCTTCGTGCTTTTATCCGGCGTTGCTCGTGGAGGAGAAGACGCTGGTGACGGTGCTGCCGCCGGTGATCGGCGCAGTCGCCGGTGTCGTCTTCATGCTCTTTCCCAACAATAGGCATGGAATTGGATATCCACCGAATGGCACTGCTGCTGCTAAATGAAGGAATTGAAACAGAGCTAGGGGAAAAAAGTGTAGAAGTTTGTTTGATCAGATTTATTTTATATGTCACTCAAAAAATGATTTGATTGTGTGATCAAAACAAAAACTTTTTACAATTCAATTTATTATGATTATTGATAGATTCTCTACTACGCATGAAAGAGAGTTCGAGTCGAGACTAACAAATTTCCACACACCTCAATTTTCCTCATTTATTTCATTCGCGTTTCCTCTCTGTTTTTTTTAAGCGCATATCATCCAGATTTATGCCTATCCGGGCTAATAAAACTCGCACGGGGTAAAAGAAAAAAAAAGAAGTATTTTGATCGAGGAAGAGAAGAAAAGGGGTCATAAAAATTTGATTTTTAGGGTTATTCCTCCTCCTTTCTCTCCCATGAATCGCGATCAGGGTCATGTCATTCGAGCCGAAGCAACCGCCTCAAGTCCCTGGTGGCGAAGGGATCCACCGATGTAGCCGCCGCCGACGACTCCTCTTTCCTCCTCGAGAATCTCGGCAGCGGCAATGCTCGCGGCGAAGGTGAGAGCGCGCACGCCGACCCCGCGTACACGTCCTGAGGCGTTGTCGAAAACGTCTTCGCCCGAACCTCTCTCAAGGCCGCCGCATCCCGAGCCATCCGCCCCGAGACGCACTCCGACCTAAAGCCGGCGAGCGTGGCCTCGCGCTTCCTCGGCTTCGCTTCCTTCAGAGAATCGTTTCTTCTGCCAACCACGCGCCTGGAGGAGGCGTTTCTGGTCCGGCGGAGGAGGCAGTCATGGGGCCGCACCACCTCGGTTCCCATGGCGGAGATCGCTGCAATGCCCCTAAAAATCCGGCCCGGGGGGGACGAATTCGATATGGAAGAAGGGGAAACGAGAAGAACGAGCACTTCGATTCTTCTTCTTTTGGTCATCGAAAGAGAGGAGGAGAAGTGGAGGAGGGAGTCGCGACGGGAGGAGCAATGCGTCGAGGTCGAGGTCGAGGTGACGAGCTTTAATGGAGGTGGGTGGGTTTCGTGGGTGCCAATTGGAGGGACGCGTGGATGGCTGAAAGAGGAGGTCGCTGCGGACCCCACGCATCGGCGTTTTCAGAATCGCCTTCGCAGACCGGCGACCTGCGTTCAATTTATTACGGGCAAAAATAAAAGAACACAAATTCTGTAAATCATCAAAAAAAAATATATATTATTTTAAAAAACAAATAAAGAGCATGCCATTCAGGGATATTTTATATAAAAACTACTCCATAATGTTAAATAGTCATAATCTGACCACACACAAAATATATATATATATATATATATATATATATATATATATATATATATATATATATATATATATATATATATATATATATATATATATATATATTTTACACACACCTACTTATCCTTAACGATTAATGAATCCAATTAGATTATCCTTATATATATATATGTGAATATTTTAATAATATCATATGTAGATATTAATTACATGCATTATAATTAAGAGATAAAAATTTCTAGTTGGCCAGATTCTGGCCAACAAGATTTACTCTTATTATAATATACAAAGTTAAAGTTATGATTAAATTTTTTTTTTAAATTTTTCATTATTAAATTGTTGTTATAATTATTTTTAAGTAATTTTAATTAATTTAAAATAATTTTGATAAAATTTAAATAATTTTGATTGAGTTTGTAAAAATATTTTGATATCATAGTATTTCTAGTTTATGGTTAGAGTTTAAGATTTTATGATTTAAGATTTTAGGGTTTAGAATTTTAAATACAACTATTTAAAGTGATTTTAACTGAATTTTAAAATAATTTTGATAAAGTTTATAAAAAATATTTTGATATAATAGCATTTGTACGTAATAATTTTGATTAAAATGAAATAGTTGATTTTTCATATTTTAATCATTACGAAGTGCTTCTACATGTTATATAATTATCGAATAGCTTCTGTGTATCGTATAGTTAAGCATAGTTGTTACATAATTATACCCCAACTCTCAATATTATTATATTAAAACATAATTTATAAATTTGGTCAAAATTATTTAAAATTAAATCGGAATCATTTTAAATTAATCAAATAACTTTAAGACAATTGTAACAATTATATAATAGTTTATAAATATTACAGTAGTTTATTGTAGCTGCTACGATAGTATTAAAAGTGAGGAATAATATTATTGTAATTATTCAATAGCTACTATTGATCATACGGTAATGAGATATTTGAGGGCATGGCTCACTGTTGGATCCCTTGAGTGCTCAGTGACACCATGAAGCCAGAGCCGGGGGGTGTCCCGGCGGCGGCCCTCAGCTCAAGTCAGCGAAATAACAAAAGAGTGGCAGGAGATCGAGGCAGCGTACCTCAGTGAAGAAAATGGGCATATAGAACTATCCGAAAGAGCCGGAGCACGTCGTCCGAAGCGATCATCTGCTTTAGGCCATACCCAAGTATGGGCACAGCCGAGGAAAACATATATGAGGTCATCTTGCTCACATATCCACCTCTCACACGATGTGGCGGTAAGGATACTTCCATCGTGCAATCTAGGTATCGGCTGTATCATCGAGCGTGCCTTCTGCGACATCCCATATCTCGAGACAAGCGCGCCAAGTGCTCGGCTGCCTTTGTACCCTCGCCCTTATCTTGGCGGCGGACCACACTCCGGCCTGATATTGCATGGATACCTTTCGGCCTTAGATCCTCTGCCTTGGCGTGAAGCAAACCCGTGGGTGGGTTATCTATAACTCACTTCCGGACCATTATCACGTGGGCTGACCCTCCGCCGTCCTTGGTGGGACCCTTGAGAGGTGGGCCCCCATTCTTACCGCGGATCACTTGCCTTCCCTTTGAAGTCTAGTCGAAGGAGGCGCGTCCGGTCAAGCAAATGTAGGGGCCTAGCCGCATAAATAAATACATAATACAGCCGTTCGACAGAGACGCGGCCTTCCTCTCCGCAGTTTCTTATCCTCCTGTCGTCATGGATGTTTGCTTGCTCTAGTCTAGATCTTCAATCATCACATAAATCTTTTCATTCGGCTCGTACGCGGCCGTACGATCCGAGGCAGGTGCCTTTGCTTAGCGATGATCGGACGACGATCGCTGAATGGTTGATCAATTTTCGGACGCCACGATTATTACTCGATCTAGCCTCGGACTTCCACCAAGCGATCCAACCGCGGGCCAAGCCCCGTAATAGCCCCCATTTGCACGACCAGATTACATTTAAATACTTGAGGCTTATCGTCGTTTCGCGAGATCAGCGACTTCTTTCCACGAACGCCGATTTCCGCATCAGCTCGTGCAGCTTTGCCTCTTTCGTGTCTTTCGTCGGCTCCTGTGATGGTGTCTTGCCTCTCCGGCCTTCCTCCCCACCCTCCCTTCTCTACTTTCTTGCTCTCTCATTCCTCTCCTTCTACCGTCACTTTTGCTCTCTTTGAGATAGCAGCCTCCTCCAACTCCGTCTGATACATTGTGCACCGGTGCACTTAGACTAGCGGGATGATGAGGGAGTAGCTCGGCCACGTTCGTTGAGTCCTCCATGACTATGAAATAGTTGTTTAGCACCGACCACGTCTGCACCGGCACCATTTGTCTCTGACCAACCTCTTCGGACGGTTTACCCATCCCTTTATTTTGGAGGTTTGTAATTGGCATTCGCTTGCCTCAGCCCCCTACTGCGACACTTCGACCTGCCGAGTCAACTGTGATACAGTCTTTCAACTGACACGTGCACCCTCACCCCAAAAATATTCCACACTTTAAACAATATCGGGCGAGCTTTGTCTCAAGTAGAATAGGCTTTAGATTTTTTGATATCTTACTCCAACAAACACACTTTGGAATCCACTTTCTAGCAGCGAGCGCCACGCAAATGACCCTGTCAAACACAGCACTGCGGGCAACAACAACGAATGGGCAAGAATCTACCCTGGTTCATCTGTTACTAAGTTCACTATCGACTTCAAGGGTGTGGTTATTGTTTGACTTCACAAACCCCCATCCCATAGTGTAATTCTCTACCTTCAGCCTTTTTGTCTAATTGATTTTAATTCATACCTCCGTCATGCTCACCAGATCTATCCGAACTGCCAGCGACGGCGATAAAGAGTATCCCATTGGCCTCATGGCTGGCCGACTCATAAGCACTGTCGACATACGGGAGGGGGGACATAATGTGAAATCCTACGCATTGAAGATCATCCAAGAAGCTTCGTGGGGTCCGCTCTTCTCGCAGAGAGGTCCCCTTCATTCGTGACGTCGGTCAGCGTCGAAGACCCCACCCGGCCTTGGGCTTGACCTGCCGACGATCACGACGCCTGCACAGCTGCATGGGCGTGTCTCGCTTGACTCGGTTCCTTGCCGGCTCCGTGCCGCGCAGTGGCCGGTCGCGCCGGTTGGCGAACTTCCACCATGGGAGTCTCTGTCTCGGCGGTCCGGCCTGACATGAATCAGCCCGGCCTCGGAGCCATCTCAACCATCAAAACTACTCCCCGATTCCCGGTCGGGAGGATATACTTCGCCTTCTCCTCCGCAAGCCTCAAGCGGCAACACGAACCTCGAACGAGAAATAACCAGACCGTTATTCGGGCCAGTGGGTGGGCCTTGCGTGACGCCTGAGCTGCGATATCGGACGTGATGCCTCCGTGGGATCATCTTTTCAGGTTTCTATACGTCTCTCCTCATTTTTATTATTCAAAGTTTTGAAATCGCCACCACACCGCGCCGGGCCGAGGATTGAGAAACCCAAGTCGTCAGTCCGAAAGGAGAAACACGAGGGCAGCGAAAGTCCACATGCCACCCGAATGGCAATGAGACTTGAGTCTGCTGCGCCGTGAGCACGCGCGGCGCGCCCAGGCGGATCGCGTCGATCCTGGACAAAATGAAAGTTGAAGTGAGCCTGATCCAAGGCCTGAACCGCGCTACGCACGTGCGCCAAGGCTGGCGCAAGGTGTGCTGCCACTGACGATCTCGGTAGCCTATACACTAGCTATGAGCGAGCGCCAGCTAGTCGCGAACTGCAGTGAACCTAAGAATCGCCATCTCGAATACCTCACTCGGTTCGGATTCGTACCTCGACTTTCTCGCCAAGGCGGCGGCCATTGACTTACACTGAAGGAAAGCATCCGCACCGATTGGCGGAAACATGATGACATCTGACGACCTTCTTTAATTTTGAAGACCCCGAGGGGTTGTGTTTTTCAAGTCAAGTTTGTTGTATTCACCGTGATGTCGCGATCGTCTGTCGTTGTATCATCGCCATATGTTCTCTTAACGCCCCTGTTTGCCCCATCCTGTGCCTAGCGTAGCGTCGCGTGTTACCGGTTTCTGTGCGATCGCTGAGCTCTACTTACTACCAACTACCGGGTTAAGTCGATTGACACCTCTTAATCGTAACTTGTGACATCATTGCGGCGCCTTGTGGAATGCCAAACCAGATGCTCAATCACTAAATAACCTTACCCAATAACGGTACGGTGACAATCGGTGTCGGTGGGGCATCGATCGCGTCTGCAGCTGCGAGGATCGATTATTTGAGGCGGTGCGCTTGGCGGTGCTTGCTGCCGGTCCTCTTGGGATTTGATGATCTCGACGGTGTGCTTTCGTTATTTATAACGCCGGTCTAGCGTGCTGATAGACTGACTGCGCGATAGATTTGCCTGCTCAGCGCCTTTTGCGCGGACGGATCGAGATACGGACGATGCTTAGCGGATTTTTATAATTTTTATTTTCTGCGTGTCTCGGCTCGCCCTGGAGGGTTATAGACGCTGCCTAGATTAACGGCCGGCGGATTGCCGCCGATTGACGGTGCTCTCGGGCCGGCTCCTGGCAGGCCAGACCGATTCGCGATTATTTAGGCAAGCTTGCCGTTCTGTCCGTTTCCTTCTTTACGTCTTGCGCCTCCGGATGGATGCGGTAATAGCCCTAGCTCTCGGCCATGCGCGATCTTTAACCGACTTAGCCTTTATTATGGGTTTTCCGGGATCTAGATCGGTGCCGCGTAATTTTTCGGATTTAGACTGCGGTTCCCGTAGAGGGTCTTTAAAGGCCCGGGCTCTTCGTTTAATAACGCAGCCGCGTACGTCTTCTGCTCGGCAATGCTCGGCTTAGCGGATAAATTAGCCGGGCCGACGGGTGCCACTTCGCTCGGCCATCGCCAGCTCGTATAGAGCTGACGGTCGGCGAATCTCTAGCGGTGATGGCGCCTTGTGCGCTCGCTCACATGCGCGCGGCTCAGATATGACGTCTGGAACTTGCCGGGCTTGCCGCCTCAGCCCTGCCTGGGCTCTTTTGCGTGGGCTGTTAACCTGGTTTACCCTGGGCCTTATTTCAAGTCTAGCTGGATAATTACTGCGGCCGACTCATCCATCACATCACAAGTATCTTCTCTTCGCTCGATAATAATATATCAGATCAGATAGATACCCTGCTCCGCTTAGGCGCCGCCAGAGCGGTTACGGTAGATCCGTGTCGCCTTGGCTGGGCAGTATACCGGTCACCTGAAATATATACGTCGCCATCTGACCGCCCTAAAACCTTCCACATATAATCTAAAACTCACCGCTTCCAGCTCGAGGTAGGTAGCCGCTCTATGTAAAATGTAAATGAAACGTCTAGAAATGTCCGATCGGGAGCCCAGTGTATTGAGCGTCTCGCACGCCGAACGCGAGCTCTGAGTCGACTGGGGTCTTCAGGGATCGATACCTTACGCTTGACTTTTCATCTCATACGATTCTCTGACTTCAAGTATTTCGGGTCAAAACGAACGGAAGGTGACACTACAACTGCCTGGGCTTTCACTAGTCGGTGGTGCGCTACTCTAGCTCAGCATAGTCGTCCTCATCCTCCGGATGACCGACGCGTGGCGCGAAGCCGATGATTTTAGCTCACTGCCGCTGCGCCTACAGTACGTACCGGACTGCTGATTTCGGAATAAGATGACTTGAACTTGAACGATCACAGTAGGTATGGTTTGTAGTGCTTGTTAGCTTCATCACGCAGCAGTGGACTTTGCCCTCCTGCCCTCCCTTCTACCAAAGTCACCATTCTTGGCGATTCAAAGGTCATCATCATAGCTCGGATACAGACTCGCGAGCAGCCGACCTCGGTACTGCTGAGTTTTCACATGTATACCATATGTGTTACTCCTCAAATGGTGTCCCTTTTTGGCGATGGCACACAAGGATTCCCAGCATCTTCCAACTCTCCCTCCCAAATGATCGGAGAGCCGAGAATACTGAATTCCTACCCCCTATGTCCTCCGGCTACTGAGGATAACGCCCCGTGAAATGTTGCTGCTCAATCATGTCAGATCCTTGCCCAACCAACATCTCTCCACCCATCGGTTGTCCTTTGTTGCTGTTCGACTGGTCGGCGAGCGTCGTGAGGAGGAACAAAATGATGTGTTGCCGATGAAATTTTTAACCATTCGATGATCTCTGCTGCCCTACCCACCCACTTGGAGAAATAGTCCACAGTGGGTGGTGTAATCCCTGTCCAAATGGACCCACATATCCATTCCCATTGACGAACAAGCATGAAATATGATGTCATGTGATCTATCTCTCGCTCTCACGCTCCGTCCGGTGTGAGTTGAAAGCATTCGATACTAGATGTGAGGCATGTAGTCATGAGAAGCAATCATCTGTTTTGTGCAAAGTAAAGACGAGGATCTAGGCTGATGCCGCATCTATTGATGTACTTCGGTACTTCACGGAGGTACTTCCTGCTGGAGTCCTCACACATTTCGGCAGGAGAGGCTTAATAGTGGGCCGAGTGTAGGCTCTTCTTACGAGGTCAAGGCTCATGACGTGTCTGGCACGAGATCTATAATAGGTGTCCTCCAATCACTTGAAACGCGCTTGAGGCCTTGCATATCATCCGGCATCCAACGCATACCATACCACCCGGCAATTGGTTGGTTATGGCGAACGCGACGGCGCTGCTCATGGCGGACAAGCAGCAAGCTTGGCTACTGGGTTATGTGGCTAACTAACTCGGCCTATACTCTGGGATCCCGAAGCACCGGAGTAGCTTGGAGTTTCGAGGCCGTGAGTTAGCGCAGCTAGACCGAGCGGTGTGTCAAAGAATAGAATAGCACTAATGAATCACCAGCTCTCTCCCCATGCCGTGGAGTGTGCACATCTGATCTCAAGGGCCATACTGATTCCTTTTAATTGCCCAGTGTATGGTGGTGCTCTTTCGGGTGTGTAGTAACACGAGTCCTACCTGTAGGAGTGAGGATCCATCCATATATTCTCAGCTTGGCTGGCAGCACAAAATGCACACCAACATCATCGCAGCGAAATTGGAGTTTAATTCACGAGCGGGCTGATGTCACATAGTGTCTCGCACTGACGAGCCCGACCGTCCTTCGACGCTCGATTACGACACTTCCAACGTGATTTGCTGGTTGTACCTCCAATGGTGTGAGCAAAATCGCGGTAGCCGAGCGCGCGGATGCCAACTAGGCCCATAGGACTAGAATCTTCAGCAAAGATTTTAAATGTGCATGCTAGAAATACAATCCTTCCACAAGTCCGAGCGAGTCCTTCTTGAGGCGCTCACGGACTGACATATACATATATAAAACCTCAAACTTGCCCGTGCAGATTCGAAGATGTATGTATCGCAGAATTCAATGCTGGCGCTTAAGAACTGGCTGATGGCCTTGCGTAAGATCTTGGATCGCTGGACTCGGTGGTGGAGGAGATGAATCTCGATAAGGCGTTACCAATGCCCTGCTTGTATTTTGGGGAGGTCTTCTTGGTTGCTGCTGCCTATGTCCCGCATCATGCTACACGAAACGCTTCGCGTCCAAAGCACTTTTGGGGATTTAGCTTGACTCCATACGTAGCGTTCGGAAGGTTTCTTCCATATCCTCTTCGCCTCGAGAAAAGATCGGCGCTGGGGAGTCGGACGACGGGATAAGAACGTCTCGATCCCATAAACTTCTTCCGTTCCTCCGCGGATTCGATCATCCGCTCGAACACCTTGTTCATCAAGCTGATAAATTAAGGTGCGCACCGCTAATCGATCGGCATGTAACATAACATATTAATGTGCAATATGGGTCCTGCTGTTACTTATTTTTTTGATCTTCCGGCAGTGCATCCCCAGCCAAGCTGCAATAGGCGTTTAACCAATGGAAGTCCACCAACTGTTGTCTACTCCAGGAGCGGAGGATAAAACATGGGGTGCATGCTCTCTTTCAACGATGCAAAGAAGCATGTGCACAGACCCTGGCATCTGGCCCCTAGAACGCCTACCTCGAGCTCCAGCTTCGCGCTGCACTATGGGTCGAGCAGTCTCTACTGAGCATTACACTCCGCTGTTCGCCAACAAGTCCTCCTCATACTTTGGCGGCGTTCCGTCATCCTATCTCAGCAATTCATCAGCCACGTCGCCGCATGCAACTGTATATGACACCTGAAATACCGTGTGCATGTGTCACCACATGACTAATCATGATTCGTCTCGCGGAGGCATGACTTCACTTCTCCTCATCTTCCGATCGAGGCTATAAAGTAGTAGTGGCTGATCGGTCGATGGTCCTGACCTTCTCCTTCATCATCATCATAAATTAAAGCAGCGTGAGGTTTCTGGTCTGATGTACCTCAATTGCAGCCTTGGCCTTCACTTCATGCGATCATCTCTATAGCACAGCGCACCACAGTCATGCAATGATCTCCGCGCTTCTCTCTACTTTTGTCCTCCACAGGAAACTTTATCTCGTGGAAGGTTGTTACAATAGCTCAGCTTCTATACGAATTTCGTTATGGTCATCTTAATCAGTGGTAAAATGACGTAGGATGAGGGAGAGTCGTCACCACCACAAGTTTTTGTGTTCACGTCCTCCTCTGAGGCTGAGTCTCTCAGTAGGGCTTGGCCAGCGGTAAACTGTCCGACTGTCCGGACCACCCCGAACCATGTGCTCAGAAATGCTCGCTGCAAGCACTCGCATTGCAGAAATCGATCTCGATCAATTTCGATCAACGCCTATGATGATGATCAGCCCACCAGTGTCAAATATATCGGCGACGTGATGGTGCTAATGATGAGAGCAGCAGGCCGGGGCACACTAAGTCCCTTCGGGGGGGATTGGGTCACGGTTTGTGCCAAACCGGCCATTCTCGAGACCCTTCTCCTTCTGCCTCGGAGTCTCTCTCCTGTTGACCCGCGCCGAACTGATGACATTGCGATCTCACGCCTCGAAGTGTTGCTTTTATTCTTCTTCGCTTGCGGATGGTCTGGATCGTTCTCGCAAGTCTTCTCTCTGGGCCTGATTCCCGCCCTGCGACGAGCCAAGGTGGCTCGGATGTGGTCTCGCTTCGCGGTGCTATAAGTTCGGCCGGGTTGATTGACATCGACTGTGACCATAGGACTGTCATGTGCTTTCCTACAGAATGAGGGCCGATGGGAGAGATGGGAGCAGTTGAGTGGTGGGAGCAATCCACACCTTGTCTATGTTTGGGGATTCAGACACACCTGATGGCGGACACCGTCCTGGCGCCGGATTGCTAGTGTCTCTTTATCTGCAGGCCGTCATCTTGTCTGCCTCTCTGAGACTTCATCTATTAGGTGCCCGCCTTACCGAGCCTCCGTCCGAATCCAGCGTCCGAAGCTATGCGCTTTTCCACATTTATATATGCTGGTCGACATCGATCATGTCATCTCGGGTGGCGCAAGCCTCCGACTGGCGATCGAAGTCCCCATCCACACGTAGGCTCCATCGCATTCATCATTGTCTACGCGCTGAATATCCATATCGCCACTTGTGGTGGTCAATCACCGGATGTGCTAAACGCCAACGTTTTCTCTCGATCTGCAATGTTCCTGGAAGTGGCGAGGTGAGGCAAGTGCCGTCTTTAAGATGGAGCCCAAAGCGCTCGCGAGAGAAGGCGCGTCGTGTCCCAGCCCAGAAACCACACCGTTGGTAGGACTCACTCTCTCTACATCGTGCCTATGGGCATGTATAACGGAGCGTGCATGTCAATATATCATCTGCATGGTTGTTGTCATGGACCACGTATTTGGGGTAGGATGAGTGCAGTGCTTAAGCAGGTGCTTCTCCAAGATTGGCGCATTGATCCTGATGGAGGGGTCGCCTTTCCCTTTCTTTCCTGCCATCGTATTTATCGGGGAAGATCTCTATTTCTATGCACGGAGTGCCCATGGCTTGAGTGCTCGTGCTCTTGGTGCTTGCCTGAGGGTGCGACGGTGCCCCGCTCACCACGCGGCCAGACCGAGATGTCTACCGCACCGTCGCTTTTTGCAAGGTCTCCTCACTCTGGCGAGACCTATCATCTCACCTCTCTTGTAGAGTGCCATCATGTATCCTCGCCTCGTCTCTTCGTCTGCAGCTTTCGCCGATCGCCGGTCACATTTTGAGACGGTAAGTCAGAACTAGGAGTCAAGCTAGGCCCAGACGCAGGCGCCGGCACAGAAGTGCGAAGTAGCCCATGGGTCTGACTGGCTTATGAGCCGGGGTGTTGAGGGTCTGTGCCAATTCGGTAGGGAAATAGTCAGAGGCGTGCGCGGTGACACGAAGAGCCTTGCTTATAATGGAGTGGAACAAGAGAGTGCCCAGCCTTGCAAATCTAGCGAGCCGGAAGAAATCGTACGTCAAGCGGGCCGATAATCTGCTTAGTGCCCCGCGGAGAGCTGAGCAGGATCTGGATCCACTCTCTCCACCTCTCCTTGCCGGGCTATGCTCTCCCGGTATCAAGCCGTGAATCTGATGCTATCAATGATGCATTATCCATGCTATTCTCCATCATTCTTGCGGAGATCTTGGCAGGCGACTCGCCAGGATCGCCTTAGGCCGGCATGACCCTCACTCGGCCCTTTTGGGCTCCATCCTCCGTCTGCGAAAAGCCCATGGATGGTCACCCGCCGACCCTCCGGGCAACGCGATGGGATCTCGCCAGCCCTCCATCCGTCCTTAGGCTGGGACCCTTCAAAAGGTGGGCCCCCCATTCTTACCGCCGGATCAACTATAAAAATGTTTGATAAAATATTATCGGGAATATAGCGTGCATTCATTTTTTTTTAATGAGTAATTATTTATATAACTTGGTTTGTCCTTTTTTATTTTTATCTATTTATTATTATTATTATCATTATTATTAATATTATTATTTAAAAGAACCTCTAAATTTATTTTTTATAATTTATATGGGGAAAGTCACTAATTGGTTCCATTTTTTTTAATTTTCAATCAATTTTACATTTAGGAAGTCAAAAATGTCTCGGTCATTTTGGCGGGTGAAAATTTTGGGTGGAGTGCTAATACCAATTGAAAAAAACGTCTCAATCAGTAGGCAAAATTGATTTTTGACAAAACGCACATGAAAACGAGATGGGATTCTCTATCTCGAAAATATCGTATTCCCATATTCCAATGTTAATCAGATGATTATGATATTTTTATGATCTATATTATGCTTGAGAAATGATTTAATTTGTCCGATGGACATGGAAACACTATATTTTTAGGACAGAAAATTTCATCTGCATAGAAACATGACTTTGTGCTAGTATTTCTAATCAGACTTGCACTGACTTTTATAGTGAAGGAGATTTTTGGTACGGCTTCCTTTTCCCCTCAGTTATCCAGGGAAGAAGGAAAACGCCAAGAAAAAGGTGAAAAACGAATAACGATGAGTGTTGAGTTCAGAGAAAGAGAAGATCACATGGAAGTTAAATGGCAAATGAAATATTCAATAATTTTTTTTCATATATATATTTGTGGGTGATTTACCAGATAACGTAAGTGAAGATGCATTTTCTCTAATCACATATATAATTTTAAAAATGTCCAAACAAAATAATTTCTCTATTCCTTTCATCTGACAAAAAAATTGAATGTAATCTTTCTCTTCCCTCTTTTACATGCATAAAAACAAATTTCATTCAAAGAAAAAAAAATTACGAATCTCTCTCTCATTTTTATTATTCATCAGAAAAAAATTTGGAATCATTCTTTATATGATTGATTTTTAAAAATTAACAACATCGTAAAAAAATAATTTAAAGTTTATACTCTATAATGTTATTAATTTCTAAAAATCAATAATACGGTGTTGTTAAAAATTAGTAACACGATGTTGTTTAATATCAATAACACGATGAAAAGTGGAGTTGTTGATATTTGAAAATCAGCAACACAGGATTGATTTTCTGTGTTATTAATTTATTGTGTTAATTTTTATAACTTTTGACTGGAATTGAACAATGAAACATATAATATGTCAAATTGAAGTTCATTTAGATATCATCAATTTGATATATTGTAATGTCACATGGTTCAATCTAAATAAAAAATTATCACCTCTCAAAGTTTATCCAGCATACATGTTGTAGCAGCTACAAAACTATTGGGATTTAATGCGCAGCATTACCTACGTTGGGATTTAATGTTGATTCTTCTAATAACATTTTAACATTTCCAAAGAAATCAAAATAAATAATGAAGAGGACCATAGAACTCTTTGTAGTTTCAGAAATCTACAGAACCTAAAATGGATCTAGATAAGTTTGATTGGACCTATTTTAGGTCCTATAAATTTTTGAGGTTCCAAGGAGTCCAACAATATCATCCATTACTTATTTTGGCTTCTCCGGTGGTGTAAAAATATTATTGGAATAATTAGCTAAACAATTCAAACGTGAGTCTGATATGATTCATATCAGAAACACTAGGGATTTAATGTTGATTCTTCCAATAACATTGTAACCAGATCAAATCTTCTGTCCCTAAATTTCCCTATCCCCGTGTCCCCTGTCGATCGGACGGACCAGATTACATCTTAAGGCATCATGACATCTTTAAGATGTGGGCAGTATCCTCGTGATGTGCAAGACATCCTTGAGATATAATCTAGTCCGTCCGATAGACAAGGAGATACGGGGACAGAGAAATTTGGGGACAGAGGATTTGATCTCCATTGTAACACCTTCAAAGAAGCCAAAAAAAAAATAATGGAAGGCACTGTAAGACTCCTTGCAACCTCAAAAATTTACATGACCTAAAAACGATCCAATCGGACTTGTCTAGGTCCATCAGTATATTTTGACCGAAACATCATAGGTTATTATGCGTTTTTCTCAATCACGTATATGGTTTTGAAAATGTCTAAACAACGTATTCTCTCTTTTTCATATTACTTATTTCTCTCTTCCTTTTTTACTGATCTCTCTTTGTTTGTACTATTTATCCAAAAAAAAATTATGTACCATTTTTTTTACTGTGTTGTTGATTTTTAAAAATCAGGAACACAATGGTGTTCCTAACAAATCAGCAACATAATACTTGTGTTGTTGATTTTTCAAAATCAGCAACACAATGTTGTTGCTGAATTTTCAGCAACACAATGTTGTTGTTGATTTTTGAATATCACAATATTGTATTGCTGATTTAAAAAAAGTCAACAATGTTGTATTGCTGAATTGTGTTGCTAATTTTTTGAAATCATTGTGTTGTTGATTTTTCAGTATAAAATCAACAACACAATGTATTGTGTTGCTAATTTGTTAGCATTGTGTTATTGATTTTACTATTGATCTTCAAAGACCATAACTTTTTGTTAAGGATTGTTGGATCGGCTAAAAGGGGAGTTGAATAGCTCATTATCCTAAAACATTTTCCTACGTATTCGTTAGCACAACGGAATATAAATAATGCAAATATGAATACTCAAGCTTAAGACAAGAGAAGAAATGCAAACCAATACACGTTGATTTACGCGGTTCAGAGAAAACTTACTCCTACTCCACGACTGTCTATAAGATGGGCGATCCCTATCTATCAGTGGATTAACCCTCAACAAACTCTGGCTACCTCAAGTCTCCTTGTGGGTGGAGAAACCTCACCACAACATCAACAAAGACCTCTTGGATTACAAAGAGCACTTGAGAACTCAGTGACTACTAATTAGGTTAACTACTACTAATTTTGTCAACTCTAACCAAGCTTCAAATGTTGGTGCAATATTCCCTAGGTCAAGGTTAACCTAGTTGACTAAGCTTAAGAAGGCTCAAGCTTGAGTCTTGATATTTGAGTTTCGATGTTTGATAATACATGAAAACTGATAATACATGGAGATTGCAGACGCAATCGTTCATTTGGGGAGATTGTTGGTACAATTCTCCTCTGGTCAAGGTTGACCAGTTAGATGTGAAGAAGAGTGAAGTAGGTCAAGACTGACTGGATACTTGACTGAGAAGTCCTGGTGAGTGAAGCCAAGCAGTTGGAAAATCTTGGTGAGTGAAGTCAGGTGAAAGAGGAGAAGTCCAGTGAGGGAAGCGGCATGCTTAGGAAATCCTAGTGAGTGAGACTAGTGAGTGAAGCTAGGAAGTATAAAATCCTAATGAGTGAAGGTAGTAGGAAGTCCCGGACGGAAGCTTTAGAAGAGTCACCGGTGGATGAAGCGAACGTCGGTGTCGCAAACGTTAGACATCAGGAAGTATTGGGGTCGAGTTTGGTCGGGATGACCTTATTGAGGAGTCAGTGAGGTCAAAGGCGGGATTGCACAGGGAATCTGGCGGGTCTGATGTCCCAACAGCCGTTGACCATATGTTGGGTTTTAGGGTTTGGGACTTGATTGGGGCAAATCGTTGGTTCAATCGATCAGCCGATCGAAGGTGTAATCGATCCTGATCGATTGCGGCCAAACAAACCCGATTGGTTGTCTTGAGTCTCCAACGATCGCATTGGGAGCCTCAATCGATCGAGCGATCGATTGCCGATCGCAGGAAATCGCTCATCACGATGAGGTGGGAGACTATCGATCGATCGATCGAGGATCGATTGATCGAGGCAGGAAATCATGAAGAATCTTGAATCGATTGGGCAATCGATTCATGATTTCAGAGACAGTTAGGTGCTTGGATCGATCGACGATCATCTCCCTCCAATGAGGACAATCCAACAGATCGGGATCCAACGCTGGATGCTGCGATGTGCTTTCTCAGAGACTTGCATCGTTCGCTCGCTATCTCGGCACACAACGACTTCTCCACAGAGCTCACCACGTCTTGAAGCTTGAAGTTGGAGTAAGGTGTTCTTAAGTTCAAGAGGCATTCCGAACAAGAAAGGGGAAGCTAGCTGTAGGTTCTTGTATTTACTTGTGTTTGTTGTTGTGTGAGTTTGTTTCCACCTCCTCACTATGAAGTAGGAGAAGGAGTCATAGTGGAGAGTGTATATCGCGTGTGGATCTTTGGATTAGTCACATTTTCTTGAGGTGAATACCAAAGTTGTATTTTTTGTTTGTATTTTTTGTATTTGTATCATCGCTGAAGCATCAGCACCAAGACGAGCACTCAAGAAGCAAGACGAGAAGATGGCTATTAACCGTCGTCCCCTCAGCATATTTCGATCCTAACAAGTGGTATCGAGTGAGGTTGTTCTTCACCGGAATCATCGTCGGAAGGGCAACAAGGCTAGAGGGTGAAGAAGTTGAAGCAAATTAAAAGTCAAGACTTCATCAAAAGGCTCAACTTCAAGATGGAATTCGAGATGGACTCGGATTCGACCACAAGTGCCTCCACCATTCACTAACTTCGATTAGAAATCAAGAATCGAAAATTTTTGATGATGGAGATAGAGAGTTTGCTCTAATGAAGAAGCCTTCAGAGAGAAATTCAAAAGGCAAGATTCTACAAGTGGAGCCAAGAGTAAATTCAAAGGAGTAAAATGACAAAGTGACCAAACTCTTGGTCAATTTATTACCAAGCAATATTTTGGCACAAATTGAGAATTCTGAGGATGCCAAGGGCTTTGGAGCGCAAATTAAAGCAAATTTCATGAGATCCCTCCCGTACCAAATCAAGAATAATCCAAAGAGGATGACTCAGTGGATCAAGGTCAAGAGCAAGAGGACTCCGAAGTTGAGAGATGCTCAACTTCCGAAGAGGAAGTCCAAGATGCCTCATCTTCAAAGGAATGTAATGAAAAGAGCAAGGAATGAGTATATTCCTTGTTCCATGTACAAGATGAAGATGAAGAAGCCTCCACCTCTAGGATTGAGGGGGAGAGACCTTCATTGACACCGGATCAAGAAGAAGGAGAAGCTTCTACATCCGGGTCAAATGGAGAAGAAGATGATGCATCCTCCAAAAATCAAGAGACATCAAATGGAGGATTAAGTGTCATCCCTACACACGAAGGTATAACTAGTTCAATTAAAAATAAAAATCATATTATATGTTTTGAGTGTAGGGAATATGGGCACTACAAAAGCAAGTGTCCCAAATTGGCCAAGAAGAAGGGCCAAGTGACACCGAAGGGCAAGGAGAAACCCAAAGAGACCGTCCCCACAACAAAGAAGAGCAAGGAGCACATTGTGTGTTTCTTGTGTCAACAAAAAGGACATTATCGGAGCCAATGTCCAAAGGGGAAGAAGACGGTCAAAGTCAAGGGAGGAAGCACAAGTCAAGGGGGAGCTTCCAAGGTAAAACTGAAGGTATCATTTATTGAACCTACCCTTTTGAATTATGGTAAAAAGCATGCTAATTCTAGTTTATATCATTTTAATGCTATTTACCATAAAAATAGGAAGCATGATAGAATTAAAGTTAATTATGTAGCCTATCATACTAAAACCACTCAACCTAAGGTTAGAAGGGTAGAAAATAATTTAGGCAATAACTCTAAGGATTCTAGGTATTTGCCTAAGAAAAAGAAAAATTAAGGTGTTAGTGAAAAATCTAAGGTCGAGGTATTATGGAGAGAAAATCAACTTGAGATCAAGACTTGAAAAATTGGAGAGGACCCTTAGAAGAATTACAAATGAAACACAAGGGTCCAAGAATCATAAACTAGGTCTAGGAAAACAACAAGTGTCATCCAATGGTCATAAGGGTTTGGGATACAAACCTAAAACCAATTGAAGGATGTGACTTCTTGCCATAAGGTTCCATATAGTTATGGAATCAAGTCTAGGTCTAGTGGTCAAGTCAAAAATACTAGGGAATTTATCCCTAAGAGTATTTTTGCGACAAATATGACTAAAACTTCAAAGAAGTCTAAGAAAATCACTAAGAAGGTCACAAGGAAAAAAATCTCTAGAGTTGACTTAGAAAAGGTGACCAAGGCTTCTAAGAAGCCTAACAGGGTCATCGGGAAGGTATCTAGGGAAGTTATCCCTAGTGAGCACCTAGAGCATCCAAGGAGCACAAATAGGTTTTGAGTTCCTAGTAGCATTTTCTCTACCCCTTAGATGAGTTAGAGAGTGTCAACTCTAATTGGAAGGATAGTTAATCCAACCTTGATGAAGTTGACACTCAAAGAGCATTTTCAAGGTTATTATTAACCTTTGAAAATGAAGTGGATTTTCATTTACTCTTTAAAAAGAGTAAAATGTGCCACAATTTGAAAATTTTGATTTTATTTTAAATTGGCACAAATTGGGAAAACATAAGAAATATCAAGTTGGGGTTTTGGTATTTTCTTAGGGATTTAAAGGCAAATCTAAGCCTTAATTTAAAGCGTTTACTCTTTGGAAGAGTAAAACATGAAAAAATTTGAGGAATTATGGGTAATTTGAATTGGCACAACAAATTAAGAGTAAAAGAAACGCCAAGTTGGGCTTGGGCATTTTTTTAAGAAAATAGGGGCAATCTAGGTTAATTTTAGGTTTAGATAAGGATTTAAGGACACTTAGATAGATAATCTAGGTACTTTATTTAAGCTAAACTACCATGCTTTGTTTGCACATCATATACCATGACATCATTTTTGCATTCATGCTTTATTATGAAAAACATAAAAATACCATGTCATGTCATACATACATCATGTAGTTATAACAAATTTTCTTTTGTAAATTATTTATTTTGATGTATTCCATAGCACATCATGCATTATTTTTAATTCCTTGAAATTAAGGACAATGACATTTATTAACAAGTAACATCCTTGGTGGATGTTCAAAATTCTTAAAATACCTAGATAGAAATGCATGATCCCTAGTTTAGGGAAAAACCAAACTTTACATCTCACAAAGACTTATAAGGTGACTTGTATGTGTTTTAGTGCACATTAAATACAAGTGTGATGTTAGGATGATGAACAAAACTCAAGATATTGATTTAGTGCATCTAGTTGAGTTTAAGGTTCATCAAAACACATAGTTATGTGTTTTCCAATCATTGGGAAAGCTAATGTACAAGTCATGTGCATTGAGCCCAAAGAATATGGTTGGATATTGGTTTTGAAAATGATTTTAAATACACTTTGGAAAACCTTGGTGAAGACTATCTTTTGATAGTAATCATCATTGAAAAGTTAGACACAAATTTAAAAAAAACACTAAAGTTTTTACAAGTTTTCAAGTTTGTGTCAATATTTGAAAATAGAAAGTATTTTCATAGAAAACTATTTTTCCTTGATAGTGTATACCCTAAGTAATGTCTACACGAATTTTCATGATTTTTAAAATTTTGTAAAATTTTTGGGGAGTTTCTGAAATTCACTTAAATGAAATTTCAGAATTTCAGTGTCTCAATCGATCACCCGATCGATTGAAATGCCTCAATCGATCGGGTGATCGATTGAGAGTGGTTTTCTCGCGAGCAGAAACTCACTGGATCGATCCACCAATCGATCCATACTGCTTCAATCGATCCATTGATCGATTGAAGTGCTGAATTTGGTTGGGAAAGCTTGTTTTCAGTATTTTAGACCATGTTGGGTCTAGGTAACCATTCCTAACCCCTTGAAACACATTTATATACATTTAGGGGGAGTTTTCATGATGAAAATAAGATTGGATTGGTTAAGGAAGACTAAGCAGAAGTTTAGGTTGAAGTTTGGTTTCATTATTGAATTTTTGAACCTCAAAACTTCTAAATTTTGGGTTTCTAGATTTGGACGTTATTGTTGGTAATGACGTATACGTGCATATCTTTAGGGGAGTTACTCTTAGGTTGAGAACATGAAGTTATATATCCGATTCGGGAGTTATAGATGCTCATTAGCATAGAATAATGCTCAAGGTGAGCATTTAATACGATGAAAGGAAGGTATAAGACCTTCATTCGATTGATTAACGCTCAAGGCGAGCTGAAGATAACAAGGATATGAAACTTTCATTATCGTGTGTTGAGTGAAGTTGAACAACGATGAGTACTTTAGGGGAGAATTTTTTTGAGTGTGCCAATAGGGGAAGAATGTAGGGTTTAAGTTAGACCTTCATTATCTAAAGAGGAGTTGATCTCAGGAAAGGGGAAGAAAAAACCTCATTCATGCCTTGACATGAACGTAAGTTTGAGGCTATGAGTTTAATTTCAACTTAAAGGTATTGTCAAATATCAAAAAGGGAGATTGTTATAATATTCCCTAGGTCAAGGTGACCCGTTGACTAAGCTTGAGGCTAAGCTGAGTCTTGATGTTTTGGTTTTGATGTTTGACAATACATGGAGATTACAGTGCCATGCGTTCATTTGGGGAGATTGCTACACCTCCTTTGGTCGTTAACTAGTTAGATAGAAGAGTCAAGTAGGCCAAGACTAACCTGGATACTTGGTGAAACTGGAAAGTCGGTAGGTTTCGAGTCCCTGTGAGTGAAGCCGAGCATGGGAAATCCAGGTGGGGCAAGGTTGATCGGACACATGGTATTGAGAGTACAAGTAGATCAAATGTTTGACCGGAGAGGAGAAAAGTCAAGTGGATCAAAGTTGACCAGACACTTGGTGAGGAAGTCCGGTGTCGGGGTGACCGAATGCTAGCATGATGTCCCAAGAGGTCAGTGGTTGACCGAGATATTGGGTTATGCGAGATTTGATGAAAATCAAGTTGATTCAATCACCGATCGATTGAATCTATGTCCGCTGATCGACGTTGATGCCACGATGGTGCCACGCTCTCTCCAAATCGATCACTGATCGATCGAGCCTCCAATCTATCTACGTATCGCTCGCGATGGCCAGGCCTCCTAATCAATCACACCCACCATTGAGAGTCAATCACCCAATCGATCCCAATCGATCGATTGAGAGGTAGGAATGCTGGCGATCGATTTGCAATCGATCAAGCATCGACCGTTCCAGAGAGAGGGCACTGGATTGATCAACCGATCATCCAAAGCCTCCTACTGATTGGAGTAATCCAATCGATTGATCTAAATTGGCTAGATAAAGCCGCGTCAGCTTTCTTTAGAGACTTTCGCCCCGATTCATCTTAGGCACACTTTCTCTCTTGAGCTCACCTTTATCTTAAAGAGCAAGGTGCTTCTCAAGGTGAGGCTCCAAACAAGAAGGGAAGCTAGCTAGGTTTACCGTAAACTCGTATGGTTTACTTGTATTTTGATTCTTTCTTCCATTACCAAGAAGGAGTGTTTCATAGTGGAGAGGTGTGTCATGTGGATCCTTGGATTAGTCAACTCTTCGAGGTGGATACCAAGTAAACCTTTTCAAGATTGTATTTTTGTTTCTTGTATTTTCCACCGCCTATCATCACCAAGAAACAAGACGACGATCAAATTTCCCCCACCCCATATTTCGAGCAATAATTGCAAAAACTTGGTTATATAGGCTACGTTAGAAAACCTCCACCTTGATTGCAAAATATATCAATCGCATCATCATTTCGTTACACCCTACACCCCATTAACTCTCGATACTAGTCGGTTGATAACTTTATCAATCGATCGCCCACATTGGTCGTGTAGTAATGTAAGCATTATGTTTTCTCCCAATCGACTTACAGTCGCATCGAATGGCAAAGTCACCACCGAATCGGGTAAATCTTAAACCTAGGGTTTTACCTTTAGTATAATCTCTCAAGATTTGGACCCCACGATTCACTGACTCTTCCTCGTAGGCTTGACCTCTTCCTTCAAGTCTACTTCTTTTGTTCTCGCCCTCAATGCATCCAAGCTACTTGCTATCACGATCTCTCATAATGCTTTTCCTTGATTTATCCTTGCCGCTTTGTCCACGGCCCTCACGCCCTCGATGCCACCAAGGATCTGAGAGAGGGAATATCGATCTCGAAAAAGACATAAACGCAAATAAAGTGTAAATGATGTTTTTACTGCTCGGCCTCGTGGACTGACTCCCTGGCTGCATCCTTGACCACTTTCGAAGAAGGACTAAGTCAAATATGATTATAGTACAGAATAATAAAGCACAATATAGAGAAATTAAATAAACACACCGTGGAGCACTTTGTTTGAGCTATGCCGTGAAACTGCCGAAGACCAAATAGGAAGAGTTCTCTAATGGCTGATTTCAAGCCTCCTTCTTCTGTATCGCGCGCCCCTGGATCTCCGAGCGCCTCGAGTGACGAATCGCCAAATCAAGATCTCCACGCGACGACTGGGCCGATACAAGATTCGCTCGCCCCACCAATCTTTTGCGCCGACCACCTTGTTCCTCTTTTCCCAGCCAGTTAGTCCGAGGGAAAATATACATCCCGGGGAAACAAATTGTTAGCACGCTTAAAGTTCAACAGATGGATAAAGAGAGAAGTATGCTTAGATTCTTCCGAGATTCTCTCGACTTAAATGGATCTAAGTCTGACGCCTGTCCTTCACGCCGCCCTACAAATACCTCCAAAGGACTTACCTTACCACTTCCGCCAAACCCCCACCACTGCCTCGATCGCCAAGCCGTCCGGCCGCCGTCGACCTTGATCTCTCGCACTATCCGTCCCATCGACCTAGTCGACTTCTCTCTCGCCGCCGCCCCCGAATTCGCTTTTCGACTTCGCGCCTATCCCACAGCCGCCCGTCTCGGACTTCTCCGCACTCGATCGTGTCGTGACAACAACAAGACAACTTAACCTATTTGTCATTCAACCTAGGTGAAAATTAGTGCTAGCCGCAATAACAATCTCTTTGATGGAATGACAACTCGGTTGGTGAAAGAATAAAAGAAACAACATGCATTTGTGTGGTTTTAAAGTTATTTTCAGAGTTTTCACTTAACCACCTAACCTCCCCCCTTGGCATTCATCAAAAAATGAACAAAGGTAAATAATCATAGTGAAGAGTTACTGTAACAGGTAATCAAATTCCGAAAGATATCTAAGTTTGGTTCAAAATTTGTAAGATAAAAGTGCAATTTTTAACACCAAGTCAAAAAAATAGTCAAGTTGACTTGGGGGAGACAAGTTGAGTTTTGAAAAGTATAAATTTAAGGTTAATCAAGTTTAACTCTCAAGCGTGTGGAATAGGTAACATCTATTTTTCAAAAAGGTAAATTTTTCAACTTTGATTTTTCAAAACAAAGCAAAAATTAAATAATTTTTCAAGAAATAAAATTTTTCCAAAATTAATTTTTAAGGCTAATTTGATAAAGGCTAAATTTGGAAATAGTTAATTTTTCAAATCAGGTTTGAAAATTGGGTGAGATTAAACTTTCACATTTTTCAAATACTTAGTTAAATTTAAATTTTGTAAATCAATGTTCAAACATAGGTTAGGTTTTAAAAGACATTTTTCAAACACACAAAATTTGAGTTACTCTCCCTAACTTGATATTTAATTCCTTAACCAAATTGCCCGCCTAACCACTTAGGTACTAACTAGCTATCGTAAGATAGCTAGCATGGTTAGTCAGACGAAGGATTAGCAATCACCTTTTTTGACTGATCGATTAATCGACAATTTAATCCAATATAGTCTCGATGTATTTAACGCCCGTAAGCGTCATGCAATCAAATAAGTATTCAAGTCCGCATAAACGGCGTTTCACCCTTTCTTTGTTCACAAACACAAGCAAGGTAAACCTAGGGTGTTGGTGAGATGCTCAAACACTAGTCCTATGGGTACATGCTTTCAAGGGATTCAAAACTAGTCAAAACTGCTTTTTGAAAATCTAAAATGGTAAGTTTTGAAAACAAATAAATTTGACTTATAATTTGGTAAAATGTTTTGAATTTTTGAAAGATCCTAGTCTATTAAGCACATCCACTTTAATGTGTGAAGTTGCTTTCTGTGGAGTTTTGTAAAATGTCCGCTAATTTGATTTAGACTCAATGTACTTGAGTTCATCGCTTAGTAACATGATCCTGATGAAGTGGGTGTCTAATTTCAATGTTTGGTTCTTGAATGATGCAATGTGATTCTTGGTTAAGTTAATTGAACTTTATATTGTCAATTAATACTTTTTTACATTTGTGATATTTAAGTTGAAATCTTAGAGTATGATCATCCATAATATCAGGCAACACATTCATTGTATTATGTATATTCACCCGCCAGGAAGAGATGAGCAACACACGTTGTTTCACTAAAACCAAATGCAATAAGCCACGACGACATCAAGTATCCACCACTTCAGGCTTTCACAGCCTAATCTGCATCCAAAGATAACTGAAATGTAATACCTTATTAGTTCAAAATCATTTCATTCTAGATACCAGATTCTTACATTTGGTTGCCTTTTAAGATATCTAAAATTCTTTTAACCTCGTGTCAAATGGGATCTCCTTGGAAGACAAGTTCGGGTATCTGAAGACACATACTAACTCGCAAATAAAGATATCAGTTTCATTATGTATACAAGAGGCTACCTATCGCACTTCTATAATATTTTAAATTAGTTGGTTTTCCACTGACTACTATCTGGGATCAGGTTTATGTACCATCTGCTTTTTATTTCTTTTATATTTTCCATTCAATTTTTTAAGTAATTTTCGTGTATTTATTAAAAATATATTTCCTTCATTTGTCTCATTGATTTGTAATCCTAAGAAATAGGTTATTTTCCCACTAAGCTCATTTCAAATTCTTTTCCATTAGATTACTAAATTCTTCAAAAATTTCAATTTGTCGAGCCAAGATACGCTATCCACGTATATTCGTAAGTAATAATATGTTTCAGATGACGATTTAACAAAACAAGGTCAACACCTGACTGCTTGAATCCTTTTGATGTTAGGTAAGATGTTGTCTCTACACCACGCCCGGAGTTTGCTTTTCAGTCCATAGGGCTTCTTTAATTTAAAACATAACTGTGGTGTTCTAAGCTTTCAAAACCAGATATCACCTACATAACCTATCTTGATTAGTCCATTAAGAAAGGCAGACTTAACATCCATTCGTATAGCTGAAACTTTGCTGGGTCGCATAATTATAACATTCCATCGGATTTTAATCACATCGGGCATATAGTCATTACAGTCAAGTCCTTCAACTCGATTTCAAATCTCGCAAACCAAAATTTAGCCTTATTTCTAATTTCACTTAGTTTGTTTCAATACCCATTTGTTTCATTATTTCTTATTCTTAGGTGGTGGACCAGTCCCACCCTCATTACGCCTAAATCGGGCTAGTTCTTCTCGCATAGCTATAATCCAACTGTCTAGTAGGGATTCATCTATGCTTTAGGTTCAATTTTCAATTAACGAATTTGACTTAGGTTTCAAAGATGATCCTGCTTGAACTCTTAAGTCCTGGGGTCACCAATTATTCGACTGCCGGATGATTTACCTTATTGTTTTAGAAGGTTAATTCTCTCGATGTTGTTCCTCTTCTCTACGACTTAGAGTTCGTCGATTTCGGTCAAACTCCTGGTTGTGTAGTTCTATGTCTTGTTTAGTTTTCAAATTTACATTAGTAGTTCTTCAATTTTACAACGTTATTATAAATTCAGAGTTTCTACTATTTAGGAATATCCACAAAATTCCATTTTCAATTTGTAGGTGAATTTTCCTAAGTGTTCTTGTATTTAATTGTTTATCCTAAAGTCGGCTAAACGGTAGCGCGAAGTATACCTCAAACGCTTAAAAGTTTGGTTGTTCATTATAAAATATTGTTTGAAGAAAGTTTTGTATAAGGTTTCTATTTCTATCTGTTTCTGTTTACGTACATGGCAGTGTCTGGTCTAACCACTTAAAGTGTGTATTTTAGGTAGGAAATACCCATTTTAAACATCGTTGTTATCTTAGCAAAAATTTATAGGTTCTATTCAAAGTTTCTTCTACAATTCCATTTTAAAATGGGGGTTTAGGGCATGAGAATCGTCGCCTCATGATTACCGTTTTCGTCCAGGGAGACAACAAAAATTGTTATTGAGTTACGATTAGCTTTTGTTTAATTTTAATATCTTTTCGTCAGTTTGCAAAAATTTGTACCTTGAATTAAGTCAAAGTTTCATCTTTATGTTTTAAGAATTTTGCCAACCCAAGTAGCCTATGGAGTAATGAGTGGACATAACATTGATGTCAATATAAAACCTTTTAAACCATTACATATCTGAAAAGCATGGGAACGTAGATAGTATACACACTTGACCTTATATTATTATCCTTTATTGACTTGAGTTACTTGGTTGATTATTTGTTTGTGGGTTTAGTTTTCAACAACAGCATGTCATAAAGTTAGATTCAGTTCGTGCTGCTTTGCCTGCCGTGTACAAGTAATTGAGTCCAAGAAGTGACAAGCATTTAGCTGTAATTTGATGTGTCGCAATAATCTTAAGGTTACATTAATTTAAGTTTAAAATTAAGATTTGAAATTAATAATTAATGTTTAAGTTTAAAATTAAAATTTTGGAATTAATTTTTAAAAGTTAAGTAAAACATAATGCATAAATAAACATAAGCATGCTTTAAAATAATAAGTTTAAGCACAAACGTAAGCATACTTAAGTAACAAGTATTAAAACATTATTATGTTAAATCACTATTTTGAAAATAATTTTTTATTGAAAATGTATTTTGGATTTAAGGATTGCCGTTGTTTCCAAGAACAGAGCTGTTCCTAAGGCTTTGTAGGTTTGAGTTGAGTGAACTTGAAAAGTGTGATCTCCGGTCGTATGGCAATGGCATTTGAAGATTTTATGAAAATAATTAAAATTGAAAATGATTTTAAGAATTTTGTAAAATTATTATTGAAAATAAATTTTTAAGATTTAAAATGATAAAATTTAAAAAAAATTAAATTTTATTAATAATTTTAAGTTTAAAATTAAGATTTTGAAATTAATTTTAAGTTAAAATAAAATTTTGAAATTAATTTAAGAAAATAATTTTAATAAAATTAATAAAGTAATTTTAAAATTAAAATATAAAATAGAGTAGTAATGATTTTGAAAATAAAAGTTTTGAATGAAATTTTGAAATTTTGAAAATGATTTTGAAAGAAATTTTGAAATTAAGTTTTAAAAGAATAAGTTTTAAAATTAAGATTTTGAAAATGATTGATAGATGGAGGTGAAAATAAATTTTAAGTTTTATTGATAAATGTAGGGTATTTTTTTTGGATGAAATATTTTGAAAGTAATGAGTGTGTTTATATAATTTTTTTTTTGGTTAAATAAAGTAAATTAAATTGGAAATTAAAATAAATTGATTTTGAAATAAATTTTTAAGTTAAATGAATATTAATAAGTGAAAGTAAAATAATTTTAAGAAATAAATTAAAATAATTGAAAAAGTTAGTCTCACCCGAGTTTAAAATCTATATTAATATCATTCTATGGATTAAGTGAGTGAAATGAAATTGTCTTAAGATTACCGCCTCTCATTTCTCAGTCTCTGTGTATGGAATGATCATCTCACCCGTGTGAATTAAGCCTTATTCATTCACTTGGTTTTAGCTCGGCGAAATGGCTTCTTACCCACCATATCCATAAGCATTCTTTAAACCAAGAGTCATCTTATCCACACGACATCTGGTTAACCTTCTTGGACCGTAGTCCTATCACACTTGTACTCCACGGCCCACTTACGAGCTGGTCTGATAATAACTAACATGCTCAACAAGTATGCTGGCCAAGACCGAGACCGAGTCAAAGCCATTAGACATATCGAGCATCAGCGTTAAACTTGGCCCTCTAACAACCAGCACTCATTTTCACCTGGTACCCCGCCTTAGTGTAATGGGTCAAGTTACTCTAATTCAGTTTGTTTGAGTGCGGCCTTACCTGGGTCGGGTGAGGTGCCGTTAGTTGTGGAGGTCACTATGCGATCCCTATATGCGGTATTCCGCCCCACATTAATTCAGCCTCCTGAATTATTCAGAATGATTAATTTAGAGTTTTTAGTTATTTTTATAGTTAGCTTAAGAATTTGGTGATAATTTTATGATTTTTAAAACGTTTAGATTTTGAATTTGATTTAGGTTTGTATTTTGGATTTTGGTTTGGTTTATCTCGATTTATATAATGTATTTTTTTCTTTAGGTACATATTGATTAAGTCTCTACTATGTGGTCGACATCGCCGGAACCCAAGCCAGATTGGTTGATCGGTATTAAGTTATTAATGATTTGAAGGTTTTATTTGAATTTTACTATATCCTAGTCCGGCTTTATTATAACATGCTTTTGATTATTTAGGATTAAGTCTAGATTTTTGATCTTATTGTGAATTTTCAATATTTCTTTTGTAAATTGTTAATTCATTTTTAGTAATAAATTTCTTCCTCAAGTGTTAGATCTTGAGTTGTATTTTGAATTATGATTTATTCCTTGAGGTTTTGATTTCTTCTCAAGAAGTGATTGTTTTCATTTCTAATTTAGTTAATTTACTATTTAAGCAAAGAACAAAAATTTTTGTTTGCACTAAAGTATAATTTATTCGGCCTTCGAAACGAAAGTAACGACCTCCTCATATTGTTTCTGGTTCGCCCCGCCTTCATCTTCCCGAGCCTGCTTTTCCTGCTTTCAGCCTTTTCATGGCCACTGCTACAGGTGGCTCTGATGTTTCGCCTTCTTCCTCCCGATCCGTCTCGAGGAGTCGTCCCACGCTGTTTTGAGTGCCTTCTTTTGTTGGCTTTGATTTGTCGCACTTGCCTTTGGGGTATCTGCCTGTAGTGTCCTTTTACTATGTTCAAGAGTAAGTGACGTTTCTTTTGTTTTCAGGAGTAAGAGCCGATCTTTGAAGGTCCTTTTGCTTGCTTCCTCTTTTCCTGGTGAAGATTTTTCTTACCAAGTTCACTGTGTACCCTTCATCTCGAGTCTGCCCATGCCTTCTTCAAATTCAGCTTGCTTTTCTTGAGGAATCAGAAATAAAGCTTTCACGCCTTCCCTACTCCAGATTAGTTTGTCTGCAATCTTCTAATTCATGAAAGCCCATCCAA
Source organism: Zingiber officinale (assembly GCF_018446385.1). Lineage (NCBI taxonomy): Eukaryota > Viridiplantae > Streptophyta > Magnoliopsida > Zingiberales > Zingiberaceae > Zingiber > Zingiber officinale. Next base: position 79,304,108 of record NC_056006.1, read on the forward strand.
TTTTAATTTAGAAAGATTCTTAGAAATTTTAGGCATCCACCATTGATTTGCCAAACTATTACGGAAAGGCGAATGCGCATCTATCAAGTCTCGCTCTCCATCCCGTGGCTTATCGATGGAGCCCGTTGAGGATGTCCCTGATCCTCAAGGTGAGTTGATTCGCTGTTCTCCTTCCCCGCATTTTATATTAAAATTTTATTTAAAAGCAGGTCCATTTTGTTACCTAGCGCCGCTTGTTCCTTCGCAGCTCGACCAGTTTGTCCTACGCTTCTTTAGCGCTTTGTGTGGACCACCGCTAGCTCTCTCTGTTAGTCCGGTGACCAGAGTGTTGATCGCTTGCTCATGACGCCCTTCTTCAAGTCATCCATCTTCAGATCCAGATATTCCGAGGTGTCTCGCTGAATTTTGTAAGGTCTCGTACGCTCATCCACCGGTCAAAGTCAGTTTTATAGACTCCATGCGCTTCTTCCAAGAAGGGAAGTCAGTCCTCATGAAGAGTGGAGGCTCTAGTCAGCCGAATCCTTCTTGTTGGGACATTCTCCGTGTACAGTAACAAATCAGAAAATATCCAGACTTGTCTTGACAGAAAAGGAAGAGAGAGAAAACTAGATTCGTGTTGCAATTAATTTAAATTGATTAGAGAATGTTTGGTTAACAAAACACCGCCGAACAAAAGAAATTCACCCTCACCCTGACAGGAGTTAGGATTAAATCGTAGCTGCACTACTTCTCCGATACCACTTGTAGGACCGCGATTCGAGTAGAGGGGGGTGATATCGATTCAAAAGACGGTATAAACGCATGAAAAAATAAAGTAGACAGATGTTTTACTCGTCGATCGGACGCACTCCCCATCAAGTGCCCGTGGTCTTGACCACTTTCGCTGGGCAATCACCAACAAGTTCTAAATATGATTACGTATCGCTAACAGAAATGCTAGAAATAATAGCAATACCGACAAAGAGAAATTAAATAAACACCGGAGGAGACTTTTGTCGAGCCGCTGGACAAGACTTGACGCGTCGGAGCAAAGAAGACCAGCAGAGAAGAAGATTATCGATTTCAAGCCCCGTCAGCTTGATAGCTGTCTGGCGCCTGATCTCCGCTCGAGGACGAATCTTCAAATCAAGATGATCACGAGACTTCACGGGATAAGATCGCCTGACCTCTGGCGCCTGATCCTCTCGCGCCCTCACCTTGTTCCGTAAAGACTCTTTTCCCGCAAAACAAAGTTAGTCCGAGGTAAATATACATCTCAGAAACAAATTGTTAGTAAAGTTCAATGATGAGCGGATAAAGAGTATGACTTAGATTCCGCTCTTCGGTACGAAATCTACACGATCCGACTTTGGGACATCCGAAATATCTAAGCCGATCGACGCTTAATGTCCTTCCTTGAATCTGCCCTCACAATACCTCTGCTGACTTACCTCACTACTCACCAGACGTCCGTCAGCTTGTCACCGCCGACTGACTGCTCCTGACTTCGCCAAGCGCCCGGTCAGCCTGGACACCGCTCGACTACACTATCCGTCAGCCCACACCTAGCCGGATCTCTCGCCAAGCGTCCGTCAGGCTTTTGCTGACTTCTCGCATCCGCTCAGCCCGTCGACTCTAGTCAGACTTCTCCGCACACCTATCAGTGTCGACAAAACAAGACTAACTTAACTCATTTGTCATTCATCAAAACCTAGGTGAAATCGTTAGTGTTAGCCGCACCAACACTTCTATCCTTACTGCATCTGGCAAGCATCAAGCAAAGTCAAATGTGCATCCCTCAAACTCGCATAACTCAAACACATATCAAATATATACATACCCAAAATTCATAGTTAACTGGACTCTCAAGATTGCTTCCAACACCATGACCTCTTAAAATTTACTCAACATACATGTTGTAGTAGCTATAAAACTATAGCTGCTACAACTACAAGTTCAACTTTAAGAGATGATAACTTTTGATTCAAATTGAATCATGAGACACACAATATATCAAATCGAAGATAATTGAACGAGTTTCGATTTGATATATTGTGCATCTTATAATTAATCCAAATCAAAAGTTATAGTATCTCAAAGTTATAACTTGTCGTCGTAGCTGCTACAACATATTTCTAATCTTCGAAAGACTAGTAACAACGTTGTTGTTAACCTAAAATTTGAGAGGTCATAACTTTTGATTGAGATTGAATTACGAGACACACAATACATCAAATCAGATATCTCTGAACAAGATTTGATTTGATATATTACGTGTCTCATGATTTAATTCAGTCAAAAGTTATGGTCTTTTTAAAATCAGTAGTAAAATCTAAAACACAATGGTGAAAAAATCAGTAACACAATACATTGTGTTGCCCATTTTATATTGTGTTGTTGATTTTGAAAAAAAAAACATAACTTTTGATTGACATTAAACCATGGGACACAAATATATCAAATCAAAACTCATGTAGAGATCTTTGATTTAATATCTTGTATATATTAGGAAATAATTATTATTAGTAAATACTTATTTGTTTTATAGTATTTTATATGTTTTCATATTTTATGTATTTTTCTATTTTTCACTTTGTAATGACATTTATATACCACATATTATCATTAATAAAATGTATGAATTATATCGTCAACATGGTATCAAAGCGCTAATCCCTTCTACAATGGCTGCCATCGACGGCATCACTCATCGGCTATCTCTCACAAATACTCCTGATTCACCTTCCACTCTTGTGGTTCTCAACGTCAATGCTTAAGCACCGTTGAAACTCACCACCTCCAATTACTCTGCCTGGCGCTTGAAGTTCACGTTGTTAGGATCCTGGATGGCTAGAGGGGGGTGAATAGCCTCTTCAAAAGCTAAAACTCAAAGATAAAACTCACACGAGTGGTTAGCGCAGCGGAAAACAAGTTAAGAACAGAATAAGAATAAGAGAAGAACCAAAGCAAACCACAGTGACTCAAGTGTTTACGAGGTTCGGGGATAACTTGCCCCTACTCCTCGGTGTCCGTAAGGTGGACAAGCCGATCTTCGGTAGATCAACCCCGGTGAACACCCGGCTATGAACTTTCTCCTTCTCGGTGGAGTGACCTCTCAACAAAATCTCAACAGGTATGTAGAATATAGCACAAGACTTACTGAGCTTGGTGACTTAGGAGAATGAAAATTAAGCTTACAGTCACGCGAAGGTCAGTGAAACAGAGAGCAAGTCGAGACAGCCGCTTCTCAGCCCCGAGCGTCAAAGCTTTTGCACCGATCGACAGAGAGTTTCTTTTCTCCAGAAAAACTTCTTCTTAACCCTCTCTTCAACCAGCCTTTTATGTCTCTGCCATCTCTGCCTTTCGCCCGCAACGGATCCCTGCCAAACTGCAGCAAATCTCTGCATCCAGCCATAGCATCGCCAATCACGCTTCTTTCTCATCTGATCATCTGAGCTCACACCAATGGAATTCTGGTCTTCACTGGTGTCTCTGAGCTCCACCCAATCACCATGAGTTGAGCTGATCGATGCCAGATCACCGCCAGATCGCAGCCACGACTTTGCTGCTTTAACAGGTTTACAGTGGAACATAGCAAAAGTTTCTCTGGTATCCTCTACTAATGAAGCTCAATTTGAAATCAACCAATTGCAAATTACCAGTAACCTGCACCTCAAAATCTTGCAGCAGATGGTTAGAAATATTTAGGCAAAAGCAACTTTGAATCAGAAAGAATCAGAGAAAGTGCATGCAAACAGACTCGGTCTGCAGACCGATCCATACGTTCAAATCTCTTTTCAATCGTTACTGATCGTCTGGCGACCGATCAGATAACCTGGATCGGTCCCCAGACCGATCAGGTGTTTCCGCGTTATTAACCCTGATCGGTCTCCGACCGATCAGGCATTAATCTGACCGGTCCCTGAGACCGGTCAGTATCGATACAGTAGTAGTATGCCACCGAGCTCATCATCGTCGGCGGACCGATCGCACAACACAGTATGTTACTGAGGTTAACATTGATCGTCTGTAGACCGATCAGGCACACTTAGTGTCACTCGATCGGTCTGTCAACCGATCACCCGTGCCACTTAGCACTGGATCGGTCATCAGACCGAATCCAAGGCTGTGATTTAAGAGGCAAGCTTCCAAGCTTCATACCTTAATCCCATCATCCAGAGACCGAGCCACCGAGCTCTTCCGCACTATACATGCCAAGCTTCCATACTTGGATTCTACCACCAGATGTCCGATCACCGATCCATCCTGATTCCCTGCCCGGCTTCACCACCAGAACTTTCCCAATCGCCTCTGCCCCACTCACCAGGACTTTCCACTGCCTGGCTTCACTCACCGTGATTCTTCCAATTGCTCGCTTCACCCACCAGGACTTCTTAATCAGCCTCTGGCTTCACCTGTCGTGACTCTTCCACGCCCGGCTCACCACTGTGATTCTCCAATTGCCCTGGCCACTCACTGTGACTTCCAATGCCAAGCCTCGCCTCGGACTTTTCCCAATCAGATTAATCAGGTCAACGTCAACCCTGATTTGTCCTTCGAAAGCATTCAATATCTGATTGAAACTTAAATCAGTGTCAACATCAAAAAAACAAATATCCGTGTGTCGATCAGACAACAATCTCCTTGGTTGCTTCGACAACACACTTAAGTTTAGATCGGGGAACGCCATATCCATAATTTAGGGAAATCGTGATCTCCCCTAAGCATTTGATATATCTCTCAAAATATCTTCTCCCCTTTTTCATATTGAGTTTACAATTCGTCTCTAAACTTCAAATACTCTCTCCCCCTTTGTCAAACACCGAAAATGTATATATATAAAAACAAATGTGAGGACTGACAAACACCTCCCCCTTAAACCCATATCATAATCCATAAACAGAAGTAAGATATGATAGAACTCAAGCAATGTCATATACATAGCATGAAAAAGATATCATAGGAGTACAAAACGCATGAAAATAAACATAATGTCTAAAGTAGCAACCATCCAGGACAGGTAATCAACATCGTATCTAGAACAAAGTAGCACAATCAACAATCAATCACATAATCAAAATCAACTCGCATCCTCATCATGAGGAGCAGTGTCATCAGCAACAGGATAAGAGAATCCCTGAGGGGGCACGCCGCTGCCTGAAGATGGATCGTCTGTAGAAGGCTGAGGTGGTGGGTGGCTGGCCATCCATCCCATAAACGCCTGATGAGTAGCCAGCTGATGTCTCTGTAGGGTCTCAAAGCGTCCCATCCATCCACCTAATGGTCCCATCCTGACTGAGGATGCCAGATTTGGAAAACGCACGCTTCCCAAGTCGACAATCCTGGCGAACCATCTTCACCAACCTCCCCTTAGAGACATCTATACCCAAAGTCTCGAGCCAATCAGTAATGACATGCCCATAAGGCATATAGACATTGTCGCCGCTTGGCGTGCTATGGAATACGATGGATGCATAGATATTGGACATGATATCAAAATCTAGACGCCGACGTAACCCGTAAAGCATCAGACAGTGATACGGGCGAATCTCTGCCAACGATTTAGTGGTGATCGGTAGAAGACATTGTGTGACCACTTTAAAAAGGATATAGTCAGGAGGAGAAAGGCTAAGGGCTGGAAATGTGGGAAAGTCGTCATCCAACTCATCTAATCCATCCTGTCTGGGGTGTCCAAAGAAATACTCATAGATTGAGTCAGGTGAGGCATCGAGAGGAGGAGGCACGGGGTCTGGCAAATCAGGGTAGAAAGAGAGCAACCCCGTACTTACACGACAAGCCAAATAACCCAAGAAGTCAATCATATTGAAATCAACGTTTTGCTTAGCCACTCGGGTTCTATAATTACCATCCAAAGTCTGATGAAGATTATTATAGAATTCCGAGACTAAGTCAAGGTTGATGTCTCTCTCCAAATATACCAAGGTGTCAAGTTTGTAGTAGTCGATAGTTTCGGTTATGGACGGACAAAATTCGTTCATGTACTTCTTATCAACCGACCTACACGGGAGCAACTTGAAAGTCCTGTCCTTAAAGTTTTTCTCAAACTGTTGGTTCGGGAATCTCCCCGAACTGGATGGTTGAGGTCGGGAAGAGGTAGGAACCTTAGATTTGGACTTATCCGACTTAGAGGTACCCTCCCCTGCAGATTTCTTCCTAAGGATGGGAAATGGGACATGACCGGGGTACACATGGGAGCACAAGACCACAACAGATGAGTACCGACCCAAAAACGCAAATGCAGTGAGAAAAAAAAATGCTAAGGATGAATAGAATGGGAAGAGGAAGTTACCTTGGAGGCATTACTTCGTTCGTCGGAGAAAGAAACGAGGGTCGGCCGGCGCTGGGAAGAAGAAACGAGAGAAGCGGAGAGGTAGGGTTCGCGTGAGACGCCAAAGAATGGGAGGTTTTAAGAGGGTAGGTGACCAACCCGATCGGACGGCCGTCCGATCAGGAGAAGGATTGAACGATCAGATCCTTGGATCGGAGATAGCGGATCGGTCCCTGGACCGATCAGGCATCCTTCAGATCGGTCCCGGGACCGTTCAAAACGCGAACAGAACCTATCGAAATTTCCTGATCGGTCGGCAACCTCTCTGTTCGATATCTGAACGGTCTGCAGACCGTTCAGATATGATTGTCGCAAGAGAGCCCCTGACCGGACTGTGGACCGATCAGGGAGTCTCCTGACCGGTCCAGCGACCGATCAGTGTCTGATACTTCAGACTTCTGATATCTGAAACTCGTATCAAAAGTCCTAAATTTTGTTCCAACAACTTCCTAGGATCCTAGAAGCCCATAGATTATGGTTAGTGATATCAGATGGATAATTCCTAATGATTTGCTCTCAAGAATTGAACTCATTCAAGGCTTAGAAATTCAAAATTTAAACCTTCTCGATTCTTAGCTTCAAAATCAGTGAATCTCCACAAACTTAGGAAATTGCTGAAACTACAATCTGTAGTGAAGCAAAGTCCCAAAACTGACATAGGCTACCTGTAACCTATTCCAAAATTCGTCCTTTCTATGATTAGTTTCAAGTTTGTCAAAATAAGTCTTAGTTCCTAATACTTCTTTATCAACTTGTCCTAACATCAATCAAAGTCATGAAATGTATCAAGCAAAAAGTATCAACCAAACACATTAACTATGTTAGACAATTTCTAGACAAAAGTCCAACCAAGATTCCTTGGTTGGAATGTATGAGTAAGATCTAGGAACCAAATACACATGAATTGTGTAATGGTGTTCCCCAAACTCAATTAATGTCTCTTCAACCTAATTATTCAAGGGATGCATGATACATTTTGAATAATTTGGTTGATCCTAGCATCTCACCCCATTTCTAGCAAACAAAAACATTTTGTTAAACCTTATAGTGTATGTGAGATGTTCCCAAGTTGCCCAAATTTTTGTCCCAATTACTCTTGTCATTTTAATAGTCCTTATTGATCATGGTGAAACTCTAATGACCTAAGGAGCCAAACACATTCCCAACTCCCTCCTTAAATGACTAAATTCATTCTCCGGAAGGGGTTTGGTGAAAATATCAGCTAGGTTTGACTTTGACTCCACATATGTGAGCACAATGTCACCCCTAGCTACGTGATCTCTAATGAAGTGATGACGCACTTCAATGTGTTTTGTCCTTGAATGATGGACTGGATTTTTAGTTAGGTTAATCGTGCTAATGTTATCACATAGCACTTGTACACCCTTGTAAGAAAATCCATAATCCTCTAAGGTGTGTATCATCCACAACAATTGTGATACACTCTCTCCCATGACAATGTATTCAGAGCAACACAATGTTGTTTCCGACTTGACCAACTAACTAAAGATGACCCTAAAAATTGGCAACCCCCACTAGTGCTTTCCCATCCAGCATAATCGGAATCGGTATAACCTATCAAGTCAAAAGACTCCGTACGAGGTACGAGGGTACCAAAGACCTACTCTAATTGTGCCCTTAAGATATCTCAAAATTCTGATCAATTAAATGAGACTTTCCATTTGCCTTGATACTTGCGCATGCCACAGCAAAGTATCTCGTTTATGTTTGCTGAGATATAGAAGACTACCCGATCATGCTTCTATATAGATCAACTGTTTTCCATCATATTGTCAATGCAGTGTTTGTCGCCATTTGGACACTCCAGAGTCATATTGAATTTTCTGAGCATCTCTTGAGTGTATTTTGCTTGATGGACATAAATACCATCTCTAGTTTGTTTGATTTCGAGTCCAAGGAAGAAAGTCAATTCTCCCACTAGACTCATCTCAAACTCACTCTCCATGTGAGTGATGAACTCATTTAAATAGCCCTTGTTGTTTGAGCCACAAATTATGTCATCGACATATACTTGGGCTACAAAAATATTTTCACCATCTCTACGTAGAAATAGTGTTGGGTCTATTTGTCCTCTAACAAAGCCCTTCTCTAGTAGATATGTTGACAACCTTTCGTACCAAGCTCGTGGTGCTTGTTTAAGCCCATAAAGTGCTTTCTTGAGCTTGTACACGTGATTTGGAGATTCGGTATTCACAAATCCCGGTGGTTGTTCAACATAAACTTCTTCCTTAATGAGACCATTTAAGAAGGCCGATTTTACATCCATTTGATAGAGCTTGAAACCTCTATGTGCAGCAAAAGCTAGCATTAAGCGAATGGACTCTAATCGGGCCACTGGAGCATATGTCTCATCATAATCAAGGCCTTCAACTTGACTATAGCCCTTGGCTACAAGTCTTGCCTTGTTTCTAACTACCTCTCCCTTTTGGTTCAATTTGTTCTTGAAGACCCATTTGGTTCCAATAATGGTGGTCTTCTTAGGTCTGGGAACCAAGTCCCATACTTGGCTCCTCTCAAATTGACCTAATTCGTCTTGCATAGCTATGATCCACTCAGGATCATGCAATGCCTCATCAATTAATCTAGGTTCAATTTCTGAGATCAAAGCGACCTCATTGGACTCATTTCTAAAGAATGACCTAGTCCTAACCCCTTGATGGATGTCTCCCACAATCTGGTCTTGGGGGTGACTAGTGTCTAACTATTGTCAGACTCGCTTGCATGCCATGAGTCTCACTTCATGGAGTGGTCTCACAATATCGGAGCAATGGATCCACCACAGTTCTTTGTTGTGCTCATCATTATCGCAGTTTCACTTTTCGAGCTTCATTCAAACTTAGCTTCTCAAGTTGAATTGAATTTGTTCTACATCCCTTGATTGATCATTTAAATTAGGATTTTTTTGCTCGATGGACCTCAATCAATTTAGTCTATGTTAGACTGATAAATATGCTCTCTCTTGGGTGAATATACGGATCCCTCATTACGTGAACTCCCAAGATGATCCTTGTTCAAGATATAAACACCAAAACTAAGATGTTTAATTGTAGGTGGTTTTTCCCAAACCAAAGTTCATGAGGGCCTTCCTAAAATTCGTGTTAGGGACCGATGCACATAGCTATCACTCAGTGTACCAGCCACCTGTATGCAGGAGTACTCTACTGAGGGCTTCTCGTGGGGACCTGACTCTTCTGCTTCTCCACAACTGACCCCATTTGCTGGGTCCTTGGAGTAAGAACCTCATGTTCTATACCTTCTCTTGACAAAACTCTAAAAACCTATGGTTTTGGAATTCACCACCATGATCACTCCTAATGGTTTTAATTGTGGTTGATTTTTCATTTTCCGTTCTTCTACAAAAAGAAATGAAAATATCTATGGTTTGGTCCTTATGTTTCAAAAAGAAGGTCCAAGTATATCTAGTGAAATCATCAATAATCACAAGACAATATCTACTTCCATTCAAAGATATTACACTACTGCAATCAAATAGGTCCATGTGCAATAAGTCTAACGGAGTAGAAGTACTTACAATGCTTTTACCTTTATGAACCGCTTTTGTTTGCTTACCCTTTTGACATGCATCACATAGTTTGTTCTTTTGATATTTGATGCTTGGTAAGCCTCGCACTAATCCTTTGTTTGCTAGCTTCCGGATGTTCTTCATGTTTACATGTGCCAACCTTCTATGCCATAGCCAAGACTCTTCTTCTTTCGACATGAAACACTTAATCAAAGCATTAGTAGCACTTTTAAATGATACTTGATAAATATTGTCTACCCTTGTGCCTACTAGTACTGTGTCAAGTGTGTCAATGTGTTTAACCAAACATTGATTTGAATGAAATTCAATTGTGTAACTCGTATCACACAATTGGCTGACACTTAGGAGATTAAAAGTCATTCCCTTGACTAGAAGGACATTCTTGATATGAAGACATTCGGATATATGAATGTCTCCAACTCCTATTACCTTAAGACTACCATTGTTACCAAAGGACACATTACCTCTACTTTTGTTTTGAAGAGAAGCAAATAGAGATTTGTCCCCGGTCATGTGCTTGGAGCATCCACTATCAACAAACCAAGTTGATAGGTGCTCCCCCTCGATCAATGCCTACAAGATACGAAAGATAGATGTTTTAGGTACCCAAATCTTGGGACCTAATGCATCTACAAGAAGTGACCTAGGAACCCATGCTTTGGTCATACCCTTCCTAGTTCCATGAACCCTAGAATCATTTGATCTATGGTATTGGGTCCTAGACACTAATGAGATAAAACTCGATTCTTTGGGTTGATAACCTATCCCGGCTTTGTTGTAGACTGCCCTTTGGGCATTTAAGATCATGTCTAATGTCTTAGAGCTAGTTGAGAATTTCTCAAGCATTTTCTTGAGCTTCTCAACCTCACTCTTCAAAGCCTTGTTCTCATCTTCAAGAAGCTCTAGATGAAGGTCATCAACCTCATCTTCCCTAAGAGCCTTTAGCATTTCTACTTCTTCTTTTAACAATTTATTTTCTGTTTTCGACTTTTTAAGCAATGTAGATAAATGAGTAATAGTCTTATAACATTTTTCTACATGAGAAGAGGTTACCTCTTCATCATCCGAGGATGATGAGGCCGCGTTTGAAGCATCACTTGAGTTGCCATCGCTTCCGGAGTCCTCCCTTGCCATGAGTGCTAAATGGCGAGTGCTCTTCTCCTTCTTCTCTTCTTCCTCGGATGAGCTTGAAGATGACTCATCCCAAGTGGCCTTAAGTACCCTCTTTCTTCTTTCTTCTTGGCTCGTTCTTCCTTCTTCTTGGCTCGTTCTTCCTTCTTGAGCTTAGGACACTCACTTCGGTAGTGCCCTTTCTTACTACATTCATAGCACGTAACGTTAGATTTATCAATGTTCGGATCATTAGGTTTACCTTTGTATCTTCGGCTTCTTCTCATGATCCTCCTCACGAAATTCGCCATTTCGCTTGATGACGATGATTCGCCTTCGTCATCGGACTCGGAGGAAGAGGTGGATGAGGAGATCTTCTTTTCCTTCTTCCTTCTCCCATCCTTGCTCCTTTCTCCTGCAACAAGAGCAATACCTTTCTCCTTTTGGCCTTTGTTAGCAAGTTCATGTAATTCCATTTCACAGAAAAATTCATCTAACTTGACAATTGAAAGATCCTTGGATACCTTGTAGGCATCTACCATAGATGACCACAAGGCATTCCTAGGAAAAGCTTTAAGTGCATACCTTACAAGATCGCGGTTTTCTACAGGTTCATCTATGGAATGGAGACCGTTAATGATCTCTTTAAACCTACCATGAAGTTCACTTACATTCTCATTTTCCTTCATGGTGAGGTTCTGGAGTTGGTTGAGGAAACTCCTTGAAGCTTCCGATGCCCCATAGACCATCAGGACCCACCCACTCGAGATCTCCTCACATGGCTTGGGCCAAGGTATGGCCTTGGCCTTAAGCATCGGCTTGGCTTTGGAGTTGGCACGCTGGACGATCTCGGAGGCTTTCATCGGACGTAGACTCATGAGCTCCAGGTAATCTACTAGCTCGATCCATTTTATGTAAATCCGTTCGTACATCGTCCCCGTCTTAGTACCGCTGGTCGCAATTGTCGTTACCATAGCGCCAAGATCGATGAAATGGCTTGGCCCGGATTCAGAAGTCGATCATACTGGAGGGGGTGGTCTTCAAAGGGGGGTGTTAAGCAGCAAGATATACATAGCGCAGACGTAAGAGCTTAGTAAGAACCAAAGCCTTACCGCGTTGTTCTACAGTTCGATACAAGTAACTTTTACTCGGTCTAAACCCCCTAGCGATCTGGTACTCAAAGTCACAGACACCCCGGGTCTTGAGAACAGGTGACTTCTGACGTTGCCGGAATACGGTGGAGTGAGCACTACTTTCTCCTTCTCGGTGGGTGAGCTGGGATAGCAAGGTATGTACGTCCGCTGACTGAATTGGAGATTATGACTTGGTGATTCATTAGTGGTCTGCCACTTTAGAATATTATATGCAATGAAACCAAGCAGAAACAGGATCGACTTATGCCTTTCGCAGGCCAAGCTTTTGCTCGATTCAACCTGACGAATGTATGTCCCAAAAGAAACATTACAACACTCTCTGCGGCGCACCTCTTTATGTCTTTTGCCATGTGTCATTCTCTTCCGGCTCGCGAGATCACAGAATACTTAAGATCATCGCGAGACAATTCTACGCATCACAGCCATCGCCGCCCTCCAACAAGAAGCCTAATGGTAGCTCTTTGCGGGATCTCGTACAAAATGTGTGGCCTTTAATCACAATTGTCTCTGGTTTACTGCGCATAAAGGTGCGCTTTAAGCAGTGCTAACATTTCACAGCATCTGAAATCTACCACCCGGAAACCAATTGGAGTAAGAAAGCACCATCGAGACTCTCTAGTCGAACTTTAATGGAGGTGATGCAAGGACTTTCTGGACGAGACTACGTTCAATGATCAGATCGATTAGTTGGTTACCGACTTGAGTCTGGGACGGAACGTTCAAATCGGTCTTTTCACCTCTCTGATGGTTTTGTGCATCGAGCAGCTGCGATCCGGTGTCGACCGATGTAGCGTCAGCCCTTAACCCGATTACCAGTTACCGTCGAGCCGAATACAGGGACTGATACTCTGCCAATCGATATCTCATCGGCATCGACCGTCACCCTTTAAGACTCACTTCGGAGCGGTCACCGTCCGTGAAGTCGTCCTCAATCGGTCGATCTCTGCCCGCACATCGGTCGATAGGCGGACTAGCACTGGACCATGATATCTCGAGTGGCGCCCTATCGATCGATGAATCGCGAAGACGACTTGTTGCTTCCATCAGTCCAAGCTTTCACCAAAGCACCTTAATCCTCGATATTGCAATAGTTTCACCTTGGAATGTCCTCACTACCCTCCCGATCACCCGATCTGCACGAGTTGCCAGATTTCCTGCCCGCGCACACTCCTCTTGACTCCACGTTTCCACCACCACCTTGATCATTTGGCCACAACGGCACGGCAACCCCGTCGTACCACTTTCCGAGGACGTCGGACTCACACCTCACATTACTCGGCAAGCCACCGTCCTGACGAGACATCACCCTGCCAATGCAGCCACAATCCACCTTCTTCCTTTTTGTGATGCTCCGAACCGACCAAGTGATCTGTCATCCAATGTTCCTGTCACCCAACTTAAATCAGTGTCAACATCAAAACAACATCCAGGTCAGACTGTATCAACACACGTCTCTTCTATTCGGATATGACTTACTTGGTTTTGTTGATGGCTTACATCCCTGCCCCCCTAAGCAGATCATGTCTACAGACGCCACGCTCCCTCAGGCGAATCCTGATCATATTCTTTAGCTCCGTCAACATCAACTTCTTCTCAACGCTATTATAGGTTCGATGTCTCTTACTCTTGTGCAGTTTATTTTTTCATCAACTTCATCTAGAGATGCATGATAGACACTGGAGAGAACCTATGCTACTCCCTCACGTGGCAGGATTATAACTCATTGTCAAAATCTTGTCAACCCTCAACAGGGTAACATATCTATCACTGATTATATGCAAGACATCAAAAGAAATATTGACGCTCTTGCGTTTATGAATGTCAAAGTTGATTTTGATGAGCTCTCCATTCGTGTCCTGAATGATCTTAGCCAAGATTATTGTAATATCTCACATGCTCTTCTCCGTAATCAGACTTGGACTCTTATCCCGCCTTTACCAGACTGAAATCTTATGGGTAACAGGTAGATGTTTACCATTAAACGTAATTCTGATGACTCAATTGATCGGTATAAGGCTCGCCTTGTTGCTAAGGGTTTTTATCAACGTCGTGGTGTTGACTTTCATGATACATTCAACCTTGTTATTAATCCAGTAACAATGCACATTGTTCTTAGTCTGACTGTGAATCGGGGGTGGTGTCTTCGCCAACTTGATGTCAACAATGCGTTTCTTAATGGTCGCTTTGAATAGGAGGTTTATATGGTGCAACCTTTGGGTATGTGCAGTGTTGAGTTTCCGGATCATGTGTGTCGTTTGCATAAGACACTTTATGGCCTGAAGCAGGCTCTGCGCTTGGTATTTAGAGCTTTACGCTTTCTTAGTCTCTCTTGGTTTTGTCGCATCTCGAGCTGACACCTCCTTATTTATTTATTTTTGGGATGGTACTCTTATCTATTTCCTTATATATGTTGATGATCTAATCATTACAGGAAGTGATGCTTCTCTATTGACGTCATAGTATGTAAACTTCATGCAAAATTTACGATTAAGGATCTTGGGGCTCGTTCCCTCTTCTACGGTGTTGAGATTCCCCCAACTTCAAATGGTCTTCTCTTGTCTCAGCAAAAAGTATGTCATTAATCTTCTCTCCAAACACCACATGCTTGACTCCAAGCCGGCCTCCACTCCTATTGCTGTTGGCTCTCATCTTACTTTACATGATGGGTCTTCATTTTTTAATGTGACTAAGTTCTGACAAGTGGTTGGGAGCTTACAACATCTCCGTATGACTCATCTTGATATTTCCTTTGCAGTCAATAAGCTCTCACAGTTTATGCATGCTCCTTCAGAGACACATTAGAGTTCTGTGAAGTGTCTACTTCGATATCTTAATGGTACTAGGGATCTTGACATTCGTCTTCTTGCAGATACACCTCTTACCCTTCATGGTTTCTTCGATGCAGACTGGGTAGAAGATCTAGATGATCAGTGTTCTATGGGTGCATTTATTATTTTTCTGGGTGCTAATCTGGTTTCTTGGAAATCTACTAAACAGTGCACGGTTGCGTGCTGTTCGACTGAGGCTGAATATCGCGTCATTGCCTCTGCGACATCTAAGATCCAATGAATTAAGTCACTTTTGACAGACATGTTTCTTCCGGTTACCACGCTTGCTGTGCTCTTCATTGATAATTTGGGTGTCACTTATCTTTCAGCTAATTCTATTTTTCACTCTCAGATGAAGCATCTGGCTATTGACTATCACTTTGTTTGTGATCTGGTATATGCCTTCGAACTACGAGTTACTCATATTCCTGTTGAGGATCAGTTGGCTGATGTACTTACCAAGTTACTTTCTCGACCTCGGCTGTTTGCTATTTGTAGCAAGATTGGTGTCATTTCTGGGACACCATCTTGAGGGGGCGTATTAGAAAATAATTATTATTAATAAATACTTATTTGTTCTATAGTATTTTATATGTTTTCCTATTTTATGTGTTTTCCTATTTTTCATTTTGTAATGGTATTTATATACCACATATTCTCATTAATAAAGTATATAAATTCTATCGTCAACAATATATCTTATGATTCAATCTCAATCAAAAGTTATGATATCTCAAAGTTTAAGTCAACAACAACGTCGTTGCTAGTCTTTCTAAGATCAACAACAACGTTGTTGTTGGTCTTTCGAAGATCAATAACAACGTTGTTGCTGGTCTTTCGAAGATTAACAATACGTTGTAGTAATTACGAAATCGTAAATGCAACAACTATAAGTTATAATTTTGAGATGTCATAACTTTGATTTGGGTTAAACTACATAACACATAATATATCAAATCAAAGTTTGTTTAGAGATCTTCGATTTAATATATTCTACATCCCATTGTTAAATCTGAGTCAAAAGTTATGAAATCTTAAAATTTACTCAGCATGTATGTTGTAGTAGATATGAAACCGTAGCTGGTACAACTACAATGTGAGAAATTTCGGAACTTCAGTACTCACTGCTCGAGCGACGCGATCTCCTGTTGATGTAGCTTTTGGAGCATCCCTAAGTCGATCTTAGCAAGTTGTAAGCACTTATTTAGACATCCAGAGCCAGGCCATAGCTGGTTAATAACGATTCTCGACTCCAGTCTCGGAAGCAAATATCTCCTCGGGTATTCCAAAGCAAATTATATCAAATCAAGATCTCTAAACAAGTTTTGATTTGATATATTGTGTTTCCCGTGAAAAATCAGTAATACAATGTATTGTGTTACTGATTTTTCAACAACATTGCTGATTCGAAAATCAGCAATATAGTAAACAAATGGTTTAGAATTTTTTTTGGATGAATAGTAAAAAGAAAGTGACATAAATAAAAAGGAAGAGAGAGATTACGTTGTTTGAACGTTTTCAAAACCACATATGTGATCGGGGAATCACCTAAGTTGTTTTGGTCAAAACTCACTAATGGACCTAGACAAGTCTGATTGGACCCATTTTAGGTCTTGTAAATTTTTGAAGCTGCAAAAAGTCCAACAACGTTCTCCATTGCTTATTTTAGCTTCTCCAGAGGAGCTAAAATGTTATTAGAATTCATCGAAACACATTAATTTCATATATTGAACATATAGTCTAATGAGTCCAAACTTTCATTATCTTATTTCCACTTATTCGCCTCAGCTCTGCTGAAGTGTTAAAAAATGTTAGAATCAACAATGCAGAATTAGAATTACAACAAAAAGAATTGACAAGAATATTATACAATTATGCTGGGTAAACTTTAAGAGGTGATAACTTTTGATTCAAATTGAATCATGGGATATATATAATATATCAATGATAGAGATTTACTAAATGAGCTGTTGTGACTATAGGATTCTGCTTTAGAGAGGGGGTGAGTAATATAAATCGACTCGGCTAGGGTGTGAATAGCCGATCAAATCGAACGATTTTGGCGTCGAGAGAACTTCCCATGTCCTTATTAATGCTTGACAACTAAATAGTGCGAATAACGAATCTCGGTCGCTTAACGAGTTCGGAGATGAAACTCCTACTCTAAACTCGGCCTAATGTTAAGTCCTTCCGTGCGGTGGAATGAAACCTCATCTATCAATCAGTCGCAACAAATGAGAGTCCACGACTAATAGCAAAGCACTCACTAAGACCTCACCACAAAACTCTTGCCATGACAAGATCAGTACAAGTACAAGCTGGACAAGATACAAATATTCGCACGAGTCGAACTGAATCACGATCACAAAGCAAGCAATTAAAACCAATCAAGAAAGGAAAGTCGCAACGAACAGCAGCTTAACTGCAAGATAGGATCTAGAACACACAGGAAAGAACTGATCGGCAGCAGAGATTTGACGAAAGCAGAAGCAAACTTTGTGGACATGGCCCCGATCCTTCTTTGCAACCAGCCAATCCGAACTCGACTGCGGAAGGTCACCGAACCGAACACCCAAGCAAAACTGCGTTGAGTTCGAAGTTTGGTCACTGTGAGTCGAATGGCTCTGAGAGTTGAGACCTGGCCCAGCACCGCTTATCTTGAGACGGGGCAGTCAAGCGACCTCGAATGATCGGTACGTACACTGCGGCCTTTTGAGCCTGATCACTCGCTCTGACGATTGACTCGATCAAGATCGATGGATCGGTCACGGAACGTGATTCGACTGGCGTACACTGAATCAATCGAATCGATGGATCCGGAAACCACAGATCAGTGGCCCATGGTCAATCTAGGTCAAACCAAGTGCGCGGTCACCAATTCAGTCAAACCCCTTCCGGTTCATGTCACCCTATCACTTCGTTGATAACATCCCACACTTTGACCCGCGGACTTTTCAAGGACCCGCAAGGATCCCTTTTCTCTCTCGGTAACTTTTCTTCCCCACAGTCAGTAAGTCCCATTGCATGGACACTGGCCCGACCACTTGACCTAGTCTATTCACTTGACCACCCTTGACCACTGTTTCTCCTCACAACTCACCTTGACCTTCCTAGGACCACCTGTCCTCTAATTTTCAATCCAACCGCACAACACACTCACCTGCAAACCTTGCAGGACTTTCAACAACCCACTTGCTTCCTCTGCGTGATTGCCCACTGCACTCCCGGACTCTGCGCGGGACGGATTCTCACTAAACTTTCCCAAGTCGCTCTTGCCTCACAACGGACTTTCACACAACACAAGCTCCTCAGTACTCACCCTTAGCAACCCTTACCGACCGCCACTTTCCTCTGTGACGACCGGTCGAACTCTTACTCACCGACCGCAAGTCCTCAGATGAACTCTCGAGACTTTCTTCACCCCCGACGCGGCTTCCCTCTCGACCGACGACGTTATCCACATCTCAGGCGCGACTTCCTTCCACCACCTTCGCGGACACGACTTCGGAACTAACTCACAGAATGTGGCACATCCATCTCAGGCCCCTGAGACTTATGCTGTGTGCAATTTGTGCCAAACCAACTGTTTGGTTTTCTGACTACTGGACTTTCGTGCACACATGTGACTCTCCATCCACCACGCGTACACACTGCTGCTTTTCCCTCCTCACCGTAGGAACGACGTCTTCTTTCTCCTGCGTTGACCTTCAAGACAGTCGTCCAACCGGGTCGACTCACTTGTGACCCCAACCAACCATGCCCCTTGTAACATCAATTGTCAAGACTTTCATCGCGTCATCAAATCAATAACGCTCATTAGTATCAAACAACAAAGTTCTGGACCGTGTCTTTAGCAAACCTCATAATCGTTTCGAACATTCGCTATAATTCCCTTTCGACACAAAAAGAGTGAATCTGACACAGTCAAAGAAGAGGAATTAAAGTCAAGAGTTTTCAATGTGAAGGTCCCATACCTTCTCATCCTCAACACACCTCCGACTAGTTGTCAATAGTCAAAGAGAGTTCTAATCCCTATATCACCTATTTCGACAACAAAGGTCGACCAATAGGTAAACCCCACTCAACTAGGTACGATATGACCTTGAGAGGTTTCAAACTCCTCCTTGACGACACGTCAACTCAAACCCCTGACCATTGGTCTTCAACAAGTGCATAACACTGATTCCCGAGCTGACGCACCATTTCAAGAACTACACGGCCGTGAACTTCATACCAGAACTCGAATTCACCTAGCGGCACCATCCAGTCACTGCCACCGCATCCCCCCATTACCGGATCTTTTTCCTCAGATCCTCCCTGATGGACGTAATCACCGTCGATATCTGATACTCGGTATATCCTTCCTCGATATCGGTCCATATCGACTCAAATTGAAATTGAAATTTCCGTCAAAATTTCGAAAATTAAAATTGTAAACTTTTGAGGATACACATCTGCATAATTCTATCATAAAATTATTTCATAGAATATTCTATATTTTCAATCTTGAAAAGTTCACAAGTCTTTGAAATAGCTTAAAGTTAACTCATACTCAATGATGAATGCTATCACTAGAAAGCTTCATCAAGTTTTTCAAATCAATTTAAAATGATTTTAAACCCTTTAATTTGGGGACCACAATCTTGGGGCTAAATGCATGACTTGTACACAACCTACTATGATCCAATTTAATTGATCCTCACTACTCATTCACACATCTAAGGTGTATCTGCTACCCCAAGTCAATGAGATATTGGATTTAAACTAGATTCGCGCTTCTCTAATCTCCATATCAAGTTGTGTTTTTGTCCTTAAATCAAATTAATTGATTATAAATGCAAAAGATGATGACATGACATATAATGATATCATAAGTAAAAACATGTGCCAATGTCATGGCATAAAGTATGAAACTTAAATAAGGCATGACATCTAAATAACCTAAGCATTATCATGACATTTCAAATGATACTAAATTAAATATGATGTCATGACATGGCATATGGCAAACAATATATGGCAAATAACATGTAAAGGTATAAAAGATACCTAATTCTAGCCTTAATTGCCATTTTTTATAGTTTTGATCATTTTACCATAAATTCTATATTCCTAAGTGTAATAGACCTAAAATCATATCCTCAAGACTTTTAGATCACTATGTGCCAACTAGATTGACTCTAGAAAAATTCCTCAAATGTGGTTGGCACATCCTGATCATCTTAGGAATAATTTTAGGCTTGATTACACCTTGAGAATTCCTAAAGTGCCACCTTTTGCCATGATTAGGTTAACTACCTATTCAAGTAAGTTGGCACACCCTAACTCATCTAGCGTGATGAAAGCTCATTGGGTTCACTAAATATTCACTAGGGATGTCTTCCCTAGCAACCCTCCTAATGACCCTCCTAGGCTTTAAAGCCTTGGTCATTTGGGACTCATCAAGATCCACTCTAGGGGTGACTACCCTTGTGACCTTGGTGATGGTCTTCCTAGCCCTAGATTTTGTTCCATAATCGAATGGAACATTATGATAAGTGGGCTTGACCACTTGGGACTTAGGTTTGTGACCCAAACCTTTCTTGTCCTTGGACATTGGTTTTTGACCCTTAAACCCTAGAGATGACTTCTCCAAGTTCTTAAGAGCCTTTTCCAAAGTATCAAGTCTTGACCTCAAGACTTGATTCTCCTTCTCTAATACCTCAATTTTTAATTTTTCATTTTTCTTTGAGGTATTCCTAGGCATGTGTCTAGTTGTTTTGGGGTTTCTACCTAGATTTTCCTTAACCTTAGATGAATTAATCCTAGGGTTGGTATTTCTAATGTTGTCCTTACCTAGACTAACATGCTTGGCACCTAAGCACATGTATTGGTTTCTATTGTTATCGTGCCTATCTTTATTGACAATTGCAACAAAACTACTATTAACATGTGTCTTATTCAAATTGATAATGTGCCTTAAAGGTTACCTTAGGGTTGCCCTCGACTCCCTATACGTGACGTAGTTTGCTCCTCATCCCTGTTATTACCTACCACATTGGCTCCTATAGTGTCCCTTTGTGGAAGCCCCGGCCTTACGTCACCTACCGTATGTACCCATGCTTGACCTTTGCCGAGTCTTCTCCTCCATCCTTGGACACTTACCTAATGCCAATCTACACTCAAAGCACATTATATGTGTAATTTATTTGAAATTAAATGGCTTGAGTTACCTAGGTTGAGGATGGTTGAGGCTTCTTCTTCTTGCTCCGATCTTGAAGAGGAACTCTCCTCCTCTTCTTCCTTAGATGTTGAGTAGCCCTCAACCTCTAAATCCATGCCTCCATGATGTGAGCTACTTGGCTCACTTGACTCCTCTTCATGACTTGAAGTGGAGTTCTCCTCATGGAACTTTGCCAAGTTCTTCCACAACTCCTTGGCATCGTTATATCCACCTATCCTACACAAAACATCATTAGGTAAAGAAAATTCAATGATTTTCGCTACCTCATCATTGATGGTTGATTGGTGGATTTGCTCCTTCGTCCACTTCTTCTTCTCCAAAAGTTCTCCTTCTTTATCCAATGGAGGAGTAAAACATAATTGCAACTCCAATTTTCAAGGTTAATCATAAGAAAGTACTTCATTCTTACCTTCCAAAGCGCCTCGTAGAAGGGTGGAATCGTGACGTCTTCTCCAAATAACTCCATTCTCTAGCTCGTGTCCTAGGGTGTTAATCGCAACCTTGCCTCGATACCACTTGATCGGGAGAGGTGTTGAAGTCGATATTCTTCTTCGCCTCCTAATAGGTTAGGCGCAGCGCGGAAATAACTATAGAATAACGCAAAAGGAAAGATCAAACCTCGAACTTGAACTCGGCGATGTACATGATGAAACTCTACTCGGCGATGGATAAGTCCAGTCAAACTGGGATGGTCCTATCGGACAGTCGAGTCCTTCGTGATCGGCTACTCTCACTATACACTTCCAAGCACTCTTCGTACTGACAACTCTTGAGTCTGTATATAGATATAGATGAATGTAACAACCTGCGTCTTGGGTGCAGGTCTCGTATGGTAATCACAGAGCTTGATCGTCTGCTTACGGTCATTCGTCGTAGAACAGCACATCTTCGCAAGAAGCTTTCGACGTCAGTTTAGGCGAAGACTGATGACAGCTTGACTTGCAGAACAAAAAGGCGATCACGTGATATGGACGAATATGACCTTAACTGCCGAAGTTGTATCTCCTTAACCTTTAACGACGTCTTAACCTGGAAATAACGGAAATTAATTGAGTGCGAACGCTAACCTGGTAGCGCGATTCACAACAGTTCATCGGCCATGGAGACGGCCTGCCCGAACTGTTCGATGCGTCTGCCACCCCGGTGCCTCTTCTTCGGTCGCCCACGAGTACCGAAGTTCATCGGTGTCATGCACCAGTCCCCGTGCGGGCAGAGGCATCGGATCACAGAGAACACCAGTTCCCGGTTGATAACCGACGAAGCACCGTAAACTTCACAAGCGGTCAGCCTGCGATGACACTCCGAAACCCAGACCGATCGGGATGTTCTTCTCTAATCTTCTCTTGCCCAAATAGTCACTCATCAGTGGTGGCGTCACAGTGTCAGGTAAGTACTACCCTAGCCCGCAAGTATGTCACGGTCACTCTCTCTTGGATCCATTTTCCCTTCTTCGTGTCAGTATCGTGTACTTGATCGTCTACCTATGGATCATCCTCGCCCGTCCCGCCCAGATCTCGTCATCACACAAGCACCCTCATGATAATCGCCCGCTACCGCCTCACCAGACCTAGCTTCATGTTTTCTGCGCACAAACCGTCACCATCTTTTCCCCACCTTCACTGGCGCTAGGTTTCTTCGCTTTTCTCCACTGTGAACAGATTTTTGCCCGGGACGTACGACCGCCTTAGAGCCTCCGCCTTACGACTCAGCACCTCCACACTCCAGTCCAGGCCCGCGTCGCTTCACTCACCAGGATTCCACATATCCGCTCGGAGGCGGAGAGCTGCACTTACTTACCAGCATGAGCCACTCTCTCCTGACGGGCCAGGCTCCCTGACATCTCACCAGGCATCACCACAGGAGGACGGCATCCAGGAGCAGCTTCCTCAGCTGTACTGGACCTTCCTCCTTGTGCTCCTTCCCTTGATGCTTAAGCTCCCGCGCGTGTCGCACCCGCTGCTTGACTTGGACTTTTCACCATGAAACCCGCTCCTGCTGCTTTTCCCATGACAATGAATGGCTTTTGACCAGCTGCACGTCTCATTTGGTCTTACTTCCGAGTACCTCAGTCTGAGCATGCACCGCCAATCTCTCAAGTTTGTATCCTTGTAAAAACATCAAGATCACAACATCGCTCCGTGTCATTGTCAAACATAACAGCTCAAAACACGAAGCAAACAAAAAACGAAACAATCGAGGAGCAAGCACTGTCCGTCAGTGACGTCAGTCCGTCTCAACCAGGTCAACCTTGACCTAAGGTTGTACCAACATTGTGGTTCAATACTAGTAAAAAATTATGATTTCTCAAAGTTTAAATCAGCAACAACTTTATTACTGATTTCTTGAAAATCAACACTATTGGATTGTGTTGCTAAATTTCAAAAATCAACACCACTATATAGTTAATTTTTAAAATTAAGTAGCACAATAGTGTTGATTTTTTAAATCAACACTACTATATTACTGATTTTTGAAATACAAGAACACATGGTTGATTTTCTATATTGTTGTGCATTAAATCCATAATATAATAAATCAACAACATAATAACACAGAAAATTAACCATATATTATTGATTTATAAAAATTAGTAGCATCAGTTTTTCGCTGTGTTGTTGATTTCCAGCAACATCAATATTAAGAAGTAATACGATAAATAACTTGAACTTCAAATCAAGTTATTTATTTTTAAAAATCAGTAATGCGATAAAATGTGATTCAGAATTTTTTTTTTATGGATAATAACAATGAGAGAGATTCCAAATTTTCTTGATGAACACTAAAAAACAAAATAAAAAGATTCATAGTTTATGTTGGATATATTTTCTTTTTATTGCAGGTACGCATGTCAGTGAGGGAAGAGAAAAAAATAGGAAAGAGATTTGATGCAATTTTTATCCGATGAACATTATTGGTTAAATTGCCCTATATTTGTTTTTCCCTTTTAAAAGGTAAATTCCTTTCAAAATGATAAAAAATGAAAAACAATTCTCATCTATCCACCTCACTACCCTCCTTCGCTGACTCTGTCACGCATGATTCATGAACCTTTCCACAAGTTTCGTCTGGGACCCGTTTGCAATCCTGGTCCCACCTTATCACCGAAGCATATGACTCGTAAAGCCGTTACCCAGCCTGAACCCCCAAAAAATTATAAAAGGTAAATGCGGCCCATAAATAGATCACTCACCGACCACCCCTCCGCTCCCTCTTTGATGGGTGAATATCGAAAAAATAATTAATCTGGGACAATGATCACCTCATAAAAGACGAACATCGAATGCCAATGGCAACAAGAGGAGGAGAAGTGCTCGAGAAGGCGAGAGCTAAGCTTCTTCCTTAGATCTTCTTCCTCTCTCTTTCTCAGTGATCTCATTATTTCTCTCTTTACGCCATCAAAGCGCTCACTCACTTCCCCACGAGAATGAGAGTGAGCAAGGCTAGCTGTGTTCGCCTCCCCACCTTTCACAGGAATCAACACTCACTCCATGGTCGCCACCCTTTTTTTAAACCTCGAGAGCAACGACAAGCAGGACGACAATCAAAAGCAGAGAAGCGGCGATGATGGAGGGGATTGGGTGCCCTCGTTTGTGGGATTCTCGACGGCGGGGCGGCTCCACTATGAGGCAAGGGGGCAGCTGTCCCTGGGCCTTAGGCTATCGACCTAGGGTCATTTGTGAGTTAGATAAAATTAATCGAAAAGTTATAGTTGATTAATGAAAAGATAAATTGAAAAAAATATAGTTGATTAATACGAAGAGGATATATATTTTTTTACTTTGTTGAGATTTAAGATTTTATCTTATAATAACAATTATGTTTCAATCAACTCAATCTTATTCCAAGGCTAGTGATTTTTATATAAAATTATAATAATAGTTCCTTATGTTTTAAATAAATTTTACTAATATATTATTTGATCATGTTTGAAACATAAATGGATCAGGTGTGGCGAGTAGAATAAGTGAAGGGTGTGAATCATCGACGATCCGCACGAATGACCGTGTCACCTTTAAAGCCTTTAAAAGCAGTCGGTGACTGACCACCCGACAGGGTCCAATCGGTCCGCCAACCGCATCCACATCAGAATAATACCGGACAATAATAAGTAGTAAGTGAGGGATGAGGAAATGAGTCGATGAAGTGATAGAGGCCGACACCCCCTGTGCACCGCTCTCGGACCCCAAGTGACGAAAGTTTCTGAATGATGTGGGTGAAATTTGATAACCCAACGACTCGAACGGATAAAGTCAGCCTTGTGTGAGGAGTCTAACCCGATTTAAAGAGCTTCTGCACGAGTCGACTTCGTTGCGACGAGACTTTGCGCTGACACCCAACGATATAGGGATATGATAACGCGGTCTTTACAGGACTACCACGATTAGCAAGCCATGATTATAAGCGCTGAAGCTCACGACCTCGGCTGTGTCTCGAGAGTCTGAAACAGACATCGCACCGGATCACAGTCCGATTTCAAGGGGGTAAGCGCACGTCTGTACAAGTTCGCAGGGCTTATGCGTGGAGGCCGCGGGCGGGTTGGCTGACTTGAAGCCCCATCTTGAAAGCGTTAGGCAGGGCTCTGAGCGTATGTGCTCCTGCTAAGTGAATGCGCGATGAGTGGGACGGAAGAACGATAGAATTGCAAGCTGCTACGACAGATTGGCAGAGGAGGTAGGCGAAGGGGGCGGCGTGGGACAACTCGGGCAAAGAGGCGAGAGCAAGGAGACGAGGGAGAGAGTGAGGAAGAACAGGAGGGGCCAGGAGGAGGGCCGGCGGAGTGAAAGGATAGGATGCCGCGGTCAGCAGGGGGCGAAAGAGGCAGTCGGCATGAGGCTTGCTCTGGACGGCAGCGGAGACAGTGCAGCGGCGTCTTGTCATGGAGAAAAGGAGAGGAGAGAAGCACAACCTTGGTGCAGCGTCAGAGAGGAGAATTGGTGAGGTGTGTGAGGAGGGTTGCTGATGCCGCTGGGTCTTCTTCCTCCTGGCATGGTAGGCCAGCCCAGCCCAACCTCCCTCCCCTCTTTCCATCAAGGAAGCAGCGCAGTAATAGGGATGCTACTGTACATGTTGGAATGATGCAACATGCCTCTCCTTCTATTATTATGCCCCTCAAAGCACGACATCTGACACAAGCCTCAAGCAAGCTTCCACTCAAGTAGTGAAGAGGCAAGGAGGCGAGACAAGGCAGCAGTCCCGACCAGAAAGCGAGGCAGCTGTTTCGCACGGAATCAGAATCATTAATCACGGGCCTTTATCCCGGTCGAGTGACAGTATCATGGCTTGGCATGTGCCAACAAGTGATTCAATAGTAGTCGTTTGGTCGGCAGGATGAGAGAATAGTAGGGGCGCGAGCAAGCGTCAAATGAGGGTGAGTGATATCGAGAAGATGCTGAGTGAGCGGCAAGAGTGATTGGTGATTATGCAAATGACTAGTAAAACAATGGCCTCAGCTAGGAGGACGAAAGCGATAATCAAACACAATGCGACAAGAGCAGGCGACGGATGAGGCGCGCAGTGACATGCAGTCGCGAGAAGCGAAGATGATCGATCACTGAAACTATGGAATGGCCATGTCATGCATGCGCGCGGCATACCTCCAAAATAAAATAAACTGATCGCAACGAGGAATAGTCCATGAATAGGCAAGATGAGACGAAAGTACCCACCTGCCATCATCAGCCAATAGTAGTACCCGGTCAGACATGAAATCCAACCATCGCTACCTAGGACCTGTCTGTAATAGTAATGTACATGGTAGTGAGCCGCCATGCGAAAGCTTGAAAACCTTAATCAGCGGTCTTAGTGTCTTCGCCGACAGCGGCAAGCGGTCGTGACAGCAACAAAGAGAATGATGGAGCAATGCCAGATCGTGATGCAGCCAAAAATGACGATCAACAACTCGCGGACTCTGACACTGACATAGAGAGAGAGATGATGGACTAGCAATGCCATGATCGTGTGAGCAGCTTGGTGGCGAGCGTGTCTTGATGCAACCAGCAGAGAATGATGTGAATGTCATGATCGTCGACCGAGTCTTACCGAATAATGACGATGGAATTGTGACCCAAGCAAATAGAGATTGTGTAATTAGCGGACGGTGTAGATCAGTGAACCGAGTGGCACCGACAATTGCAACTAGGCAATAGAGATGGATCAACACGTAAACCGCGGCTGGGTTGCACATAGGAAAATATCGACAATAAAATCGCCGATCGGCCATCGAATGTCGATCTAGTAATCGATCTTGATCTTGGTGGGTCGAAGTCGTGGGTCGGTGAACGTATCAATGTGTAATGAACCAGAAAATAATGACCGGGAAACAACGATAATGCCGGGACGAGTAGAATGAAATACCGTGAAAATTCGTCGGTCAGCGCCGGTATGTGCAGCCATACTATATGACGTAATAACAATGGCTAAAAATGTCTACGGGTAAAGAGACAATCGTCGTGGTGAACCAAGAGGTTGATGGATACTAATGGTCGAAAATGAAGTAGTAATGTAACGAAGCGAGCCCTCGTGACGCGAGCATGGAGCCAATGAGATCGAGGCGAGAACACAAACCCTTGAGGGACGACGACAGTGGGCGTGAATCGGCCTCGCACGGCGAGTGGACCCGGACTCCCGGCAAGTAGTCTTGAAGCTTGAGCCATGATGAGTGCATGCGGCGACCGAATGAGGTGCGAGCATAGGGGCGGAGCAAGCCAGCCACATCCGTAGGTAGTAGCACCGTCAGTGACGGTTGGGTACTGTAGGTTAGCTAAGGCTACGTTAGGTCACCATGGCACCTGCGGCGAGACACTTCGCAAGGAGGAGGTGGTTAGCTTACCTATAACCTTTCACTTATAACTCGAGATCTTGGGAGCAGTGGAGAGTAGTGCAAGTGCGGGACCTCTTAGCCGAGTGGCATGCTCATTTATACTTGCCTAGTGCTAAGTCTCTAAGGGTGAGTGAGCATGCATTTATAACTCTTGCTTTCCTTATCATCTGCACCGTCGGGACCCAACCAAGGTCTCCGGAAAGTGCATGAGCAATGCCCTCTCACCGGCTAGACCCAGCCAAGAGGAGAAAGGTTTGGTTCACTTATAATGCGCGCCCTTGACCGTGAGGAAATGGTCTGTCCTCAAGCACTTGACCTAAAATCTGGTTCCTCGGATGTCTCGAGGTCGGTTAGGTCCTCAAGATACGGAGTCGACAAGACTAGGCGGACTAGGAATTGATCTCAGATCAACCCGGATCCGGCGGATCTTGATGAAACTCGCCAGAACGAGCCTGACACCTCGAGTGCTGGGCGAAGCACGTGCAGGCAAAAGATCATTGGCTATACTCCGATCCGGCCGATGTGATAATGGCAGATGGCTACCACCTCACCCGACCACGTATTTCGGGAGGATAAGTGCCTGCCCACGTATGGCCTCACAAGGACAAACTTTATCACTACGTCGATCGTAGGATGTCACGGCTAACTCGAATCCCAGCATCTTGCTTACGGTACCAAGGTGGGAGGAAATAGTAGTGATCCCTTGACTCTCAATGAGTGTGTCGTGTGAGAGAATAATCAACCTTGATCCGCCAAGCGAGTGAAGCCCAGTATAGTGAAACAGTCCGAACTCGAGCGACGGAGTTGTGTAAGGCAGGAAGCAAGCATGGAGGATGCAATATGGTAGCTGGAGGATGGTAGCTTATAATAGTAATAAAGTGCCTATAGTAGTAAGAAAGACCTAATGGTGAAGTTGTTGCGAGAGAATGCTTGAGCCCCATGGTGATGTAGTAAGAAGAGGATGGCCTCATGGTGTGAAGGGGTGTGAGAGCCTAATACACGGAAATAGCTGCTGAGCTTTTGGTCCACACAGGTCACGATTAAGCATGCGTAATCAGCGAGACCCCAGATCATGATCGGAAAGTCGTAATGATCGAGCCGGTAAGAGCCTAGCAGTAAGAGCGGAGCCTATGTCCCTAGTGTAGTGTGTACAGTGAGCATCGTCCCTAGTGTATGCGAAAGGCCAATTCTCGGCCCCATTCTAGTGTCCGATCAAAATCGAAGACTCTAGTCTTTGATCAAGGAACTAGGATCTTACTCTCTTATCAGGGGGCTATAGCAGATCTCATAGTGTACCTGATCGAGGAGTCGTGCCAACCGGTTGAGGGTTGGTCTCGATCCCTTGACTCCCGAATACCCGTGGAGAGTCAGGGAAAACATGTAATGGAAAAACTAACTCACCTGTACCGGTCAACTCAGTTCCTCAACCTCATCAACCACGTGAGGGTGAGAGATAGTTAATCACGATCCTGAGACTTTGATAATCGGCGTAGAACCCTCGGTCGTCGTCGTCCATCTTCACTGTTCTCCTGCAACATGGAGAAGGTTCCCATCAAGATTGCAGTAAATTGATCTTATACACGGAATCGAAGTCAGAATGGACCGGCCGGTGGCCGTGAGGGTGAGCTGGAATGTTGGTAGCTACATGGTTGCTTTCTCGAAAACCCTAATTGTTCCACGACTACATACAAAAAATTTGTATAAAGGTCAAACCTTTACTAGCTACCATGTGTTCTTTTAAATTAAACTTGGATCTTCTGCGGAACTTAGTTTGATTCAAAGTTTAATCTATTTGTTCTTTTAGG